>NC_080557.1:38795000-39995000 GCF_030253575.1 Rhododendron vialii | reverse complement strand
ATGGTTTTGGGTATTAGAACTCAAGTGTCAGGCATGCACAAAATTGTCCAAAAATAGCAGAAT
The DNA here is from genome assembly GCF_030253575.1 of Rhododendron vialii. Classification (NCBI taxonomy): domain Eukaryota; kingdom Viridiplantae; phylum Streptophyta; class Magnoliopsida; order Ericales; family Ericaceae; genus Rhododendron; species Rhododendron vialii. Next base: position 39,994,937 of record NC_080557.1, on the reverse strand, counting down.
CTCTTAACAAACAACTTCAAGCCCAGCGGTGTGTTATTTAGTTCGAAAACTTAGCGTCAAATGATCCTTTCTCGAAACTTTTATTAAGCCAATCATGAGCAGAAAAGTCGCTTAGTTAATAAGTTGACATCGAACGAACTTTTAACGAGCCGAACAAGAGTAAGCTCCAGTAGATAAGTTCGAGCTTATCCACACTGTTCATTAACAGATGATAAGTCAAAGGTTCTTTCTTGTTTCTTTATGTGTCCTTGTTGATGGGTTCTATTACTGTACATTATTCACAAAAACATGATCAATTTGGGTAAGGAATACTAAGTCTTGCAGGTCCAAAAACAGCAGAAAGGAATAAAGGAGGAAATGGAGCTGTCTTTAAAATTTGGGAAACAGAATGACAAAATAGTGAAGCTAAAAGTACCTGCTTCCAATGGTGGCAAACAAGGTGCAGATTACCCTATCTTCTTCATCTGAAAATTCACCATGTTTTATGTTGGGCCTCAAATAGTTTAGCCATCTCAATCTGCAGCTCTTTCCACATCTCTTCAGACCTGATGACCAAAACCAAATCCAATCAAAAACAACAAAAATGAAGACACACAGAGCTAGCGCATCAAGTTCGCCCGGACACACCGCGGGTACAACAGAAAAAAAGTAGTTCATCTTTGCTACTTATATTACCAGCTTTTTGAGGGAGAGAGATCCAATTTCCACCAGTGCCATATTTGTGTATGAAATCCTTAAGCTTTGAGTCTTCTTCAGCTGACCATGGCCCTCTCTTCACATTATCCTTGTCACAGCAGGGAGCCCTCCCCATCTCTCTCTCTCTCTCTCTGAGGAAGCAAAGTGGGTCTCTTCTTAAATGGACAGAGTTGTAAAGTTCCTAGGCTGCTTTTTATGGAGAGAGCTGAGGCTGGGGACAATTACTGGAGGACATTTGTTTAGTGATAAAAACAGAAGTCAAATACCAGCTAGTCCTTTTCTTCTAAACTGATCTTTCTCTGATCAATTATAGTATCTAAAAGAAAACTACTGGTGGCTGTGGATAGAAGTTTCCATACCAAACACTTGAAACCCCCATATCCAACCTTACTCAGTAATCTCTCTTCTTAATGGATGTAAAGTCTTATCAACAAGAAATATCTAAAATATACTAATAAGTCATGATGGCTATGGATATCTAAAATTGTGACATTTTTCCAAACAATTAGCTAGGTAACTTTAATCTTGCTATTTTCAGTTAGCTAGGTAGCTTCCTAGTAGTAGCATATCCCGAATTTCAATAACCCTATAAGTACAGGACAATGTACTAAAATTATATACTTGTAGGTTTCCCATATATATGCATATCATCTAGAGATTACATGCAGGTATATGTTTTTGCAAAAGGGTCCGGATTTTCTCCAGTTCTAAAAAGGGATTAGACCGTCCTCAAGAGAACGGTTTATGGTACATCTAGGGCTCTCGGCTCTCTTTATTAATCAGGATTAGTGCGCCCTCTAGAGAACAATTTTTGGTATATCTAGGGCTCTCTTTATTGATCAGAACTGCTCATATTTTAGACGTCATTAAGCTACATCACTCCTAACACATCAACATGATCTTCAACCGAATTTTTGTTCTAAGGAGATGTCCCATATGAAAGGTTCCAATAATCAACTTAATCCCGAAAAAAGACACACAAAAATGCTCCCAATAAAAACGGATTAGGGAAGACAATATTTTCCGTGATCGACACGTAGTTTGTGAATTGTCACCGTTATAATTTGTATGCAGTAGGCAGTCAAAATTCACTTGTTTCCTCGTATTGCAGCATTACTTCAAATGGGCCTTCTACCAACTGTCACATCCTTAAAAAAGACCCTTAAAAGTCTATATATACATGAGGAATCACATGGAAATTCTACTATTAGATTTGGAACATAAAAAAGTTCCAATATGCATGATTTTGGCTCTATGTATCAAATCAAATGCCCTGCAATCAACAAGAAAAGTCCTCTGCACCACGCAATATGAACAGAGACTCTTTCAGGGATAGCCTATCCTGGAAAGTCATTGGAGAAAAGGTAAATCCAAAGAAAATTGCTACTTTGTAACTTTTCCACGTGGACACGTATTGACTTCATATCTCTGCTTTCCCATGTGAAAGGAAAAGGATGCCTTTCATTAGCCTTGTATTCTTAATAATGGAGAAAAACTAACGTTTTGTCGTCAACAAGCTGGCATTAGAATACTTGAAACCGTTGAAGTTTGTAACAAAACCTCTCATAAAATAAAATAATTAAATTGATATTGCTCTTTGCCTGCGACCTACAAACATCTTGACATTCGATTAGGGGGTGTTAGATTTTTTGGAGGGTTCTAACCTAAAACCAATTGGTCAGAGGTGGAATGGCCTCTAAAATATATTAACCAAGCTTGAATGGCTTAAATGAGCGATATGAGACAAGTCTAACAGAAGTATTGCACCCCTTAAATTCATCTCAAGTCATAATATCTACATAAACTTATAATATATGCATCAGTATTAACACATCAAATAAATATATATATCATAGCATGCACAAAATATAGATTGAACGTTAATTCATGTGTAAGTAGTATTAATTCGTAATATATACATCATATGTGATGTTGCAACCGCGTGAACGGGGGCAGGTTCGGGGAGGATGATATTAATGGCTATTCGGTCTTAAAAGAGCAGATTTATTTATTTATTTAAATAAGAGAGAAAAAGATCAGAAGTTACTCCGAAACCGTTAGAGAAAGACTAAATAATAACCTTGGGTACCCCATCCATGGGTTGTCAACGTGGTAAGAGTGAACATGTGCTTGCAACATAGCAGGATTCGATTCCCCCTGCAGACCAACCATGATTTAAGTGGGGGCCCATGGCGGTGGGTTGTTGTAGTCTCTTCCGAGGTTTGGATTGCGAAATCGGATCTAATAGTGGCTCGGTTGCAGAGTTGTTCCACGGTTACCAAAAATAAAAAAATAACCTCGGGGTAAGAAAATTCCAGTTGGTCAATCAGAAGACCAGACCAAGTAATCCTTCCATGAAATATAATTTAATTAAGTGAGGGCATTAATTCTTTAAGAGTACTTTTGTTTAATAATTCACTGATTAATTAACACGCATGCATTTTAAATCGAGTTGCTTCTCTGAATCTGGCCCAGTCACTTCTTGTTAAAATACTTTTTTGTCGAGATTATTAATTTTAATTTTGGAAATGGTTAGAACATCCACCTCAAAATCAATTGGTAATGAGTGGAGAGACCGCCTGAGCTCATATATTAGTTTTCGAGGTGATAATTAACCGATGTGAGACAAATTCAAATAGAAACGCACTCTCTCCGGTCGGTTGTCGACCTTTTGTGCAACTTTCTCTGGCGCGACTTCAACAATCGAAACCGTTCATTTTGTATGTCTTGTTGAGATTATCAATCATGTTAAAAATCATATTTGTCTGATACTAATCAACACATGATCGTAACACATTAATCTCGAAATAAATAGGTTTCATTGATCCATGGCGGATCTCTCTTTTTTCAAGATAAAGTGTAAGAATCATGTATCATCGGTGTCAAACATTCAACCTAAAATTTAACAAGATTGTTGACATTGACAAAGTCTACAAAATCAACTTTTTCAATTATCGAGGTGAGTCCTGAGGTTCAAAAAAGGACCCATTGCACCGCCCAGTTCCTTATGCAATGGGAGGTAAGAGGTTCCTTTTCAAACGTTGCATTGATTTCTATTCTCGTATTGATTTGATTTGTGTATAAAAAAAAAATGGTACTTGTTTTTTTCAAACTACACAAACACTTACACGCACATTTATAAGAGCAACGTTAGGGATACAATTTCGGATACAACTCTGTGCAGAGCTGTCTAATGCACGTGATCGAGTCCGCATATATCAAACGTCTCTACGTACAATTGGGAGCTGGAGTTGGTGCAACCCATCACAGGGACAGCCCCGTGTTGTTCCCCGTGAACGCGGTCCGTTCCAGTCTCGCTTCAATGATTGAAAACGTTCACTCCGTACAGCTTATCGAGTAAAACATACATATCAAAAATCAGCTCGATCGAATATCATTAAGTGCCTAATCGAAATATTTTTATCTTAAAAAGTATGGATCCGAAACACTAAATCAAACCCATTGGAATCCATTATTGCAAAGTTATATGTGTTTCAATTAGACACCTAATGATATCCGATCAAGATTATTTTTGATACACTTGACCCTTTTGAAGGGCAGCACCAACCCCAGGTCTGTACAATTTTGCCCTTTTGAGCCGTCGATTGCCGAGATGACCAACCTGATCAACCGCTCAGCACCCCTGTCAAAGATGCGGACACTGTGTGCATAAATGTTAGTGTAGTTTTGTTGATACTGCAAAAAGATGGAGTCATTGCGCACGCAATTGGAGCCTAATAATTATGCAACCCACCAACCCTACCATGCCTAGTTTTGACTCCTTAACTAAGGTTGTATTTAATTACTAGTAATTTTTTCCACATGCAGGATTATTAATTCATTTGGGGAGTCCTATCGGTTACGACATTCATATGCTCATTCCTTTTATTCCTAGTTTAATTTGGACTGCCATAGAGAAAAGATAGATAGATACGTACATAGATAGAGTTTGACAAAACCAATTATTGATTTTCCTTAGAGAGAGGTTTAGGATTATTAATTAGCGCATTAGATTAATTAAGCGTGTCCTTTTCACCAAACTTAAATAGAAAATTTTCTTGTTTGTGCATGTTTGTCATTTCCCCCCCAAGAATTTAGTAGCTGAACGCAGTAAAAATGTGATGTTCATACACACCCAGGCATTGTCTTAGTGGTTCGGACAGATGTTCAAACTTTGTAACAAGTGAGGAGCCATGACTGGCGTGGCTGTGCTAGATCTCCAGGAGGTTTGGACTGCGCAACTGGGTCCATTTAATGGATTGACTGTACGGCTGTTCTTTCGTTACCAAAAAAAAAGTGGTGCGTCCATAAAGAATCAACTGGGTACACGAATAAATTTAATCGCAACAACTTTTAAGGACTGTTTGTGGTGGCAAATTTGTAGCAAAAGTCGTGTTTTCTGGATTTTTGTCAAACAATTTATTTTGCGCTTGTAGCTACTTGCTTGTATATGTACTCGCAAACTGTTAAGAAATATTTTACATCGAAATAAGCGGAGCCTTAATTACTCCTATGAAAAATAGGAAACAGCTCTAGAGTGTATACTATTAATATTTCCGCGCTTTTCACAAATAAGGGTAAAAATAAGTGATACGGGAGGAGGGCGCCGAGGGTGGCGATGACGTCCCTTAAAATTTTTGAATATCTCAACGGTATGTTTGAAAATTTGCTAATACATATGAAATGGCAGTTGGACTGTAGAGAGTCCATGCAGCCCAATCTCAGCCGTTCATCTTTTCATCCAACGATCCAAACTTTATAAAAAATTTCCAGGGAAAAGATTTTTTTAAATCTCGACCGTTAAAAACACCATCCGACGGTTCACAACCTTCCAAACGAATGCATCTCTGCAGTCCACATATGGACTTCAAACAAGCCTAATTCTTCTTCTAAGCTTTGAACATTGTTCTATCCTCTAGGTATTTTAGGAGAATTCTTTCAGAAAATTCAAATCATATCCACTTTTGTTCATATGTTACATAGTAATTTCAATTCTAGTAATTAATAAGATAATTTTACAATATTCTATGTGTGAAAATGTTAATTTTTTAGATGTTGGCCGACTTACTTTTGTAAGACTAATTTTGACCTTTCTCGAAATTCAGTTTTTATATAGCTTCATCCCTCCAATAACATTTTTTTTTATGTCTGTTTCGGGAGGTTACACTAGCGCCTGAAAGAAAAATGCTAGCTCGCACTAAGTACTATATACACATTCGCAATTCTGATCACGTTATAATCAATTGACTAAAATTCGATTTTTGTTATCAGATCGCAAGAAAGTAATTTTTTCTAAATTCTCTACTCCTTGTGTAGATGACCTTTCTTTGACTAGACCAGAAAGAGAATTAGTTGAAATGCGGGCGTAAACGAACCCGAATATCCCTTAACGGTAGAAAAAATAGGGTAGTAATTAGCTCAAATATAAAGTGATCAGAAGCTATATATACTACTCTCTTACTTTTTTTATGATGAGATGGCTTGGAGTTGGAAAGAGGTGGGCGGTGCATGGTTGGCGATGACTCGACGGAGACTGACTACGTACGTCTGCGCGAGCCAGATCCCTTGTCCGACCCCAATCCGGACAGGAACCTGTCCCACCCTTCTCGGCTGTTGATCTCGCAAATCAATGGCTGAGATGTGCCGAGCCAAAACGATGTCGTTTTTGAAGCAAAAATTGCTCGGCACATAGCCGTTAATTTGCGAGATCAACGACCGAGAGGAGTGGGACAGGCCCCTATCCGAATTGGGATCGGACAGGAGATCTCGGTCCACGTCTGCGTCCTTCATTCAGATCGAACAACAGATCACATGACCGCGTACGCCCTACTTTCTCTCCTACTACTTTTTTCGACAGCTAATCATCTTAAGTTTTGGTAGCAGTTTTACCGACATATATGAAAGAAAAATGCTAGTAGCTCGCACTAAATGAAGGACGTAGAACTCGATTTAAGTAATTATTTTTTAAGAAGACATTTTTAAGTTAAAAAATAATGTGTTTACGTAAATAATTTTTTTAGCAATATGGATCTTGTTTTATAGATCTTATCGAGATCCTTTATACAGTGCAAAAAAAATTTAAAAAATTATTTTTTATTTATATTATTTTTGAGTATGAAAATGTGAAATAAGTACTTATTTTTTAAAAAGGCGTTCTAGAACGGAGCCTACGTACTATATGCACATCGATCTGCAATTCTGATCACGTTACAATCCCTTAACGTTTTTTTTTTAAAAGAAGAATTCATGACCTTAAAATGGTGTTGTAGCTCATACATGTTGTGTTGTTCTCATGCATGTTGTAGCGTGGCACATACGCTTTCACACGCACTCGCATCACAAACCAAGCGGCGCAAGCGTGGGTGCGAGTTGTGCGCGGTTTTAGCAAAGTTGTCTCTACTTTTGCATGCCCCTCTCTTAATAATAAGTATACTAATTCCAAGTCATAAATATTAGGCCGAGAATTTACCATGTCATTGTGGAAAATTTCTTGTGACGGTGAAAAATTCTTTTGGGTGACGCATCCTTTCAAAGTAAAGTCATAGGTTTCGTGAAGCAACCTCCACAGGTTAAATTTGTACTTGCAAATTATTTAGAGTCCTTAGAAATTTAGATCACTCATGACAAGAATAGGTCGTATCAGTGTGTGTACAGTAATTAATTAATCAACCAATCGTCACAGAAATAGTCAACAATCGGTTTAAAGAATTAATTTGTTTTTCTTTATTTAATTACATGCATGCCAGTATATCCTATCAATTTGCTTCTAGTTTTAATTAATTTGTTTATCTGTTCTTTAATTGATTTCTAGATATAAAATCCTATCCGCGCATGCACCTTGGTAGTGCTTTTCCACATTATTTTCCGACGCAGACAACCAAAATTTTTGCTATCAGTTCATTCAAATAACCAAGTGGTCTTGGCCTAAGACTTAAATGTTTGTTTCATCCTAAAGTCTCAGGTTTGATTCTCCTTACCAACAACTCTCGGAGCCACCCCACTTCCACCCCTAAGTGTGTGAAACGGCTTTAGGAGGAGCTATATGAATTTAGTCCGAAATGCGTGCAAGCTGGCTCGAGATATCCTGCATTTTAAAAAAGAAGACTCACCAATTACTTTGTACACTCTGTAATGAGATGTCATGGTTCAGAGCTTGTACAATTCAACTAGATAAGGATTCATTAATAGTTCTCGTATATAGATTTTTTTTTTCGTTCGCATTTTATTTCCTTTCGTATATAGATAATAATATGTGCAATACTATGATGGAGTAATATTTATATAGCTATTACTTTCGATTACACGTTTCATCGGTCGAGCTAGTACTCCATCAGCATGAGATCACCAATACTACATAAGTACCCCAATTATTTGAATATTTCACGTTGTGTGGAACTAATTATCAAGGCTATGTATGTTTGGGCGTAAAATGTTTTACCCATATTTCGGTATTTTGTTGTATTTCTATTAAATGGATGAAAATGACTAACTCTTAAATTTTTCGTAAGTTATTTTCCGAAATAAACCTGCTGCCTTCTATTGCAATTTTCACTGCTCAATTTTTCCATAAACCTGCTGCCTTCTATTGCAATTCTCACTGCTCAATTTTTCCTCAATTGTCAATCCTGACCTACATTAAACTCTCTCTCTCTCTCTCTCTCTCTCTCTCTCTCTCTCTCTCTCTCTCTCTCTCTACTATTTTATCGATTTCTAAAAATATTTTTCATATGCTAACCAAACATCGGAAAATAAAAATTTAAAGTTTGTTTTTTGAAAAAATATTTTACATGCAAAATATTTTTACATTTTAAAACATTTTACATCAAAACAAACAGAGCCCAAATGGCAATTGACTTCCCACGAGTAATTATCCGGGAATTTAATTACAGTTAGTGGCAGATTGGGAATTTAATTACAGTTAGTGGCAGTTTTTTTTTTTTTTGATCAGCAGTTAGTGGCAGATTGGGAATTTAATTTAGCCAAAGAGAGCTAATGAGATAACTACTTGGATTTTGGAGAAAATGATAATAATTGTTTCATTTTTAAAGAGTTTTAAGTCCAAAAATTAATCATTTGGAGGAGGGAAAATGTTGTTTTTTTTATAAATACTAAGTACCAGATGCCAGAAAGTAGTATGAGATTGTGTAATCCATAACTAAATCATACACGAGAAATGCAATGTGGAAACCCAAACCTCAAATCGCAAAACAGACATAAGTGTGTCATTCCTTATCTCCCGCAACCCAACAGAAATGATTTTTGCCCATTTTTGGGAAACTATGAAACAGTTGCGACTCTTATGGTGCCGATTAGATCATTCAAACCCGTTCCCTCGTCAAGAATTTGAGAAATCTGTTCTATTTGTTAAACCAATTTTTTTCTCCCTTTTCTAGTCTAAAATGCAGTAAATTCAATATTTATATTTTATCTCAGGATTTAATGAGAGAGATTTTGAGTGGTTCGAGGCACGAGGGAGGTCTAAGCTTTTTTCGCTGAGGGGCCATTTGAGATAAACAGACGTGTGTCATCCCATCCCTTATGATCTCCCTATGACCCAGCAAAAGTGATTTTTGTTGTCGCACTTAAAAAAAAAATTATGTACGTAATTAGTTAAACTATCATGTGAAAATGTCATATGGTTACCCTTAGCGTCCCCTATAATATCCTCTATTTATACAATTCTCCAAGTAATAAGCGAAGGATATAAAGTAAATATAAACCACAAGGATTTAACTCCAATTCTTTTCTTCACCAGAGATAGAGTGCCTTTGAGGTGACTTTGGAAACGAAAATATTGTTGATTTTTTGTTTGGGAGCAAAGTAAAGAACTTCATTCACAAATACTACTACTACTACAAGTTGAATTATAGAATATACATATACAAATGAAGCTTGTATATTTTGAAAGAAGCTGATTTTGGTATGAATTAGTAGTACAATATAGCCATATGCTTTTCATCTCTTTCTCAAGAGGCAAACCAGGGTTTACCTGCTGAATGTGATGACCCCTCCGTTGAGTGCCATGTAAAGACTCGAGTACCGGAGAAGATGCTCAAATTATGACCTAACTCTAGCAAGTCGTGCCCTAATTTCTTCAAGATCTTCCTCTTCTTCAGCACCCTCGGCTATTGCTTCATCCTGTAAAGAAAGTCATCCTTCAAGGTGTGTTTGGAACTTGCTCAATGGGAAGGAAAAGAAGAGAAGTTTGAGGAAAATGTTCATTCCCCTTTTTGTTTTTTCATAGAAAAGGGAAGGAAAGTGAGAAGAAAAATAAATTATGATGCTTGGTTTTGAAGAGAAAAAGATGAGATAATACTACGCTTGTTTTCCCTCACCCTTTAAAAAAGGACAAATTAAGGAAGAAAAAGCGGAGGAAAATAACAACCAGCTACCTGTTCTTACACTGTTTTCCTTTCTCTTTTCCTAGTAAGGACCAAACAAAGGGCGAGGGAAAACAACTACATCCCTTCCTTTCCCCTTCTTTCCACGAACTCCAACCACACCCTTAGCTTCTTTCAAAGCAAATTATGGGCAAAATGGAGACATAAAATGATTTTGAATGGTTGTCCATAGACCCTTTACCTCTCGTGCGGCTCCTGCCACAGTTGCTGGTTGCTTTAATTTCTGCTTCCTGACTGCTTCTGGAAGCTCAGCAGCAGTCTCTCCGGCAAGTGCAGTCAAGACCTTGTCAACTTCTGCTTCAGTTTCCTCTTCTATATCCTCTGTATCGAGTGCTGAGTCGAGAGCATCATTTACAGTCTCCTCAATTAACCCTGCCTGTAAACCACAAACGTGATTAAGTGCTAATATTGACACTCACTACCATCCTAGCTTAATTGTAGTTTCACGGATCACTGGTTTTCAAAAACAACTTTCATTCATGATTACCAAGTAGAGTGCAAAAATAGATGGAATGAACGACCACAGGCAAACTCAAGTTTTCACTCACACAAACCTAGTTAAAGACCTGTACAGCTGTACTCAATAACTTTAATACCATGAGTCCAAAAACCTTAAATTCTTACGGAATGGACAAAAAGATTTTTATGCAGCACATCCACAGCTTCTGACAATGAATCAAAGCGAGTGACAAATTGAAGTATCAAACTACAGGTTTGCAAGTTCTCCGACGAATTGTCTAGAATTCCTATAGGTCATGATTGTTCCTCTACACTCTAGAGAAAGACTGGTAGAAATTCTTGCAAATAATGAACTACATTGGTAGAGCAACCAGGTTTCATAAGATTCAAAGACATTGTCCTTTCGTTTCTTTCCATTGACAAAGCTGGAGAACAGAAACAGAAAGTCAGAAAGTATGTCAAAGCTTCCTACAGAATACGAGGTTGATATTCAACAGGATTATTTTCTGTCAGAACCACAGAAGTTTAGCAGTCGCTGCATGATTTTTCCTGTCATGTTAAGAAATAGTGGGCATATGTATAAAAGAACTCGAGTAAAATGAGGCATTTTTCAATGTGAAATACAAGCAAATTTCCTTTAATTGGGCAGGTTGTAAATGGAAATTTTGTATCCACTGAAAGAATATGCATTTTAAAAGGACCGAGGAATTGGTGATGGTTGCAGAAGGATTAACACTTTAATTACGGGAACTCACATTAAAAAGAACTACAACTGTGCATTTCAATAAGATGCAACGCAAAAAAGGCTCCATCCCTGCAATTATAATATCTTTGATAACTCTGGTTGCGAAACACTAAAAGTAAAGACACCTTGATCATTTCCTTGCTGAAATTTTGCATTGTGACCGCGATTTCTGGGGCCTTCATGAGGTTATTGACAAGCTTCATGACCTCGGCACTCTTGTTCAAATGTCCCACTGTACGGGCAATTGCTGCAACTCAAGCCAAAGATATTAGCGAAGATATTTTATTATTTTTAAGCCAAACTTCAACGTTACTCCTGAAATTTGAAGATGTTCGGAAAGATGACGAACCAGGATAATGGAAAAATACAGGAAACAAACACCACAAAGATTTACAAACAATGATCAAGTGCCTATTATGACTTTTAGTCAAACCTGCTTCTTCTCGTGTTAATAAATTATACATCAGCAAAAACTCATGATTTTATTAGGGAAAAGTACTGTGTTATGATTCCAGTAAACCAGGTCAATGCTTCCACAAATCCAAATGCAAAAAACCTGAAGAAAACCAAGCTTCAGGTACTTTTACGACACTAATTATTTTACATGTATCCATAAGAGTCCCAATCCCTATTCCTACATGGTAAAAGAAGCATAGTTAAGCTTCAGGATCTCTTTAAATCTTCCTGAGCTTGAATGCTGTACTTGCAAGAAGAACAAATGTTGTGGTTGGAATTAGCAAAAATTATTTCAAAGCCTGGACTTTTTCAATGTACAGGAAGTAATGGAAACCCAATCAGGACTGGGTTGGAATTGTTGGACAAATGAAGAAGTGAAGGGCTTTCAAAAGAGTCAACTAAATAAAACAAAGCCTTGTAACACTATTTGATTGCCTAGACAAGACATGATAAGGCAATCTAATTACATTCATTAGGGATCTCATACAAATCTTACACTAGACGTTGGCTATGATCACAACAACCTACTTTTTCAAGTCATAAGTAAAACACTCAAATGGTGATAAATGATAATATACATGTGAAAGCAACAAATTAGCTTAGATAATGGAAAGCTGTGTACCAACACTCTCCCCAAGGTGCATTGATATCGAATTTAGTTGTGCCTTGTTTTCATAGAGACGGTTGACAGTTCGCCTTGACCTCACAATCTCCTTAGCAAGTGCCTGAAACCCAAATTTCACTTGGTAAAAAGAAACGGAGAGAGAATTGAAATTTAGGAAAAGGAGATTACATTCTGCAAAAGATCACAGATGCATGCAAATCTCTCTCAACATAGTAGCAACAGATTGATCAGGTTAGGGGAGCACCCAAAATCTCTCTCAACCCCAGATCTCTGTGTGATGGCACCAGAATAATATCATAAACATAGGATTTAGCTCAATGAATACTCGGCGTCCCCCCTACCTATCTGATTGGCAGTAGAAAAACATAAATACTATTATATTGAATAACCAATTGTGAACAAACCCACTAGTTCTGGGCTTTCATTGAGTGCGAGTGGCACTTTCATAGAGACTGTTATGGGCTGACGACCAATGCCTAAGAGTTCATTTACTAACATACAAACACTAGCTGACCTTCTGCTTGAAATTTCTTCCACAGCAATAGCAGGGTATATTCACTCTGCTACTCCACATTTTCCATTTCCAGCACCATGAAGGGAATTTCTTCTCTCTCTTCTGAGAGATTCTTCTTCAAGTCATATTTTCCAGCGCACCAAAAGATTCTTAGTTGCTTTCTAAACTATCCCTGCAAGCATTCCACATTTCCACATGTCCCTTTGGTGAAACACTTGCAGACCCTGCAACAAATACTTGGTTTATTCAACCCCACCCATAGTTTTGTGTTTTGGGCCTAATTTCCTCTATCCAAAAAACCAAGACCAGGTAGACATGAACCAAAGTGACATTTCATCGTATCAGTCATTAGTGTTGGGGAGTGAGTTTCAAGATCTCCTACGAGATTTGCTAGATAACAATTCGGAATGAGATGCATTATCCACATTTAAACTGAAGTTAGTACCTACGAGATTTGCCATATAACAATTCGGTATGAGATGCATTATCCATATTTAAACTGAAGTTAGTAAAAAAAAGTAGTCAACAAAATCGATACGGATGCCTCTATGGCTCTTTCTGATGCAGGGCGTAATACAAAACAAGATCGAACGTGCAACAAGGACAATCACAAACGGGATAGATTTAGAGAAACTCTCTCTAGACTCTTTGTCATTCAATAATAATCAAAAACTAAATGTTTAGCCCTAAGGCTTACAACTTATTATAAAGGCAGCAAGCCCAAACCCTAGTAGGAAAACGAAAAAACACTAATTGCGGAAAAACCAAAACTATTACATATTCAGAAAATAAAGGAAAAAATAAGACTTCTCCAAAAAGAAAGGACAGAATTGGTGTTTCCTACTAAAAGTAATAAGCAAACGGAATATTTTCCAAAACGGCAGATTAGGCCCAATCATGCCTAGCCCATAAGGGCTAACCCCGACAGACTGGCCCTAGGTAGGCGTCAGCTCAGAAGCTCAGCTTACAAGGTGAGCTCGGCAAGGGTGAGCTCACAAGGTGAGCTCGGCAAGGTTCAGCTGACAAGGTTAGCTCATCACGATTATGCCACTCGATGCCTTAAGTGGTACTCCTCCTCTAGGCGCACTGCATCATTCTCCCCCGCTTGAGAAAACTCGTCCTCAAGTTTTGCTTGGAGTAACTTGGCACGTCTTTGATTATCGGCATCTGCTTTGTACCTCAAATTTATCTTTCCCATCAGTTTTGTACCCCTATTCACGTTTGTATAAGAGGCTACAACCAAAAAGTAACCATCCCAAGCTCCACCATAGAAAACCCAATTACCATCTTCTGTCACTTTACCATCTTGGAAAGAGAATCCATTGATCATAGTAGGGTTGTCGCATCTTATGATTGGTGGGATTTCACTACTCGGAAAAACCCATGAGCCATTAGCAAAAACAGAGCTTGGCTCCTTCAAGTTATTTAGTTCTTTGACTGGGATGCAATCAAATGCACATTCTTTATCACCTTGCTCTTGATTAATAGAAATATCCATCAGACTAGCTGCACTAATGGATAGTGGGCTAGCTTCAGAAGCATTTTTCTTAGGCAAAGCTATTCTTCCAGTTTCTTGAATTGCAACGTGAGCACCATCAACAATGATAAGTTCACATATATCATACTCATCGTCCGGGTACTCATCATATTTTGGAGGTGACTCCCAATCAATTTCTAACTGAAACGACAACGGATTATTGTCCGAAAATATTTTATCAGACTCTTCCTCTAACACATCATCAAGAAAGTCTCCTACGTCTCCCTCAACTAGAAATTCTTCTATGACTTTTTTTTCTCCTGTACTAACCTTTAAGATTTTTTCTGGTGTCATACCTTTCTTGAACTCAGGAAAGTTGATCTTTGAACCAGTCTTCCAAAGTCGCCGATCCTGATTACAAACCACAACCGCCCTTGTCCTCCTCTTTGACTGATGGTTACCAAACAAAGGTATGGTGATAGAAACATCATCCGATACCTCCTCCTCTTTCGGAAACCAAGATTGAATCAGAAAACGGCGAGGCCGGCTTGCAACAGCCAGGGCAGCAGCCTAATCGGCTAGGGTACCGATGGCGTCCCCCAATCGCTGCTCGAGTTGTTGAATCCGCACCTCTGTTCGTGCTTCTCGCGCGACATCATCCCGTTCATAAACGTCATCCACAAAAGCTGTACAATCACCTCATCCCCCTCGACCTCCAACTGCACGTCTTGCAGCCATGGTCAGGTTTGGAACTTGAAGCTCTGTTACCAACTGATGCAGGGCATAATACGAAACAAGATCGAACGTGCAACAAGGACAATCACAAACGGGATAAATTTAGAGAAACTCTCTCTAGACTCTTTGTCATTCAATAATAATCAAAAACTAAATGTTTAGCCCTAAGGCTTACAACTTATTATAAGGCAGCAAGCCCTAACCCTAGTAGGAAAACGAAAAAACACTAATTGTGTAAAAACCCAAAACTATTACATGTTCAAAAAATAAAGGAAAAAAATAAGACTTCTCCAAAAAGAACGGACAGAATTGGAGTTTCCTACTAAAAGTTATAAGCAAACGGAATATTTTCCAAAACGGCAGATTAGGCCCAATCAAGCCTCGCCCATAAGGGCTAACCCCGACAGACTGGCCCTAAGTAGGCGTCAGCTCAGGAGCTCAGTTCACAAGGTGAGCTCGGCAAGGTTCAGCTGACAAGGTTAGCTCGTCACGATTATGCCACTCGATGCCTTAAGTGGTACTCCTCCTCTAGGCGCACTACATCACTTTCCCGTTGAAAGTTTTAGTTACGGGAATCTGATTGGGCCACTACACAAAATTAATGCCACTACACAAAATTAATTCCACTCGATGCCCTAGGGTTTCCCGAACTCTGTCTTCCAAATATTTTGCAGGACATAATTTTATCGGAAGAACAAACAAACAACTGGTTTAGGTCTCAACCAAACAGATTGTCAGTTACCAGAGTATCCTAACCTAATGCCACTACACAAAATTAATTCCAAAATCATATCCTACTTCATGTAATCTGATTTGCAACGTTACTGTTTAGCATCAAGCCATCAAGTTTATAATTGTTGTAATCAGAGTTCATGGACTCGCAATGTATCCGAAGTCAAATTTTACAAGATTCAACAAGAAATGACATCAATACAAAGTACATACATGAATCTTGAATTGAACAGTAGCGACGGAGAAGTATTAGATAGTACGGGGTATAAAAAAGAGCTGCAAGTACCTTAGCAGAGCCCATATCATTTCTCTTAGCAGCATCTTTAATTGCTTTCTGCACACGTTTCTCTTCTCTCTGTATGTCTACAACACAAAAGGGAAAAATCAAATGAATCCAAAGATTTAGTGGATTCACTGGTAATCGACTTTCCCTTCCACAATACGTCAAAATTGCCAGAAGAAGCTTAAAAAAAACAAGAAATACATAGAGAATAAATTAAGGAAAATTTACCTATGATTTGGCGCTCGATGCCGCGGCATTCTTTGCGGAGATGACTTTGCCAGTCCCTCAGTTGTTGTTGGGGGCTAGGTTTCGGTTTCAACATGTTCTTCATTTTGTCCATCTCTCTCTCTCTCTCTCTCTCTCTCTCTCTCAAAGAGATCAGAAGAAGCGAAGAATGAAAATTTTGAATTGAATTGATGCCAAGAAAAGGCGGACACGATCTGATCGGTGAAGACGAAGATCGGAGTTGGATCGGATGGTCCTGTTGCTCTTTCGCGTGTGAATTCCTCAACTGCTGTTGTGGTATTTTGATTTGGAAACTTGGTGAATCGATTGATCAGAATTTTGAAATCGCCCCTATTTTATTCCATCCAAAAGATCCAGAGCTACCGTTTCTAACAGCTTGACGGAGAGAGAGAGAGAGAGGGAGGGAGGGGAGGAGCGCGTACTGGATTGGGCTTTTAGGCCGCTGACCCCCGCGTCCTAAAAGTCCAGACGACGGTCGACGTGGGCTCTTGAAAATAATTTTCTTCTCTTTTCTTTTTATCTTAATTTTCTTTTATTTTTGGTACATCAAAATGAAATTATAACTCCAACAAGAAGTATTACCCGGTCACATCACACCACTATCAGTAAAGAATTTCACTATATCTATGCTGGGACCAAAGCTAAAATTTCATCACGTGTGAGTGGTGTTAGGAGTATGTTAAGTATCAATAAGGGGATGTAGAGACATGAACAAAGACATTGTCCAACCAGTCCAAGTTTTCAATCATTGAACCAACACCTTATTGGTATCATGAAAATAATATTCACAAGAGCTAACCCAATGATTTCAACAAGTTAAAGTTATTTATAGCAATTAGCAATGTTATATGAATAGTTAAGAGAGATGAGACATTGAGAGAAAAACTTCACAGATACCATTCGTTTAGGAGCATCGATCGAGAGAGAGAATAGATAGACGAAAAAAAGTTGATTTGAGCAACTTGCTATCGCTACCATCTTTGGCAAAATTTAGCTTATGGTTGGAGATGGTTTGTTGAGACCTAGTACCAAATAGAAATTCTCTCACCCAGAACAAGTACAAACACAAAGTAGATTAAGATCAAGAAAGAACACAACACAAGAAATATATTATTGCTTAAGTCTAAGAATACATTGGTGGAGGCCTCCTCTTTTTATAGAATGAAAAGAGGCCTAAGAAGATTCCCAGAATGTAACTATTACATACATTTACTATTACACATGTGATACATCATGGCATCTTTGACAAGCTACTAATACAAACACTTCTGGTGGAATCTCTGAGACCAGTACATCATGCCTTACACACATATGAACACGTATAAATAATACATCATTCACCACTTCCTAAAGAAATGACATGACTAAAAGTAAAGTAACAATTATCTTACTACTTTTACTTTATTTTACTTCACACTTTATAGTACATCACACAAAAGAAAATAAACATACATCACACAAAAGAAATAGCTGGTATGAGCACATGGTTGTCACTCTGAATCAACACAATTCTCAGTCGCACAAAGCATCTTCCTCTAAAAGCATTTTCAGTTGAGATTATGAATAGAGACTTGGAGAGCATCTTCCTCAAAGCATTAAGTTGCACTAAAAATAGTCGGTTTTTCTTCCAATCAAAGACCAAAAAGAGATTCCGAAAGATTAAAAAGGCCCTTGGACTTTGGAGAGCCTCACGGCTCTTCCATAGTAGATTCAGACCGCATTCCTGCTATCCCGCTAACCAACGCGGTAAAAAAAATTTTGAATAAAGACAAAACAAAAAAATTAATAAACGCTAAAAGTTTCCATAGTAGATTCAGACCCCATTTCCGCTAAAAGTTTGGCGCAAAATTAATAAATGTAAAAAAAAAAATTGAATAAAGACAACAAAAAATTTATAGTCCACGACTTTTAGGTTAGTGGAAACACACTCTGGGACTTGATTACGAATTTGACACAAAATACATTTATAGTAAGTGTATGTGTGTGTGTCTACACACACACGTCTATAAACCAATACTGGTGGGGAGACCGACGTAATTGCACCAAACTTTTGGGGTTGGCTGTATGTTCTCTATTATATCAATATTTTCACAGAACTTCGCACTGTCCTACAAATTTCCAAAGCAACAAAAAATTTAGGTGAATTATCCCGTCAATTTCTTTTACTATTTGGTCATAAGAGGGACTTAATATGAATATACATAACTATGTCCCAGATACCCGCTGAAAGAAAGAATAAAGAGAATCATAAGTTATACGGGATTCATTGAACTTGATCCCCCATTATTTCTTGCTCATTTCCGCTCACAGGAGTCAATGCACTGGATTGTCCAATAGGCTCATCGCTGCACACTGGAATCAAAGAAGCGCTGGATTGTCCAATTGGCTCATTGTTGCACGCTAGAATCAAAGCGCTGGATTGTCCGTTCCTGCCATCATCCGGTAAAGTAGAACTTTCTTCCTCATTCTGCAAAAGAGAGCAAGATAAGACCAACTTAACATGGTAATCACAGTTGAAATGTTACTAGTAATGTAGTAAGTAAATAAATCAATCACTACACTCATATGAAAAAACCTTTTTGACTTGCCAGCGAAAAGAAACCAAGTCTTATATACACCATGTGTTTTATTGTAAGACCAAGACAGTAGCAGTTTGAAACTCTAGTTTGAATGGACACACCTTTCTTGCTGGACTTTGAGCCGACATCAGTTCATAGAACTTGCGCATCAGCATTTCTTCCTCTACCTGCAAACATCATATAAAAGGAAAAAGTTCAATGTGAATTACGCTGAAATCAAAATGCATAACAAGAACAATTACAAAGAGCTCTTGTACTATCCCAATAAACCATGTCATAAAATCGGAAACTTGCAAAATTATTGTGCTATTAACACTTTAGATTCTGTTGAGTGGAGCTCGTACAGGCCATCCAAAAGATCTTTAAAACGAGGTGGGGAAACATTAAATGAGCATTCTCACACCCTATTCCACCTCTCGACTTTCTTTCAAAAATATGTCCCTGGTCTGATAACAATCGAACCACTCCCACAAATTACTTCGAAGAAATCTGTAGTGTCCTATAACAAAGGGGATGCCATGGCTTACGGATTAGTGTCAATTAATCAGTCACATATTTCAGAAGGAAAAGAATGATTTCATAATTTTCATTGGTAAATGTCAAATTCCGACACCAGTTTCTTTGATTTCATAGTTAAATAATTGAATTGATGATTCATACTCACACAGAACAAAGAAAAAATACTCGTACACAACACAACCACCCAATTTTGGGCTGGGTAATAGAGTTTTTTCCCCCACACTAGTTTCTTACACTATTCTAACGAGTAATAGACTTTCTGGGAAAGGACCATATCCTAGGCTCCTACAGTCACTGAGATTTGCACGTTCGACCCATTAAGGGTGAGGCCACCCTAATGCAGGCACCGAGGAGTACAAAGGGCTAAGCACAGCTCAAATGGCACACCGCAGAACTTTCTTCTTCTTTTCCCCTCACTGACCTTGGCAAACAAAGGACTTAAGTGGAAACACCCTAACCTTGAAATGCTCTATTCAACTGAATGTTTTTAATAACCATCAATATCATTATATGATACCACTTCCAATCCCCATGCTTCACCTCCCGCACAGTCCTTCTAACAGTCTCGTCGACTGTGCCACCTCCCAATCTCAAGCTCTCTGCAACATCCCAAACAACGAGTACTCCCAAGTGGTCAACCATTGTAGCATCTCTATCCACACTCAAAAAAACAGAAGGAAATGTAGTCTGAAACCTCTCCCTCCACAGACCACACATGTGAAAAAAACAGACACTCATCCCATATCCTTCCACCCAATAAGTGCAGCCCAGAAACTTATCCCACACCTTCCTAGCTCCTCAACCCCATTATATTAAGGACACCACCACGCTCCTCCACCACCTGTCCCCCTGGCAAGACATACTTGATCTTGAAAGTGAGGTCGTTGCAGATCGGCATTACATTAATCCAACTGAGTGCTTAACCATAATTCACCTCCACGTTATTTAGATCCAATAGTAAAGTGCACTATAGAACATAGTTTAAAGAGCAACCCTTTTGGGCAACAATGTTAGTTCAAAATGCTATTATACACTAAGAAGCACGGACACTTAAAAGAAGGTGGCGGGTTCGGACACGTGTATGGCACCGCCGCACCGACACTCCTCGGAGACAATCGAACACGTGTCCGAAACTCTTTTTTCCGTGTCCATAAAATAGAAAATGAAAATCTTAATTCGGACATGTTTTCAACACTCTTTCTAGCCGACACTTCTAACCATGCCCATGGCCTATTTTTGAGGATTTTCTTGAGTCCCGTGTCAACTTCATAAATTATTGTATCTCATCTATCATATAATAATTTGGGATGTATATACGTAAAAATATATTTAGATATATAGTCGAATGTATCCTCAAGGTGTCCTTATCGTACATTATATAGAAATTACATATCCACGTGTCCGTGTTGTGTCGTATCTGTGTCCCATGTCCCTATCTGTGCTTCTTAGGTTCTACATGTTCTTGAATATTAATTGCAGAACTTAAACTTCTCGTTCACTAGCTTCCTCTCAATTGAGTCCATTGTATCCCAAGTTAGCCAACGCTTTGTTAAACTTTTTACTCATATCCCATGCATGTCAACATGTTTTTACTTACACCGGGTGATGCATACAAGGTGTTTTTGGACAAATTCATACCACCTCTTCGAAGTGCTGCTGAAGGCAACACAAACCCCCTTTGGTACATATGGTGTATGAAGCCACCAAAAAATCATTCTTATAGCCATACCTTTCAAGGCTCTCGGCATTATTTATCAGCTTTAACCTATGGCAAATTGTTACATAGCAATGGACAATGGAAAAGTGAAAACATGGGCAAATTACAGGGGAGGTTGGGAGAAGAGATTGCTATCTTTTTCTTGGTAGAATCACTTTAAGCTTGTATCAGTCAATCAGAATGCTCTAATGTCCAGGAAGTATACTCTTCAGAATTCTCTAACGGCAAAAGTTACCGTAGGGGCCAGGTTTTTTGGCTAATTTGCGGATTACTATTGAAGGGATTCTTAACCCCCCAGACTAAAATTGGCGACCTAGAATATTTTGTCCACTCTGATGCACATATCCGATCAAACAACTTGGCCCAAAAGGTCTAGGCATGGTAGTTTTTGCAATTCAATTACATATTGTCACAAGCTTTCGTTTAAATTCGAAAAACAATAATGTGCTTTCAGAAGCTTCCTTGCAATTCTACAAGGATTTCAAGCAGTACAAAGGTCTTTGACATTGTTTCCAGTTCAGGGGGAGGTCTTTCTTGATCGCCCTCATTCTTCAATCATGAGTTAAGAAGTAGCTAAAGTGTCTCCGATGGTACGCTGAGGTTAGTGCAAATTATGCTGTGTCGCACGAGGTCTTTATAGAAATGTTTATATTCCTTTCCAGGAAAGAGGTAATGGAGTTTTCTTTTGTTGTTACGACAGGCTAAGAAATCAACTAGGAGATACACACAGCAACGAAATCGACAATCGACCAAAACAATTCGAAAAACGAAAAAGCACCTGAAGTTTATGCAATTCGTGGGACATGGATCGATAGGCATCCATGAGGTGCTCATTCTGCTTCTCCAAGTGCCTGCACATACGTATGAATTCAAAACATAGAGAGATTAAAATCATAAAACTATACACGAGGTTGCAAAATCTGAAAGGGGTTTTCACCTTAACATCTCTCCTGTGTATCTAGGATCCATTCGATCAAACTAGACACTATTAATCTTGACCCGTACAAGAAAAAGCCCTAATTCTCCGGAAGCGACGAATCAAGTGCGAACAGTTCAGAGAGGAATCTGTTGAGGGTTATAGCAAGTTTAGCTACCAGTACAGGAAAAAGAACGCTCCAACTTCAATATATCACCAGAAGTGCTGCTGTTGAGGGTTCCTCCTCCAGAATTCAGTACAGAACGAAGGATACGATGGGTTTTCGTATTAGGCCCCAAAGTATTTACCTGGAAAACTGGCCCATTGGTTTATCACTGAATTCCACTTGCAAGGCCCATTTGTAGTGTCGAGAACAAACACCTTCACCAGTTACACAACCCATTATTGGGTTCATACGCCATGCAAATAATGGGGGATCAAGTTCAACGAATCCCGTGTAACTTATGATTCTAAGATTTACCGTTTGAATTATCTTTTTAGAACCCGAAACGGGCCTCCCAAAAAAAATAATCGATCACTTATCTAAAAT
Organism: Rhododendron vialii; assembly: GCF_030253575.1. Lineage (NCBI taxonomy): Eukaryota > Viridiplantae > Streptophyta > Magnoliopsida > Ericales > Ericaceae > Rhododendron > Rhododendron vialii. The sequence continues at coordinate 39,972,287 of NC_080557.1, read as the reverse complement.
GGAGTGTTTGGTCACTCAATCTTAGATTAATGATTTATTGATATTTTGTAAGGCTCATTTCAGATTTCACAAAGATGATTCAAATCGCTCATTATTCTTAAAGCATTTTTTTATTGGTTCATACAAAAAAATTAAGCTCGTATAGGCCCTTGAATTTTGAAAAAGTTCTTACCGATATATCAAATTGAACTAACTTTTATAAAATTCATAAAAATATTTTACGAATAACTTGCGATTTGAAATATTTATTTGGGACCAAAAATTAGCTCCTTAAAATCGTCAATCATCATGCTCGTTTATTCTGTTCAAAAAAAAATCTTGCTTGTTTATTAGGCACCAAACATAACTCGAGGTAAAATTGTTCAGATTCAATAATTCATGTCCGGGTTCTAGGTTCCAATCTCTTAAAAATTACTTACGTAGGTCAATTAAAATGTGTACGCCATTACAGTGCTGCTCGCTTTCTAAAGAAAAGTACTGAATCCCTAAAATTATATCATGCTATCCACATATCCTAAAAACGTTGACTGAAAATATTCATTTTACTGTAATCACTTTTCTTTTTTCTTTTTTTTAAAGAAATATTGTAACCTAATTAGAGTTACATAAGTGCATTTTTAGAAACCGGGCCTTACAATTCTTTTATTGGTTCATACAAAAAAATTAAGCTCGTATAGGCCCTATGAATTTTGAAAAAATTCTTACCGATATATCGAATTGAACTAACTTTTATAAAATTAATAAAAAATATTTTAATAATAACTTGTGATTTGAAATATTTGTTTGGGACCAAAAATTGGCTCCATGAAATCGTCAATCATCATGCTCGATTATTGGGCACCAAACAGGACTCAAGGGAAAATGACAAATTACACGACGACAACAGTGGTGTTTCACGGGATCAGCACCCATGCCGTCCCCTTGTGAACGGTAGAAAACACACAACCCCCCTCCAATTTTTACAAAGCCTAAGTTGTCTTTTAGAGCATCTCCAATCCAACACCCTCCAAATCTCTATTTGAGAGGATCAAATTAATCTATTTTATTTGAAAAGTAGATTTAGAGGATTGTACTATTTATCTCAATTCCAACCCAACACTTTATTTATCAACTCCAACACATATTTGGAGGAGATCCTCTATTTTTTCCTTCATCCTCTATATTTAGAGGATCAAAGTTCATTCTCCCAAATGGAGGAGAGTTTTAGAGGATGGGTTGGAAAATATTTTTCCTCCAAAATGAAGAAATGGAGTCAACACCCTCCAAATCTCTATTTGAGAGAATCAAATTAATCTATTTTATTTGAAAAGTAGATTCAGAGGATTGTAGGGATGGCAATCTCGGCTGAACCGATGGGTACCCGAATCGAAACCGCTTTTTTTCCCCGAACCATAACCGAAAAATTCCCCGTTGGTGCGGATATGGTGGAGGTTGGAAGATAACCGAACGGGTTCGGTTCGGTTACGGTGGAGCTAATAACCGAACCGTTCCCCGAACCGAACCGTTCCCCGAACCGAACCGAAACAGTGTATTTACAAAAATACCCTTGTATATATATATACACACTTCCCAGTTCCCACTTAGGGTTTTCATTTCACTCGGCAGTCTCCACTCTCCAGAGGCCAGACTCGCCTCCACCTCCAGAGCTCCACCAGAGCAGCGACTGCTCTGTTCGATCTTTCTCTCTCTCTCTCTCTCGATCTCTCTTAGTCTCTCCCTCAATATGGACTCTCTCTCTCTAATCTCTATTCACTCGGCCACTCCTGATTCCTCTCGAACCTTTCCAGACCAGACTCGACTCCACAGCTCCAGAGCAACGACTACTCCGTGAGATCTCTCTCTCTCTCTCGCTCGATCTCTCTTAGTCTCTCTCTCAATCTGGACTCTCTAATCTCTATTGCACACTCTCATGTCTCTGTAACTCTATTTTTGCAGGCTACGACGATCTATTGACTCAGCCGACTGTAACTCGATCGTGAGATCTCTCTCTCTCTCTCTCTCTCTCTCTCTTTCTCTCTCTCTCTCTCTCTCTCTCTCTCTCTCTGTCTATCTCTCTCTCTCGATCTTGTCTCTCAATTCTCGGTTTTTTCAGGAAATCAATTGCAGCAGTCGGATAGTCCGCACTCCGCAGTCGCCAGTCTTCGGAGCCCAGTTGACGCAGTCGACTGTTATCATTGGTTTATCTCTCTCTCTCTCTCTCTCGTGCTCGAAAATATAATCTGCTTCAAATCTATATGCTTGAATTTACTGCAACAGTCTTTTGGTCCGATGTCACTAGATTATTTTTTCATATTGCTCTGTTTTACCTCCCAGTTGTTGTGGACATGTAAACCACACAGGTTGTGAAAGTCACATAACTGCAAAGTATATATGCTTGAAAAGTGTGTTTTAGAGGTATATATGTGATTAGAATTTTCATAACTGCAAAGTATATATGCACAAAAAATAAGCTTGATCGGACTCAATACTATTATGAATTTACCTCGGTGATCGACTATTTTGGCCTCTGAAATGGGACTGTTACATATGCAAAAAAAAAAACATATATGTATATGGTTTTTTATTATACAGGGTGGTTGATCATCATTCATCCCCGATCACCCCTGAGTTGAAGGTTTTTCTTTTTTCCCAACGTTCCGTTAACAACAAAAGAAAAACAAATAAGTGTCTTGGTTGATTAGTGTATTAACTAAGTACCAATTAAATATCTAAAAAAATCTAAACAAAGGAGTGATTGCCAATTTGAAGGGTTGACTAATATTCTGATTTGTGAGAAGCTACCCACAAAAGGGGGGGCAAGGGGGGAAAAACAGATCATTTTGCCCGGTTGCCTGGGTGGGGTCTTTTGACCCTCTTCAATAATTGATGCCTTGGGAAGAAAATTCCCTTCACATACACCGGAATTTGTATTACTAACACATGCATACCGTCCAGTATGCAATTTCATTGACTATGAGTACTCTGTGGGGCTCAATTGCCACACAGGTTTTTTTTTTTGTGTAATCTGCTTACTGCCTTTAGCCGAAGGTTCCTTATTCTGGATGATTCCCTTGTGCAGGGTACACTGATTCTTTTTACCATTGTATGACCTAATATGTATAGTATCTCTAAATTTAACTCTCATCACATTCCATTTCATAGCGAACAGCAATTAGCAAAATTAGTTGTTTCCTTGCCACATACTTCATGGAATTACATCTCCAGTTGGTAGTGTAAGTCAGTTAGGCATATAGGCTTTGTTTGCGGGTGAGAGCAAACTGTTTTCACCTACGGGTGAGAGCAAACTGTTTGAGTGATGCAGTATTGAGGTTGGAAGGTGTATTTATTTTGTGTTAAAGGCAATTTTGAATCTTGTCCTCCCCAGGCTAAGGCCTCCAAGTAAGGAAACAAAAGAAGACAATTTTGTAGGGGTTTTTTTGTGTGTGTATTCGTATATGAGGATATATTCAAGGGGATGGTTCAATGTAATGAGCTATGTAGAATATGAGAGATGTGTTAACATTATGACTTTGTTTGCCACTTATCAAGGAAAACATGATCACTTTATTTATTAATTTTTTGTGTCATTTTGTGGTGGAAGTGTTTCTTAGTTTATGTGTTAATGTAAGATAGTCCAACGTGCACCAAAATGCTAATGGGTATATGGTTGTGAAATTAGTGTCAATTGTGTTGGCTGGAAGTAAAAATGGAAGTTGGGGTTTGGATAATATTGGGGTTTAGGATTTTAGTCAGATTTTGGGTAGCTCATGATCTTTCACGGGACAGGATGCTAATAGAAATAGAAGCTTTGATCCTTGTACTAGGAGAGCATAAATTTGCTTACCTGTTCAACTTCTGATGAATCAAGATTATTTTTTTTCTCTTATGAATAGTCATTGTTTGTGCTCCCTTTGTTTGATTATGGCTCCCTTTGCGTACATTGAACTCAATTTAGCGGATACCTCTAACTGAGCCTCCAATTCGACTTGAGGTGTAACGAAGCTAAATTGAGCATCAATTGCCTTTTATTGCTTTTAGTTATATAACGTGGCGGTGGCATAACCCCATAGAATTGTGTTGAGAACGAGGCGCATAGCCCCTCTAGTCTGCTTAACTAGTTTGTGATCTGATTGTAGCTTGAATTATAATTGCAGCTTAAATCTGTAATTGTAGCTTGAATCATGTCTAAATCTGCTGGTGTTTTCTTAGGATTAGATTAATTATGTCTGAATCACCTATCGGTTCGAGTGCTCAGTCAACAAATCCGGTTGATGGTTCTGGACCATCACAACCAAGTGGTAGCCCCGCACCATCATCATCCCCTCTTGATAACCATGCAAGTGACAATCCTATTCATCCAAGTGACAATCCTACTGATGAAGTTGAAGTTGTATCAGGAAAATCCGATGATGATGATGATGGTGGAAAAAGGTTAAGGAGTCCTTATTGGGCTCACTATAATAGGGTGAAAATTAACGGGATTTTCAAGGCCATTTGCAAGTATTGTGGAACAAAAATTTCTGGAGAAACAAGGAATGGAACTTCGCATTTGAAAGAACATTATTTAAGGAAACACCAAAAGAAGGATAACATGAGGCAACAAGTTCTAACAAACAATTTTATGAACAACGACCGTCCTCCGCTACTAACTTCATATAGTTTTGATCATGAGACAGCACGGAAAGAACTTGCAAGTGCTATAATCATGCATGAGTATCCCCTTTCAATTGTGGACCATGTTGGATTTAGGAGGTATTCAAATGCTCTTCAACCTTTATTTAAGGTGCCGTGTAGAAACACAATGAAAGCTGAAATATTTAAGATTTATGAGTACCAGAGGGGGAAGACAATGAGTTTGGTGGTGAGTAATGCAAGTAGATTAGCTATCACAACGGACATGTGGACTTCAAGTAATCAAAAGAAAGGCTTCATGGCTGTCACAGCGCATTTTATTGATGATTCTTGGACTTTGCAAAGTCGCATTTTGAGGTATTTCTAACTTATATCGCTATATTTATTCCTTTATGCAATGTAAATCTTCATTTTTCTATTTTTAATTAAATATCAATGTTGCATGTTAGGTTCATATATGTGCCATGTCCACATACAAAAGAAGTTCTATGTGACCAATTGTTGAATTGTTTGATGGATTGGAACATTGATAGGAAGATTTCAAGTATAATGGTTGATAATTGCTCTACCAATGATGCCATGATTGATCTTTTGTGGGACAAACTTGATAGTGCGTCGCTCATGTTGGGTGGGGATTTATTTCATATGCGTTGTTGTGCGCACATTCTTAATCTTATTGTTAAAGATGGGTTGGATGTTATCAAGGTGGGTATTGAGAAAATTCGGGACAGCGTAGCTTATTGGACAGCATCACAAAAAAGAGACGAAAAATTTGAAGAAACAGTACGCCAATTGAATGTGACTAGTACTAAGAAATTAGGATTTGATTGTGCAACTAGGTGGAATTCAACATTCTTGATGCTTCAAACAGCCCTACTTTATAAGGATGTGTTCATTCGCTTAAGCAAACGGGATGCTCAATATAATTCCTTACCGAGTGAACGTGAGTGGGGGTTTGCTAAAGATGTTTGTCAGAAGCTCAAAATTTTTTTTAAGGTGACAGAGTTGTTTTCTGGAACTAAATACCCCACTACTAATCAATGCTTTCCAAATATATGTGAGATTAGACTTGAATTAAGAGATTGGCTCCGTTCTGAGAATCAGGTGATTAGGGAAATGGCCAAAAGAATGGTGGAAAAATTTGACAAGTATTGGTCTGTGGTAAATGGTGTTGTGGGGGTTTCTGCTGTGTTGGATCCTAGGTATAAGATCAACGTGTTGGAATTCTACTTTAAATTATTGTTTCCAACAAGTTATAAGGAAGAAGTTGAGAAAGTTCGTGCACTTTGTTATAAATTGCTTAAGGAGTATCAATGTCCTAGTTCAATGATGGAGGGTATTGGTGACTCTTCTTCCCAATCAAGTTCCATTGATGAAGAGTCACTATCAAAGTATGATGTCTACATGCTTAGGGAGTCGAAGAGAAGTAGGACAATCGATACTGCAAAATTGGAGTTGGATCATTATTTGTCGGAAGATGTCTTGCCAAAATCCATGGGATTTGATGTCTTGAATTGGTGGAAATCACATCAACCCAAGTATCCAATTTTGCAAGCCATGGCTAGGGATCTGTTAGCTATTCCGGTATCGACGGTTGCTTCTGAGTCTGCATTTAGCACGAGTGGTAGGTTGGTGAGTCCACATCGTAGTAGACTTCATCCCGACACGATGGAAGCCTTGATGTGTGCTCAAAGTTGGTTGTGGGCTGCCGAAATGAAAGGTAATGAATTTAGTATCTTGCATTTTTCTACTTTAGTAAACTAAAACTAGTACTTATGAATTTTTTACTTTATATTTGTTAGGTGAATCAACATCAGGGTACGCCACTATATTAGATGATGCGGAAACGGGGGATTCGTGCGTGACTTGGGAGGTAATTGGCATTTCTCTTACATCTCTCGTGGTTTTAACATTACATATTGCTCATATTAATTGAATTTTTTTTGTTGATATTAATTCATTTTTTTTGCCCTTCAATTTAACAGTTATGAACTCGACAAATGGAAGTTGGCATTTCAAGATGGAAATCAAAATTGATTCTATTTTTCTATCTCTTAATTCTGCAAATGGAACTTTGTATTATTTCAAGATTTGTGATGTAGTGCGATGTGGTGTCTGAACTTTGTATTATTTCAACTTTGGCTGGACTGATTGGTGTGCATGTGGTGACTGGAATTACTGGATTGACTGAACTTTGTATTAGTTTTACTTTGCTTTGTATTTGTTTTGTGGACTGATATCAGGCAGCATGTAGTTGGTGTTTTGTTGTGAATGTTGGTAGCTATTATCTATTGAGAATGTTGGAGTATAAAATGGTTCACTGGTGGAAAAACCAACTAAAATGAAATATTTTAGTTGATTTTTGTCAACGGTGTATTAGTCTTTTGATTTTTGTCAAGAAAAGGTCAATTATTCGTTTACAAGGTTATTTTTGCTTGATTAAAAGGTGTTATTCACTATAAACTTGGTAGGATTAGGTTTTTTCTTCATTAAAAAGATTCAGTATTTTTGCTTGATTTCGGTTATCCGTTCGGTTCGGTTACTACGCGATATCCGTTCGGTTCGGTTATGGTTACCCAGTTTCCTCCCCGTTCGGTTATCGGGGCGGATATGGGTGGTACTTCGGTTTCGGGTATCGGGTACGGAATACCCAATATCCGCTCCGTTTGCCCCGAATGCCATCCCTAGAGGATTGTATTATTTATTTCAACTTCAACTCAACACTCTATTTTTCAATTCCAACACATATTTGGAGGAGATCCTCTATTTTTTCCTTCATCCTCTATATTTAGAGGATCAAAGTTTATCCTCCCAAATAGAGGATGAGTTTTAGAAGATGAGTTGGAGAATGTTTTTCCTCCAAAATGAAGAAATGAAGTATGGGTTGGAGATGCTATTATAAAGAGAAATGCTAAGTACAAAGAACATGAGCAAAGAAAATACTTTTAAAGTATACATAAATGGCTCAGATTCACTTAAGAGTCTTTTCTTTGCCTATTTTCTTTGTCCTTAGCACAATCCTTTTATAAAAAACGAGCGGTCCTGATTAGATATTGTGAACATCCGTGACAAGTGAATACAGATAAACAGGAGCACGCTGTCGCTGACCGATGATCACCAAAAACCTCGGTAAGAGCATCTCCAATCCACCTCTATTTCTCCAAAATAGAGGATGGATGTGACACATTGAGGGGAGATTTTATAATTTATTCTCTTTTTTCTTCACTTTTTGTAATTTTTGGGAGAATATTTGAGGGACCCACCGTCCTTTTTAGAGTTTGGTCCTCCAAAAGTAAATTTGATTCTCTAAAAATGGAGGATCAAAAGTAAATTTTGAGTACAAAATTCCTCCAAACTCTAAAAAGGACGATGGGTTCCTCAAAGATTCTCCCAAAAAGTACAAAAAGTGAAGAAAAAATGGAATAAATTACAAAATCTCCCCTCAATATGTTACATCTATACTCTATTTTGGAGGAAATGGAGATGGATAGTAGATGGATCGGAGATGCTCTTAACACAACTCGAAACTCGAAGCTAGCCTATGACAGTTACCTCACCTGTCCCCCTGCTGGTTTTATTTTATTATTGGTACTAACATTGTACTGTATGCTTTCTCTCTCTGTCAAATGCTTGATAATCCAACCAACCCGTGAATACTTTTAACTCCACTCAATAGAAAGTAGACAGAGAGAGAGAAGATTGCATACAAACGCAGACCCGGGGACATCGTTTCCTCTCATGGTACGGGTACATTGTAGCAAGCCTAAACAATTGATTTTAGCAAAGTCAAAGAAACATAGAACTAGAAGTATTTTGGGCTCCGTTTTGGAAATAAAAATAAATTTTTACTTTTTAAAAACATAATTTTAAGATTAAAAATTATGAATTTATTAAAATTTAAAAATATGTAATATGAATGTTATTTGAAAAATCTCGATGAGATCTTTTATAAGATGCAAAAAAAAAATTAAAAATTTATTTTTCATTTATTTTATTTTTAAGTTTAAAAATATAAAATAAACTGTTTATTTTTAAAAAAAAATTCTGGAACAGAGCCTTATACTAGAATCAGGTAGGAGGAGAAACAATTTACATGGACTAGTATTGTAATCTCTACACATTCTTCAGTAAAACTAATCGAATATTTTAAAAACTCATCATACGTCGAAAGATTCCTCTACTTTTTTTTTTTGCCAAAATTTTAATCTTGATCGTATCATAAAAGAAAAAGAATTACAATCGCAGGTTGACCAGAGGAACTAGTTAACAATACTACATACTCCCTCCGTTTCAAAAAGGATGGCAATTTTTAAAACTCGTGTCATTTTTCATCGCTTATATCTTTCAATCTATAATATTTTTTATGAGTATGAAAATTTTATATAATAAAACTAATCGAGAACTATCAAACAAGATATATATTGCATATATTTTTAGATCCATATTGAAAGATATAAAAAATTAAAATTGGCACAAACATCAAAATTGACATTCAATTTGGAACGAAGAGAGTATAAGTTTATAACCATCTACTATTATAATTGCGGTCTTGCTATTGTCAGCTCACTGGGCTGACGATAAGCACACTAGAAGATAAGAAAAATACGTATTTTCTGTGTTTTTTTATACCTTTTAATACATATTCACACATTCATTATTGTCAGCCCACTGAACTGATTTTAGAATTTTCTTTATAATTGAAACCAAAAAAAGCGGTGAAGTTAAAGGCGTCTAGCATTAAATTGACACATTAATTTATGCATTTAATCTCACACCCTTTGGAGAGGATTCAGAGAGTTTCAGCCTTTAACCTTGCTTTTACATTTCTAAAGCCAACTTTACTAATGTTACATCCAACACCCTCCCATTCACAATAAAAGCCAACCTTGCTAATGTTTTACTCTCTTCGTCTCTATTTAATTGTCCACTACAATTTTACGTGCATTTGCAACGTCTTATATCTCCCGACGTATATGGTTAAGAATATGTAATATGGATATTGTTTGATAGAACTCAATTTTTTTCTATAAGACAATAATTTCAAAAACATAAAACATAATATACATCTAGAAATATAAGCCATTGAAAAAATACACGCAAAACCGTAATGAATAATTAAATAGGGACGGAGGTAGTAACAAATTGGGAAATTCTATGGCTACACTACAGGGACTGTATGACAGCTGATCCAACCGTTCATTTTGACAATAGACAATTATTTTTTATTTGAACTGTCAAATATTCAAATTAAAATCCGAATATCTACCGGCGAAACAGAGGCAGGATCGCCCACGCCTGTAGCCTATAGAAGGACCCCATAAATTAGCTCAAAAATCGATTCTTCTTTTGACCATTATAATTCTATTCCTCCTTTTTCGTAATTTTCGTTTCACAAACAAAATGAATCCTCTTTTCAAAGCATCTCACAAGAGACGACCCTACCATATCGTACCACATGTTTAGTAGTAGTATTTAACAAAAAATAAAATATTCCTCTACGCCTGTACAGTATCGTCAATTGTCCCACCCAACCGGAAACCCAACCAATTCCCGTAGGCCACCTCAACTGGGACCCCACATTGCCATGAACCTATGCTCCTTATCGGGACCCACATTGCATGGATCCAAATCTCTGCAGTGCACATATACATATTCTAGTCTAACCCATCTGACTTGTCAGAGGTCCCAATGAATTCCAGCTGTCTACCACTATCCAGCTGTCAACTCTTCCCCGCCAATCAAAACCCCGTACGTGTCAACACCTCATTCGCTGGAAACCCTCGACCGCCTGCGGGACCGGTGCAGCTTGCCGGAGAGAGCACGGAGCACCTGCCACGTGGCGTCGCCGTCCTGCACGTGATCGTTGAAGAGTAGGGCCCGGCTCACGGCGGGGTCCATGAGGTTCCTCTGAATGGCGGAGAGGTTGGTCGCCGCCACGTGTTCGAGGATGGATCCCAACTTTCCGACGTCGCCTTCTGCCACCGTGAGTGATATCTCCGGCCACCTCACGGCGGAGGGGAACGGCAGCCGGATGCCGTCGGCTATGATGACCGGCACGCAACCCAGAACGACGGATTCCACCAGTCTCGGACTCCACGGGGCCCACCCCAGCGGGCACAAACAAAAGACGGAGCGAACGATCTCTGTCTGGTAACCGGGAAATCTGTGCCGCTTGAGGTAAAACCTCCGGTCGCCGCCGTACCCCTCCCATATCACCGTCCTCACACGCCTGCAAAGAAAGACACATCGGACCACCAGCACAGCAGGACTAATTTGTTAGTAGTTTCGAAGAAGAACAGTTGCAACTACCTAGGCTCGTTTTTTTTTTTTTTTTGGTTTAAAAAATAAGTAGAAATTAAAAGATTATTTGTCAACTTTCTAGTAGTACTTGAGAACTGTGAATGGTACAGTAATTTTGTATGGTCTCAAGAACCGTTTGTTAAAAGCTATACAAAATTGACAATTACGAGACCATGCAAAATTACCACACTGTTCTCAAGTACAAGAAGAGTGAAAATGTCTCCATCTTGCGAAAATTTATTTAGGCACTATTCTGATTAGATTATTATTTTTTAAATATCATTTTACGAGACATATTATTTTTTTATAATACGTCACTTTTAATTTAAAAATTAAATAGTTCCTCCACTTATAATACGTCACATTATTGATAGTCACACCCCACTTTTTTTTATAATCATACTCTTGAATTTGTCTTTCAGTCTTCAAAAATCACATTACATGCACACTACAAGATAAATATTCTACATTTTGTTATCAAAACATGAAGTACTAAAATCATTTTTCGGAAGCAAAAAAGAAAAACTTGTCTGTTAGCAAGAGTTTTTAACGGACTTGGATGAGAAACCCTATCTCAATCAAAACTTGATAAGTTATAAAATTAAAAGTATATAAAATCCCCATATTTGATGAAGTGTAATCTTAATGATGTCAAACTTATATTTTATCATCAAATTGCCACATAAGCTTCAAGAAACTTAATTTTGAAAGCTTAAGATTAGTAGAAATAAAAAAGGCTGTCAGTTTACCAAACAAGATTATTTTTAATTAAGGAATGGATTAAAGTAATTACTTGCTGTAAAACCGGCCGCTGACATTCTTGGGATGCACTTCCATCTTGCCCCTGAAAAACGCGAATATATCTCGCCGCCCATTCGCCGGAGATTTTGCCAGCGTTGACCGCACTGTCTCCGGCGAGACATACGGCGGAATCACCACATTCTCCACCTCCTGACACGGGTGCTGATATTTCACTCCGAACGTCTGTAACACAATCGATTTCCTCAGAATCTCCGGCACCCCATCCGCAATCGCCACATCCTCCTTCCAAAACAAAAACCAACGAAAAATCAAAAAAAAAAAAAAAAAAAAAACCATTTCCCATAAAACAAAAAAATATTTAATTTCCAACACAAATCCTAAACAAAATAATATCTCAGGATTGGTCAAGTGGTCTAAGGTTGAGAGGAGTTTACAGGTTTTCTCTTTTCTAAGGTCTCAGGTCACCCAAAGTGTAAGCTTATGAAAAGGGACTCAACGGAGCGCATAAGCACCTTGCATTACCAAAGCAAATAATACTGCTACATATGTCCCAAAATAAATGTCCAATGAATCCGTAAGATGAGAACTTAAAAATAATACGTATTCTACGAGAAAAAAATGCTAACTTTTCTAATAAGTTAAAAGAAATTATGAATATCTAATAAATTGTCAAAAAAAGTTTGAATCTTTCTTGAAAAATTCGTATTATTTTTAAATTTTCGTTTTGCGGACCTAATATCTCACCATTGTGTGAAAACAAGATCCGAAATCGTGAGAAGCGACGAAGACGTGGTCGGAGCCCCGGGACCGGTTCCAAAACGGGTACTCCGACGAAATGAGTTCCACCGCGGACGATATGAGGCCCCGCGCGTGGCCGATCGCCGGAAACCCATTAACGGTGCTGAAATTGCAAGAAACGTAGACCGGTACGAAGAAGAAATCGGCTTCAAGTGGGTCCATCGTCCTCACATCGCTGTTCATCAGGGCCTTGTGTATGGCCACCTCCGAAGCAAACAGGTGGTTCGAACACCGCTCGTTGGATAACCAATCCGTGTTATATCTCGACGGCAAGTCGTAAACGTAAACCCTCGTACCATTCAATTGTCCGGCGAGAACAGAGGATGGGATTTTCTTGTTGGGGGATTCAAAGAGGGCACGGGAGGCCAGGATGGATTTGGAGAGAGAGACGGTGGTCTTAGAGAGAGAGTTTGGGGATTTGAGGTGGGTGATGAGGTAATAGGAGAGGAAGTAGAAAGAGAGGGAAAACCAGAGGACCCATTTGGAGTATCGGTAACAGTAGGCCTTCTCCGCTTGCCTTCTGTGTATGAATCTCATTTTCACGTAGAATCCCCTGTTGTTTCTGGTTAGTTTGTTGGGCTCTTTAGCCATCTCTTCTTATTGAGATACCCACGACAAATTTGTTGAGGCGAAGCTTTCGTTGTTCTTGGTGGGGATATGAAGTGGAAATCAAGAAACGGGGAATGGGGAGATGCGGGTTTTGGTAGAAGTTCGTTTTCTTTGTTGGAAAGGAAAAGGTTTTGATGAAATTAGGAACTAATCGAATTTGGTAGGGTCTGTCTTTTATTTTTGGTAAGAGTAATGGGTTTGGTGGAAGTCTTGTGTTGTTTTCAAGAAAGAAATAAGAGTGATAATGAAGGTGTTGCAGTTGCAGAGGGGAGAGAGAGAGAGAGAGAATTTACAGGGGAGTCACATTGTGGTGGAGCAGATGAAACATCGCCAAAGGTCTCGGTTTATCAGCAGGTTTGTAGTCCTTCGAAATGTTATTCTGATAAAATTACTGTAATACCCTTTCTCATTCCCATAGATTCTTGTGTAATGGAAAAATCTACACACAATCCCATTAGAAAGAGAAAAGTCTACACACCCATTTGAGTCTTTCTATTCTGATAAAATTACTGTAATACCCTTTCTTATTCCCAGAGATTTTTAAGATTGTGATTCTTGTGTAATGGAAAAGTCTACACACAATCCCATTTGAGTCTTTCAACGGGTACACCGTTTGCACACGGAGTTATGTCAGAGTCATCTCAGGATTTCTTATAAGTTATAAGAACTGTTTAATTTGTTTAAAATATTTTTTGAATATTTTTTGTAAAAAAATCAGTTCAGTTAAATATCGGTAAGGACTTAATTAATTTTTTGCTCAATTTCCTGTTTAAAAAATGAACAAAGAAGCTGTTCAAGCATTTACCGATATTTGACTGAGCTAATTTTTTATAGAGATTCTTAAAAATACATTTTAAATGAATTGAAGGACTACGATCATTTGTTGGATTTCAACATGGATCCCACACAATGCGGTATATATTTGATGTATACCAAATGGTGTGCCTATAGTTTTTATTGATCTCATTTTTTACTGCCAAACTTATAATTGTTTTGTCACATCAGCATATATATGCTTTATCATTTTGTTGATCGAAAATGTCCACCTCATAGAGCACATCGAAAATATTAGTCATGCCAAAATTCATGTTTATCTTTTTTTGATAGATGCGTGATCAAAACACACATTTATCTTGTGCGAGTTAGTTTTTTATTTTATTTTATGATCATGCATTTATCGGTATTCTATAAATATTATGACACTATTGAAGCCGCATTAAGGACGAACTTGTTATGATTGTCGATTAAGGTGGTAGGACCAGCTAGCTTGCAGTGACGATTTAATAGGATGGATGATCAAGATACATATGATTCATAATTGAAACTTATAATGGACCATTTTTTTATACAAATCTATTTTATTCAGATATTTATCGATATTCAACCAAGCTAATTTTGTGCAGGAACGTCATACTTGATAATCTTCACAAAATAAACAATTTCGATCATAATTATGGGACTAAAATGGACCCACAAAGGCCCAAAACTAAACTTGACGCTAAAAAATATGGACTGGACCTCAATCCGATGGTTGAGTCTTGACTCTTGAGAGTTGTAGACGTACGATTTCGCATTTTCCACATTTAATGAAATGCTAGCAGCAAAGCTTCATAATGGCAAAGTTGGAATTTAACGTAGCAGTACAATAAATAGTGCCACCAAGAAAGCTTCAAAAAGCGAGTGTACTTAAAAAGAAATTTTAAAAGGCCTGCAAAAGTTGAATAATTTGGTGCCCAAAGCATATGCGTCAATCAATTAAAAACAAAAATAAATAAATAACTAAATTGACAATGAAACAAATAATGTGAAACGTCAAATGATCATTTAGAATGAGAAAATATATGACTTTTAACTTTCAACGTAAACATTCCGGACCCAAAAGAAGACTTTCAACTTAAAATTTCGACAAAATCCGATCATCAAAACAGTAGAGCCAAGGGTTTATGCATGCACTATTGTTAGGAGTGTACACGGGTTGAGTCGGGTCGGTTTTAACCTGAACCTGACCATGCCATGTAAGAAATATTTAGGCTCGCAACCGAATGGCACAGGTGGTAAGAACAGTCCACCTGATTCTTTACTTGGGGTCGGGTTGCACGAAAATTGAATTGGGCTTTTTGGGTTGGTCAGGTCCTGACGGGTAAAGAACGCATCAACCCGAACCCCGAACTGAAATCTGATTTTTGACATAAAGTAAACCCGCACCCGTCTGAACCACATGTTTTGCCCTGCCCGAGACCATGTGGGTCGGGTCGGGTCCACGGGTTCACAATTTTCCATTTTTTATTTTTTTGCACACCCCTAGCTACTGTGGCTATGACATCCTATCGCCATTGTCCATTTAGCTTAAAAATGTCGAGGGAAATTTTGTTGAGGCATATTTTTTGACAAATTTTGGGTTGGGGTTGGTGGAAGGGTCCAATATAGTTATTGTAAAGTAGGTAAAACCATGAAAGTACACCATCCTAATTTATTTCGTTTTGATTTTCTGGAAGGGTATTTGTGCACTATGTAAATTTGCATCCTTCAAATTTACAAGTTTATTTCATTTGTTCTTTTACAAGTTTTTAGAAACAAATTTATTCTCTGCACGATTCTCAATAAATTTTTCTATCCATCTCTTCATTCATTATCATTCATTACATCAAAAATTTTCTAAAAAATAAAAACCAAACAAAGTGTAATCTTTGAAAACAAAAACATTTGAAAAGCTATATCAATAGCCTTTTTAAAAACTTAGTTCAATTTTCAGGATAAAGGTTATAACTTTATAAACAAGGAAAAAGCAAAATTCGAATCTTCTGAGGTACATCCTAGGCTCCTAGCTACTACGTATTTTATATCCTTATATAAATGCTCTCTGTCCTTCTCAATCTTAAAAAATTACTCTTTGATTAAAAGTGAATACATACACCATCTCTTGACAGTGCATGTGTTTATTTCGGTCAATCTATATAGTAGTAAATGTTTTCCTCATAACTAAGGTTATTGGTTAGACAAATTTTGTGCACCTCAACTAATTCATGTGAATTAATTGAACCGTCCAATATTGGAGGACTCGATTAAAGCCATTATAAAACCTCATGTGGATTATTAGCACACACAAGTTTTTAGCACATAGAAAATTTCGTATCCTAGACTTTAAGCATTAGGTCTTGGCCACGAGGGCAACCTTCAAATTTACGTCCCATATATACGCGCGTTACTGCAGTTGGAAAAATACGAGTGTGAATGTGTTGCAATATGAAGGAAAAAAATCCACCCTCATGTATATCAAAATAACAAAAGGATATATCCAATTAATATAGTTTTGATAAGTGGGTCTATCTAGGAGTAATACTCAGTCCACTTCAATGCCGGCTTGAATACTCTATGTTGAGTATGTTCTAGAATGATGACTTGGTGGTTGGTTTGTGAATCGGTAGGTTTGCTTCGTACACAATTGATCGATCAGGGTTCGGTTATTGGAGTCGGGACGCAATAAAAGTAATTTTTGGTGAATTTTACAGTCCCTACCTAGATGGCCATCCTTTGGCTGGGCCGGGCCGGGTCTGAGAGGGAGGAATATATTTGTGGTGAGCGTAAGCTGGTTTGGACACGTCTGACCGTCGAATAAAAAAATACTTGGGAATGATGACTCGGGGGAATAAGACCTCGACCAATAAAAATCCTAAGGTTTTGTTTGGTCGTAGATAGCGATGACTCAAGTTGCGTGTGAGTTGGGAGCTAAAGGCACCACACACAAAAATAAAGATCAAATTGACTACTACAATAAGTGGCTTAAATGCTTATGCTTTAAGTTAAACGTTGTCATCATCTTTTCTGGAGTAATTGGATTATTGGAACACTTGTGAGTTGTGACCGGAAGGCATAGATGTGACGCATGTAACTTGCTTTTGTTGTTTGGTTGGATAAGCACTTTGGTAATTTCCAACACTTTGGGACAAGCCGTTTGCCCGTGGAGGTAATTACGGAATTGGGTTTAGCTAACTTTATCTCTTCTTCATTAATTTCTCATCTCTATATGGCTTTTCAAGGAGAGCCTTTGATAGTGCTACTACTCATGCCAAAGTGCATGACTCACCTGTAATTGTAGGTAGGGGCTGGCGTGTAGAAAATTCGACAACTTGCACCGACTGGCCAAATATCACGGATAAAAATCACGAGCGAGTTGAGTTGGATGGATGAATCACAATTTTTAAGCAGGTTGATAGGTAAAATTTCTCTAACTTGTCTTTAGCCTGACCCAATTTGCTATATCTACGCAAGTAGAAACAAGATGCCATCATACCAATGGTAAGGTACATGACCCTACTACACTTTACTAGCCCCACCTGCTCATAAATAAAAATCCAAATCTAGCCTAGTACCCTACGGTTCCCACCTCATTCCATTCTTCCGACTTTTTATTAGGGCAAATAGTAACCAGTAGAGTGTTTTTTTGATGAGCTAAATATTATAAAAAGTTGTAAAAAAGAAAGTTTCTAAAAAGACTCTCAAATATTTCAACCAGCCTCAACCGCTGCGACGAAACAGCCAAAAAAATCAAGCAATCTGCTAGTTTTAAAGGCCGGCGGGTTGGCGTATGGTTAAAATATTGTCAACCAGCCAAGTATGGGTTGGTTGAAAAATGCACCGTCAACCTGCCCAATCCGACTCATATAGACACTCTTAATTGTAGGTTAAAAAGTATGCAACTTTTATTTTGTCAATACAATAATACCCATAGTTGTTTAATCTTGTCGCTTTCGAGTTAGTTAATTTTGCTCACTTTGTTCGAGTGTTGAAGATATATATTTTATAATAATGCTAGGAACACAATACTCCATCACAACACTAATCACACCCGCATACTTGACTCTGCATAATTGGCAATGAGAGTACAATCTCTAGCCTAAATCCAAGATTAGAAAAAGAGGTAACAGAAAGGAGATAAGTCCATAACCTCATGAGGTGGTGCCCAGAGTGCACGGGATATAACCACTAATTACTATGCCAAACAATGTCCCCAAAATAATTGATTATTTTCATTGTTTTTGTTTTGCTGGATGGCTTGGTCAATTTACGTGCACATTGACTAGTCCAGTTAAAAGCGGCTGGCCATCCACGTCAGAATTTGGGGATTCACAAGAAATTACTTTCGTGTCAAACATTTAGTTTCAGAGCAAATACGTTGTTTCGAAGGAGTACCTATATAGTGGAAGTGGCCGATACTACTCTGGCAATGATGCCTCTAATATCACAAAAGAATGAATTCCCACCTTCCTTGGTCGTAAATGACCCAAAAAAAAGTATTTTTATAGTCCAAAATTACACAAGACAAAAATCTCAATCCATACAAAAAAGAATTTGATTTGTAGTGCATAAAGTGGAAATGTGGAATTAGAATGTCAGTTTTCTCTTCAGAGCTTCATAGAAGTTGCAATTATGTACATGTCAGATTGGTAAAACATCAAAATCGCTCACTAAAAGATACTGTAAAATGGAGAACAAACTGTGATACAGTATTATTTACGCTTGTTTTATTTCGGTATTATATAAAAATAAAATTAATTGGGACTAGCTCAATTAGTCAGTACTCTTGCATCTCTTATCATGAGATTAAGAGTTCGAATTTCCCTACTTACGTGTGGGTGTTCTCTTTTTAGAAGGGGTTTCCTACTTAATTTTTTATTGTATCTATCCTATAATCGGCTTATTTTTCATATTGATTGAGTTGTCAGGCTTTGTTGCCTCGTGGACTCTTACAATTAATGTAGTATCCCGAGTTTATGCTTTGTACTTCATATTCAATGTAAATGATCCCATCTATCTATTGAAAAATATATATACTCCTATTTCGTTATACTAAGGTATGGACTAATCAGAACAATTGTAGCAGTCCTCATCAATACTTGCATTTAAATCAACAACCACTGCAAACCTAATACTGGAGAAATATATCTGTGCATGAAAGGACTAGGTACCAAACCATAATACTATGTAAGATAGAATGGTGTTTTGGAATAGTTATAAACTACATAAAGTCTAATGGTACAAACCCCTTTGTGGCCGGTTTTGGGTCTTTAAAAAATTGTTTGGGGTCGCCCATTTTGTTTAAAATACTTTACTTATGGTTCTTGCAAAAAAAAAAAACTCAATCCGATATTGGTATGAACATATACGAAACATCCAATTTTACTTTAAAATTCAGGCTTGAATTCTAGGACAAAGTTGGATGTTTTGTAGACGTCCTAACTGATACCGGATTGAGCTTATTCTTCATAAGAGCCGTAAATAAAATATTCTAAACAAAATGAGCGATTCTGATTACTTTTTTAGACTCAAAACAGGACCAAAAAGGAGTTTGTACGAACGCACCGGTACAAATATTATTATATCTCTACCAGTAGCACCTCTGTATAAACTAATGACAAATAGTGATGTAACTGAACGGTATTTCTTTTTGGAATTGACAATATTGCTACTACTGACTTCAGCTTACGTTTATTCGATAAGGGATCATATAGAGGATTTGGTGAAAAAAGTCCAATGGCGTTGAAAAGGACTTGCAATTGATGAATTTCTTCTATTCTACTCCCCTGCTAGCTGCAATTGTAACTAACATTTTTCTATATATTATTCCCCGGCCTAGCTACTTCAATTGCCATATGATTTGCATAAAAAAGTTGAAAAAAAAAAGAGTGAGTAATTTTTTACGGTACCTCAGAACTCTTTTACGGTTCAACACAAGCAAGGCCGGGGTATCACCGGATCACCAACTCAAAAGGGAATAATTTTCCTTTTCTATTGAGCACCCGGCCACCAATGACATAGATATTGCCCCACATCTTTTTGGTTTTCTTAATTCGGATAACCGGTTGTTCAAAATTTGAGTTTTAAGTTAATAATAACTAACAAAATATTCAGTGACCCCAAAATTTGTTTTTATTCGTTGGCATTGAGAGTCAGATTTCCGAACTCAAGATGGTAACCGAGTCTCTATATGCGGTCTATGATCCCTTTTTAATCAAAAGTTATGTTTCGACGGAATATACGTCGGAATTGAAGAATACTACCTATGTTTACTATTCCACAAAAGTGACATCCCTTGATTAGAACAACGGGAGGTATTCTATGGACCACCATGCAATATGTTAAGGAAATCATAAGACGGGTCAAACCAAATCCATCTAAAGTAACTAGACAGTGATAAGCTCATTATTAATCCTCATAATTCATTACTCAATTGATCCTAGAGCTCTGTGGCCATCTAAAAACTCATGGATAATTAATTAATTATAATCCCGATCAAGGATGGAACCAGGATTTTACCCTAGCAGTGGCGAAATGTATACTAAAAAATTCTAGTGGTGACGAGACTATAAAAGTTGGGCATAAATGTTTTTTTTTACATATAATAATTCCATTTTTTTAAATTCTTGTCGTGGCGGTCGCCGCCACTAGACCCCCTGATCCCATCCTTGATCATCGCCCTAATCATTATCTGGACCAGTCACATACGTACGGTTAGGGTTTGTTACAAATCTAGTTTGAGTTTTACCATGATGGCCGCCCATCATCACTTTTTTGGCAACCTTAACCATGTGACCATGTCAACTCGAGTCTGATCAAGGCCAAGAAATTAAGGGTAATTTTACAGTGGGGAGAAGTAACTATGGTGATGGCTAAGAATAGGAGGCGCCAGACCCATGATAATAGTATAATTTTTTTTTATAACTCAGGTGTCCCGACGGGTAGCTAGCCAGGTTACGCGCATCTCTAATTACGAGGGCTCAATTATGCCGCTCATTTACGAGGAGTTCAATTAATGCCAGAATAGAGTTCGGAATGTTTTGGCCCCGAAGGATTCTGAATGATAAATTGATAATATCATAGGATCAACAGTCTTGTGGGGTGTTTGGGAGTATTATTTAGATTTTTATTTTAAGATTTTGAGTGTTTGGGAGAAAATTTAAAATATATTATGCTAAAATACATTCTTAAAAATGAGATATAGATGGACAATCTCTGACGAGTGACAAATAAGCTCTAAAAACGAGTTTTTGAATTCTCGTTTTGTATACAACGGCACAGACCACTTTACTCCGATTATTTTCTAAAAGTAACTACTATGTAATTACCATCATAGTATTCTCTAAATTATATCACCAAATTAAACTTTATTCTCTTGAGTCATCTATTCTGCACATATATTTCAAACACTTCAACCTACTCGTAATCTATTCTAATTATCATTCAAAATCTACAATTCGATCATGATCTAAAATTCAAAACAAAATGGGTCCAAACACCCCCTTAATAGCTCTCATTCTCATCAAATTAATAGTCATCTTAGTTGGCTGGATGATAATATCAAGAAGACAGTAGAATGCCTTTATGGAGCAACAACACCCATCCAAGAAAATAAATGTACCATGTGCAGCCTGCAGGGAAGATATATAGGCCTCGTCAGGTATTAAACTAGTGAAACCAACATCTAACAAACAAATACTACTATACAAATATCTCTAGTTTTGTGTCATTGGATTTTTTATTTGTCTTTTGATAAGAGGAATTAGAAAAATAAAAATAAAAATAAAAATAAAAATTTTAGAATACAAAATAATTCAAATATCTGTATTTTTATTTTTATTTTTTGCTTTAGATAACTTTTTAAAAGCTTGTCTCATCAATACAAATAAACGACCTTAAATAATTTGATGCAAAACGAACAAAAGTTTATAGGCTGAGTTTATATATAAAATAAATATGGTAGTAATATATTTTCACATCAGAAAAGCTATGAGTACCGACCATGGGGGAGGGAAATCGTATCGACGGCCGCCGGCGGGCCGTCTCCAGCCACCGGACGGCCGATCCGAGCCGTCCAAAAATTCTAAAAAAAAAACCGATGGGGCCTCTACGGGAATCAACGGCATCCGAGGTGTGTAGGGTGCTTGATTCGAGCACCCTTTTTTCGTGTATATATGTATATGATTCCCGCGTAAGCCCCATCAGTTTTTTTTTTTAGAATTTTTGGACAGCTCGGATCGGTTGTCCGGTGGCCGGAGACGGCCCGCCGGCGGCCGTCGGTACGATTTTCCTCCCCCATGGTCGGTACATATAGCATAACTCTTTTCACATTTCCCTTTTTTATAGCCATGCTCATTTTTTGTCCTCTTATAATGTGAAATTATAACATTAACCTTTTTATTTGTACAGTCTTTTACATTTGGAAGAACAATATCATGAATTCACATAACAATAAGATAAAAAAAAAAGTGTTGTTATTAAAAAGCGGTGTGAAAATCCTACCCATGGAATAAATATTTGAATAACGAATGATCCATTACTCCATCCGTTCCAATTTATTTGTCCCTTCTTATATAATTTGTTTGTCCATTTGACTTTTAAACGGATATAATTCCCTTTTTGCCCTTATTTTCTTTGAAATTAATGCCTTGTTCTCTTCACTTTTCAAAAAGAATTTTTCAAAAAATTCCCTCTAGATTCTCCATACTTCCAACATTTCTCTCTTTATCTCTCTCCACTTATTATCCCTACTATTTTTCAAAAAAAAATTTAAAACTCAATCTAAGTAACTTTTCAAAAATGTTGAAAGGGAAATTGTTGGAATGTAACCATTCCATTGTCGAAATGAATGACCGAATGAGCCGCTCCACACTGCTGCCAAACAGAATGCTCGGCAGCATCCCAAGGTCCGATAGCCCCCCCTGTTCTCATGTAATGAACCACCTTGAGAGACAGGCTGGCAAAAGTAAGGTGACCCCATACAATTATTTTTGTGCATAAGAAAGAATAAAAGGTCATTCAAGTACCACACATGGACGACCACACAACTCCATGCACAAGGCCTTTTTGTCCAATGCCACTACCCCAGTTGCCAGCCTGGCAGCCCCATATCCCCTAAGGTACGGCATATCAACACAAGGCAACTTAAGCGTATTTAGGATAACTTAAGCGTACCTCAAATAATTATGGGAGACCGATATCACCGTTTATAAGCAGATGTTCAACTAAAGCTAGAGCAAATTAAAGTTTTGAATAAACTAGTCTTATAAAAATTCGATAACACCTGAGAGAAAAAGTAAACGTATATGTAAGATCAAAGGGCCAACCCCTTGAGTTCAAGCTGAACAAGATTATGTAAAGGCTCAATCGAGACAATTGTGGGGCCGAACTAGCTGGAAATAACCCTCCAAAAGTGAACAACATTAAGGTCCACATTTGCCCCTCCTTAATTTGGATCATATTCCTTTGGCAGGTAGGGCACTCACCCAAATACACACATTGGTGACGATGTACATAAATCTAACCAAATATAAAATGTGTTGTGGACTGTGGGGTTCCATACCCTACAGAAAAGAATCGGAAGTGTGGGGGTTCCCTCTAATTGAGAAGGTCCTAATCGTTGGAGATTTAAGGACAGTGACCCTACTGAAGTTTGGGGTGTGAGCTGTGCGAGCACATGCATAGTAAGCAAAGTTGAGAGAGAGAGAGAGATAGTGGTCAAGTGCATGTGACCAATTGGTACCAGAGTAGCATTGAACAAAGTGGCCCCAAAGGTTAAGCCCGATTGGCTGATGGGTTTGTTCACTATGGTTTGATTATTGGGATAGGTCTTAAGAAAATAAATTATTGTGAATTCTCTTGTTCTGGTATGGATGATTTATTTTTGACCATACCGGGAAATAAATTAGTTACGGTGTACGCAAGCTATAGCCCGAACAACTTGACCGTCGAAGAAATTAAATTAGAAGAATTGTACAAAGTGCCTTTGGGAGGGAAACAAATATGGGCATCTGTCATGTGTCTCACTGTCTCCACGTGCATGTGCTGGCCTGCTGCAGTGCTACGGAACAGATTGAAAGGGAAAATTCATGCAAACCTTATAGGATGATGCTACGGTGTCCCCGGTCATTTTGGGGACACCGTAATAATTGGCATGACAAAATCATTATGAACATAACCAAAACCATATAGTGCATAACCAAGGTATAACAAATTTCCCGGATACTTAAAGAGCCGGTGAAAAAAAAAAGAACAAGAAATTAGCCCCCTTTAACCAGGGTTTAACCATGGTTAAGAGAGTTTTATCCCCTACATCTATCATCCTCTACATCTTTTCCCTAAATCATTCCCTTTAACCAGGGAAAATCCCTCTGCACTTCGTTCATCTCCCAGACTCCGACCCAGAAAGAAAACCCACGCCCTTTAACCATGTTCATCTCCCACCCATCATGACTCCTCGTCTGGTGTCGAGGAATGGATTGATCTGAGCAACTCCTCTCTCTCTCTCTCTCTCTCTCTCTCTCTCTCTCTGTTCTCTTCTCTTCCTCCGTCCCCTCCTCCCCACCTTACATCCACCCCGTGGACGTCGCCGCCGCCCCCACAACCAACAACAACGGCGTCGGGCCGCCATCGGACAACCCGGTTTCAATCCAAATCCGAAACCCACCTTCAACGAGAACAAGGCCGAGATCCTGAAGCTCCCCCACGCCCACGTCAAACCCAGTATTTGTGTTTGGGTATAATCTGATTCCCTATTTTATTTCTGAACAAATTTTATTTACGGCCCATATTTGTTGAAATCTTCTAATTTGTGTTAACTTTAGGGCAACACAAATTAACGATTATAGCACTCCTATGCTGTGACTTGTTGTTGCTGCTACTTAAGCGTGACAATGGACGAATGATACCTTGGTGCTATGTGTGTGTGTGGATCGATATGGTTATGTTGTTGATGGAAGCTTAGTGAGACAATCACACTTTGATCAAGATATAAAATCTCGATAGGGTCAACTATGACAGTGCACATTGAAGTATTTAGCGATCGAGGAATATTTAGATTTTTGTGCTTATTTATGTTTAGAAACTCCTTGAAGCATGTATACTACAAATTTTTTTGCATATGATAAACTCTTTTTGTTTTTATATAATTGAGCTTGATTATGAATTTTTGTTTAAAGTTATGAATAATTGGTGCCCTCACAATAGAGAATTTAGATGATAAACACATCGAGGCCTACAACATGCACATCTCATATTGTTAACTAATGCGGTGGGTGGGTTTCATTGCATCACATGAAGAATCACACAAGGATTTTGTCGCATGGGAGGTTCAATAATGTGGTCAATCATCTTTATCAATCAATTGGTTGAACTTGGTTTCTCAATCAAGAAAGATAGAACACTGGACACAACATTCCAATTGAAGGATCCCACTAGTATGTACTTGTAAATACCTAACAGAGGTGATTAATAGAAACGATGGTTAAAGTCCTATACGAACTTGCCTTACAAAAATAAGATGTTATCTAAGAGATTTCGAACTTGAGACCCAAGAAGAGCAAACTCTTAATTCGTATACATTGCCGCCCCTGTTTGTCCATGACTCTTTTTTTTTTGGAAGTCATGTCTAGCGAGTTAGTGCTTAGAAACTTTTATGAGTAGGTCACGTAGACACCGACATTTGTACTTGCATATTGAACAACATAGTGTGCTTACATTTTGTTCTTGTTTATCTGTTAAGAAACAATGTGTGAAAAAAACACCAAGAATAAGATGTTATCTAAGAGATTTCGAACTTGAGACCCAAGAAGAGCAAACTCTTAATTCGTATACATTGCCGCCCCTGTTTGTCCTTGAATTTTTTTTTGAAAGTCATGTCTAGTGAGTTAGTGCTTAGAAACTTTTACGAGTAGGCCATGTAGACACCTACATTTGTACTTGAGTATTGAACAACATAGTGCGCTTATATTTTGTTCTTGTTTTATCTGTTAAGAAACAATGTGTGAAAAAAACACCAAGGGGGTGCAATCAGCGTACACAAGACCAATAGATACCGATGTGGTAAACTTGTTTTACCATACATTATATTTAAGATGATGGTTTAGTTGAATGTTGGTTCACTTTGGACTTTGTTGTGCCATAAATAACAGTCCAATTTCTTTGGACTGTAAAGAAAGACAGCATAAACAATCTGGTGTATTGTGTTTCTACAAAAATCATATGGTTGGCGGTGAGGAAGTGGGAGAAGAGTATTTTTCTTTGTTTGTTACACTATTTGATCACACAAATGCCCTTATATGTTGTTGGTTAAGGTGTTTGCATATAAGTTGTTTGTCAAAATGTATTGTTGATTCTGTAGTGGTCAATTATTATTTGTAGGTATTCCAAATTTCAGAATCTTGATGTTAGTGTGAGATATAGTAATGGTGTTTATGGTCCATTGATAATTTAGTCTCAGTTTTGTCCAAATAATAATCAAACAACTCTCCGTTTCTTTTCTTTTTTTTTTTGAGAAATAGTAATGCAAAAGTTTGACATCGAAGTCTATAATGTTTGTGTAGATTTGGTGACATAAGTCTCTTGAAAACCCATTTAGAAGGCATATGAGGTGTCACGAAATAGATTTATTTTGTTTATCACTATGAAGCTGACAATTGTGTAAGTAATGCACTTTAATTATAGGTCATGTGTATGCAACCTATTTCACCTCTGTATGTAACTAGTCTTGTGGATTAAAAGTTGTGGCATGTGGTTTATTATTTAGGGGTACAATGGAAACTCCCATTAGTAGTACCAACAGCAAGGGTGTGAAGGTAGATTCATACGATTGGGAATCCAATTCTGACTCTTGTTCTAGTTCGGAAGATTCGCAGAGTAATACATTTGTTTCTGAAGATGAAAATAATGATGTGGATGGGGAAAAGGAAGGGGATGGGTTAGTTTCCAGTGTAGATGATAGTTTTCGCTTGCTCACTGATATGGAGATTATGGAAATGAAATTTGTTTCTGAAGATGAAGCTGGTCAATTCTACAATGCATATGCCAAGGCAATTGGTTTTAGCGTACGCAAATATAAAAGTAGACCACAAAAAGGCAATGAAATGTACGTAAGGTGGAGGACTTGGGTTTGTTCTGGGGAAGGTAAAAGAAATAAGAAGCATTTAGAACGCACTGATCGAAAACGACGTCATAAAGCTGAAACAAGAACTGGTTGTGGTGCTAAATTCCGGGTTTGTCGTATGAGCAAAACCATGAAAAATTACGTTGTCACAGAGTTTGTGAGTACCCACAATCATCCCTTAGCAGCACCACATTGTGTTCCCTTTCTGCGATCGCATAGACGTGTGGATGATGCAGACATAGCTCAGGTAATGGCCATGCGGAATGTAGGCATGAAGCCAGCGCAAATTATGGACTATATGACATGTCAGTCTGGGGGTTTCCATAATGTGGGGTTCACTGTAAAAGATTTGCGTAACAAATTGCATAGCATTCGTAAAGAAGAAATAAGAAATGGGGATGCTGAGGGTGCATTGGGATACTTGTCTGCTCAAGTAAGTAATGATCCGTTATTTTTCTTCAAGTACACTGTTGACGAGGATGACCGGTTGGAGACACTTTTCTGGACAGATGGGAGGTCTAAGATGGATTATGCTGCATTCGGAGATGTGTTAGTTTTCGACACGACCTATCGAACCAATGCGTACAAGAAGCCATTTGTCATACTGGCAGGTGTGAGTAATAACTTTACAACGACCATATTTGGTTGTGCATTGTTGTCAAAAGAGACGGAGGATACGTACAATTGGGTTCTTTCAACGTTTTTAGAGGCTATGGATGGTAAACGGCCCATCTCGGTGGTCACAGATGGTGATTTGGCGATGCGCAATGCAATTAGAAACATTTTTCCTGATGTAAGGCATCGCCTATGTTCGTGGCATCTGGAGCGAAATGCCGCTAAAAATGTTCATATACCGGAATTCGTATCTGACTTTACCATTTTGATGCAAATGGAATGTGATGTTGAAGAATTTGAAACTCTTTGGGCTGATATGGTATCACACTACGGCCTAGAGACAAACACTTGGGTGGTAGAGATGTATAGCGACCGCGAAAGATGGGCCGAGGCATATCTTCTCGGCCATTTCTTTGCAGGGATGAGGAGTACTCAGCGCTGTGAAGGTATGAACCGTTATTTAAATCGGTTCTTAACAGTAAGGCTACGGCTTTTTGAATTTGTCCAACAGTACCACCGTGGTCTAGCTAGGATGCGAGTTGCCGATGCAAAGGCTGAGACGGCAACGGAGCATAGTACCCCTGTCTTGATCACGCAATTGAAAAGCTTGGAGAAGAATGGAACCGAGGTGTACACACAATACATATTCAGATTCTTTCAGGATGAAATACAGCGTGCATCTGCATTGATTGTGGCGCGTCGTGTTGATGAGATGGAGCGTCGGTTGTACTTCATTGAGATGTACTCGCATCCAGAATCCAATTGGACGGTCGAGTATTATCCAATTGATAGCAGAATCAATTGTAGTTGTTTGATGTTTGAGTCTTTTGGTCTACCTTGTTGCCATATGATTGTGGTCATGAAATATGAACACCTACCGACCATTCCCCCTAGTTTAGTCATGCAAAGATGGACAAGGCGTGGTCGACCTCTGACCCAACAACCAAATGTATGCCAAATTTCTCGCAGTATATCCCACATGGCTAGGTATGGGATATTGAGTTCGGGTTACAAATTGATGTCATTCTATGCGTCACATGCACAGGACTCATTTGAAGATGCTAGGCAAATGGAACACGAAATGACATCCTGGATGAGGAAGCGTTGGGAGATGGGAAAGAATAAGGAGTGCAACACAGAGATTGGCAAATCAAGTGATGGCCAAATTTTGTTTGGTGTGGGCGATCCACCTGTGGTCAAGACCAAAGGCAACCCTGGGAAGAAGTCCAGTGCCCAACATTCTCGGAATCCCAGGAAATGTAGCCACTGCAAGTGCCGAGGTCACGATAAGCGAACATGTCCAAAGTTGTCATCAAAGCATCCAATTGACGACCTTCCTATTTAGCCATATTTTTATATTTGCCTAAAGTTGATGTACTGTGGAACTTTAAAACTCAAGGCCTCAATGTATGAGCATTATCATGAGAAATGGATCTCTTTAACTTATTCACTGTTGTAGTAGTTAGTAAGTTCAATTACTAAGTTCAGTTGGAATATTTGTATTGCAGATGTTTATTACTCATTTTCCTTGGCCTAGTTGATGTTGATTTGTGTTTGTGTGTTAATCTATGTTAGTTAGTGTCTTAATCTGTTGAAATGGTTTAGGTTTTTTCATAGGTTGATGTAGTTTGTTTACCTATGAAAAATAGTTTTGCTGATATGTCATACAGATATTGTTGCCCCATATGCTCGAGGTCGATTATTGACATGTCTCAAACATGGAAGAGAATAGATGTTCTCTCTCACATTCTTTACGGAATCCAAATACAAAGGTACAATTCAATCTTCCTTCATTAGCTCGAGATAAGTAGTTTATATGTCATTCGGCTCAAATTTCTTATTTCAATTTTTATCGTCTTCCAGAGGTTTGTGATATTGTTGTGTCATGTTTTATTCCACAATTTTCATGTCTGTAGTTAAATATACCATGACTTGGTACCCTCAATTTGCATAGATTGCTAAATTCTGCTGGGTTTGACTTGGTACCCTCAATGTGCACAATATGGGTAGCCCTTTGAGCTATAATGTTTGATTGTGTTTTTGGTTGTTCCAGGGCTTCTCCACTTCTTAACAATGGTAATAAAACAGTCCCCTGTAAGATAGTCACTCCACTCTTTAAACATACTTAGGGAGATTCTTTAAGATTGAAGATAGTATTCTTTGACTATGGTTTTGTACATTCGTGTGTTATGCACTGATGCTTTATGATTATCATACTCAGCACACAATATTGTCTTATTAACGGAACTTGTTCTTTTTGCTACTTATTATTCACTAAGCAAGTTAGTAACTTCCTTATGAAATTCTGTAGGATATAATTTGTTGGCACCTTCCCAAGGTTTTGATGAACAACTTCAGGAACTGATGCGCAGAGGGTCATTAGACTTTGATACTTGGACTTCGATTATCTCAAAGATTGAGAAAATATATCCCGTAAGTATTCAATTCCTTATGTGATTAGTTTTATAGCTTTCATATTAATATTCACAAACTTACAGTTACATTCTCTGTTAGTGGCACATATCTTAGCATTGTGGACATTTTGGTTTCAGCTTTGAAAAATTCCTTTTTTTTATCCTTCATTTCATCGACCATCAATTATCAGTTATGCACAAGCAATTTACTTCTCTGTACTATCACAAAAGGAAGGAGTCCAGCAAAACAAGACCATTAGGGGACATGAGAAGGTGTAAGCAGAAATTGAGGATGTTGTCCCATAGAAGCAGATAGAGCTTCAACCTACTGTGGTAAAACGTGCTATAACATGACCAATTGAGTAAGCAAGCATTTTCAGGAAAGAGATTAATTTAACCAATAGACAGAGAGGTATTTACAGAAAATAGAGAACCCTTATGAAACAACACAGGCCATTAGCCAACATTATGAACTAGTATAGCTTTTCAGTTTTCTTTTCCTAGTTGATCATCTAAAGCATGGGTAGGGTTCAATCCTTTGAGGAAAACTAATGGATTCTTAGATTCCATGGTTGATGGCATCTTTGCATACGTGTTTTGGATCATAAACTTTTATGATATTGGTGGTGGAAAGATTGCTGAAAAGTTGCAAATTAATTTTTTTCGAGAAGTTGCAAATTAACTTTTATGATATTGGAGGTGGTTCATAAAAACATGTTACTACTCTCACGGAGGTTAGATTAATCCCTCAAATGCATTCGATCACCCACATAGCACATGCATCAAGGAAACATTAAGAGAGTTGAAACTGGAGTCACTGGACAGACCTGGTTATTGTGCCATTATCGTGGCCAAGCTCACCAACTGAACAGGTGCCCTGCTGTATTGGAATGATTAGAATTGATATTAAGTACTACTTCCAGTATCTTTTACTGTAAAAGGAGTGGAGCTTACTTGCCCTGATATATATCCAAACTCTGAAGTTTCCTACGAAAAAATTACATCGCTATTATGATAAGTATGCCTCACACTTTTTTTGGTGAAATATGAATGTAGGTTTTTCAGCTGTGCATTGTGGTAGCTTTCCTGTAATGAGTAATGTTTCTGTTCACTTTTGTCTCTTTTGTTCTAATAATAGTTTGGTGGTAAGAAAGAATTTTCCCAATCCTTTTTAAAGCTTGAATAAATATAAGGAAAATAAAAGGATAGAGAACTTGCTACCCAACACGGACGTCTTAGAACTTGTTTTTTGAACTTTGTGACTTGTGTACTTAAACGGAAGAACTGAGTAGAACGAGTAGCAAACGCACTGACTGATGACGTGATCAACATATGTAAAGACCAGGGTGGGTCACATTATAGCATAACCAGCAATCAAAACCGTCATATTAGATAGGATCATCAAGCTTTTCTGGTGCCTCGTCTCTTTCTAACACTCAGCAGTGACTGACAACCCCACCAGCTTTTTCTGAAGCAGCAACCAAAGCCAACATTGCATCAGCCAACAACCTCCACTGAATGTCACTCCCTCGCCACCAACACCAAGAAACACCCCCATTTCTCTGTCATGCTTTTGTTTAATTCTATTATGGCTATAGCTTATGTATGTGATTGGAGTTCTGTTATGCTTGTATCCATCTACTTGTAGTTTCCCCTTTCTGCAGATCTAAAATTTGAGGCTTCCTTGATCATTTGATGTGAACATTAGGGGATAGGGTTTGAACTTTGAACAATATTACTATCGACACACATGTTTTTCCATTGTCGGTTACATCTGCTTGGTAGACGAATGAGTCATGACTTTGACTTTAACTTTTACACACCTTGGATCCCTTTATTTCAGTTTTAAAAAGTTTGCGGCCATTCTGGAAGCAGAGATGGAACGGCATGAAAACCACAGTGCTGAAATAGAGTCAGAATATGTCAATGATGCTGCATTCACAGCACTTACCGATGAAATCTCCTCTGTCATTAACAACCTGCTGGATCCTTCTACTGGCTACCTTTGTTATAAAGCTCTGCAGAGGTATAAATCTATTGGGGAGAGGTTCTACCAAGAAGCTTGTGAATTAGAAAGTAAAATAAGTAGTTTTGAGAAAAACATTCGAAGGCCTTATTTTCATGTTATACCACTTGATGATAATCAACTAGAAAACTGGCATCACTATCTAGATTTTGTTGAGATGCAAGAAGATTTTGATTGGGTATGAAAATCTGCTGTTCTGGTCCTTATCTAGACTATGTCCTATTTCTATTCCGTATCTGAAACTCTTTCCACTTGTCGGCCGTAAAGCTTTATGAAAGATGCTTAATCCCCTGCGCTGATTACCCTGAATTCTGGATGCGTTATGTTGAATTTATGGAAGCTAAGGGAGGGAGAGAGCTAGCAAACTTTGCCCTTGACCGAGCAACAGAAGTATTTCTTAAGGTATGTGTCCCTTTGCGGGCCACCCACCCCACATTTAAGAAGGATAAGATGACATGGTGGTGACTTGTACCTTGTCACATCTGGTAGTTTCTACTTTCCAAGTTTTCTGTGCTAGTCTTGTTACAACTACAATGGCTTAGTGTTTGATCCAAAATAAGAATGATTCGGTTTTGTGGAGCTCATTATTCACTAAATAATATCCAGGTTAATTTCTACAGTAAATTTGAATCAATAGGCACATGCACATGCTAATTTTTAGGATTTTTCTTCTGTGCCAGGAGGACAATGAGAGTATCTACGTTGATGTTCAAAAGAAAATATGTTGAAATCGGCATAAAATGTGTTTTCTATTTTAATAGGAAACACACAAGGATTTTGCTACAGGTACTGCATGTGCCATGGGTGGAACTGGACTGCAACATTGCATAGTATTCTTTTTACTTCATCTGCTTAAATTGACACTGCTTAATGTGGAGCTGTTTAAGAGACTTTAGGCAGTTGAATACTACCGCTTCCGTATCTTCACAAAAAGACCTTAATGGAACCTAAACCCACCTCCACAAACCAATTATTGATAATTCTCCTACTCTCCTCTGGAACCTAAACCCACCTCCAGAATCTAGTTCAAAGTATTGAGCTCTATAGAAATTTTTAACCTAGCATCGCTCAAATTCGGAATTGAGCAGTCAGCACCGACACAAGTTGGAAAAACAGTCATATCTCCTAGCTTGAGACTCGAAATCACATTCCGCTTGCTTTGCTAGAAACTAGACACGTAGAGCTTTCCAACGATGCAACCCGTGCGCTTCAGTTATGCCTGAGCAATAATAGATTTGCTATTAAAGTTGACCCAAAATCTGTCTCTGCACCAGTTTTACTTTTCAATGGTTAAAGTGTCATTCTTCAATCCGAAACGATAACGTTGCTCCGTTTTTTATGGATGCCTTTTTATGAATGATCTATCGATTCGAACAGATGTTAACAGATTTGCCTACTTTAATCGAGACAACGTAGCTCTTAAGGGTCTTGCAAGGTAATCATTCCATCAGTTCTTGATTTCCACGTGGGGTTTTCCTCTATGTTCTGGTAGAATGGGAATCTGACTTGTAGTTTGTGATTTTTTGTTGTAGGTTTTTCCAGGAATCAAGCGAAGAGGAAAGAGAGCACGCGGAGAAGTTGATGGAGTATCAGGTGTGATTTGTGATTATTGTTTTGGTGTTTCTCAATTCGTTTGGAAAAATTGGAGTAGGTTTTGTTTCACAGGTGAATCCTGATATTTACCGTCCTATCAATTTCAGAACAAACGTGGTGGGAAAGTGAAACTGCAATCCATTCAGATGCCATTGTCCGAGTTTGATCACGTTGAGAAAGGAGATGCATTGTATGGTAGGTTTTAATGCTCTTTTTGCAATATGGTGCGAATTAAACATGCTTTTCTACAGCTTTTACGCATATAGTTATATCCAGATGTTCATCTTCTTGGTCTTAGATTGGTTTTTGTAACTGAGTATCTTATGGAAATTGAAACATATAGAGAGACAAACTTCCAGGAGGTCATTATTCTGTTAAAAAGAGATCAATTTAGCGTTAGATTATAATATGTATAGGTCACAAAGTTTGGTCCATTCTTTAAGTTGCTGTCTCGTGCCTAGCCTTGTTCCTCTCTATGTCCCTTTGGAGACATGAATGTGGTTGAACTTCAAGCGGCAGTATTTATCTGTGTTCTGATAAAGTAGGAAGCTTTCATTTGGGCATATGTGCAAATTCTTCCATATGGACTTCCTTGTTATACCTATGTTAGTTTGTAGTGTTCTAACTGCTGATGTGCTTCCCACATTAGTTCTTTCTGGTTATTGCTCTGTATATATTGGTGTTGCTAATGCTGAATGAACAAGAAGCCAAGAAGTTGGTTCTCGCAAAGGGCAAGATTATTTTGTTTGTTTGTTTGCGACTTCGCGTGCATTCATTCTCCTCACACATGAACTCTTATTCTAAGCATTATTCAGAATCTGTTCAGTTTATTTGATTAGAACTAATTCCTCTATTTTGTTGATATAGCAATGGAGCTTGCGCTGTCTTTGGAGAAGTTGACAAACGAAAAACTTCTGAACTTGCATGCCGTAAGACATTAAGGTCTTCACAACTCTGGACACAACTGTGTCCGGAACCGTTAAATGCATGTGAATCCATGTGCAACTAACGGTTCTGAACACTGTTTAAGAATTATCATAGCAGCTGGTGGTGAAAAATCTTTGGTCCTCAAGGAGTACTAGCTATAGCAGCGACCATCAAAAATCTCTGGTAAAAATATCTTTCCTGATCTTAGTAATTCCTTTTCGCAAATGTGATGGATATCGATTTTCGAAAACCATGGATATCCAATTTCTTGAGGATGGGATGGGACTATGTGAAAATTGTTCACCTAGTAGATAGAAAATTGTTTTATAAACTAAAGGCAGTAAAATTTGTTGAAACTTGAGTAGATGAGCATTGCTTGTTATGGTGGATGGGAGTTGGGTAGTTCATAGGGATGCCCGTGTCACAAGACTAGTTACTAGTGGCTGTTGACGTAGTCATACATTGTATACATAAAAATGTGCATGGTTGAGTTTTTTTAGTAGTTTAAAGCTGTCTATGATCTAAAACTAGAGCTCTTTATTATACTGATCCCAGAATAGTAGTGTTTTAGATTGCTCAGTATCATTGGAAGCTTGGCTTCATGTTTGGCTGCTGATATTATCTAATATAAGTTGGGGAATATACATAAATTAGTTGAAAAGTTGGTACTATTTGGATTTAACCTTTTTCGTGTATTGGCTTAGAAAGTTCACTATGAAAGATGAATAAAACGTGCTTGGTAATGGCAATCAGATCGCTTACTTTTTTCCAAAAGGAATAATATAAATTTCTGAGTAACTGTTCTTGAATGAAATGTCTTTTTTACAGTGGATAGAAAAACAGTGAGAAGCAAGTAACTGTTTTTGGTTTGTTGTAAATGGAATGGTTAGTTATCATAGGCGTAGACCTTCTAATTGCTTAATCTATTTGAATTTACCTAGTGCCAAATGTGATGGTTTCTGGTCTTGTGTTTGGTATGGCTCTGGTTTGCAGCTGTATCTTCGTCGTAAAAGAAGAGTGCAATACTTTAGGTTCTATCTTATGTGGTTTTGAATCTTTTGATGTTGGCTTCCTTTCCATAGATCTATACAAGTAATATGGGGTTGAAACTTGAAAGCTTTATTCGCAGATAGAAATGTGAATAGTGAGGATTTCAGTGATTCAGTTTAGCATTGGTTGGTTTAATTTTCATATGCCTTCTCTTTTTCTTGTGAGAATTGGAATTGGCCTTCTTTCACCACCATCATTCTCTTTCCATTTGTTTCTTTTCATTCTATAACAGGGATGGATTCACAAGCAGACCTTGCTCTTCCCGTAATCAGCCTCTTCCAGTTGCTGAAGGCCGGAAGAAAAAACCCGAAAAGAAGTAGAAATGCTACACCATCTTCTCCTTGGACACAAGAGTCAATCAACCTAGCAGAAGATGATGTCTCACTCGATACCTATGCGCGTTGGAGAGACCGATAGGCAGTGAGGCTGAAAAGGGACGGTTGAAAAAAGTAAAGAGCCATAGTTGTGCAAGTTCTCAAATCAGGGAGTTAATGAATGAGATGCTCGAAGAAAGAAAAAGAGTATTCAAGATGCAAGTCGAAATGTTTGAGAAACTCTACCGTAATCAAGCTGAAGAGATTCGAATAGAGCGATTGAGAGACGAGCGTAGAATCATGATGTTGGATTCAAGTGGGATGTCTCCAATGCTGCAAAAGTATTATCTTCTACGCAAAAAGGAAATCATTGACGGTCAGAAGAAGCAGTAATTAAGTGAGGTATTGGTGATCACTGGCTGATTTTGGTTCTCTTTTGTATTAACACGCTGTTAGTCTGCCCATGGATGCTCTTGTCAATGGTTTCACTAGTTTGATTTTTAAATTTTGTGCTTTAGTATGTGTATGTCAACTGTATTATTCCAGGACAAATGTGACGTTTCCAAAGGACTCATGTCCAGCTTGGGAGGCATCTATGATTAGTGAATGTCTATTTGTGTTTTCGCGATCACCAGAAGATGCATGCAGGAAATGGGAAGTTTGAGTCATTGTGTGCAAGGAGAAGACCCGTGCACGGCACCCGGGTGAGGGGTGTAGGCGCCCCAGCGACAACGGGCAGAGAGAGCATTTGTCAGATTCAATCGCTGCAGACTTAGTTGTTGTAGTCTCAATTACGGGGAGAGAGCATTTGTTCCTTGGCTTGAATTACTATATTTTTACCTATGAATCCAATAATCAGTAAAGGACTGCACTTTGTAATGCTTAGCGGATGGTTGTATTGAGTTCTATTAAAGTAGCTGTTTGAATCTATCCATTTATGATAACGTCCAACGGATGAGTTGAAGTGTGGCATATTGCTGTTTGAATCTGTCCATTTATAATCAGTAAAGGACTACACTTTGTTGATTTGTGTTCGTTGTTTGCTTTTGATACAGCTGTGTTCGTGCTAAGGTGATGCGAACTTTTTCGTAACAAAATGAGAGGAGAGAATGTGAGGTGGAAGACGTCCAATTGGTTCAAATTGAGGAGAACCTGACATCTTCAAAATAGATACTATCAATGTTAAAATTTGTAACGCAAGGAGAAGTATTGTAGGATTTTGTCTACCGGAAGCACAAGGATTGAAACACAGGAAGAGCTAGTAAACACACATTTTCATCAATTGCGGTCTTGACAAAATTGGTCCGGGCGCCTGAGTTATATAAAAAAAGAAGAAGCAATCGATTTGATTTTCGAGAGATCGTAATCGATCGGCCCGATGGAGTGCCATATACTTTTGGAATTGATGTCATTTCTGATTGAAGTTGGTGGCAACCCTCTAATTTTTTAAGCCTGCCTTGCTGATATATAGCACAAGTAGAAGCAAGATGATCAAAATGGCTTACAAATCAGTGGACTGTCCTTGGGAAAATCTTCCTTCTGTCAAATTGGCACCTAATCTTTGGTAAACTCGACTCTTGGGCTTACATCCGCACTCGTACCGTAACAACAACAGTAGAAGCAGCAGTTACAATGGTGCAGAATTCCACAGTAAAAAAGAAGTAATCACTCCATTAGCAACACCATTCTGCAAGAACCCTCTTGATCATCATAATCACCACCATCCATTACTCTAACTACAACTGAATCTTCTTCTGGTGGTAATAACCCAAATTCCACAGCCTTGGAACAAGTGCTAGTAGCTCCTTTGCACCCACTTTTCCTAGCCGGGAAAAACTCATACTCCATTAACACACTTCCATGACCACCCCCTGAACTTCCCTTCCTATGAACTGCCAAAACCTCTGTATACAACTCACATGAACCAATAAACTTACTCTACCTAAACAAACGCAGCCCCTGGATTTGCAAAACAAAAACAGACTCCTCCAAAAACCTGCCGATCCTGCCCCAAGTTGTCCAAATTCCTATTACACTATCTTTGCC
Source organism: Rhododendron vialii (assembly GCF_030253575.1). NCBI lineage: Eukaryota > Viridiplantae > Streptophyta > Magnoliopsida > Ericales > Ericaceae > Rhododendron > Rhododendron vialii. The sequence goes on along the minus strand of NC_080557.1, from coordinate 39,934,307 downwards.
AATTGATTCACATGGAAAGAACGGGTAATGATAGTATAATCAAGAATTTGGATAACCATATGTGCGAATCCCCGAGAAGTATTCGAAAGTAGTGAGGTAACTCTTTCCCATCACGCAGGCATTAATGAATACCCATTAAGTTTGATCACCCATATGGAACAAGGAAATTACATAACCAAAATATTGCACCTAAATAAATACGAAACAACATAGCATTAGGTTCCAATCATGCGCCATATATTACAAAGTGGATTACCCTAAAATGTTAAAACTACCATACGGAACGATACTTGATAACCCATGTAAAATCAGGCCCCCAAAAAACTTAACCTTTACAAAATATGCCTACAGATTGTTAGTTATATACGAATCACGTGACCACCTGCGTACACAAAGCCCGTTTTACCTCTTTCTGCCTTCCATGCCTCAAATTTTTTTAAAACCTCCAAGGCATCCCGATTATTCTTGTCACCACACAATTCCAATAACAACCTTGGCCTTTCAATATTGTCCATCTACAAAACCCAAAGCTAGCTTAGAAATCCAACACTATCACAACCAGTTAAATACAACATAACGATGTTACTTTACGAGCACTAACCTTGTGTACACCGGATGGGAAATTGAACCCTTGCATGAATTTTATAACAAATAGCCCACAATCATACCTAAAAATGTGCAGAAAGGAATAAAGTAAACCACTTCAAACACTAGTAACACAATTAACACAAGTAACCTATAAAGCACAGATACAGATACGGGATACGACACGATACGGATACGGCAATATGGCAAAAACTAAAAAAAAGGATACGGATACATCGGGGATACATTTTCATAATTATTAGTCTCATAGGCATAAAAGTGAAGCCTTAAAAAAGATTATGTTTAATAAATTACCCGTCCTCCTCATGCTGCAAGGGTTGCTTTTCAACATTAGCAATGTTAAACTTCGTGACATCAACCTGATAGAGCTCTCCATATTGGAAGAGCAACGCGCGATGTAATCCCTCCAGCTAATCGTAAAAACAAGTAGTTAGAATACAAACCGGGCATATCGTAAAACATGGTCTAAACGAGGTGTGCCATACCACTCGTTGTGTCAGTTTCTTACGAAACAAATTGGATCGAGTAGCGGGCTTTGAATCAAAAATATAAACCATATGGATGCCCATGTCTATTTTGATGCAAAACCAGTGGTTCCCACGATCATTTGTTGGTATGTATATCTACGATCAAAGGTAAACAATCATGATTCAAGACCAATTGAAATCTTATTTTATAATTGATTTGCAAAAGTACTAACTTAGTTCAACATTTTATAACTTTACCATAGAGCATGAGCTAAGATCAGCAGTAAAATTTGTATCTCCAAAGTAGCTACCGCATAACTTCTTCAAATCACAATCATTGAGGTTGGGATTGTCTAATATCTGCCTCTGCAAATTTATGGGAATAAAGAGGCAAATTTACGGGAATAAAAAACAATGCCAGTAGTATAAGAAACAAAGGGAAAATTGATTATACTCACTGATACAGTAACCGGCAAATACCACATGAAGTGGCGCTTGTCTGGATAGAGCAACCTTTCCGCATTTGTCATTTGCACGGCTACCAAATTTAGAATCTACAACCATACATGATAGGTAACCACATTGGACTAAAATGCAAAAAGTAATAACAAATTGAATACTTCAACTTAAACCAAGTGGCAAAATCATATTTACACAAACCGTGTCTAGTATCCATACTCCGGGTTTCAAGCTGCACAATTCAGACCGGGTTGCAAAAAATCTTTCGGTGGAAAACAATTTCAAATGCACGTAAGAATCCCTACAAGAATGATTGTGGTAATGAAAAACAATCCTCATAGTTTACAAGGGAAAACAAAGGAAAACACATAATTAGAAAAATGTACTCAGTAAATGGATCGCAAGGATCAAAGATGAATGCCGCGAACAACTTTTCAAGGTCATTTAAGGGTACCGAGGTTGACTTCCTTGCATAATCAGGTGTTTCTCGAATATACGGCTATACAAGAAACAAATAGAAAAGAAAAACAAGTTAGACTAAATACTAGAATGTAGAAGGGAAATTGGGAATCACTAGTAACCTTGGTTTGTAGATTCAACTGTTGCACACCAGCAAACTGCAAAGACTTGAATTTTCCATAGCGTCCACAAAACTGTTTAATTGGACAGGAAAAACAATATAAGAACCATGAATTGGAAATACATTGTATACAAGGGACAATAAATGTAAATGATATTAAGATTCATACAGTGGGAACGTTGACATCCAGGTTGTCCACAATTTGATGTTGGTCCGCAATAATCGTTGACTGAGTTTGTGCTTGTTTGTTAGGAGGGTTCCTCTTTTTAAGACCATCCTTCGTAAAGGGGGAACGTTGGAATTGGCTTTTCTTCAACTCATTAGGCTGTCGCAACCGCGGTGGTTCATCATACACTTCCACATTATCATTAACACAGAAAGACGGGACATAGTTGGCATTCAGCAACTTTTTTTTCCTACCTCTACTCAAACCACCACGCGACTTAAAGCCCTTTACCGGTGAAGGTGAACATACAGCCACATCCATGTCCTGTTGTATCTTCCTCTTTCGAGTGTCGGTACCTCTACTCAAACCACCGCATGACTTAAAGTCTGATACTGCTGAAGGTAAAACTAGGATCTCATCCACCTCAAATTGTATCCTCCTCTTTCGAGTGTCAATCCCCATGTTATATTGATCAAACTGGTTGGGATCGGGAGTTTTAAACTGGTTGGGTATTGAGGTTTCACTTTTGTGTACTCCCATTAATTGGGGAGAGGATTCTCCTGAATGGTGGACTTGGTTCAAGTCCATTTCTTGAGTCGTTTGTGGTTGCAGCTGAGACGGCATTTCAGAGCCATGATCAAGGGTTTCAAACAAGTTCGGACTTGAACTTTGACATGTATGCACTTGCGTGAGGAGGGGAGAAGATACTCCTTCAAGGTGGACATGGTTCGGGTCCATTTCTTGAGCTGTTTGTGGTTCCAGCTTAGAAGGTGTTTCAGCGCTAACATGGCTGGCCAGCCATGGATTTGTTGAGACAGCCTTGGATGATTGGTTGAGTGCAAGATCAGGGGTTTGAAACAAGTTCGGTGTTGAAGTTTGACATGCATGTACTCCCGCGAGGAGGGCAGAGAATTCTCCCTGAAGGTGGACATTGTTTAGGTCCATTTCTTGACCCATTTGTGGTTGTAGCTTAGAAGGCGTTTCAGAGCCAAAGTGCTTCGCCATTAATATATTTTGACGCAACAAAAGACCTGCTATAGTTGCAAGAGTATTTGTCATCACAGTTACATCTCCAGTTGAAATTTGGGACACACCGCCTTCATTGCCACTTGTTTTTTCCTCTAGTGTAAAATGAACCACCACCCCCTCCCTGTCATAACCTCCAATTTGGTCAAACCGATGCAAGACACTCTTAATTTCAGAATCACCCCAAGCAAGCAAAGAAGGGAATTTTCGAACATAAGGCATAACTATAGGCCTTGGAGAGACACGATCCAAGTAGAAAACCTGCATTATGAGACAATTAAAGTAATAATGCATAACAAATAAATAACCAAAGTGAAATAAGGAATATGAAATGCGTTAATGCAGAATCACTCAATACCTACCACCAGGAGGAATAGGCACCCGCTTGGTTGTGCATGATCCTTATTGCGTTGGTCTAGTATACCCTTGCATAAGAAGTCTAGGGTCAGGTTCGCCCAATTCTGATTGGCCATTGCCGCAACATCACTAACAACATTAATAAGGGATCGAGTAACACCCGACTTTGTGGTTGGGCATAAAAAACATCCCAAGATGTACAAGGCAAATTTCCTCTTGAAAACATCATCTACTTCCTCCGTTTTCTCCAAGTACTCTCTCAACTCTTTCAGTTGGACTACCCCATTCGTCATTCCAAGGTTTTTATAAACTTCTGAAAATTCTACCGACGTATTTCCCTCCAACTCAATAAGGTTGCCTTGTGCATTAATGCCCAAGCACTCATGAACATGGGAATCAGTGAGAAGGAATGTCTGCCCATGAACAGTAAGTGAACGAGAAACAGGATCAAATTTATGCACCAACCAATTACATAGCGGATGGTTAAGAGCCGTACACCTCAATTCTAATATTCCACCCAACCCAATAAGCTGAATAGCACGACGTTGATCTGGGCTTAACTTTTGTACTATTCGAACGATGGACTTTAAGGAAATACGGTTCTGTATCTTTTTCTGCAAATTTAACAAACATCATCAAATAAGTTGGCATTCCAAAATCAGGTCAAATCATGTTCACCTAGACAAGTTCCAACAATTTGTACTCACTTTTTTGGGTTTTGGCAGAAGTACAGCTTTATGCTTGGTGAGTTCCTCTTTGGCCAACTCAGCCAAATCTTTGTACTTTTGCCTGTGTTCGTTCGACAGGTTTTTCCATTGCTCACCAATGTCCCTCTTCGTCTGCAATACATACCAAATCATGCACCAATGATCATTTGTCATCATCAACATTAGATCAAATAGATGCAATTAGATGACAAAATGTTAAGTTAAAATTATAATTTTACCTGATTTGTTATTAAGGTACCAGCATCTTTTAGATTGGCTATGGTTTCATTGCTACTTGCACAAACATAAAGTAGTAGTCAAACATTGTCATAGGAAAATACATAATTAAACACCAAATCAGTGTTAAATGAATTAAATTTTCATTAACAAGGAATACTTATATAGAATGAAGGCCGATGGCACCCTTCCTTTCAAAGCATACTTCTGAATGATCTCGTCTGTCATGCTGAAAATACATAATTCATCATGGCCGTGTTACAATCAAACATAATATCGAGATGAAAATGTAATCAGCTTAAAATGTTTAATCATCAATTGGAAATGGAATCGTACAACTTCAATTGGAAATAGAATCCCTATTTAGTGCAAGGACATGCTAATGGCACGAGTCACTAGTTATTAAACACCCTTATAGCTACAAAGAATTGAATAGTCCCGAATGGACCTTCTTGCTCGTGCCTTAGGGCTACCCCTTCCTAATAAACTGGATGGAGATCAAATCTTTTAGTGACATTCTCAAAAGTTAGCAAAAAGAAATAACCATCTGCCTACATATGACAAAACATAATAGTAACAAAGCATTTCATCTCCAAATGTAAGTTTCTAGGATTACTCAAAGTGTGCAAATCCATGAAGCTCAAAGTGGTAACTAAATATACTACCACATTGTGAAGAGGGGACTTGAATGCCTCATTCATTTCAGAGGCATAGGCAATGATGTTCGTGTAGCTAGAGTAAACATTAGAATTCAAGTTGTTAAAACTTTTCTTATTTCAGTCTTTCCAAGTTTGCCACAAAGAGACAACCCACTCCATTAAAATCTGGGCATGTTTTTTTCAATAGCAATTGAATGCCCAACTCACGACCGGATTGCATCCAACCTCAAGTTGAAACCAATACTCAAAAAAACAATCAAATTGTGCAAATCCATGATTTTTTCAATAGCAATTGCGTTCTCTAGTTACGGTGAAAGATTCCCAAAAGTTTTGCTATACATTCTCTGATTATTAGTGTCGCAGTATTGAGAATTTTTCGCAGCAGCATGCATTTTCTAACCATTGTGGAATATACTTCTTTGGTCAAGCTATGAGGAGTGTTGGTAACAGTATGTGACCTAACAATATATGAATTGCAGATGATAGAGAATGGAGAGATAAGAATGAGTTCTAAAATGAGAGAGAAGAAGAAAAAGGGTATTTAATTTTCTAATGTTTGGTTTACAATTCTGCAGTTGCTTCCCACTTCTGGGCAGTCCCTGGCATTCTACAAAGGAACTCCTCTACCGCCCCTTGTAGGGACTAATCCCTCCTTTTGGATCATCTTTGTATCGTTTTTTTTAACCAACTGCAATGATCAAAATCGTAATATTTATAATACTGGTCAAGACCGTAAGTTATGTATGGCTAATGTAAAAGTGAATTACACAACTGTGCACTGAAACTCAAATGTTGCGCATTTAGAATCGTGGCTCCTGCCGTTGCATTGGAAACCACTTACAAATTACAGGCCATCAAAGCAAGTGATGTTCCTGATACATTCACCCTTCAAAACCTCTTGCCAGGCACCATCATAACTATTCCTATCAAATAACTACTCAAAATGATACCAAACCTACATGGAATAGGCAAATCAACTGCATAGCCGAAATTGTAGAAAGAGATGGGGAACTTTCATCCAAACCATTTGCCTATTGCTGAAATTCTAAAAGCCGGGAATGGTAGTAACACCGAGGGATTTGGAGTTACTAGTTCCCATGTAGAGAACTGCATAATGTTGTAACAAATAGCTCAACCTAATTCAAAATTTCAATTCCAAACACAGTGGAACACAAAAGTCCAATTCTTGCGTAACAAATAAATTCATCACAGTTCGGCCATAGAAGGAAGTCAAACTCTATGGAATAACCAATTATTAGAAACCAATACTCAAAAAAAACAATCCCCTGCCCGTGGAGGTAGTGTGTGCTCGAGCACATGTGCATTTGTATCATCACGCGTTTGATACCACAAATATTCTTACCACGTAGCCCCGAAGATCGAAACACACGGCCGTACAAAACTATTCGGATGAATTGCAGGAGAACCCTAACTATTCTAATGAACAAAGAAACCAAAAAAAAGTGCAGGAACATGAAAAAAACCCTACGAACCCTATTTACAGTAGCAATGGTTACCTGGCCAGAGCAAGACGAGCTCTCTGTCCACCTGATAAGTTCACTCCTTTCTCACTAATGTAAGCCAGATCACAAAATGCCTCACTTGGCTTGTTAGAATCTTTGACTAGCACATTCTTCCCAAAGAGCTTGAAACTCCGAGTAGATCCTCCTGCCTCAACTGACCCATCTTCACTAATAGCCTTGTCTTCAGGAAACACCTCCAAATTCTGGATAAATCAAACCAGCGATGAAACGTAAGTCAAGATGCAAGTTACACTTACTGAGAGCGACGGACTGAGAGCGACGGAGAAGAAGAAGATTAGGACGTAGGGTTTTTTTTCCGGTAGACAATTATTCCCTACAGCAGCGTGTTCTGTCAAAAACAAAGATGAGTTGTTTTGGGCCCTTCGATCTTCTCATTAATGTGTTGGTAGCTCCATATTAAAAGCATCACATGATCCTAACAGAGAAATCCTCGTAGAGGATCTGAATCCCAAAAATTTTGCCGTAAAAAGGTCTGATTTCAAAATTTTGGGGGATTCTCCTTGTATGGGTGGGACCAATTGCATACATAATCGGAAAATCGAACATACAATATTGAATCTGCATTCTGATGAAAAAGTTTTCAAAATCCGTTAGACCCAAAATTTTATGAGAATGATTAAAACAACAAGTACAATAAAATTAACGGTATCGATCGTCGTGATAGTGATGCGGTCGTGTGACTACTGTACATTAGACTACAGCACAAGATCTTGGTTCATAATAAAAAAAGTGTAATGTATAGATTTTAAAGGTGGTTGGCAACTAATTTATTTTCAAATGCTCGATCTAAACCGATGGGATTTAACATCTTGTTTATTTAATCATTGTCACCAAAATCGGTGATAATCGGATGTCGACAACCACATAATCGGAATACATTTGGTGCTTCCAGAAGCGTTAAAGTCCCATACTGCACCACTCTTGGGCCGCCTTGGCTATTTTTTCCCGAATCGGGACCGTCTATACTTTACGTAACAAAGATTAGAATACTTCTGCCAAAAATGAATTAAATTTCTTATCAATACATACTTGATCAGATGTAAAATGTCATTATAATAATGAATCTACGTTCCAATAAAAGGCTTTCCAAATCCGGTAGTCCCAAAAATTTACGAGAACAATTAAAACACCAATCAAAACAAACTGAACGGTATCGATCATTGTGATTGTGTTGCGATAGTATGAGTATTGTACATTACACAAAAGCATAAGACCTTAGTTTGGAAACAATGAAATTCAATATATAGATTTTAAAGGAAGCTATTCAATAATTTTTTCTGATGACCGATCTAAACCGTTAAGATTGCACATCTTATCGATTCTATATTTTTCGCCAACTTTAGTGATGATTGAATGTCGGCAACCACATGATTGGAACACATTCGATGCTTACGTAGGTATTAAAGTCCTATAATTCACAACTCGATGACCGCTTGATCAATTTTTTAAAAATCGGAACCGTCTATCATTTCCGTAAGAGAGATTACATCATTCTTGCAAAAAAAATAAGTAAATTGCTTATCGTTACAAACTTTATCGGACATAAGTTATCATTCTTATGTTGAATTTTTGTACCAATCAAAGAGTTTCATAATCCGGATGGAGCCCAAAATTTTCATAAATAACTAAATCAACAAGAACAACCAAATTAACGGCCTTGATTATTAAAATAAATGATTTATTGAGGTCCATTACATTTTACTGTTGAACATAATCGCAAGACACATTTACATTTTAAATTTTTTTCTCACTTAACCATGGTTAAACATTTTCAAATAAAAAAATAAATGAAAAAATGACAGGTGGGTATTGTTATGGTTTTAGAGGTTGTTGTTATACCTTTTAGAGGTTATTGTTATGCTTTTATGTGGTCATATTATGCTTCTTTTACTTTTTGCTTTTTGTTATGCCTTTTATGGTTTTTGTTATACTTGTTATTGGTTTTTTGTTATGCTTTTCAATGGTTTATGTTATGCCCACATGGTTATAACTCAACAATTATGTCATTTAATGGTTTTGTTATGCCTATTTTGGGTTAATGTTATACCTGTTTAGGAAATATTATACTCATGTTATGCCATTAAATTCACGAGTTATGCCTTTTTGGGTTTACTTGTTATGCTATTTAGTGGTTTTGTTATGCCAAATACGATGACCTGTTAGGGTGACCAGTTTGACCGGTTTTTTTTGGTCAAACTGGCATGCGTGGCACAATCTCAACCGTTGGATCGGAGTTTTGGTTATACCTTGGTTATGCCTTGTTATGGCTTGGTTATACATATAATTGGTTTGGTTATGCTTGTAATGATTTTGTTATACCAAAAATTACGGTGTCCCCAAAATGACCGGGGACACCGAAGTCGTTCCCAACCTTATAACCAAAAATATTGTTGGTAAATATTATTAGCTATAGAGTATTGGTAAATAAAAGAACATTCTTGGCAGAAAATGAAGGATTATACACAAGAAGTTTAAGGAAGTATAGATATGGCTAGGGGGTAGAGAATACAGATTAAAATCGTTCAAACCGCCACTAGCGAACCAATCTGGTGAGTTTTGGCTGGTTTGTTTTTCCATAAAAACAAACTGAACCGAGCTACACTAATGATTATAAACCGATTAAATTGGTTCGGTTTATTTATTTTTTATAAAAAAAACGACCAAACTGAGCTACACTAATGAGTGTTGGTTTAATTTCTTCTCTAGGTCTCCAGCTATGGATGCCTAATTGCACTTCTTGGTAGAGACAATCTTTATTATTTAAGAACAATAGTTTTTTTGGGTTAATTAATCATCCATACATTGACCGGACAATTTCAATTTCTTTTATTGGTTAGGGGTTGAACATGGTTTTGTTTTCCCATGTAATTGATGAGTAGTACGTAGTTTATTTTTTTAGTGGAAAGTTTTGAATCAAATACTACTTAAGTGTTAAATTACCTTACCTTAAGAATTGAACCAATTATGTAAAGTTCAAATCGATAAAACAGCAGCAAACCAAACCGCCTAAATACAATGCGGTTCGGTGCGGTTTGTTGATAGTATCAGTCTGTTTATGTACTCAATAATAAAAAACAGATAAAATCGGTTCGATTTATTTTTATAATAAACACCGACCGAACTGAACCACTTACATCCCCAGGAATGGAAGAAGTAGACATTATCTTCAGAAATGAAATCAATAGGTTAGGAGCTAGGTAATATAATCATTTACCAAAACCCTTCATTCACACTTTCAATCTTCGCTTTACACTCTCGCAAATTTCCAAAAGTATGAATATTTTTGAGCAACGCTTTCACGTTCGCGCCCGCATTATTGCGCAAGCGCTTCATGTGACTTGGGTTATAGGCCGATGTGAATATGAAAAAACTGAGAAGTGAGAACTGCCAACTGGACCAATAGATCTTTCTTCAGTCTTCAGGCCCTGGTTGGTTTCTTTCTTGGGCTTCAGCCCGGTTATTCATTGCAAGTGTTAAACTTACAGCCCACTAGATTTGAAGCCCGAAAAACTATGATGGGCCTTGCGAGGCCCTGAGTTCTCGGGGGCAGTTACGTCCAGAGAATTGAAATTTTTTCGAACCGGTAACTCTGCTGAACCGGCCCTGGCGTCCTCGATACAAAAGCGCAATTACAGCGACAAACCTTCCAAATTGCTTTCCCGATTTCGCGCCTCTCTCTCTCTCTCTGCCATCGCTGTATCCTCTGCCCCGTGCATAGAGTCGTAAGTTTGGAGAGAGAAAGGTCGAAGATGGCCACGGACGATCCTCTCGATTTCGAGTCAGAAGACCGACTTCTCAAGTCCCCCGCTCTTACTAAAAGAAGGTTTTGTTTTTTGATTTCCTAGCTTCTTACTACGTGCGTTTACGCTCAACTGAATGAACTCAAGGTTAATGGCAGTAGTTAACTTGTTTCCGCTAAATGGTGATTTTAGTTGATCTATGTGACAAGAATAACATACCTAGAAATCCGTGACAAGTCCATTTGAGTTTCAACTACAGACTAGATAACAGAAATACTCCCAGAAAACAAAACAACATTGCAATCAGTGTATGTAGGTCATTTTTTGGGGGGAAAAACTAAGTAACACAACTACACCAGTGATACTGCACAGAGAGAAACCCTAATCTCCAAGTTGCAAATTCTCACTGGAAAATAGGTAAAACATAAGGTGCTCAGGCTGCATTTCCGCTAAACTTAAACAATCCTTCATTAAGGAATCCAAGAGGAGATCCATCTTAATGTCAAAAAAAAAAAAAAATTTCAAATGGGGCAGATGGGTTAGCTACTATTTTGACTTTCAAACTTCCAATATTGTCCACCATTTGTTGTTGTGTATTAATTTAAGCTTTGAAAGTTGTGAAATTGAGTCCATCTTGTCAAACTCGTTGTCACTTGCCAAAAATAGTCTCAAGTCTCAACTCATTCTGTCAACCTTAGTCTGATGTTTAATTTAAGTTAGCAGGGGTTTCCTCTGTCCATCTTTGTGTCTTGGCATCTCGCTTTTAGGCTATTTTTTAACTTTAAGGCGTGAGTTTAAACTAACCTGTGCTAATAGGATTGGACAGCATTGACTTAATTATGAAAGTTGGAGGGCTTTTGGAAAAAATGAAGATAAAATCGGTGATTAACAAATGCGAGGGGTGTTGATGATAGCCTACCCTAAAGTAAAAATTCACAGTTCTCAATCAATGGATTGGAGTCCATAAAGTGTAATTTAGATACCATGGTGCTTATTTTTTGTGAACCATCTAACTTCATATCATGGTGTGTCAACTTTCCAGGAAGAAAGTCATAGGCCTGGATGATCTTGTGAATGATTACTTGAAGGAAAATAAAAAGCAGGAGATGAAATCAAAACAGGCAAAGGCTCAAAAAAACTATTTTTCTGATGAGGACGACGACATCAGAGAAGCCAAACTGTCTGAATGTGTTGAAAAATGTCAACAAGAGGCACAGACTTTCCTTTGCTTGCTTTACTTATTTCTTGTATTGCTCATTGGTTCCATAACCACAAATTTGTACTTTTAGATGGGACAAATAAGTGGCGAGGAAGAGATCTGCTTGTGGGGTCTTCAAGTTTTTGGTAACCAGGTATAGACCATGTAGTCTATGGACCAGAAGTTCACACTTATAAGAATCTGAGATTGTAGATTGGTAGTTTTGGTAGGACATTATGACATATGTTTCTCCATGTAATTTGCAGAAAACTTTGCCGCAGTTGGCGTTTCATGAGCTTGGAGGCTGCGGGCTTTTGCAATCTTTCATGCACAATGAGCTCAATTCACTGGTTGAACTTGACATTAACAAAGGTCTTTTCTGTTGTAATCTATTTTGTACTGTGAATTTGATTTAGTATCGATCATGCCTTTACATGAAAATGCCAATTTGCTGTTTGCACCTACTTCAGTTGTGTTCTAAACATATTCTAGCAAGTTAGAATCTCAAGGCCTAATTGAATTTCATATTTAATAACAAATCTTGTGTATGTTATGGCAGGAGAAGCGTTCCTTGAGAGCTTGTTAGTTAATGGATGGCTCTTGAAATTGCTTGATGCATGTGGTCATGTGGAGAAATCCATAGCAACATGGACATATAATTTGAGTGAGTATTTTTTTCTTCTGCGAAAATCACCTCCATTTCATAGATTGTATGTGGTTTGACCAAGTTCTTTCTTCTGGTGTGTTAGTGTTATACTCAGTGCGGGAAGTGCTTAGTGCATCTGCTTGCGACTTCTGGATTTCTATTCTCTCACCTAAGGCCAAGGTAATCTGGATCTCCATTTCAGTTGGGATGATTTGAGGCCAAGTTTTGTTGCGTAATTTAAGTGGCGTAATAATTCATCAATGGTTGCTCTTTGGCAGATTAAAATTGACTGGTTACCAAACTATTCTGAAATAAAAAGAGCTCTTGAAATTTATGGTTTTCGATCGGATTTTCCATCCAGGTTTTCATCCGACGTGGAAATGGTCAATGCTGGTAAGCTCTTTGTCATCTTCAGTTGGTAGTTTCTCAAGCGAAGCTGCAAACATGTGCTAGTTAAAATGCAATGGGAATCCGATAATGATTTGCATATTATCGCTGCTTTGTGATTTTGAAAAAGAAGCTTGCAGCCATCTTGGCTGCTGTTTGTCTTACTCAGCCATATAAAATAAATAAGATAAATATGCATTGACTTTAGGTGTGACATATAGGTCCGTATGCAGTTGTACTTCTGGTCGCAAACTAAATTTGAGTTGCTATGATTGAGGGATTAAGATCCAACTTAGATGTAGCTTTATGTGTGGTGGAAAGACGAAGATTTCATGCTTCTGGATGAATTGGATGTCTTTTCCTAGCAGTTTGGTTTGTGTTACTCCCATTCACGTTGTTTATGCAATATCATTATAAGGCACCTTGGTTTTAATGCAGTAATTTATTAAGTGTTTCCTGGTCTTCTGGTTTTGCTTTATGAAAAGATATCAAATCAGTCTGCAAGAAATTCTCTTGGTTCTCTGTCAGCCTTCATCTTTGTAGTTTACTCATAATTACTTAAACTTGTGTGTTAGATTCTGACTGTGGGGGGCCACCTCAAAATATTAGAGCTTGGATCATGTATGTAGCTGCTTGTTTTCGAGTAAGGTACGTGCAAGCAGAGCCATGTTTTTGGTGATATTTGTTTGTGGCACTGTGTTTTTCTGTTTGTTGCTTGGTAAATTGAAATTTGAGATACAAAATGCTGTGACTAAAAGTGCATTTCTTTGGTCATTACTGTGACCATTGTATCTAGCACTCTAGAGAACGATACGAACAGTTTGAGTTCACTGGATGTTGATACTTGGCATCTTTGCAGAAAACATTCAATCATCTCAACTTCAGAAGCAGAAGAGTTGGTTGTTATGCTCATCTATCTTTTCTTAGATCGGCAGCTTCTAGGCTTGTCTGTGATTTTACATGAGTGCATGCTTTCAGCTATTAGTTTCTTCACTGACAATGAATGGAATACCAGCTCTGAGGAAGTAGCAAAATCTATCGCTTTCAGGTTAGCACTAATGTTTCAAATCAATGTATACTACTGATTATGTCACCATTTCCCTAGCTTTCATTTTTCCAGTAAAAATTTGAAGCCCATACGTTTTCTCCTAATTTTGGTATAATTCGGGTATTCAAGCTGTTATGCCTGTGTTGTTTTATCATTTCTCGTGCACTATTGTCGTACAGATTTGGAGTTTTAGTTGGAAAAGTAACAACGGCAGCCACTAAGCACAGAAAAAAGAAAACTATGACAATCCACTTGTTAGACCACCATGATTGAATGTGGCCAATTGCTAACAACATGACATGTCCATAGCTTCTGAAATGTACACTTTCCTACACCAGCATCTGGCCTTGAACAATAGAGTTGTGCACATGGGTTAATTGTTGTGTGAGAAGCCCTTGTCTGAGTTCACTTTTTGTCCCCCACCTTTTTATCTCACTTGGTTGAGGCCTTCCAGAATCCTAATTCCCCCCTTTGAAATCTCCAATTTCGCTAACTTCATTAGTATGGTGAATACAGAGTACCAAAGGACATGAACTGCTTGAGAGCTGTGGAGAGCATTTCGGGAGTTGATGCACGTAGCAAACAACTAAGGCAGGCAGTGGCCTTCCGAATCCTTGTAGCTTGTTTGGATATCAAGGTAGCCCATATCTTTCTTCAGTTTCTGCCTGAATATGCTAGTATGTACTAAAATCCTGTAGCGAATCTTTTACATTTGCCAATTTCCTGGTAGTTGTCCTGGTGTAATTTCATTTGGCTGTTGTAAATGAGTCTTTTCATGATACATTTTTCGTCTAAACTTCGAGTTCTAGCTGCACCACGTGTTATGTGGGCCCATACCATATGGTGCTAGAGAGCATGAAGCATGACAGTTTAAGCTTTAGATATTTTGTTGTGCAAAATTTCTAGTGTTTAGGACTCCCTGTAAGGTACTCCTAGAAATGCTGGGACTTTTCGAAACATGATTGTGGGTGTGTAGTGCCCATAAAAGAGTGGGTGTGGCCCAGAGGTCCAATGAAAGTGGTAAATTCACAAACTGGGTTTAGGAAGTCGATGCTTAGGGCTTGTCTACTAGAAAAACTCAAGTAGGAGCCCAGCCAAGGGGATTAAATGCACTTACTTCGACGTTAAAGCATGACTACAGGAGGGACCACAAGGCATACACTTCATCTTTCCTAAAGATCATTGAGTCGCAGACTTGTAAATGGTATGGACTCTAATAGTGATGGAAAATTTATATGTCATCTATGATTGTACATATCACTGGTATCTATGAAGCATATGAGGCGCCTCAAGATTGTATGTAAGCGAGACTCATGCTGGCATACAATGGATGTTAATTCCATTTAAACAAGCCTTAAGGCATGATGCAAATGCTTCATAGTTTGCTCTCCTTTTAAAGAGTTTTGGGAAACCAGGAGTGTGGTATACGTGTTTTGTTTCTGTAACAAGTCTTGCCTTTTCCTTTCCCAGGCTACTGATGCAGAGGAGATCCTGAGATTTCTTAACTTGATTAATGTAAAAGACAAAAGTTGTGATCTCTTCAAGATCTATATTTACTTAGTTCTGACCGAGAACTGGCTTTTATATAACCCTACGCTCGAAGATAAGCCAGTTATACACAAATTGTGGGGTGTTTATCTACGCCACTGTTCTTGCCAGATTACCAGCACGGATCTGAGGACTTATGCATCAAAGGTGTGAAATTAGACTCCCCTTTCATCACTGCATACTCTGGTGATTGGATTTATGAAACTATTTCCCCTTTCAGGTCCGTAGTAAAGCTTCATATCTTCTGCAAGGAATCAACAACAAATGAGTACGTACGTGTTCTCCTAACCTGTTACATCCTCCTTGTAGGATGCTAATGGCTTGGGTTGATCAACTTGCTAATCTGCTACTGTTGCTTTGCATTTACTTAAAACCTGGTTGAAATTGTTCTGTGTTTGGATGGAGGGTTTTGGTTTAGAAACCAGAATCCTATCACTTGTTTAGATAAATAAAAGAGGTGAAAAATAATGAGAAATAACAGAAATATACAATGTATAGTTTGTCTCTCACCAGCCATGGTGAGATTTGGTGAGAAGACATTATCCTTTCTTTTATTAACTGATTGCTTCAATCCAAACAGACTGTTAATGCAGTTGCTTGTGCAAGTTTTGTGTATAATTTGCACGAAACATAGTCAAGTTTACGTATTTCGTCTTGATGAAACCCAGTTACTTCACTGAGCTTTATAGTTCAATTAGTGTCAAACAAGTACTATAATTTTGCCAACTTCTTGGTAGTTTGACAGTAATGGCTCATTTAATCGTTCTTATGGTTCAGGAGCAAATTCTTTGCAACAAAATTCTTTAACATGTCGAAATGAAATCTGATTGGTTACCCAGACATTTGAGGATTGCAGGGTAGTTAGTTCAAGGGGAAAAAGCTGTTCAAACTCCAACATCAGACCAAGCGTCCGGTGGATTTCTTTTTGTCGTGTACGGAATTCACGCTCGTGGAGTTTTGTGTTACGATTATTGTAAAAGGAGCTGCTGTCATTTTTGTGTTGCAAATGATAACTCTTGGTTTGCATGCCCTTCCTGTTTTAGGCACGCATGCCTTACTCTGGAGAATGTGGTCATAGTTATGCTGCTCTTTATGTATAGTTCTGAATTTATTTAATGTAATAGTACCACCTAGTTTCATTCCATGGATTTTTTTTTTTTTTTTTACCAAAGATACTGTGCTTCCACATCGAGATCGTTTCCCCCCCCCCCCCCCCTAGAAGTATTGTCTTACTTACCGTTGGCTATAGCTCACTCCCAAGATGCGTGCTTAATATTCCTGTTCCGGTGATGTATTTATTTGAGTATTGTTAACGTCAAAGTTGCACGTGTTAGGAAACCAGGAGTGTGGTGTCACTATTAGAAGTAGTAACAAGTTGAGGGGGTGACACGGAAATCCTTGCTTACTTTCTGAATGTCATTTCGTTTTCCTGTAGTAGAGAGTATCTCATGAAATTGCACATCCTCCTTTTTAATCATGTCCTCTGTTTTGGTTACCCTCAATAATGGTTGTTCTGCAGATTCTTCGGGCATCACAGGATACTATGTAGTAGCATAGTTTTGGGCAATCCATTAATATAGAATAAAAGAATAATAACCAAGATTTTATCCTATTATTTGTGAAAATGTATAGGTAAGAGATGGTTGAAGAGAGAGAATGAGCAAGTGTATTCCGAATTTACATACCCATTACAATGAGGTGCTTGTCCATTTATACAGTAGACAAGTCAGGGAATAATAGTACAATACCCTAGTACAACTTTTAGACTAATAATGTAACCATTTACGTTTTCCATGTGTGATTCAGTCTTTCCCTTCTTTGGAAGTTTGTTGAGTGAAAGAGAATTTGTTGTACATAGTCCTTTAAAATAATGGAGTAACATTTTGCTTGGTCTATCCAAATACCACGTTGCTATTGTTTTTGAGAGATGCTAAAAATTGAGAGAGAATTTTCTGAAAAGGAATTCAAATCAGTCCTAATGATAAACTGGCTCCCAAAGCTTATAAATATGTTTTTGGGTATAATCCTAATTTCCCGAGAAAATAACGAACAAGAACTACGATCACCTGCTGATCACAAAAAAAAGAAGAAGAAGAACTACGATCACCTTATTGGGGATAAATTAGTTCCACCACAAGGGAATGGAATCCAAGCAGCCAAACAGACCCTTTCAGTGGGGTTCTGACTTCAGATTCAAAAATCAGGTTCGGTTTCGTTTCGCAGCCTTTTTCCCAGCTTCGGTAACCCGTTGAACTCCCGAACCTCTGCCGAATCTACTTTACCGTTAAGTTTCCTATTTGGCAGAATTTTCCCCCAAATCAAAGATTATGCGAGAGAGAGAGAGAGAGAGAGAGAGATTTCGGCTGCATCTTCTTGTTTTGGAGAGCTTTGACATAATTTATCTTGAATACTACCCGCATTGTGCTTACTCATATCTTTCACTCTCTGAATCTTGAACTTTTAGCTTTCGTATTCCTCCGTTCATGTATGCAATTTTCTGACTAGTATCTTTGCAGACATTATTTTCTTTCTCCCATATTTCTAGGGTTTCTATCTGAGCGTCTTTTGCCAATTTCCCAGTTTGGTGGTTGTGGGTTTACTTAGGGTTTTGTCGGGCTACTGGGTATAATGCTGAAAGGGGAAAGGATGGCGAAGAGGTCTTCTTTTGGGATTGGGAGTGTAGTAAGGAAGAGGCTATCAGATATTACAAACTCAATCCCACAACCCAAGTCCCCTTTCCCCGATAAAAAGCTCTCACCGACCGATTCCTCGGAGAAGGAGCACATTGATCATCTTGTCAAGGTATAATCTTATTTGGGTCTTTTCCAGATTTCATGTGGTGGGTTTTCTTGTGATGGTCATATTTGCTTTACTGATGTGTCATGTTTCGGATTTCTGGACCAGGAAAATATTGCACTGGCGAAACTTATTGCAGACAAGAAGTATGCTTTTGTGGTTTTGGGTTTGAGTTCTTACGCTTTTTTTCTGCCTTTTTGTTATTGACATGGTAAGTGTTAAGGTTCCGTATTTTGGTTGAACAGTAAAATTATCGAATTCACGGGGATAGAGTTGCAGAAGATGCGAGTTAGTCTTCAGAAAATGCAGATGCAAAATTGGAACCTTGCTCAATCCAATAGCCATATGCTAGCGGTATGTTTGACCTTTAACCTTATTTGTATTCTTCCTTAGAGATCAATGCATAATTTTTTCTTCTGAAACTGATTGTGTTCCATCAATTTTTCAGGAGCTTAATTTAGGTAAAGATAAGGTAAGTTTAATGGAATCGGACTGGGAATTCATGTCCGTTTTTATATCCACTATTGTCAGCTCTCCTATGCTGTGCTTTCCTCTTAACCAAAATTTGCTATGCTCATAACAGTTAAAAGCACTACGGCATGAGATCGTGTGCAAGGATGCCGTGATCAAAGCAAAGGATTTGGAACTTGAGGTTAGCTTTCATTGTCCAATGTCTTATGATAATGCAAAATTAAGTGATTAGCACATTCGGGAGTTTGACATGCCATTGAAACTAGCCATTTAAGGCACTCTATATACAGGAGCCATAATTGTGTGCAATGTCATGCCCATTTGGGTCCGGTTTTGAATAGACCCTTTAGTGGGAAACTAGCTCGACATTTTCATTCTTTACATGGAATTGGATACTCACAATGAGCAAAGATTGTATGTACATCATCACACCATATTTTTTTTTCCCACAGAAAGTTTGGAAATGTATATTGTTTGCCCTCCTACAGCTCCAGATATCAAGTACTTGCATGCCCCGTTTCGCTAAGGTTCTTGTATTTAAGTACTTATTTCCCGCTTTATGAGACATGTCATGTCATTCTCTCACAATACATCACCTTTAATTCAAAAAAAAAGTAATTATTTTAATTAGAGGAACACACCCGATTCATTCAGGAACCTGACATTGCTAGTCCAGTCCATCGGTCTTGGTAAGTGGAGAGAGAGAGAGAGAGAGAGAGAGAGAGAGAGAGAGAGAGAGTATCTCAATTGCTTTCACGAACCAAGACCTTGGCTCCTTTCTCATGAATTTTATGTTGCCCCAAGTTTTATGCGTTATTGGTAACCAATTCACAAATGATTTGTGCTTTTTCAAATGATTTTACTTCCTTACTTGGAATTTCACCTCTCTGTATCATGTTGATGTAATCAAAGTTTTGAGGACATTTCTATGCTACTTGGTGGGGATGTGTGTGTGTTCCCCAGTTTTCTCTCTGTTCATTTAATTTTTTTTGGAGGGATTACTTAGGAGTATTAGGCGTTTTGAAAATCCTGCTACTGAATGTACTTTACCACCTTATCTATTTTCCTTTCCCAATTTGGAGAGTCTTTGATCTTCCATAGTCTACAGTTGTAGAAAATTTTCATCCTCATCTTCCTTTTGTTTTTGGTAAGTAATCCTTGTCTTCCTTTTTTCATCATCTAATCAACATTCTAAGGCGGTCTTATCATCGAGAGTTTCGACGGAAATATATTGACATGGTGGGGTTGTGGTTCCCATCCTCCTATTCACAAGCACCAGACAACTTGAAGGAAACGGCCAACCTCTTCTCTCTGTTCACAGGCCACTCAAGCCTCCAAGACATCGGAGCTTGGTCTGGCGTGGGAAAGAACACTACTTCAAATGGCC
Organism: Rhododendron vialii; assembly: GCF_030253575.1. Lineage (NCBI taxonomy): Eukaryota > Viridiplantae > Streptophyta > Magnoliopsida > Ericales > Ericaceae > Rhododendron > Rhododendron vialii. The sequence goes on along the minus strand of NC_080557.1, from coordinate 39,914,278 downwards.
TGTAAGCTGAACTATCTGGGTTGTAGCTTGACCAGCAAACCATTGCTGAGGCCGAGAGAGTGAGAGTTATTAGTAATCCTCCATACAACCGCTGCCCCTCCATGGATGTCCCCATACTTGCGGAACCATGTAAATTCTTTGTCTTTGTGTTTGCGTGTTCGTGTATTGAATGTTGATTGTTTTTTTGTCCTAGTAGCACTACAATATTACTTGATATTTAGCTGTTTGAGCTTGTACTCTACTCATTGAGCACAATGGGGAAAAAAAGAATCCCATGCAGACACTTTTACTGCGTATTAGCATGCCTTTCTCTGAGCTACTGAACTGTAATGGCTGTATATTAGAAGAGATGAACTTCAAGATTATTCAGTTTGATAAACTTCATACCCTCTTGATTATGCAGGGAAAAGCACAGGTGAACAACAGTCAGAAGAACTGCTCTCAGGTAATGAGATGAATTCTTCTGTCAGTTTTATCTGTTATTTTGCTAGATTTATTCTCATTTCTGTCTCTAACCCTTTGTTATGCTATGTTGGGTCAAAGGAAGTAGACGAGGTAGCAGGCGAACATAAAGCTGATGATAATACTAAACTTTGTAAAGGCCCCAAAAGACGCCCAACTAGAAGTCAATGTAATTCTGGATCCTAGATATGCGATATGAACAGTTGCTGTTTTTTCTATGTAGTCCATCCAGTTAATCAAAGCATATCATTTTATTCTTGCAGCTATGGGCCCTTCAACCACCACATCTCAACAAGTTGCTGAAAAAGAGGCGTCTGAAAGCAAAAGGTAAGCCTATTTTTGGGTATGCCATATCTAAAACCTCAGAATTGTTTATGATCTTCTGTATTTTCCAAAAAAGCATGCAACGTTAGCAAGTGTACGTTTACTTTGTTCGTGATAATTTTCCAATGAATCTCAATGTGAGTAGCCGTCACTTGTTTTTGTTCAGACGATGTTTGAGAAGGCAATCTGCTAGGTTTATTTCCCAACCACACGAACCCACAGATAACTTGTTCGAGATAGAAGTTGCTAAATTTCTAGTTCCACCACGTTCATCTGTAAAAAAAGGAGAGAACGACGAAAATTGTGAGCCAATATTTGAAGCTCGAGAATCTCGAAGAACTTCTCTTGGCAGACCAGTGCGGAGAGCAGCAGAGAAGGTTCAGTCCTACAAGGAAGTTCCTCGTAATATCAAAATGCGGAGATCAGAATGAGCCTAATCCGTGACAAGAGACTCTGAAGTCATGGACTGATTTCTAATGTCCTTGTTATTATTGTTTCTCTTGACATCTGTTTGTAGATTATGAAACTCTAGTTAGTTGACTTGGATGTTATGTCATGTTATTGTCAAGGTTTGTTATTGTCTGAGCTAGTGTTAATGTGTCCGAGCCAGCTTACGCGCACATCGACTAATCCGGGGTCAATGTCAGTGTTAATAGTTGCTATGATGGTGAACAACATTGACCCCTAAAGTTTTGCGTAAATCTGTAATCCCCACATATGTTCCTCTACATCGTACTTGGCGAGTGTATGTATTCAGTTGCGCTGTCCTATTTTACAGCTCCATTTTGTATCATCAAAACATTGAATTTTTAACCTTTTGAATTAGGTGTTGATATAATGGAGTTTTATCTTTCTAGGTGCAAAATAGTTTGGAGGGATGAGGTTGGGAGAATGCAGCCCTAAACCTAATACATGCTTTGAATTTCTTTTTCTTTTATAATTGAAAGTCTAGGTTTCCTTGCGTATACTTTGACTAATTCCGGGTCCTTTGAAGTTTACGATTGGATAAACCTTCCAGTGGTTCCAAGGTTTGGAGTGTTTGGCGTTTGTGAGATTCGAACATTCGATCTCATGGATGATATGTGCTTATTTACTTTCTCATGCCCACTTGTCTAATCCTGTGGACTAAATTACACTTAAAAGCCAAACTACCTTTAAAATGTTCATTACATCCAACTCTATGGAGTATTATACATCTATTCTACTAAAATATTCACTTCTTATAATGTTCTTTGTTTTATTTTAAAATTTTTTTTTGTGCAAAAAGCGATTTTTAGGAGTTGAAGAAAAGAAGCAAATATTATAATAAGAGCTTGGAGTGAATAGTGGCTCTTTATTTTTTTAGGAAAAACTTTAGCATAGATAAATCGTTGAAGTAGTTAAGGGAGCCTGATAAAGTAGTTCTTTTAAGGATTTCCTTCTCAAGTTAGTTTAGGACGAGGTTTAAAGAGTGAGACGTGAATGTTCTAAAGGGACAAAGAATTTTGGAAGGTTTTGACAAAAAAATCTATGAACTTGAAAATTCTATTCCGCATTAACACAGGGAAAAAGGTAAACCCGTCGCCAAATGAAGTGTCCGTAACGTAACGTGCTTCATCAACAAAAGTGCAACTTGGTTTAGAGCTGGACCAGCAATAGATACGGTTCGCTGGGAGAGATTTAAAAGCGCATTTAAAAGTGCTTCCACAAGGGAGAAGGCGAGCCTCCTGCAAAAGACAAAAACCAGAATGAAGTTAAAAACAGGCCAGAAAATTAGGAAAAAAGGTCCATCCCTTTCCTTTTTTCCTCTTCCCACGTCTCTGAGAAGTTTTTTCAGCGCCGGGTGGGCATGGCCACGTGGTGACGAACACGATTTATGTTTAGACGGTTCAGATTTGTTTGAGTAATTTTTAGTGTAAAATTATCAAAATATTTCCTCAAGTACAAACAGATCTAGACCGTTCAAAATGCGTTTGGAACGCCGAAATAGTGCTCGGCACCACGTGGCCCTTGCACACCCGGCACCGGAAAATTTCTCCCACATCTCTCCAGTCTCTTTCATCTCCTCAAAGTGTCCATATTTCAAAAACCAATACCCATCTCTCTCTCTCTCTGTCTCCCCTCAGTCCTCTCTCATCTCTCTCAACTCAACCCCTCTCTCTCTGTCACTGTACTCCCCCCCCCATTGACCATTGACCCCCCAAACAGCTAATCCATAAATATCTCTCTCTCTCTCTCTCTCTCTCTCGTGCATTAAATGCGGGCTCCAGTCTCGAAGTAGCAGTTCCCTCCTCCTCCTTCTCATCAGGCGCTCTCTCTCTCTCTCTCTTTATATATATATATACACACACACACTTGTCGACTGCCGTTCTATAAATCTCACTCAATCTTTATTCTCTCTCTCTCTCACTAAAAGTCCACATTCACTACCATACCATTTCTGACTTTTCACCACTCTCACTTCTACCAATTTTTTACTGTTCCTCACTCTTTCAACGACTCGATTACTTGTTCCTAGGGTTTGGCGAAGATCGGATTCGTGATTCGTGTTCAGATCGGTCGCGTCGACTGACGGATGCGTTGTTAGGGTTTTGAGGCCGGAATGGAGGGGCGCGTGAGGAAGTACCACCGGCAAGTGAGCCCGGAGAGGGCCAAGGTTTGGACGGAGAAGTCGCCCAAGTACCAGCAGAGTAATCGGAGAGTTCCCGTGGTGTACTACCTCTGTAAGAATCGGCAGCTCGAACATCCTCATTTCATCGAAGTCCCCGTTTCCTCACCGGATGGCCTTTACTTGAGAGGTAGTATATAACATTACCTATGCGTGCGTACATATTTATACCTACATACATGTATATTGTAGAGCCAAACCTAGGCTTGTTTTTTTTATAACTCGTGTGTCCGGGCCAACTTTCGCACACATCGACTAATCCTAGGGGCCAATCCCATCGTCCACTTGTGGGGAGCCCAATTAAAGCCGGAGCAATTGCTCCATATGTACTAGCCCCCAAAGGAGTTGATGAGCCTGAGACCTTAGGAAGAAGCAAACCCTAGGTCCCAGGCCTAGACCATTAGACCGACCCCTAAATCGCAGGCATTTTACGATGTTAAAATGCATATGTGCGTGGAAGCTGGCTTGGACGCCTAAGTTATCGACAAAAAACAAGATTATGTTGCTGTACAAGGTTTAATGGTAGTATTTTGAGGATTTTTTTTGGCTTTAGCTATGTTTGAGAGAGAGAGAGAGAGAGAGAGAGAGAGAGAGAGAGAGAGAGAGAGAGAGAGAGAGAGAGAATTTGGCTAAAATCTCTATTTAAATTAGAGTTGCCAAAGTAGTAATTCGGCCCTAGATTTGGCTTACAGCCCCTTTGGATTGAGGGATTTGATAAGAAAAGAAAGTAGTAGATGTTCTTGCCAGGGCAGAGCTATGTTGGGGCCCGGGGGCCCACCCCCAGCCCCGGTTGCCCGAGTGTTTGAGTTTTAAAATGTTATTTTGTATAAACATGATTTTGAATATTATTGATAATTATTTGTGTATAGCTAATTATAATCTTGATAATTTTGGTTTGATTTGATAAAAACCCGATTATTTTACATTCTCCTTTCTCAATTTCTTTCATTAAAAAAAAAAACACGTGACAGTAGAAGTAGCCTAAAGAATAAAACAAAACGATTGGTATAATTTAGTTGCATTTTAGGCGAGAATCATTTCAAAGTACAAATGTAATGTATTGGAAAGCAAAAACCTTGTGATATAATAAGTATAAGTTCCGATAAAAAATATGTCTATTAAGCCGGCCTCCTGGGGGCAAAATCCTGGCTCCGCCACCAGTTCTTACCAAATTACTCATTTGGATTGAGTACAATAGTGAGAAAGGGAGGGAAAAGTGATTGGCTCCTTTCCCTTTCTAGTGAGATTTGGTGAGAAAGAGCTTCACTCTCTTATCGCATCCTTAATTTCTCACAATCCAAAGGGGCGGTTAGGGTTGGGGATTCCTTTGGTGAGATTGCGCCGTATGATGTCTTTGGCTAGGAAATTGGCTTTAGGGTAAAAATATGCATATGAGTGAGTGAATTTTTATATAAGAAGAAAATTTCTTGGTCAATCTGGTTCTAACATATAGGGTTTGAAAATTTGCTTGTGGTGTAGATGTGATTGTTAAGCTTAATGTTCTGAGAGGCAGAGGCATGGCTTCAATGTACTCGTGGTCTTGCAAGAGGTTAAACCGTGGGATATCTGAATCTTTTTAATTTCTTCTTCTTAAATTTTTCTGGAAATTTTTTCTCATGCTGTTTGCCAATTTCCCTTACAGAAGCTACAAGAATGGGTTTGTGTGGCATGATATCTGTGAAGATGACTTAATTTTACCAGCTCAGGGAAGTGAGTACGTTCTGAAGGGTTCTGAACTTTTCGAAGAATGTCATTCAGGTAAGCAAGTACTTGGTTTCATAGTTACCAGTAACTTCAAGTTATTTTTCTTCTTTCTTTTCCTTCATAATCTCAGCACGGGATGAAAACTTTCTTTTTCCCTTCCAATTTTTTTTTTTATTGTCTCCAGGTCGTTTCAGTCCTGCTGAAGTTACAAAATCAAAGAATCAAAGACAATTACCGGAACCAGCACCTTTGAGGGCTCATGATGATTCTTCATCTTCTTCAAGCATGAATGGGAGAGATTCAAAACATTCCCAAGACGACGAGCTTTCTCCTCCAGTCCGACATACTGATTCATCTGGGGTGTCTCCAGGGTATAGGGATGGGAAAAGTTCCCCCTGGAATGGTTGTCTAAGCTTAGCAGAGTACAAAGTCCACAAGGGTGATGGTTTAGCTGATGCTTCAACTCAGACCGAAGAAACTGTAATCAGAACTAATAAAGTTGGAGAGACTTGCACAAGGGGTGTTTCAACTGATGATGGGTCATTAGAACCTGAGAGTACTGAATCTTGTGAAAACAGGGTTCCACGAGTGGAAGAGTCTTCTGATATTTCTAGGGAATCGATTTCCCCACCTCCACCTTCATCCAGTACTTCATCATCAGGTGGGAAGACTGCGACCTTAGAATCTCTTATCAAAGCCGATGCTCGGAAGGCCAACAGCTTTAGGATACTTGAAGAGGAGGAATGTCGGATGCCATTGAATACAAAGCTCAAGGCCTCAAACATGCTGATGCAACTAATTTCCTGTGGGTCAATTTCAGTGAAAGATCACAGCTTTAGCCTCATCCCTACCTACAGGCCAAGTTTTCCATATTCAAAATTCCCCTCCCCTTTGTTCTCGACATCGCATGTGATGGGAGAGCTTGATTGCCTGATTGAGAATCCGAGGCTCATGGGTCTGAGGTTGGAAGAAAAGGAATACTTCAGCGGAAGCTTGTTTGAGAAAACTATGCTCAAAGAGGAAGGAGACAGGTTTATTGCTCTGAAACGATCATCTTCATACAACGCTGACAGGTTAGTCTGCTTTCAACGACTCCTTATATAATCTAGTGTTAAAGAGTTGTCCTTTGCACCCCATGGCGTACATCACTATCTATTTGTTTTAGGAGTGAGAAAGGCTCCAGTTTTAGGAGGTGTTAATTTAAATCATTTCTTCCTTCCTCTCCTTTCCACACTGCCAACCACAGTACCATACAACTTGGGAAAATGTCCCATGCTCTTACCACCACTTTCCATCTCTATCTCCATCCCGAACGTTGTGTTAATTAGGAAAGAGTTTATGATGCAATAATTGTAAGGAATATACTCGTCTCTGTTAGAGCTAACGATGGATGGTACATACAAATGTTGTCAATGTACGCTGTCTACTGATTTGATGGTTTGAGAAAATTGGTGTACCCTAGGTTTTGGAGATACATAAATAATAATTGGAAATTCTAATTTGATTAGAACAATATCCAAGGGTCAGTTGTAACCCTTTAGAATGAATCTATTATGGGTCAAATCAGTCGTAGGCGTAATGATAGATTGTTAAGAACCTCCAAATGATCTTTGTCAAGAAATCGTAGTGGGTTATTTCTTGAAACAAGAATCCTTTAGATGTACAAGAAAATTAACTTGTTTCAAATGCTTTGGAAGACTAAGTACGGAGACTTCTTGTACACTGTAGACCCAAATGGATACCTAGTGGACTTTTGCACATTGGCATTAAGCTTCCATTTAGAATTCTTAAGTGGTGTGATTCAAGACTTAAAGGTATTTAAATTGCGATGACGTGAAATTGATTCATCCTTTGCCCAAAACTAGGTAATTGCACACGTTCATCATCACTTTTTGAGGTGGATATATGATCTTTCTCTTGATAGTAGGGGACTATTTTTTGACAAAACATTGTGCTTAAGTATGGTATTTGTTCTTGCTCTCTGCCATACTGAAAATTGGAAACAAATTTGCGACGCAGGAGTAGTAAGCAATATGATTTAGCTGCAGACAAAGAGGAGACTTTGGTGCGGTCGAAGTGCATCCCATTGTCAATAAAGGTTTCGCTAAGCAAGCATCCAAGAAGTGAATCAATGAGATCCCCTGTTTCTGAGGGACCAAGGATCTCCTCTGATGGAGCTGATAGCTCGCGAACCATAACCCCTAGCATGTCTGACGGCAGCAGCCAAAGGATCACAGAGCCTTCCACCGGGAAGCAACAATCGAATAGGCTAGATTCTTTCAGGGAAGAGAAGGAAAAGGTGATCAAAATAGAAGAAAGTTAAGTACCGGCTCTTCCCCATTTTGCTCTAGGCATTGAACTAATATTTTGCCGCTTTTCCAGTTCAAGTTTGTTGAGACTTTTTTGTTTCTTGTGTTTTTGTTTGATTTCCTTTCAACAGGCTTGCTTCTGGAGCTCGGGTTATAATCCAATCAACACCTTATGAAACTAGTGGAAACTCCTGGGATTAAACCCCTCATTTGCTGTTGGGGATGGGGCTTCAGGCGTGGTGTGAGTGAACTTGCCCCTATATTTTGAATTTTGCTCTTAGTAATACAGCCTTTTTGCAGGAATGAATTGTACTTTTACTAGTCTTTTCTTACGCTGTATTGAGTTGCTTCAGCTACTGTTCTGCTATGGAGCCAATAGTCCCCAGTAGTTCCTTTGTAGCTTCAAAAATGCTAGCCCACACACTTGTGATTGTGGGTGTATAAGTGAGTGTGGTTCTAGCATTGCTCTTTGTAGCTTAAGCAATCGTAGACTAGGGGAAAAACTGTGTTATAGGGACAACATTTGGTAAAAATTGGCTCGATTTTGTGTGCAGCCTAAAGTTGGTATGTTTTCTGTAAAAGCAAAGAGGACAGACCAAGTGAGAGTTCTAGGAAAAATGTTTGACTATCTTGTTTGGTTTTGCTGATAAAAACAAAGAAAGGTGAGAAGAAAAATGATTTTCCATAGGTTGATTTAAAAGAGAAGCTGAAATAAAATGCTAATGAACTGAAACTAACAAAGATGAAGGGGACCAAACAAGAGTAAGAAAAATGCAAATGGAAGTGAATTTAGAGTATAGGAACCAATAAGAGGAAGGAAATTAAAGCTGTTTTTATTTTATTCTACTGAAGTATTCCTTCCGTTTTGAAATTTTAGTTCATCTTTCCTTTTAGGGGTATTTCAAAATTGTTGTTCATTTTGACTAGTCAATAAGAGAAAATTGAACTATTTCCTTTGTTTGCTTTCATTCCCATATTCAAATTTAAATACAACAGTGGAGGAAAAAATGAATTGGACTTTTAAAAAGTAATTTTTCAAAAGGTGGACGATTTTAAAAAATTATAAAGTAATAAAGAGGAAGAGAAATTTGATGGAGTGTTTCTTTCTTCTCTTGAGAAACACACTATAGGGTAGACATGGGATTCTGTCAATTGACAAGGCAAAAAGGTCCTATTTCAAAGTCAAAAGGCTAAAAAACTCACTCAATAGGGTAGACTTTTCACGGGGGAAAAGGCATAGGGTAAATCGTGGCATGAGTGTCTACAACTTTTTTAGCACTTTTTGAGCTCCTAATCCCATGGGCTGTACCCGAATCTCCAAGCACGAAGAAAAAAGAACAGATTGATTTTTTTTTTTGTTAATATGAACAAATTGATTCATGCAATGCAAATTACTAATTGCTCTCTTTGTATGGAGAAATTTTTCATTGCTGGGCGGGTATATTTCACGTAGTGTCTGCTCGGCACTCTTGAGCTGTTCGATGATGATAAAACCAAATGGACCCATGTTTTCAAGTTCAAGATTTGTGGTGGGTTTTTCATTAATGGCACGGCATATAGGAAAACGAGAGAAACTTATTCACGGCCGAAATAAGTTATTCGCTGCTCTACTACACGTAATTTCAACCGTCTGCTTCGACAATTAATAAGTTGGATTTAAAAAAAATTATTCCAGGGAAGAGTTGAGCTCTTCTAGAGAATAATTTTTTCCAAAATTTGGACCATTCAAAACGTACACAATTAAGCGCTGCAAATTTTATTTACGGACAATTCTGGAAAGAAGTTTTTATCATATGGAAAACATTAGGAAAGGAAATCTCTCTAAAGTAACCTGAGATTCCTTTTTCCGTAACATGCCTGTGGACGGAGAGAGAGAGAGATGATGATGGTAGATGAACCGATGACCAAAAACACTTTGAAGTGTTTGAGCAACTTTAATCACCTCTGTTCCGTTCCATTTTCTTGGAAAAGGGGCTTTGTGAAAAGGAATGTAATTTTAAACTTAAAAATTATGTGTTTACACAAATAATTTTTCTACCAATATAGATATTGTTTGATAAATTTTATTGAAATCTTTTAAACGGTGTAAAAAAAATTGAAAAATTATTCATTTTCATTATATTTGAGTATGAAATTACCTTCTTTTTAAAAAAGAAAGCGGAACGGTACCTCTGGACTAGCAACTCAAAGGTTGGTACTGTTTATATATTTGTGTCAATTTCATTTATGGTAGAGTTGCCGATTCGTAAGACGAAGGGTTATTATTTAGTCCGAAGTCCATGACCCGCCCAAAGTTCTCTGGTCCATCGCGCTTTTACCCGGCCCGAGCCCGTAAATGAGCAGGCTGGCCCGGCCCATAGTTTGTAATGGGTGGGCTTGGGCTTATGAATTTTTACTCGGCCCGCCCGTGAGCCCGCCCGCGGTACTAGCCCAATAGCCCTCCCACTAGCCTAAAATCTCACAAAATCCTTTATTTTTTCCCTTGATTTAGTTTCGGCCCAAGGAAATTTAAGCCCGCCCAGTTTTTGGCCCGCCGGCCCGTTAATTGGGTAGCCCGTGGGCTGGGCTTGGACTTCAATTTATGGTAGGTAGCCCGGCCAGAAAAAAAGAAAAAGCTCGGTTGGCTCGGCCCGTGGGCAGGCTTGGACAATGACTTGGCGGCGTAGCACAGCCCGGCCCGGCTCGGCCCGATGATGACCCTTAGGTAAGACCTACTTTAATAATCTCACACTCTAGATCCTCTGCACCCAAAATTTGGTGTACCCGTGTAACTCTTCACATCCTAAAATATGCTACCCAATAAAAAAATTACACATGGCACTAATAGTGCATGATCTAATCAAAACACATCGTAATTAAGTCTAAGATACAGAGAATCAAAGGATTTAATTACGATGTTATTTTAGTACTATACGGTATCGTTTAGATTGGAAACGATCACGTTTGGTCATCGAATGATAGGTATTAAGATGATAATTAAGCACAACCACTAATTAACTCTTAAAACCATTAAACGGTGTCATTAGAGGTCCGTTTCATGAGAGAAATCGGTTATACTTACAACAAATCATTTGAGTAAATTATTTCAAAGCACTAATTCATGTTGTACAAAAGCATCCAGAAGTTAGACACGATCTACATTGACAAACTTGGAAGGAGAAGAGTTTTCTGAGAAGACCAAGTCAAGCGGCAGTTTGAAGGCCTTTGCAACCGTTTTTGGAGGGAATGGAGGGCATTTTAAATCAAATTTGAATAAAGACTTGGACGCTAAAAGAAAACGTGGAGAATACAAGTTGAAGGCGAACCCATCGTCTATAAATAGAAGAGACAATCGAAGAGAAAATCCCCCGATAAAAATTTATCATCTGACAATCCATACAAAATAGTAGCTTAGAGATCTAGAGTAGTTTAGGACTTAGAATAATTTAGTAGTTTAATATTTTGCAAGTTTGAAGACTTATTTGAATGTAAGCTTACTTTTAATTAAATTCAAGTTATCTTATACTCCCTTCGTCCCTTTTTAAGTGTCCTGCTTCGTAATTCCAACTTATTAAAAAAACATCATCATTATTCCTTTCACATCAACTTTTTCCTCCATTTTCCCTACTTACCCATCATCATTACATTTTTATTCACTTACTTTTCAAAAAGAAATCTACTTTTAGGGATAAAATAGACAATGCACCAACTTTTACCCACTAACTTTACAAAATGGACAGTTATTAAGGGACAGCTCAAAATGGAATACAGGACCATAAAAAAGGGACGGAGGGAGTATCTTTTTGTCTTTTTCTTGCCAAAGAATAGTCACATATAGGCTTGCTTTCGATTCAATTCAAGTGTGCCTATATTTCTGTATTATTCTTGTCGAAATTTTGAGAGTAATTGTATATAAACCTGCTTTTGATTGAATTCAACCTTGTTTATATTCAGTTATCTTTTCTGATTGAAGAACGTTAATCTATTATTGATTGATACCTTTAGGAAAATCCACTTAGTTGGGGTAATCGAACGGATAATCACAATTGCCTAATTAATTAGATGTTTTTAGTTAATCTGAAAATAATAAATTCTATTCTTTTCTAACACGCCCATACACAATTATTTTGCCAAAGATTGAGCTAATTTAGCCCAAAAAGTAACTCACTTATTAGAATATGGGTACACCAAATTTTGGGTACATAAGTCTCTGCCGATAATAATCTCAATGCATGCTTGATGTACTTCCACGATGAATTTCATTTTATTGGGTTCCTCTGATTCCTGATTGCTTTGCTCACACGACAATTAGATCGATCAGACTCATTGATTTTTTTAGTCACGTCCAAATGACAGAGGTTTAAATATCACTAATTACGACTAAAAATTAGTTCAATTGGTCACAATTCTTGCATTTCATTAAAAGGTCAAGAGTTTGAATTTCCTTATCTGCGTTTGAGTGTTCTTTCCTCAATGGATTTTTAATTTCTTCCTTTGTTTCCACTTTCCACCTTATAATGGGTTTATTCTTGTATTGGTTGAGTTGTTGAATTTGGTTATTTTGTGGATTCTCATAATTGACGTGTTGTCCCAAATTTATACTTTGTACTTATTATATGATGTAAAATGATCTCTTCTATCAATTGAAAAAAAAATTGAATAGAACTAAGGCCCCGTTCAAAAAAAAAAAAGTCCTTATTTTTTAATAAGGCAATTTGAAGCTCAAAAATTATAGGCTTATTGAAATATAAAAATATGTAATATGGATCTTGTTTGAAAGATCTCAATGAGATATTTTATACAACACAAAAAAAATTGAAAAATTATTTTTCATTTACATTAGTATTTTTAAATTTAAAAATGTGAAATAAACTAGTTATTTTTTAAAAAGACTTCTGAAACGGGCCTAATAATTCCTTTGGAAGTAGTAATAGGTTGACGGTGATAGGAGTATTTGTTATTCCAAAGATGGCAATTCGTCGAACTTATCCTCCATGTGTTGATTTGATCTTGACTACAGTCATCCAGTGGTTCCATTCAACAAACTTGAGTTCCTAACTAGATAGAGGTATTTACTTGGGGAGTCCAATTGGATTATTAAAGTGGCCCTCAATTGGATCACTAACCCCACCAAAGGATCCAATAGAGTATCCAAAGTGCAGACCGGGGACAATTCACAAATCTTTTGAACAACTCACTCCGTCTCAAATTCTTGATTTTTTTTTTTTTAAAATTGGTTATATCTCTTAATTTAAGATTTCGATATTCGCGCTCTACTTTTTACTGATGGCGCTCTACTTTGTTTACGAAGTTACTAGTAACTTCAAGTTTAAAGTGGAGCACCATCAGTAAAAAGTAGAGCGCGAATATCAGTTTCCTTAATTTATAGTGTTTTTTTTTATATCAAATATGAATCTTATTTGATAGATCTCAATGAGCTATTTTATACAAAGTTTTTTAAATCACCTAAAATATTAAAGATTGTAAAATATAATCAATTGAAAAATGATACGCACTCTCAAAGATGACCAACAAATTGGGAAGGAGGGAGTATTTAAATTTTCTTCTTTTAATCCCTTGACAAAATACTAATTAATTCACGATTAGGCCACTTCTTAGCTAGACTTGGGTTTATCAACAATAATTAGTTAATGAGAACACCGCAAAACTCAAACAATTAAGTTATGATTTGGATATATAATCTTCGAATTGGCTTTGTCTATGATGCTTTCATGTTAACGTGTGGTAGTAATTAAAAGAGTGTTTTTGCGCATTATATTAATCGAGGTTTCGGATTAAATTATCAAACTAGCACCCTATGCTTTCACGCTGATTTACGCCCCACCTGAAAGCAATTGCTTTCAAATCATTGTTAAAGTGAGAGTATGATAGCAAGTAAGAAGCTTTCTCTCAAGCTTACATGATCAACTCTCACTACGAGTAAAAATCCATTTAGGTCACTGGAAATTTGTCGGGTCTTTAATTATAAGGCCCCAAAGTGCGCAAAAACTGATTCGATCACCTGTTTATGAAAAAAGCATTGGTCTCTGATATGATTAAAAAGTGGTATAGAGCCTCGTGGGTCTCCTTTAATTTAGGTGAGCACAACAATAGGATAATTTGGCTTTGTTTGATTGTTGCAAACACCATAGGATCACGAGATTTTGATTCCCAACTGCACCATCTATTTTCATTTCTCTCTCTCTCCCTCTCTATATTCTCTTTGTAAAATCGGAAATTCTAATTCCAAGAAAGATTTATAGGGAACCACGCAAGAAAAAATGTGTTTGGATCCATTTCGGATCCTACAAAAATCTAGAAAAATATCCATAAATTTTTGAATATTATTTTATAAGGCCTTCTAAAAAAATCAGCTTCAACGGATATCGATAAGTATTAGAAACTGCTCAGTTCACCCATATGAATCCAAAAGTAATACTTATAGATGTCCATTGGAGCTGGTTTTTTACAGGGTCCCATAAAATAATATTCAAAAATTTATGGATATTTTTCTAGATTTTTGTGGGATCCGAAATGAATCCAAACGCGTTTTTTTTTGCGTAGTTCCCTGCAAATCTTCTTTGCGAACAGCAGGGCTCTTGCTCTTGTAAAATGAACCACATCACGTGAAGTTGCCAAAGAGCCAATACAGATAGCTAAATTTATGAAAGAAAGCAAGGAGATCTAACTCAAAATCTGTGTAATCAATTTGGAACTCACTAGTTTCTAAAGGGACCCGCCATGGCTTTTGACAACATGATCTCATGGGAGTACATAGAATCCGAAATCTATGGATTTTTTTTAATATGATGATGCATCTAAAACCTGATCTGTTCACTATTTTATGGTATATATCACATATAGGTCACATCTAGTAAAAAGAAAAGGAGCATTAGGTTAAATCCCCATTTGCTTCGTACGTAAGGTTTAACTCAATACTGCACGGTGTTTTTTTTGACTTTTTTGCAAAGGTAAAGAAAACTTTTTGAACCTGACTTTACCATTGAAGAATGCAAACAAAGCCTATGTGATACCACATGAGATCTTAGACCTTGATAACAATGTTAGTAAGGCATCAAGACCCGATTGCCTTCGAGAACATTTGTTAGCCTGCAATTGCAATAATCAGATGAAAGAAAGCATATTCTCATATCTTAGCTAAAGCATGGGAAAGAAAAGGGAAAAAGGTGCATGCTTAATGGAGGTATCTAAGAGTATCTGTTCATATAATCCGTCTAATTCCGGATAAATGAGTGTTGCCTTAGGTAGTAAACAACTAATGTGGAAGGTATAGAAGAGGAGAAATATCGAGAGAGGAAGCGAAGCACCAACAAATCTACGTACTTCCTTTTTTTCAATCAGAACCAATCTACATACTTCACCATCATATATGCTTAATGCACATCCAAAAGACTGGTGCATCTAGTTAAACACTAAGCGGAGTCAAGGCACTTCAGGTAGAATCTCCTTAAGTTCATCATCATAAACACATTTGCAGCCATCCATAAGTACCAAATCACTAGAGTAACGAATTGGACAATTGTATGCTAAGGGGAAAAACGCCTTTGAATTAAGATATTAGACAAGGAAAAAAGAACAAGGCAGGCTGCTACCATTCATAGTAAAAAAAAAAGGTAATCCGATCGATACACAAGCACTTTATATAGTATGTGAACAAAGTTATTAGATCCAGGAGGTGAATAAATTTTGAGGGGAAACGAAGAACAAACCAATATACTTCCAACAACCCTAAACACCACGTTCTCATCTATTCATAAGTTTCAAAATGAGGTGGGATTTTACCTGAACAAAACAGCTCCAGAAGTGAATATTGCATCAGTACAAACTACCAAGCTACAAGGGCTAGTAAACGCACATATGTTTAGGGAAGAAAGATCCACAAAATGGGCAAATGGGAGGTTAGGTAAAGCTCAAAGTAATCCGCTTACACTCATGACCACAAGCACAAACATGTTCACTATCACAATACTCTGGATCTACAAATCACTGGCAATTGGTACAACCAATTAGACACCCACTCAGATATGTGTTCCTTCAACCTCAAATATCCAGCAATTGGCAAATTCAGGCATGAACTCTTTTCGTCATTGTATGAGCTAAATAAGAATTAGTTGTGATTTGAGAATGGTAGAAATATTATCTCCAGCACCTCAAGAAAATTTCATTTGCTTTATGAAGGTTTCTATCCTCTCAGATGCATCATACATATTCTTCTGTTTGATTTCATCCAAAAGCAACTGGCATGTCTGATATCTTGGTGCTATGTCTTGACCTATCATCTCCTCAAATAGGAGGTATGCCCATTCACATTTGTTCGCTCTACAAAGCCCGTGAATCAAAAGGGTATAGGAAGAGATACCAAGACTAATATGTTGCTTATGCATGTCATCCAACAATCCGCACAACCAGCTATCTGTCTTCCCATATTTAAAGCATGACTTGAGCAATGGGCAGTATGACAGCGCATCGGGCTTACAAAATGGAGAATTTTCCATCTCCTTGAGGACATTTACGGCCTTCCCTAGTTCGGCATGATGGCAAAACATCGCAATCATTGAATTGTAGGTTGATGTATTAGGAATGATAACAAGATTGGGCATCTCCACTGCAAAAACTTGAACAGCCTCTTCCAATCGGTTAGCTCACCCCAGAATATGAATCAAGGCATTGTAAAAAAGTGTATCAGGTTTACATCCAGCAGATCTCATTCTCTCAGGTATTTGTAATGCTTCCTCAAACTCCCCTGATTTTGCCAGTGAATACATGATAGTGGTGTAAGTAACAACATTTGGTGAGCACCCTTGAGCTTGCATATCATCAAGGAGTTCATATACCTTTTGGAAAGCTGGATTGGCGACAATAGGACTGGATGATGGTTGAGTAGCTGATGACACAAGGGTGACAACCTTGTCCCTTCATTTCCTGGATTGTCCACAGAGCCTCATCAACACGACTGATTTTGCACCAACCATGAATGAAAATGTTAAATGTGTGAGCATTTGGGGGGATGTGTGATTTGAGCTCCAAGAAAATTGCATGCGCTTGCTCGACTCTGTTCTCTTTGCAAAGGGTGTCAAACAACAAGTTCATGGATTTGCTAAAATTGGAAAATAAATGGAATAATTCAATTGGAAAATCTCCATGTCCAATAAGACCCATCTCCCCCTAGAATTTTAGAAGGAATCACTTGCACCTTCCCTGGGAACATGAAAATTGCCATTGTGGGAAGAACCGGAAGTGGAAAGTCTACTCTAATTCAAGCCCTCTTCAGTGTCATGGAGCCTATACAAGGAAGGATTTTGATTGATGGAATTGATATTACTAAGATTGGTTTGCAGGATATGAGGTCTCGGTTGAGTATAAACCCACAAGACCCAATACTTTTCCAGGGAACCATAAGGAGTAATCTTGATCCTTTACAGCAGCATTCAGATCATGAAATTTGGGAGGTAATAATAAGCTCTAAGTTATATGGACTCTTGAAAGTACCTGTATCAGACTATCAACCTTTGGGTAATCGTATGGGATATGTCTATGACATTGTTATCTAGACACTCACCTAGAAAACACATTTAGTATTCATGTTTGTGCAAAAGTCTGCTTAGAACAATCATATTATGCATGAACTGATATGTGCAGTATGATAAATACATATGAATTAGAATGTTGTTCAGTTTCTCCCAGTCGTTGATTAGAGAATTAGGCTAGCCCAATACTGAGAATACTCTGTACCCGAATCCTTATAACACCAAATAAATGAGATCATTTTCTTGAATGTTACAATGCATATGAAGCTTAACTTCCTCTTATTAATCTTTACATTGTAGGTTATGGGAAAATGTCATCTTCCAGATATAGTAAGACAGGATCAGACGCTTCTTGACATGCCAGGTATGGAGAGTGAAAACAAATTATTTTCCTTCTAGAACCCTTCCTAGACCCTGCAGTAGCGGGAGGCTCGTGCATTGGGTAGCCCTTTAGCTTTCTTAAATTTCGGTAACCGTTTAGCGTCCGCTTCTTGAAACTTTTGGTGAATTGGCTCAGTGGAAGAACATGGAGAAAACTGGAGTATGGGACAAAGGCAACTTGTTTGTCTTGCTAGGGTGCTTCTGCAGAGGAGGAAAATATTGATTTTGGATGAGGCCACAGCATCAGTAGACACGACAACAGACAATGTGATTCAAAGAAGAATCAGAGAAGAAAAAAGCAGGTGCACCATTGTAACAGTGGCTCATCGGATACCCCCCATCATCGACAATGATCTTGTTTTGGTTCTTGATCAAGGCAAGACTACGAAATCCCAACTTTAAGTGAAATATCTCGCTTCTTCAAAAAGTATCAAATCTTTAAGTTCTGCATCTTATTCTTACCATTAGGACTTTTTTTAGAACTTCTATAGGGGAAGATAAATGTCAATCAAACATATTTTCAAAAGTGACTTCTATATATTCCATCCATAAAACATGTTTTGTTTACTACTTGGACACATGGGGGTGTTTGCAGCAGCTATAAGCAATCTGTTGATCCTAATTCCCATTCATCTTGTTCCTAACACATTCACATAATTTGGGAGGTAAAAAATGACTCTGCAATGCCAAAAGCATCGAAATAGTATTTCCAGGTTATCATCTTTTTTACAGCTGTTGCAAACACCCCCATGTGTCCAAGTAGTAAACAAAATCTGTTTTATGGATGGAATATCTAGAAGTCACTTTTGAAAATATGTTTGATTGACAATTATCTCCCCCTAGAGAAGTTCTAAAAAAAAGTCATAATGGTAAGAATAAGATGCAAAACTTAAGATTTGATACGTTTCGAAGAAGTGAGGTATTTCACTTAAAGTTGGGATTTCGTAGTCTTACCTTGATCAAGAACCAAAACAAGATCATTGTCGATGATGGGGGGTATCCGATGAGCCACTGTTACAATGGTGTACCTGCTTGTTTCTTCTCTGATTCTTCTTTGAATAACATTGTCTGTTGTCGTGTCTACTGATGTTGTGGCCTAATCCAAAACCAATATTTTCCTCCTCTGCAGCAGCACCCTAGCAAGACACACAAGCTGCCTTTGTCCCATACTCCAGTTTTCTCCATCTTCTTCCACAGAGCCAATTCACCAAAAGTTTCAAGAAGCGGACGCTTAACGGTTACCGAAATTTAAGAAAGCTAGAGGGCTACCTAATGCAGGAGCCTCCCGCTACTGCAGGGTCTGGGAAGGGTTCTAGAAGGAAAATAATTTGTTTTCGCTCTCCATACCTGGCATGTCAAGAAGCCTCTGATCCTGTCTTACTATATCTGCAAGATGACATTTTCCCATAACCTACAATGTTAAGATTAATAAGAGGAAGTTAAGCTTCATATGCATTGTAACATTCAAGAAAATGATGGTGTTTTAAGGATTCGGGTACAGAGTATTCTCAATATCGGGATAGCCTAATTCTCTAATCAATGACTGGGAGAAACTGAACAACATTCTAATTCATATGTATTTATCATACTACACATATCAGTTCATGCATAATATGATTGTTCTAAGTAGACTTCTGCACAAACATGAATACTAAATGTGTTTCCTAGGTGAGTGTCTAGATAACAATGTTATAGACATATCCCATACGATTACCCAAAGTTTGATAGTCCAATACAAGTACTTCAACAGTCCATATAACTTAGAGCTTATTATTACCTCCCAAATTTCATGATCTGAATGCTGCTGTAAAGGATCAAGATTAATCCTCATGGTTCCCTGGAAAAGTATTGGGTCTTGTGGGATTATACTCAACCGAGACCTCAGATCCTGCAAACCAATCTTAGTAATATCAATTCCATCAATCAAAATCCTTCCTTGAATAGGCTCCATGACTCTGAAGAGGGCTTGAATTAGAGTAGACTTTCCACTTCCGGTTCTTCCCACAATGGCAATTTTCTTGTTCCCAGGGATGGTGCAACTAATTCCTTCTAAAATTCTAGGGTGAGATGGGTCATATTGGACATGGAGATTGTCCAATTGAATTATTCCATTTATTGGCCATTCAGGCTCCGGTCTACAATTTTCAATCACTAAAGGAGCTTCACTTGGAATATTGGTAAATTGAAGAATTCTCTCCACTGATATCATTTTGTTCTCGACGCTGCATAGGTTCCATACAACTCAAGCCTGAAGAACATTCAGATTCAAACCATATGTAGCCACCAGTCCTGCCAAGCCTGTGATCAGATAACCAAAATGTATCCGCTCAGAATCATTTCTCATCCCGTTCACAAAAAAAGAATCATTTCTCAGGGCCATGCATCCAAAATCAACACAATTTTTCTTTGGAGTAAAGTAAAAATGTAAAATGAAGAAAACGAGATGACATACGCAAATCGTTATTTATGTGTAAAGGCTGTTGATGGAACAGTTTCCTGTACTTCAGATAAATTGTCCTCTCTTATATCAAATATGATAGAGGTGAACAAAAAAAAAAACTGATTCTCGATAGTGGACATACGAGGTTTTTGGATATTAAAGGTTTTGGATTTTAATGCAGTTAAACTTGGAACCTTTACTTCGAGAAAGAAAATGATACACACTTTACCGACCAAAATGGGAGATAGCTCCTATTTAGCCGATAAACTATTTGATTTTGTTCAAATAAACTGTCCTATTTCGCCAAAAAGAAGAAAGGTGGTGAAGAAAGAAATCTGTATGTCGTTTACAGTTTTCAAAACCATTCGTCCTAAAAAAACCTCGCATGTCACTCCCTATTAACAGTTTTCACCTGCATCTTTTGTAATTTCTGTGCCCGACAAATTTAGTTTTGATCAGAAGACCTTAATCTGAGTCCAACTAACTATCGCAAGGGTTAACGGTAATATCCCTTTATTAAAAGATACACACTCTTTGCCAACAAGAAAACGTAAAAATAACGCATAGAGAAGTAGAGGAGCAGCTTACTAGGTTCAATGGATGACCTTGGCAGGTTAACCAAGATGACAAGAACAAAGAAGAAGACAAGGTTGAAGAGAAAGTTGACCGGGACACAAAGCCACTCCATCGTGGCAGAATTGTGAAAAGCAACGCAAGAGTAATCATCAACCAGTCCTACAGTTTTTTTGAGGAGCTGATCATCTTGATTGAAGCAACGAATTGTTGCAGCCCCGGTCAAGGATTCTGAAAAGTGGTGCAGGATTGGAGCTTTCCGAATCCCAACCATCCTTGCTAATTCTCTTGCAGTAGTGATGTAGTAACACTGCAAAATATTACTTGATACTTCAGCACTTGTAGAATCTATAAAAGAAGAACCAAAAGAAAATTTGCTGTCCCTTATCATGCTGTTTATCTGAGCATGCTTCAGGAATCTTATTGAGACCGAACTGCATTTGTGATATGACTCACAACCACAGGCTATGTCATAGACCATGTCATGCCTATATAAAAATATTATGATAGTTCTCAGGTAAACTTGAATCATTGGTACGTTTCCTAGGTAAATATCCAACTGAAAGTGTGAGAAACATTCCAGTGCCTGACATGGGTTTTTCTAAGAGTGTAACGTAGTTCTTGGCCATATGTCCTTGGACAAGACTTCGGAAATGCATGAAATGTAAACATTATGAAGTGAAGTTGGATCTTGCCTGGTACCACACGGAGATTGCCAAGATCACAACGAAGAGCAAAAAGACTTGCCACATACTTAACAGCTGAATAAGCGCAAATGCTAATCCAGCCAATCTGTAAGGAATGTCGGTGTCCACTATGCTTTGATCTGTTGAAGCCTGTTAAAAAAAACAACCAAAAGGATAAGTTTGATGAAATCAACTTTTAACCCAAAAAAAGAAGCTCATTGTAGTATACTGACCTGGCTGAGAATCCGGCTTGAAGGTGTGAAGTCAAAGAAAGAAAGTGGTGCCCTAAAAATTGATGTAATCATTCCACGGAATAGGCACTGAGAAGTCTCAATAGCCATGGTTGAGAGCAAAACTGCCCTCCCCAATATGAAGATGGAGCTTCCACTTGAGATCAAAGCATATATTCCTATCATTCGCTCTCTACTAACTTGGTTTTTCTCGTCAATTGCCCAAGCAATCCAGTAATTGCTGGTGATCTGCAACCCTTGAAAGAAAACCTGACAGAGAAGTATCACTGGAATGAGCGCACTTTTATATGCACAAGTGATAAAGGTCGAGTATACTCTCCATTTCACTCAGCCAGTTTCTTCTTCTTCTTCTTGAGTTCTTTCCAAAATGCCTCCAGCTCTTGCAGGTTCTCCAATTTCCTCTTCATTAACTTCAAGAGGGGCCGTATTGGTTAAGGATTTATGGTCATAGGAAGGATTCATTTGGTTAAGAGATTTGTTGTAAGCATCCATTTGTGTAACAAGTTCACCATCAAGTTCTGCTATCAAATCTTCATACTTTCCTGACTGTATGATTCTACCATCTTTCATCACCTATTTGAAGGAAACAAATGAATGAGAGAACTCTCAGGAAACGACATGAGTTTTTCACTTCTGTTAAGGCAACTTATAACTCACCAGGACAAGATCTGCTGCCTTTAAGAATTCCAATTGATGTGTTACATAGATCACTGTCTTTTGGCATAAGAGGTGCAATAAACAATTCTGCAAATAAAATTTCCCATTACAAGAGCATATTATACAAAAAAAAAAAAAAAAACTATTTACACATAAATAAAGGACATATAATGCATACCTTGAATAAATGTGCTCTAGTATGAGCATCAACGGCACTAAATGGATCATTGAGGAAATATACATCCGAATTAGCATAGATAGCTCTGGCTAATTGAATACGCTGCTTTTGCCCTCTGCTCAAGTTCAAACCTCATTCGCCCACCACAGACAAATCTCTCTCACCCCACATAAGAATATCTTGTTTTAGAGCACATCCTTCCAAGACATAATCATAGAAATCCTTTTTGGTTTCCTTTCCGAGCAAGATGTTCTCTCTCACTGTGCCCGTTTGGATCCAAGCCTTCTGAGGAACAAATGCCTTGGATCCAAAAACATTAATCCCTCCCCTGGAAATTCTAGGAATCTCATCAAGAAAGCTATAAAGAAGGCTTGATTTGCCTGACCCAACTGAGCCACAAATTGCAACTTTGTAGCCTTTCTTGATTTCCATTTTCTGAGTGATGTTGATGGTGGGTTTTTTCAAAACTGTTGACAACGGCTCCCATGAGTATTCACCGGTTTCAAGCTCAATTGCAACATCAGTGGCTTTTCTTGAGCCATTAAACTGTATCAGCTTCTTTTGATCTAGTACAAGAAACTCTTGCATTCGATCAATTGACACTTTTGTTTGAGCAATCATAGATAGCAACTCTGGGAGATTGTAAATGGCTTCTCGTAAAATCCGAAAAATAGCTAGTGTTGAAAGTACAGTACCCGTTGTCAATGGTGTTTGTAAAACAATGCAAACACCAAAGGTAACAACGGAAACCACAGTTGGCGACTTCCGAAAGAAAAAAGCTACAGCTGAGCATGTATATAGGTACTTCTTAAGCCAACTTCTCTCGGTTTCCCTAAGTTGAAAAATCTTCTTCGAGAAGGTGGATTCCCAAGAATAGAGTTTTAGCATTCTCATGCTCTTTAGTGTTTCTGAAGTAGCTTTGATTCTCGAGTCCTTAGCTTCCATTATCTTTGAATGGAGCCTTTCTTGCCTACTTGCCAGAGGAGTGTTGCTCACCATAACAGAAATTGTAGCCAAAAGAGCAGCAAACGAGGGAACTAAACCAAGGTTTCTGTAAAGAATAATCAGGGCTAAAATGACTTGAAATGGAAGCAACCAAACTCCATGTATGTACCAAAAGAAGTCCCCAATCCCCTCGACGTCTACTGTGATGAGATTTATGACTTTTCCATTGCTCGTGCCACCGTACTTGATTGACAAGGATTTCTTATATGCCAATGCCATAAGGGCTGCACGTACTCGGATACCCATACAGTGTGCCCCAAATACCATTGCCTTTGAGACAGTGATTCTACTGTCTTTGCCAAAAAGAAGATCAATGCAAGAATCAATCCATGGTAGTGGCTTGAATTGTCATTCTTTGTAGTTAAAAAGTTCACAAAGTTTGTGATCAAGAGGGGACCCATGTATGAAGCAATTGTATTCACTCCTATAAAGATTCCAATAAATAAAACTGTGTAAAAGTCTGTTAAAGAAAAACCTGAAAAATAAGCACGATTTTGAAGGGAAACAGAAGAGTAAGAAAAAAGAAGAAGACGTACCTGCAATGACGCCATTTACGGCCAGGGGTCTCCAGAGAGCAAGCAGTACAGTTCTTGATAATGAAGGAGTTTCTGTTTTCTGTTTTCTAAGCGATTCCTCTATCAAAGAAGAGGCAACATAAGCTGTTTCCGATGAAGGAACGGAGGGTATGTGGGGCAATTCGAGTTTTTGAATCCGGACTATTTCAAAGAGTGGGTTAAGCCACATAAATGTGACTTTGCTCCAAATTCCTGCACTGGAAAAGACATGTTTAGGGACGTTTCCTTTCTCTTGTTGAAGCAATGGGTGCTCGATATCGTCTGTGTTTCCTTCACTACCCTTGTTACTGAGCAGCAGAGCATTGAAGCAGAGGAGAATCAACAATGGGAATGAAGCAAAATCAACAATGTCTGCTTCAGGCAGAAAATAGGGCACTAGCTTCATGGATGTGAAATGGGTGATTAGGTAACTACACACTAGAACTAAGTCACAGATGCTGGAGAATACCCACCAAACTATGAGAACTAAAGGCCACTTTTTCCCCTCTGAGCAGACTAAAACTACACTAGACTAAAACTACACTGGATAAGATCCAAGTCAAGGTGACAAGGCAGAAACTAAAGGGATGGTTTTAGAATTCCAAAACTCATAGCAACTAAACCCTGTATAGAAAATAGAGATCAAGACATTGGACAGAATTGTAGTGATCTTGGCAAAGCCTGTGGATCTTCTTCTTCTTCTCTCCTCTGTTGCTCCACTTTTGAACTGATCTTCACCAACTTGTCTTCTTCGTTTGAAGAATTCTAGCGAAACCCATGTCAGAAACACCAAGAAAAAGGCCACATTGACAAGCTTTAGAGTGATTTCCATTGGCACACAAAATTTCAATACCCCTAAGAGAGAAGCCTCAGTCAGTAGCAGACCTGTTGAACCAACGCAAAAAAACCCATCAATGGCTTCCCAGTACTAAACTGGAAAAATCAATACCCAGTTCAAAACTTCAAATACAACCATGATAAAATCCAATAAAACAGCAAAATAATCCAGGAAAAACGAGAAAATCCTTAAATAATCGGTACCCAGTTCAAATAACAGAATGAACTCCTATAAAACAGTAACTGATCCCGGAAAACAGAGTGGAAAAAAAAGGACAAGATTCTTCAATAAACAGGAGTAATTAATTCAGGAATAAAAGGGTTTACCTATATTATTAAACTATTTAACCACAATTAAATATGGTGAAAGAAAAACTTAGTAGGGTTTAATAATCAGAGTATGGTAAGAGACCTGCGACGAAAGTAGGAAGAAGAGCACGTGGGTGTTCAAAGGTGGTGACTGGTGGGTTTCACACATAGGATTGCGCTGGTCACTCCCAGTCTCCCACTCGGTGCTTTGATTTGGTCTATACATACATAAACATGTGTATATATATCTATATATAATATGAAAGGCATCGATCACAATCGGCAGAATCTTTCCAAAATCCCCATCGCCATCTATCCTTCAGTCTTACTACTAGGAGTATTGTTATTCTGTATATACACGAACGAGGAAATATTATGGGGCCAGAATCTCACCACCCTCTGCAAATTGTAATTTGGAAATATTCTCTTTCTGGGACGCAATTAATTTCCTGCAGCCTAATAATGTCTTCATGCATGTCTTCATTCCGATGACAATTTGGGTCTCTATTACTACTTACTTTTTCCCCTCTTACTAGGGTATTAATTAGGAAATTAAACTGTGAACAATTAATGAATACTGTTTAAACAATTTTGGTAACAACTGTCAATTACTTCCTTTTTTCCATGTGGGTACCAATTAGGAATTTAATCTGTGTACAATTACCCGGGCACCCTTGTGGGCAGCCCGGCCTGGATTTGTTTTTAAAGTCGCCACCTGAATTTTTTAGATAATTGATCCGAGAAATCGATGATTTGTTTTAGAAAAATAATAAGAATTTTTGTCCGATGAAAAACCTTAAAATCTTGGGTTCAGTAGCCAAGTTATAAGAGAGGAAGATTTTGTTGAAAAAACACCCCACTCACTTGACATGGAGTCATTCTCTACTAAGCATTTTAATTGGGGGAGTTCAAAATCATTTTAATTTTGTAAACAGATACGGGAGGGGGAAGCAAATAAGTAATGAGATTTAACTAACTCATCGGCTGGTGCAAACTGTACAATGTAAAAATGAATGAATATGTACAAAAATCTATATTATAAAATAGAGTGGTCTTTTGTCTATTCATACAAACATGAGCACCCTTCCAACCGTCAGATCATACTTCCTATTAACTTTGTAGCCATCAGATCGAATGAATATAAAATGTCCATTCATACAAACAGAGCACCATTTACAACCGTTCGATCATACTTCCTATTAACTTTGTAGTTGTCGGATCGAATGAATATTTTCTAATATAAAATTAGTGACTAATTATGGTAATCTATAACTAATGATATTCAGGAAAGGCATGATTGTATAATCCTAATGCTAATTGTATAATCAACCAATTTTCAGGAAAGGCATGATTGTTCAATCAACCAAAATTGTATAATCATAATCCTAATGCTATATTCCGGAAGTTAAATCAATCATGTCTTTCTTTTATCGACTAATTCTAATCCTAAATATCTCACTCTTTCTTTTATTGACTAATAATATTCCGGAAATTAGTGACTAATCCTTATGCTATAATCAGCCAAAATTTGAAATAAAAATCTAAATTATAAAACAGAGCGGTCTTCCACCAAAAAGAAGCTCATTTGAATTGTAATCTAATATTACTGAAATTTGAATCCTATTAGGAATTATCCTAATCAATCATGGTAATTTGTGACTAATATTCTGGGAATTTGAATCTTATTAGGAGTTATCCTAATCAATCATAGTAGTCATGGAAAATTTAGAACTATTATGGTAATCTATAAACCTAATGCCATAATCAGCACAACACCCCCCACCACACACCCCAACCCCCCACCCCCCCGCTTTCCCCGCTCTCCTAATGCCATAATCTGCCCCTCTTTCTCTCTTCAGGACACGTTATTCGATAGCTAATTTTTTTTGAAGTAGCAAAAAATCCTATGTTCTCTACCTCTAAAATTCTACGTTCTTCACATTACGTTTCCTACCTCTGCTGTGAAACTAAAGTTTTAGGTGAGTTTATTTTTCTTTACAATACCGTGCTTTGAACGGAAATTTTTTTTCTCCCTTTTCTAGCCTATACTGTTTTTTTTTTGTCTCAATTTCTGTTCATGGCTTTCTAAATGTGTTTTACAGAAAGTTCAAATGGTCAATGGATCTCCCAAAAATGGGCATTTGGGTTTGTGATAGTTTGATTAAGTAAATCGAAAAATACTGTGCCGAACGGTTAGAAAAATATGGATGATGTATATTATTATGGAGTAGATTTTTCCTGTACTATACCGTTCTTTTCTTTACAATACCGTTGCTTTGAACGGACATATTTTTTTCTCTCTTTTCTAGCCTATACCGTTCTTTTTCTTTGTGGCGATTTCCGTTCATGACTTTTTGAATATTGTGTCGAACGGTTAGAATAATACTGTGTCGAACGGTTAGAAAAATATGGAGTATAAGCTATTATGGAGTAGATTTTTCCTGGACTATACTGTTCTTTTCAGGCCTATAAGAGAAAATATTTTGAAACTATTTTTTTTAAATAACATAGAAGGAGGATTCACAGAAATGAGTAGAGGCTAAAAGTGACTGTGCCCTTGGTTGTTCTTCCTTCAAAGGTACAAAAATTCTTCCCCTTACTTTTAGTTTCTTGGCCTTTTTTCTTTGACCCTTTATTCAATTGTGAGATTTATATTTGTCGTCGGTGTATTTGTGCAAAATCTGAAGTGGGTTTATGTGGGTGCATCAGTTACTTACTTTCAAATTCTAACGAGGTGATTGGGTTTAATTTAATGTGTTTTTCATTGTCTTTGTTTTTCTTGTGTCTCAGAGGTTTCTTTTTGTTATATTTTTTTCCCTTTTTTATTTTTTCTTTCCAAGAATGAAGCTATGACTGAGCTGTGATGTGAAATTACTTGAGGTAATTTCTTTGAAATTATTTTTTGGCATAATACGGGTTTGTTTATCTTATAGTTCATTTATGACCCTATGTGACTATAGTTTGCAGGAATGAATCTGCGTACGTCTATATCTATTTGTGGTCACTGATAAAAAAGAGGTAAAGAAGTTTGTGCTTCATGATCTTCATTTATACAAACCATGGATGGTTTGTTTCTAAAACTTCCTTCAGACCCAACATTCTTTGTTTTTGATAGAAAAATGTCCACAATATCGCGTCGATAACATTACACTGATTGTTACGATTATTTCTGCGTTTAGTGAAAACTGAAAATGACACCTTTTCGTAGATGAAATGAGGCCAGCATAACATTATGGACACTTTCCTGAAAAATTAATAATTTGGACTTCGGAGTATGTTTCATCGGGTGTCGCTTCTCTGATTGAGGTTTTGTTTGCACACTAAATTTGAGTTTCAATTTTTCGTCGTCTTTATGAACGATTTGTATATTGGTTGTATTGTCCAGGGACTGAGATATTGATGGAGATGTGTCTGGATATAATTTCATGGAAATGATGGTCTTAGGTTTATTTTCTTCTTTAAGGTTTGTATAGGAATAACTTTTAGTTAAGCCATTAGCCTGTTATGTTCTCAAACTTGGTGTCTTTGGTCTATATACTTGCCATTGAGTGACTGACAATTTTCTTGCATAATGCGGTTTAACATGAAATTGACTACTTCGAAATTAATTGCTTGCTTTGGTGGAGTACATAGGGATGACGGTTGCAAGACTGCGCGAGCATGGAGGCTGAACTTCGGGGGGTTAGCCCAAGACTTGGATACATTTGGGGACAAGAACCGACACAAGTAAAAATAGGGGGCTGAAAGAGGTGAATCTCATCAAAGAAAACTAGCTAGCTTCATAGCAATCTAATCGAGGAATGCAAGATCTTCCCGTCTTTTATGTTTTTGTTTTGGTCGATCATTTCCTCTTATGGTCATGTGTTGGGTGTTGTATTGCTTTGGTGGTTGGCTTCAATCAAAATGGAAGAGAAAGTGACTGAATGCACAATATGAATTCATGTAGAAATCCAATCTGATTGTAATACATTCCTATCTTAAATAGTAAATACACTCTGAATTTGTAGGTAGTGTTGTCGGCACGAGTAATTGGTTTATTCTTTGTGGTGATAAAATTATGTTGGTATGTGCCTTTGGGCACGAGCAGTTTGTTCACACATAACTAAGGTCACTCGAATATGTATGGATTATTATTTTTTGCATAATTGAATTCGTTGGGTAGTGGATGATATATTGTATGTGAGTTTAGTGCTTATTTGCGTGTGTCGATTGGTCGACCCGTGCCTTCAAGCACGGGCATGCACTAGTGAAATAACAATATAACTCAAAAAACTGCGGGCTACTATAATATAGAATGCCATACGGCAGAGTGATGTTGATGCAGCGCGTGTATGAACCACAGACAAGAACGTGCAACAAAGATTTACACAAACGATATAAGTTAGAGAAAACATTATCTGACTTTGATTTTATTCGATAATAATCAACAATTGTCGTGCCCTGAAGGCTTACAACTTATTAAATAGTGCGGAAAAAACCCTAACCCTAGTTGATTCGTCCAAAACAGAAGCCGAATCAATCAAAAGTAAAAATTACCAAAAAACGGAAAAATACCTAATTGATTCGTCCAAAATGGAAGCCAAATCAATTAAAAGTAAAAATTACAAAAAACGGGAAAATTCCGAATAATAACAAAAAAATAGACCAAGTATTAGTGAATATTCACTAGTATTCTTTTGAGAAGAAAATTAGTGAATATTCATTAGTTTTGCCAATTAGTGAATATTCACTGATTTTGCACTCTAGACTTAAAATGCCTAAAGTGGCACTCTTCTATAGCCACTGCATCAAATGTACCGCATGGTACACCTTTTTGTGCATCACCAAAACAGTTTTGGTTTTTATGCTTCATGATGAACCATAGGCCTAGAAAATGTGTTTGTATATTGATTCCAAATACTGAAAACAGCTTGTAAGGCCTCTAGATTCATCTTGATACACTATGAGACATTAAAAACCTTTAAAAAGGAGTTTAAGAGCTTTTAAAAGGTTTAAAAAGGTTTTCAATCATGGAAAACCATTCTGGAATGGTCCAAAATGTCTTTGACACAAGTACTGGTCAATCCTGGAAGTCAATGACTTAAGATGCTGCGCGGCACAACACAATGTGCCTGCGGTACACTGAGGTGCCTTATAGTACACTGTGTAACTACTGTAACTACAAGAGAATATGCTATTTGCATCGGAAAGGAATGCCGTCTCAAAAAGCTATTATTCGCGTAGGCATTACACCCCGTCTCAAAAGTTATTCTTATCCGTGGTGGAACAGTTGATGTTTTTTTAAGCTACTTCATCAGATATGCGCAAACTCCTAGGGATGGCTGTACTAGGGAGTCTTGTTCCTGGTTTATTGGAAAGAAGGATTTAGTTTTTTGATAGCATTTTATCATTACATTCTCTCTGTGTTCTTTATTTTTGGTTTTATTTGGTATCTAGTTTTACATCATGAGGAAATTAGTTTTAAGCCTTTTATAGCTTTAATAGATGGGAAATGATTTTGCCACTCACTTTTTTGTTAACGCCACTTCATTGCAAGTGTATTTTTCACTAAAAATACACTTGCAGAGGAGTGACAGTTAACAAAAAAGAGAGTGACAAAATCAGCAGCCTAATAGATTTTAAAAATACACTTGCAGGAAAGCGACGTTAACAAAAAAAAAGGAATGACAAAATCAGCAGCCTAATAGATTTTACTTGGTTTTGTTTGTTAAGATGATACAGAGACGGGAGCGTTGGTTCCTATCATATAATAATATTTCGATCATGAGACTTGACAACTTGTGAAGTTGCGGAAGGGACACGCTTGTGCATGCAAGTATGTCGGGCACAAACGTGTGCGTCTATAGCAATGATTGCAGCTTCACCGCATCCTGAAACTATTTCAATTTGAACCTTGAAGCAGGGATTGTTTCATTTGTTTGTACGGTCCTTCTATAGTCCGTCTCTTGGGCGGACGATTGTCTTGAGTTTCATGGCATAATGACCGTCCTTTCTGCAGTGTCAGGATAAAAGTTGAAGTGGGCGGTCACTGGAACGTCAAATCCCGCTTTGTGTTTATTATTATGCTTTTCATATGAGAGAAGTCACTGTCAATTCCTTGTACATCTTTTTTCAAATGGCAGTTTCACCCTCATTCTCTTGGTAGTTCGTAATGGGTTTGACCAAATTCGTGCCCCTATCCCCCAGATCTCACTCTCTCTAATTGAAGGCTGGGAGGAGGAAAAAATTCCATTAAGTCCAGCTACAATCCCATTGATTGTTTCTCTCTCATATATGTGTGGAGTCCACCTCATACTTTAATGTATTAGGCTAATATATATGTGAGAAAAGAGTAGTCGATAAGTAATTGGTAGGAATGTACGTAACATTGCTTAATTATTATTTATTACATGTCTAATCACTACATTTTCACATTCAACCTTTTAGTCATTGCTTTATAAAATTTTACTATTCATTTAAAAGTAGATGGGTAAAATAAAACTTTCATTAACGATAGCCTTTTTGGTTTGGAAGTGAGACAATATTTTGGGACACCAAAAGTGCTAACTCATACTAAAAAATGTGGACGGATGAAATATTTTACTGAGAGAAATGGGAAATAGAGGGACTGGATATTCAAGAGGCTGTGAAATTAGCAAAAGACTCTACCAAAGAAAAATGACAAAACACCAACATAAATACAAGAGAAATATGGAGGAGTCAACGAATAGGAAAATTTACTGTTAATCTCATAATTTTTTTTACTTTTTTAATTCTTTTGTTGAGAATAGTGAATAATCACATCAGAAATTGATACAAACTTAAAAAAAAAAGCGACAAAATGAGTTAAGACAGAAAAAATAAACAAATGACGACTTAAGAAATAAAAAAAATTGATTTTTTTAAACCTTTTTGTCAAAATTGAAGTGATCTGTTTAATTTTTTGTTAAAATTTTAGGGAGCAATCATTTGTGTCAATGAAAGGAAATAAGAAAGTATAAAAATTGAACCAAGAAAAAAATTAAGATAAGAGAACACTTAAAAACAAAATAGAAAATTGCTTAAAAAAATTGTCTTTCGTTATCTTTTATTTTTTTCATAATATTTTACTTTTTAAACTCCTCCTACCGAGATGACTAACTAATTCTAAAGAGTTGACATATATTTATAAAATAAAAAAAGGTACAAAAAAAAAAAACTCTCGAAAACTTAGCAATACAAGTTGAAATCTTAGACCTGAATGACTGGAATTGGTCAAAAGACTCAAAACAAGGGGAAACACATGGATAAGGCTAGTTTTGTAATTTAGCTTCACTGCATAAAGCATTGCGTCCAAAGCCTAACAAGCATTGGAGGACGGAATGGAGATTCTCTTTTTACAGCGCGTGAGTTCCACTGCTGACCCTTTATAGTCAGCCCTATAGGCTTATTTTAACTTTTGCCTTGTTCGTAATATCCTTGAGCATTCCGAAATCATAAGTAATTAGCAGTTACTTCCTACATTTTTTGCTTTCTTCAGAAATTTAGAAGTTGTTTCATCCGTCTCTGGGGGTTGCATAGGTTGCATTTGTCCTGATACTATCATTCATCTATCACGCCTACCATGCCAACCCTTTGGGTTTACACCTTCAATTAATTGTCTTTATCTTAGAAAGCAAACTTTTGAACGTGTTTGCTCCAACTTTTTTAAGTTTTAATTCTATTGGCATTATGGATTTATTAATCATTGTCACATTCGCGTGGGCCGAATTGTTCCTGACACCACTAAGTTATAAATTGGGGAGAGGGAGAGGGAGAGGGAGAGGCAGAGGTAGAAACCACCATATATCTCTAATTGATCACTGAGGCCGCTCAGTGTCTGAATCCATGAACTAACTTGCCTTGCTCGACAATGTGTTTGTTAAAACTGCCCACCTTTTTGTCATTATGGTTTGGTTTTGTACGAGTACACTTCATTCAACCTTCATTTGGAATGGGTCACTATTTATGACCAAAATGGTGAGTATATATAGTTGTCGGCCATTCATATTGGAAGCATACGAAACCTAATTCTACAAACACTAGACAGGGAATGGACAACAATTTCAAGATTGGTTGGTAGAACTAGCTGTGGTGGATATAAATTTGCAGAGGGGAGTTAAATGAAATTTGGTATAATGTCAAGGATTGGCCTAAAGGTCAAGGCCAGGCTGGAAACTTAAATGTTTGCTTCCTCATAAAATCCTAGTTTGAAACCTCTCAATTAAATGTTATCAACTCCTTTGGGGACCACTCCATACAGAACTTTGCTCTATCTTTAAGTGGGACCCCGCAAGTGGACGATGGGATTGGCCCCCCACAATATGATTAGATAATCGTAAAACTGAAATTAGAATTTGAAGAGATTTAAATGCAATAGTTAATTATTCGGAGGGTCCAAATGCTAAATATTGAAGAATATATGGGGGTCAACTTAAAAATTCTCAAAATTTGGAAGGGTCGCCGCCCCACCTGCACCCCCATGTCAGCCGCTGTATGTATGCATGAGGTGTGAGTTGCCTTTTCAAAGAACAATTTTTGTTTCGTCCTTTTTTTTTAATTTTTTTTCATAAATATAATTCTTTGTGATATTCCCAATATTAATAAAAAAAATCAAGTAAAAAGAAAAAAAAGTTTGTTTGGCAGCTGCTGATTTATTTGATTGCTTATTAAAGATACCCATAACACATAACCAACTTGGAAATAGGTACGTAATTGGTAGCCCAACGATTTTGCTTATTACTTGTATTTAAACCATAACTAGATAAGCAATGTAAGAAGCAAATAAGAAATATACAGAAAAGCTACGTGCACAGCATGCTGTGCACAGCAGCTGTGCACAGATCCCGTTTTCTCCCGCCTCGGGTCACGCAAAGATGATCGGAGCCGCTCATTTTGTTCAAAATATTTTGTTTAAGGTCTCTGTAAAAAATGAGCTTCGTTCGATATCGTTAGAGGCGTTAACAAAACACCCAAAATCACTTCAGAATTTAGGCCTAAATTCTGAAGTGATTTTGGGTGTTTTGTTAACGCCTCTAACGATATTGAACGAAGCTCATTTTTTATAGAGACCTTAAACAACATATTTTGAACAAAATGAGCGGCTCCGATCATCTTTGTGCGACCCGAGGCGGGAGAAAAAGACCGCTGTGCACAGCCTGCTGTGCACATAGCACAGCTCAGAAATATATAACCTTTTCACATGTTCCTCTGAAAAGTTAAGCTAAGACGTAATTTTTTCAATTGACATAAAGAATTCTTTGGTTTTGGAAGCTATGGCAGCTGGTGAAGGCCTAAAATTTGCTTTGGAACTAGGGTTTTAAGATATTTATCCGCTTGGTTTAACTTTTTGAGAGTAACTTTTAACTCTCGGCACACCTTCCAACAAATCTTTATTTCTATCTCTCTCCACTCATTACCACTCAACTCTCAAAAATAATTTTCTAAGATGTAAACCAAACAAAGTGCTACGATTGAGGGACAGAGGGAGATGCTCAAAAGTCCGACCCAAACCGATGCTGCGGTTTTGGTGACTAATATATAGAAATTGCAGAGTAACTAAGGACTTGCAATAGTTACCAAAAAAAAAAAAAACTAAGGACTTGCAAGCTCAATTTTGATCGAAGAACTACAATTGGTGTTTCGCATTGCTTGGCAAAGTGAGTGGTGAGAGGTTTAATTTGGTTCATCTACTTGGGAGGCCTACCATCCTTTATGGCAGTTTTACAGAAGGGCTGTTAGGTTTAATTTATTTTGTTATTTCATATTTTATTTTTTTTAACATCAATAAGAAATATATCTACCATTTTGACCAAAAAAGAGTTGCCAAGTATTAGAAGAAAAATTATTTAGTGCTTTTGCGACAATGCCATGTGGTGCCTCAAGTCAAGTCATTCTCTTCTACCATGACACAATGGTACTGAGTACTTACTCAAGATTATTGTATGAATCTCACATCAATGGGTCACATTGGAGAGGCCATGTATTAGAATTGCAAAACTCAAATGATTAATAGAACCCCATAATTAAAGCTTTAGTAGCTTTGCACATGCATGCATGTTTCAAACTTTCAAATGTCTAGCTAGATAACTAATGCAGGGAGGCATGTTGGAATAGAAGAATGCGCAATAAGGACAATCACAAATAAGTATGAACTAGAGGTACTGTCTCTATGAACACACAATAATGAGATAAATCTCGTTTTTCATTAATTAGTAAACAACCAAATTTTAATGTCACTGTACAACTTATTTTATACTAGAAAACTAAGACCGAAAAAGAATGAGCAAAACAGGAAGCTGAATCTCGATGAACCGCTAATTGACTTAATAATTACCAAAATCAAAAAGATTTGAGATATTCTCAAATCTGAAGGCTAGAGAATAAAAGAAAACTTACCAAAACAAATGACACTTAAAGCGGAATATTCAAAAATAATTTATAACCAAAATAAAAAAACTAGATATTTATTTCTTAAATAATATAAACCTTTTCCATTCTGCATCAATAATTGATCACCACCCATTCATATTTCACCCTTTTCTGTAAAGTGGGTTAAGCTGATGGATAAATGATACTATAAATAAACATACCGAGAACAAGTACTCGAAAGAAGATAAAGGCGAACTTGCGTTTGCAACATAGTAGAGTTCAATTTCCCCTGGAGGCAAACCATGATTTAAGTGGGGGGCCATGACTGTAATACCTGTCTCGGATATTTAGCTATTTTAATTCACATTTTTAATTTTAATATGTGAAGTTGGGGTTGATTTGTAGGAGGTGGAACTTACGGGTGGTTTTATGTGGTTTAGAAGTTGGAGCATAAGTTGCTTATGGTTTTCCCTGCATGTGATTATTTTCCTTAGGTGTTATCAAAATATCCTAGGAGAAATATTTTCCCATTCCCATCTTGTTCCAACGTAGAGAGAGAGAGAGAGAGAGAGAGAAGGAGAAGAAGAAGAAGAAGAAGAAGAAGAAGAAGAAATGAAAAACTTCTATGAGTGAACTATGTAACTCATGCTCCTTATATATACTTGGGTTCATGTTCTTTTATGTTGAATTTCATGTTTTGGAGGCCGAATTCATACCTAGAATAGTTGGGTTCGAGTTGTATGTGTTGGAGTTCTTAGAGAAATCAAGAACCTAGACTTGAATCTCATGAGTTTGATGCTTAGAACATGAATTGATTCTTGTATTTGATAGTTCTTGCGATGCCCTTTGTTATATATGAGTTTGAGCATGATTTAGTGTGGTTTTGATGAATTTTAGATGTGATTTGAGTAAAGAAAAGATTGAAAGTCGGAGAAGAACAAGCTGAATTTTCGTTGAAAACCTAGGTGGTAGCAGTACCAAGTTTGGGGTGGTACCGGTACCCAAATCTCTGGATTTTGGTTTTCCCAGTTGGTACCGGTACCAAGTTTTTTGTGGTACAGGTACTAGTCAGACAAGTGAACTTCGAACAAGCATAACTTTTTCATCCTGACTCCGTTTTGGGCAAAATTTATATCGAAATTGATGTACTGAAAACGTACTTTTTAATGGTGGTAGTTTCATGACCTAATTCTAATCCTAAAAGAAGAAATGGTCAGAATATGGTGGAATAGTTATTGAATTCTTTACTGATTTTGGGGTTATGTTATGATTAAGTGCTATGCTTGCTTGGGGACACTTAGAGGTCTTTGAGATGATATGTTTAAGTTCGTTGAACATTGTTTAATACTTTGTTAGCTCTATAACTTGATATCAAATGGTTGTAAAATGGATTAGGGGATGTTTGGTGGCCTTGTTAACCTTTGGGCATGCGTTAACATGGTAAAAGTGTTATGGGGTGTTATCATATATTTAATTAAACATTCCAAGGGATTCATATGCTGATATGGTTAGCTTGTGGCTAGGTAACAAGCCGGTCAAATGGGAGGTGCCGAAACCGTAAGTTTGGTGTACCTTGATCAATTCAAAGGTGAGTGTGTTTGATATGGTTCTTCTCAATATGATATTGTTGTGGTGGTAAATATATATCTTGCTAATTGTGGTTTAGCTTTCGATATGATTATCTTTAATAAGATAATATTGTGGGGGTGATTGTATATCAATGATATCATGCTAGTTGGTGATAGCTACTTATATGGATGTATGTGATGGAGTTTGTATATCATGCTAATCGAGATTTAGCTATTGATATGCATGCATGATGATATGCATGCCTGTTGATTATGCATGTTTGGTGAATATACATGCTTGTTGTATGTTTGATTATATCCGCGAAAGGATTGTGGAGTGAGTCATGCCATATCGTATGCCATTCCGTCTAATTATTGGAGGTTGGGAGCATGATTTGCGGGATACAATGCCTTAGGTACATGGGATGTGGCAGATGATGTACCACTGCATATTGAGTGATTTACATTCACACTTGTATTTCTTGGATTATATACATGTGGTTGTTCATTGATTATTATTGTGTATTTGGAGGATATGTTGGTTATAACTATTGTATTCAATTGAATACTTTAGTTATGTTAGTGATTCATGTTCATGATCATGTGGATATTCCTTCAGGTATTGTGATATTTTATCGAGCACTTCTATGTCTCACATACTCTGGTTTTCCTTTTTGGATTGCCAGATAGCAGGTGGCTTAGAGTGAGTCCACTACCGGTTAATGTGTTGGGGTGTATTTGGATTAGCTTCGAGTGTTGTTGATGAACGAGCTGGTCTATAGATAATGAATCTAGAAGTTGAAGTTGAAGTTGATTTTGTATATATTGTAACTAAGGGATTTTGAATGTTTAAGTTATATGGGTTTCATATAAGTTGTTCGGTTGTTGAGGTTCTGTAATAGAAAGATGTGATTCGCGTTAGTTATGCGAGGTTGCGGTTGGTTAGTCGATACGTTGACACTTTTAAGTTTTAAGGTAATAAGTCTTGCGCTGAGTGTTTATTCTATTTGTTGTGGAGTGTGATTTGGTCTTGTGTGGAATGCCACGTGGTGGTGCTGACTTGGGCCTACCTTGGGTGCCGTTTGCGGGGCGGGGCATGACAATGGCGGTGGGTTGTTGTGCTAGTCTCTCCCGAAATTTGGATTTCGTAATCGGGTCCAATAATGACTCGGCTGCAGGGTTGTTCCTTGCTTAAAAAAAAAAAAGATAATAGGAGAAATCATAAAAGGAAATGTACAAACTTTATACCTTATCCAAATATGAAAAGGCCAAGTAATGAATCTTTTTCAATTTTTTTTTTGATCCTCAATCTTTTTCATTTGTCTCACTATTTTTCATTTCAAAACGAGGGTTTAGTCACGTGTCTTACGCTGTACGTTGCTCTGTTTTGGAACTTAGCATATTCCGGACCCAGATCCTCTGTAACTATTTTTTCTCTAAAGATCTTGTGGGTACCGGGCACCCAGATCCTCTGTAACTATTTTTTCTCTAAAGATCTTGTGGGTACCGGGCACGTGCCTCCATGGGACCTTTAATGGGTCCACCCCTGCCTCCAAGTGTTACCAACTATTAAGGGGCCGATTCATACAAGAGTTTGCCCGGGCTTAAATTGAGCCCCTTTTAGTGCAGATAGTGGAATCGGTTCACAAAATTAGTCAAAGAATACATAAGTTGGCCCGAATACATGCATGGTGAGTTTACCAAGTAATAATTTCATTTTCAAAAAATTCAACATGATAGTTTTTTTTTTTTGCCAATATTGTATACATCAGAGGGGGTTAATAGTAGGGGTGTGCAAAAAATCCACTGACCCAACCCAATCTGAAGGGTCTCGGGCGAGGTCGAACATGTGGTTCGGACGGGTGCGGGTTTAATTTATGTTAAAAATCAGATTTCGGTTCGGAGTTTGGGTTGGTGCGTTCCTTATCCGTCGGGTCAGACCCGACCCGACCAATCCATAAACTCCAATTCAATTTTTGCTGTAACCCGACCCAACCCGAAGTAAAGAATCGGACTTAAGGATAGTTCTTACCACCTGTGCTGTTCGGTTGCGGGCCTAAATATTCTTACCCGACATGGTCGGATCGGGGTTCGGGTCAAAACCGACCCGCCCCAACCCACACACACCCCTAGTTAACAGGGTGTTAGTATATTAGTCCGCAGAGGGTTCAAAAACTGTCCATAACTCTGAACTCTAAAGCGCCACTCGTAGGGCTCCAACCGTGTAGTTTAGTTGTTGGAGATTATATATTAGTATTTAATTTTTTTTTTAACTTGGTTCTTAATTTGGTGATTATGACACAGTCAGTCAAAATAAATGTCGACAAAATAATTTTCTAGACCAAGATTTTTACTTTCTCATAAATTTCTAGACAAAGTTTTGGAGAATGGGACTTGGATTTTATCTCCTACGACCCTGGAATATGCTCCACGTATATATTGACTTGTCTTCTCTCTTTTGACACAGCTAGTAGAAAGCCTCCTCTAGCCTACATTTGACGACATTTTGGCCAGGGACGGCTGCACCCATATTTGAGGGGTTCAAACTGGATTCGAAAAATATACAACTACAATTTTGTATTTCTTTTTAGCTTTTACATATAATTTGATTTTTTTATATACTTTTTCATATTATCGGCACTAAATAGTTCGTGAGTAGTCAAAGTAAAAACAAACTTCACTTAAATGCGCACAATTTATTTTCAATCATAATAAAAAATTTCATTTTATATACTGCTTTGTATACAAAAAACTTTTGTCACCAAGTTTCGTTGCCCAATCTTTCTCGCAAAAGAACTTTCAGGTTTAACATTCTGGCTTTCGTTGCTAAAAACAACCAAAACAAAAAAGAATTTTTGCGAAATCAAGACCTCCTGTTTCAAAACAACTCCTCCCACCACTTAGCCACTTAGCCACTTGACATTTCGTTTCGAATATTGCAAAACAAATATATATTGATATTTTTTCAAAACTTCCAAGTTGACCTATGTATAATATACATGTTATTCACATAAAATCGTATTATTTATTTTAAATAACATATATTTTTTGAATATAAAAATTTAATTAATTCTAGAATTGGCAATGAAATAATAATTTCGTTGCCAATGAGCGACTTTTGGCAAGGAAATATTGATTGGGGAGAAATATTTTGCAGAAAAGTATTTCTCAATGGAAAAGTTGAAGATATGGTCCTACAACTTTCTTCGTAGTTAGGGGAAAGACTACAGTACACATCTATTATTTGGGTGTGTATCATATACACCCCCCAAAATGTTATGAATTGTAGATAAAATGTTACGAATCGTATTGCTAAAAAGTTACGAATCGTATAAAGGTTACGAAATACACCAAAATGTTATGAATCATAATGAAAATGTTATAAATCGTACTACTGAAAGGTTATGAATTCTAGAACAAAAGTTACGAAACACACTAAAATGTTATGAATGAACCATAAAATAGGTGCATATGGTACACCCTTTTAAATGGTGTGTATTGTAGACCTTCCTGGTAGTAGTTAAACATATAAAAAGTTACAAAAAAATTGATTTTCCCATACTTTCCGTGCAACTAAACGGCGCCTAAAAAGAACGTGTGCTTCATTCTCATAAAACAAAAACACAAGAAATGTGTACTCTTCTCTCTCTCTCTCTCTCTCTCTCTCTCTGTGTGTGTGTGTGAAAAGGGGGTGAATCCCAGAGAATCAGACTAACGAAGAAAACAGATACTCAGTCTTTGCTTCTCTTCACAGTCACTAAGGGAAGAAAATCTCTAACTTTAGTATCACCTAATTTCTTCACATTTGGTACTTCTTTGTTGTGAAGCATTTTATTTGGATTTGTCTCACATCGGTTAATTATCTCCGATAAAATTAGTATATGAGCTTGGGCGGTCTCTTCATTCTTTGCCAATTAGTTTGGAGTTTGATACTTTAACATGGTACGTATCAGAGCTAGATTTTCGGAGGCTTTTTCCCTTTGTCTGTGCCATAGTTGCACTTTATTTCATTGTGATCCGTGTGTTCCAGATCCTTTGTTGACCTCTCCACGTGTGAGTCAGGGGTCGCACGTACATGCCGGGGAGTATTGGGATTTATCCCACATCGGTTAATTATCTCCGATAAAACTAGTATATGAGCTTGAGCGGTTTCTCCACTTGTTGCCAATTGATTTGGAATTGGATGCTTTTAACACATTTGGTACTTCCTTGTGGTGAATTAATGTTCAACTTTGAATCTATGCTTTCCTACATGCTGTGGCAATGGGGACATGATATGAGGAATGAGGATTAAAGCCTAAACACAATGTGAAGTATTTTACCTTCTTTTGTTTTTGAAAGTGGAAAAGTACTTACGTAATCCCTTTTGGTCTTTTTGGTGTGTGTAAGCTGGAAATGCACTTCATTAAATTCAGTTTTTGTACGTTTAGACATACATGCGTGTTGCTAATATTAATATATAATAATGTTATTTTGTTGTTAATTTATGAATACACGTGATTTGGTCCTCCTTATTGAGAATCATGCGTCCGTCACTACTTGAAAATAACACTACTGATCACATTTCCATCCCACCTTAATATGGTATATCTATTCTAGTTTATGGCCGTCCTCATTTCTAGTTACTCAATGTGGAGAGCATAAAAGGTCAAAATAAAATGCAATCTATTTGTTTTACATAAAGAAAATATTTATTAACGTCATATATTTTGAACCTTCTTTTTCTTCTTTTTTTTCATGTATACGACTCAAAACTTAGCGGTTGGCTTATTTTTTCCATGAGCTTGGCTTGAATGATTAGCACACTCAAACAAATAGTACTAGACACATTAGTGGGCCAGGTTCCATATTCTGCTCTACAACTGTTATTTGATTATCCTCAGGCATCTCGACTCCTTGAATCATTGGAAGCGTATTCTCGACTCCTTGAATCATTGGAAGCGTATTGATTTTGTTCTCAGTACTCATCCTGTAACTCGGGACACATAAAAAATGAAGATACTTGCACAGAAAGGAAATTCAACTGAGTCATTTATAAAAAAGAAGTCCAAACAGACTCAATACCCATGCCTATGGCACTCCTATATTTTTGTCACGGCTCTTCCAAATTTTGGGTGTATTGGTTAGCCAACTATAAAATGAGTCATCCAAGCTGCCAAAAATTTGGGGTGTCCTATCACGTGGGTAAAAGTAATAATTTTGTATTCATTTTGATGACATAATCGTTCATTTTTATATGGAATGAATTTGCAACAGTTTATTAGCCATTAATCAATCATTTAACAGGGAAGATTGTACTGATGCACGGACCTTATTAGCAGATAAGGCCAAAATTGCCTCATAGCAGATAGCCTCGTAGGAGGTAATTGTACACTGTTGGTTATAGGTAAGATTAAAAAACCGTTACTTGTTAGTTCGGCAAACGGTACACAAAAAACAAAAGAGACAAAAGCCTTGCTAGTGCTCTTGGCAAACAAACAAAGTGCTCTGTCTCATTTTGATGACATAATAGTTCATTTTTAATTTATATGAAAAGAATTTGCAACAGTTTATTAAACATTAATCAATCATTTAAAGGGAAAGATTGTATTGATGCACGGATTTTAGTATATCGATTATACTAACAACCTTACAACCAACTACAAAGAACGGAAAAGAACCAAATATTGTATTTGAATAATTGAATACTTCAATTTTTATTTAGAGTTTAAAAAAATGTTTAGTTTGCAGGGGCGATCAACAGGATTATTGGTGTTACGGGGGAATATGTGTTGTCGTCCCCTATTTGAAAAGAACCTATACGCAGTGTGTTTTTGCAACATTGAGAGACCGACATCTCAAACTAAAAAAATAAGAAACTGTGAGAAAAAATTGAGAGACCCACACTTCAAACCCAAAAAATAAGAAACCGTGAGAAAAAATATAGAGACCACCAATGAAAAAAAAAAATCTACGAACCACTTACCTCAATTCTTGCAGTATTGGAAGTAGACTTAGGCGATTTTCGGTGAGGGGTGGTATTGAACTGAGAGAGGAAAGAGGGAGAGAGGAAAGAGGGAGAGAGTAAAGGAGAATTATTGTATCCTTTAACTTCTGGGAGGGAGAGAACAGATTAATTAGAAAGGAAATGCTAACCTTGCCTTTTAAGGATATACGATATGTACGTAGGTAGATCAGAAAGAAGAATTATTGTATCGTTTTAAGTTGTGTATTGTTTCCTTTCACTACATAAAAAGTGAGGTTTCCATTTAATTGTTGGGTTCTTAAAATGGAAATAACATAATTTTGGTACTTTCGGCTAGGAAATGGCAGAATTGTAATAACATTTTTCAATAATCAGAACAAACCAATCTCTTCCGCATTTTTCAACCGTCGGATCATTTGTTTTGTAGGCTTTCAAAATCTCCAAGACAATTTACATTTCCATTTATAAATGATGCACTTACTCACAGAACCATCCGTTTTTTACCAAAATGGTTTGCACCGTTTCCTCTAATTACGATATTTACCGGGCATATATTATAGGTTCAGATTTTCATCCATTTTATTCATTGAATAATTCCATTTTATACTTATTCCTCTAATTCCGTTTTAGTGCATATCATTTCTCTTTTCCGTTTGAATCAGTTGCCTTATCTTTTCTCTTGCCTTTTGTGTGTGTTGGATATTATTGGTGGTTCACTATTGGGCATCTCCTCAACAACTCAATTCTATTCGCAAAAGAACAAAAAAAGAAAGAAAGAGGGAGAGAGCAAGAGTAAACAAAAACAAAAGAGGAGATAGAGAGAGAACCGTGCGTTGGGGATAAACCAAAAGAAAATAATGGAATACATATGTAGATAAAACAATAGAACCTCTCACCTCAATTCTTGTAGTCTCGGAGGCAGAGTTAGGTGGTTTTCGGTGGGATGGTGGTATTGAATTGAGGGAGGAGAGAGGGAGAGAGTAAAGAAGAATAATAGTATCCTTTTAACTTTTTGAAAGGATATGTGTGGGTTTACCATAAAATTCGGAAATTAGAAAGGATATATGTGCAATTTACATTTCCTTTCATATACTTATTCCTCTAATTCCGTTTTGTACCATGCAGATTTTAAGAGATTTTAAAATCTCTTGTGCAATTTGCATTTCCTTCTATATATAGATTCCTCTAATTCCGTTTTTTACCAACATGGTTTGCACGGGATAGATGGGTTCAAATTTTCATTCCTTTTATTCCTTTAATAATTCCGTTTTTTACTTATTCCTCTAATTCTATATCAGTAAAATATTTAAGACTAAAAAAGGAATATAGAATGGAGGGCGGAGATTTATGCAGAAGGAGGGGATAAATCTTAAGCGTTGGTTGTTTTTTTGGATTCAAACACTTTCTTGAGGATGGGCCACTTTTTGGAATGTTTTGTGTTTGGCAGCCTAGTTGGATTTTATCTCGTCAATCTGAGCCGTCTAAAGTCGCAACGGATGGCTCGGATGTGTTGAACGGGCACCGCATGGTATCCACTCGGCACTGAAGAATTTCTCCTTTGTATGCCAAGAATGCCCTTTCTTTCTTAGCAGTTTAAAGATTTGG
The DNA here is from genome assembly GCF_030253575.1 of Rhododendron vialii. Lineage (NCBI taxonomy): Eukaryota > Viridiplantae > Streptophyta > Magnoliopsida > Ericales > Ericaceae > Rhododendron > Rhododendron vialii. The sequence continues at coordinate 39,869,928 of NC_080557.1, read as the reverse complement.
CTAATAATTACCAGAATCTTATCGTGTATGTTTAAGTATTGAAAGGGCTGCAATATTCTCTAGGTTATTTGCAAGGACACCCCTTTAACTATCACGTTTTGTCAACTTTACTCCCTCATGTTTAAAACTCATCAACTTGACACCCCCCCCCCCCCCCCCAATCAAAACTCATCAACTACACCCCCTCCCATACTTTCTGTTAAAAACTTGGATGGAAACAGTCGAAAAAACTAAGTTGCTCTTTTTGTCTGTGAAAGAAAGAAATAGGGTTTGGGGGAACAACATAACACACGCCTCCTCTTCCCCCTCTCTCCTCTGTCTCTCTCTTCAATCGACATGGCCCAGAAAATCAAAACCCTAGAACCCAACTAAGAACGTCAAATCCATCACATTCGAAACCCTCAATCAAGTCATTCAAATAAGTTCGAAACGCAGCAATAGAGCACGAGTATGAGTTCATCTTCTCTCCAAGCTTCTATTTAAGCATTGGAAACCCTCTGCTTGTTCAAAACCATAAGTTGTGTAAGTTGTAAGTTCAAACTTTAGGTTATTAAAATCATACTTTTTGGGACTATAAATGTATGATTGGGAACCCTAAAACTTAGATTGAAGATTCTAAATGTTGTAACAAGAAAATACGAGATTTAGGGGCTATAAAAAACTAAGAATTTTGGGGATCTGTTCTAGGGATTTAGGGCTATAAAAAAATACGAAATTTTACTAAAAATACGCCCTTGAAGTGACCTGTTTAAGATTAGGGGTATTAAAAATTTGCGATTTTTGTATTTTTCCTAAGCAACTTGAATAAAATATGCACTTTTCATAGATTTTCAGTAAAAATTTTGGCCCTTTCCTGAAGTTCCATAATTAAGTCCCAGATTTAGTGGTCTTTCTTTTTATGCTTTCCATGTGTTCTTTATAAGTTTTAGTTGACATTCTTAGAGCATCCCCATTGTAATAATCAAATTGATATGGATAAGCAAACTTAACAACAATGCTAAAAAAACACCTCACATTGTAATAAGCAAAGTTACAAGTCTTTTAGCAAATAACCAAATTCCACTCATTCCATAACCAAACTTAACAACTTTTACCAATAACCAAAACTCAATAACCAAACCCACTAACTAAACTCAAAACTCAATAACTAAAAAATACCCCACATTAGAATCGTCTCATCGAGACGAATAATTTGGTGTGGTCGGGTGCGTGATTGAAACTCATTTGCTATTGGATATAGGTGCATTGCGTATTGTGGGGGTTTTTTTTTATAGAGATGCAAAAATAACCAATGTGGAGGTAAATGTTGTTAAGTTTGATTATGAACTAAATGGATAATCAAATGCTGACGTGGCACATTTTGGTTATTGATTTTGATTATTCCCATTGCGGATACTCTTAGCAGTTTAAAGATTTGGCTAATAATTATCAGGATCTTGTCGTGTATGTTTTAGTATTGAAAGGGCTGCATTATTCTCTGGGTTATTTGCAAGGACACCTCTTTTACTATCACGTTTTGTCAACTTGACTCCCTCATGTTTAAAACTCATCAACTTGACCCCACCCCCCAACTATTAAAACTCATCAACTACACCTCCTCCCATAATTTCCGTTAAAAACTTGGACGGAAACAGTTGAAAAGGCTAAGTTGCTCTTTTGTTTGTGAAAGAAAGAAATAGGGTGGTGGGGAACAACACAACACACGCCTCCTCTCCTCCTCTTCCCCCTCTCTCCTCTGTCTCTTTCTTCAATTGACATGGCCCAGAAAATTGAAACCCTAGAACCCAACTAAGAATGTCAAATCCATCACGTTCGAAACCCTCAATCAAGTCATTCAAATAAGTTCAAAACCCAGCAACAGAGCACGAGTATGAGTTCATCTTCTCTTCAAGCTTCTCTTTCAGCATTGGAAACCCTCTGCTCGTTCAAAACCATAAGTTGTGTAAGTTGTAAGTTCAAACTTTAGGCTATTAAAATCATACTTTTTAGGACTGTAAATGTATGATTGGGAACCCTAAAACTTAGATTGAAGCTTCTAAATGTTGTACCAAGAAAATATGAGATTTAGGGCTATAAAATACTAAGAATTTTGGGGATCTGTTCTAGGGATTTAGGGCTATAAAAAATACGAGATTTTACTTAAATACGCCATTGAAGTGATCTGTTTAAGATTAGGGGTATTAAAAATTGGTGATTTTTGTATTTTTCCTAAGCAACTTGAATAAAATATGCACTTTTCATAGATTTTCAGTAAAATATTTGGCCATTTCCTGAAGTTCCATATTTAAGTCCCAGATTTAGTGGTCTCTCTTTTTATGCCTTCTATGTGTTCTTTATAAGTTTTAGTTGACATTCTGTTAATTTATAAGTGTTTGTATGCTTTTTATGAGTTTTTTCAGTTCATTAATCCTCTGATTAATAAAGTGTGTTTGTATGGTTTTCATGAAAATTTTCATTCCATAGGACAATTTTTTATTATAACTCTTTTGCTAGCCATATTTTAAGTATCGTATGCTTTCCATGAGAAGAGGAAAAAAAGAAGAGAAAAATCTAGGAGATTTCTTCTTAAACTTGGATTGAAGCCTAATTTGGTAAGTACATGCATAGAGGGGTAAAATTTATTGTTTTTGATGTTCAATTTTTGCTTGAAGTGCTGAATCTAGATTTAAGTTTGTGTTGAAGACCCATGAACCTCGTTTAAATTCCTAGAAATTGACATGTTTAAAGTTTGTGTAATTCATGAATTTGGTATATTTGAGATAGTCCATGAGTATGTTCAAGCTTACTTATGTTTTGTGAAGTTTTTGTATGAGTTTCGATGTGAATTTTAGGTTTTACTTTAGAAATTCGTACAGCTTATGGGTAGGCAATTTAGAGTTTCAACAGAATTGAATCTACCATGTTCTTGAGGAAATTTTCTCACCAACATCCTGACCTTAATATTTTTTGATATTTTTATTAAAGATACCTATATGTGTCTATTTTATTTTGTAAAATTTTCGGTACCTAATTCAAAATGTGGAAGGAGTTAAAATTCGTTAACCGACCTGCTGTTGTGGTATTTGCAGTGCTGACATCATCATCGCACTTTACGGAAACGGTCATATTTTTTAGCTCGAGTAACGAAATCGCGAACCGTTTTCTGATTTTGAAACTAGACACATAGACCTTTAAAAATAAATAAGGAATATTTAAATATTCATCCTCTTTATCCATGTCATGTACGAATTCATCCCGCCCTTTTTTCATAGTTATGTTTTCATCCTTTTAGTGTGTGAATTACCTTTCTTACCCTTTTCACTATGATATACATAAATTATGTTATATTGCTTTCCTAATTTAGTGGGATTGGATTTGATTGTTTTCCCAATTTAGTGGGATTGGCTTGGATTATTTTCCTAATTCAATGTTATATTGCTTTCCTAATTTAGTGAGATTGGATTTGATTGTTTTTCCAATTTAGTTGGATTGGATTGGATTATTTTCCTAATTCAATGTTATATTGCTTTCCTAATTTAGTGGGATTGGATTTGATTGTTTTCCTAATTTAGTGGGATTGGATTGGATTATTTTTCTAATTCAATGGGATTTGGTAAATTTCAATATGATTGATTACTTATTTTTAGGAATATAACATGATAAGTTGACCACGTATTTGCATTTTTTCTTCATTCTTCGAGTTGGCCAACCAGATAACAGAAAGTCATATTTTTCATTGATCTTATTACATGGAACATGGCTAAATTACCGTAAAAATATATATAACATGACATTCAAACCGTTACATGGTTAAATTACCATGACGATTACTACGTGGACACGATTAATATCCCATGATTCGAACAAATATTTCATGGTAAATGGTTCAAATAAACAAAAAACCATTCAATCTGTGTATTGTCATGGAAACCTTCATTAATAATGTAACGACCCGAATTTTTGACCCAATTTTTTTTAATACAAATTTATATTGTTAAATTTTTAATTCAATAATTAATTAGATTGAATAATTAAAATATATTATTATGTGTACAATTGATATTATTTGCACTATTGTATAAGATATGTATTTAAACTTTAGATATACAGGGAATTAGGGATTCATATTCATCTCTTATCTTTCCTATCTAAACCCTAAGTAGAACTCTATTCAAACTAACTCTCTACTTCTTTATCTCTTATCCTATACATAAAAGTGTCCAGATACATTCTCACCATGTACATACATGCGTCCACATACATTTGAATTGAAAACCCCCCAAATGTGGCACTTGTCCCCCATCTTTTTATCATTATCAGTATCACTCTCCTTCCTCATTCCACCACTTCTACACTTATCCTCTCACCTTCTCATTACCTTATTCTCTCTCATTATACATATTCACATAAATCCGAAAATTGAACACCAGTATATTATTTCACTCCCAATTCTATTGTTGAGTCTAGAGAGAGAGAGAGTTGTGGCCATAGGTGTGTGCACACCGTGAGTTTCGTGGGCACACCGCTGCTGCCTATCAGAGTGCCGCCGGACGCTACCCCGAGATTTCAAAACCACCATGGCGATCTACGGACACCGTACAATACTTATCCGGACTTAGAATTGCGTTTGAGATAGTTTTCCGGAAACCCGAAACCTTTATCTGCATTTTAATGGAGTTACTTAGATTTAAAGTTTATTGAAAATGATGATCTGCTGTTAAATTGTTAATTTATTTTTAATCCTGTTTATATTAAAATTTAGTCCGGTTGTCCTGAAATGATTAGTGTAATACCCTGTGAAAATTTATGATCGTTTAACAAGTGTTTGATTGTGAAATTATTATTGATGTTGCATTGTTAATTTGTATTTGAGTGGACGTTTACGTGTTTAATAAATTATTGGAGTAGATAAATATTTATGAAATATTAACAAGAATATTTTATTAATAAAAATTTATTTAGATTGTAAACAAAAAATATTTTAGATTATAAATTAGTTAATCTTTAACTCTAATAAATATTGACTAGAATAGCCTCGCATAATTTTGTTGTTATAAAAATCTCATATTAATATTTAATATAGTTAGTAAATACTAAATTTAGCAATAAGTATTTTTCAATAAAAAATTTATTTGTAAAATCTATGAATAATATGAGAGTTAAAGAAAAATGTATAAATAGTAGAAATGTTTTATAAAATTTCTAAATGAGAGAAACAGACTTAATTTTAAGTGTAGTAATTAATTGTTTGACTGAATATTATTTTGTTACTCGCATGATTAATTTTATGACATGATTAATTTTATCGCATGGTTATGAGTTGTTAGTACTTTTAGTTGAAATGTTGAACCGTGTGATATTTTGTTGTGGCTGTAGATTGGACAAATAGGTTCCTTGGGTGGTTACGAGTAGTGACTCATATAGACGACGATAAGTAAATGGAAAATGGTAAAGTGTTGGAAGTGTGATTGTGTGGATTGTGATTTGAGCCATGGTGATGGCAAAGGTAACCTATGGGGCCCTGTGTTGAAATGGGTTACCTGAGGGGCCCGGTGTTGTGACGCTAACGTATGATACGTCATGGGAAGTTTTTCTTCGAGGAAGAGAATGGGTCCCATGAGACGATTATAGTTAGTGAGACGTTAATGTATGATACGTCATGGAAAGTTTCTCTTTGAGGAAGAGAATGGGTTCCATGAGACGGTTATAGTTAGCGTGGGGTAGTGGATGTCCGACCCTAATGTACGATACGTCATGGGATGACTCGATCCTCCTGTTATGGTCTTAAGTGAGAACATACTCGGTACATAACTTAGGTGCGCTCACCTAGGACCCTGGTGCAGGACAAGCAAGAGGAATGGTGGACCCATGAGACAATTGTAGTTAGTGGATGTGGGAGGAAAGGATCTCGCGGAGAGAATCCTTAGATTACATGTAAGACGATGGATAATAAAGAAAAAGACGATGTGTTATTATTTTGTACCTTCGGTGTATTATGAATTATTATATTGTTGATATGCATATTGTGGTATTGGGTTTTAGGATTTCTACTTGGTGAATTATCACTCAGGATACGTTTGTATCTTGGCAAATCGTTTGCTTCGGCGTTCAATTTGCCAGAGTGTGCAGGATTCCACAGTGGAGCAGTTGATACAGGTGGGACCCCCTGGAACGGAGTCTGGGCCAACGTTGCTTGGAATTCGTATCAAAACTAGAGTCGCTCTGAAGTTGCTTTTATTAAACAAATGTACATAGATTTTTGTATTATTTTGAAATTGTAATTTTTGTATAAGGATAAATAAAGGCCTAATAGTTTGTAAATTTCAGTGTATTTTAGGGTTAATGCTTCCGAAATTCTTTGGAAAATCGGGGCGTTACAAATAATCATGGTAAGAATACCCAAACAAGCCACAAATAAAAAAAATCAACGAACAAGACAAGAAAAAAAATATGAATATTCAATCGCCGATTCATGGTTAATAAACCATGAATAGCCAAACATATAAACAAAAAAAAAACTTCAAATCATTACATCTTGAAGATTTGCTCCGGCGACAACGATAACGCCCCCTTTTCCATTAAACTTCATTGACGATAGAAGATGATTGATTGGCGAAAGGGAGGAGGGAATCGGTCGACAGCAACGGTACCGAAGGGAGATTTTTGTTGGCTTCATTGATGACGATAGAGGATGATTGATCGGCGAGAGGCAGGAGGGAAACGGCGGCGATAGAATGGAAGACGTCGGACGACGAGTGGATCACTGCCCACCGGAGGACGTGTGAATGGCGGCGGTTGTTTATGGAGGACGAATGGAGGACTTTGGAGAGAGAGAGAGAGATGCTTACTTATATATAATCCCACCCGAATTTTTGGGATCCATAATTTTAGGGATTGAACCGAAATCGTGGGACGGGATGGGAAAGATTATGTTTTGGTCTCATTTTCTGGTATATATATATATATATATATATATATATATATATATATATATATATATATATTAGGGGCACTTTTGGTATAAAAAAAGGGATGAAATCATAACTGTTCAAAAAATAGAGGATGAATACTTAAGTTGGATGAGATTTGAGGATGGATAATTAAACCTCCCAATAAATAAAGATTGTGCCTCAATTATTCTTAAGGAAAATCAGTTTTTAGTTCGAAATAGCTAGAGCTACAGTTTTTGCAACTGTTCTCACTAGGCTAGTTATCTAACTTCTTTAATTGTTCTCAAATGTGTTTAGGACCTCACTTAAGTTATATTTATGCACGTTTAACAATTTCTAATTGTGTTTCCATTCCTAATTGTTATAGAAAATTCGTGTAACGCCCCGAATTTTGAGTACGTTAAATAGACAATTTTATTGGAAACTTCAAAATAGAGTCTGGCTCATTATTATATCACAACCTCCATAAGAGTACTTTTATTACATAAGGGAGGGAAACTAGGGTTCCTATCTACAGCTCCACATGCTCCTCCATCTTAGCCAGCTCCTCGGCTCTGAAAACCTCCAAGGTGTAGAGTTCACCCTGCTCATCTACAAGGTCTGACACATTATACCGACGTCGCCTCCGATATAATATGTCAGGGTTTCAATAGTAATACCATAAGCTACAAAGGCTCAGCAGAATAATCACATACCCGCTAACCCATAAATTACAAACAATAGGTCATAGAAATAACATGCCACTCAAGAATTTCGAATAGCACATGCATATTCAATAAAGCACTTAACAATGACACAAACACATTTGCTATTCAACTGGCATTAGTGTCCATGAAATCAATGTTTCTCCTACGCAACTCATCGTAGACCATGTCTCATTTTCCTTTTACCAAATCAACATTTCTAAAACACTTTTTAAACATGTCATGTTACCAATGAGGTTACCACGTTCGGCTCCATTGACAACACACACAATGAGTTACAAAGTTCCGCCATATTGTAGTTTCAAAAATCCATACACATAAATGGGCTACCACGTTCAGCCACATTGCTATTTTCAAATCCATACACACAATGGGCTACCACGTCCGGCCACATTGCTATTTTCATAATTCATACAATGGGCTACCAAGTCCGGCCACATTGCGGTTTTCATAATTCACATAATGGGCTACCAAGTCCGGCCACATTGCGATTTTCTTGGCTCATCTCCGCGGATAATCAAGTCACACCTCTAATGAGACTACCACGTTCGGTCCCATTGGCAACACACACCACACAATGGGCTACTACGTTCGGCCACATTGCGGTTTCAAAATATTTCTTTTCATTAACCACACCCTAGTGTCATGTTTTTAACTTTTTCAATTTTTGTGTCTCGTTTTCATGCAATGATTCTGCGGCAGGATTTTTCACGTAAGTAATCATAAATCATTCACTGTAATCTTGAAACTAAACTAGCAAGATTACTTATCATGCTCATATTATCACGTAGTCATGCTCAAACATTTAGCACACAATATAAAACGTAGTGTCAGAAGGACGGACACCTTTGGAGTGGAAAATCACTTATGCTTTATCACACATCAAACAAGTAATCTAAGTAATCACGTATGCATGCTCATAACCATCCTAAGATCAAAATATGAATACTTTCGATTAAGTTTATATTTTTGAAAATCCGTTCTTTCTTCCTTTTAGGAAAGTTCAAAACAACATATGTTTTTCTGTAAAATAAAATCGATATATTCAACATACTCCCCTTCCTTTTCAAATTTTAATAAACACCTTTCAAGTTCTCATGCATTTCCACATACAAACAATGTACACATTTCTATATTTAAAGATAGTAAGTATGGGAGAATCTACTTACACTTAGAGTTAGAGTGAAAGGATAATTTATATGATCATACAAATTTTCTATATTTAGGATTAATGAGTAAGGGAAACTCTACCGTTCTTCTTGACGGTAGGGCGGCCACGGAAAAGTAAGTTGACTATCGGACGGAGTGACTTCCTACGGTACGCTTCCTGTAGTTTCGAAAGAGAAAGGTTTCTCTCGAAACTAGTTCTTGGCTAAACTACTAAACTTTTTTGGATCGAGAGTGTAGTCGAGTGGTGGTTTAGTGGCGGCCTTGGATGAGTTTCTTAAAGAACTCAAGAAGACCTCGAGAACAAAGGAATAACAATTAAGAACACAAGAATTTCTAGAGAGAGAAGTTGTAGGGTGAATGTGTGAGTTGAATGGCAAGTGAGGGGTCCTATTTATAGCAAGACATTGGCTCCCTCTCTCTCATATGGGCGGCCCCCCCTCTCTCTCTCTCCCATGGATTTGCTCCATTGTCTTGTCCAATCAAACCTTACAAGCATGCCAAGCCATTTTAATCCAATTTAGGTGTAAGACTAGGTAATCATGGAGATTTTCTAAGGCTTTAAGGCAATCCTAGGTGATTATAACCTAGGTTGGCAAGTTTTACAATTCTAAGAGGTTAGCTTTCCATGTTTAGTCAAACCTAAGTCTAGGTTGTAGTCAAAATCTAGGGTAATTAAGGGCTAGGTTCAGGATGATTAAAGGCTAGATTGTGTGCTTGAAGTGGTCTAGGAATGGGTTGTCATGTAGTAATTAGGCTGAGGCTAAGAGGTAGCTTGTGTGAGTGTACAAACACATGCATACACCCCACACTCTCTCTCTCTCTCTCTCTCTCTCTCTCTCTCTCTCTCTCTCTCGGCCTCTCCCCCTCTCTCTCTCTCTCTCTCACTCTCGGCCTCTCTCCCTCTCTCTCTTTTCCTATTTTCCATGTATCTATATATATGTGTGTGTGTGTGTGTAAGACTAAGTATGTTTAGGTCTACGTAGCCTTATAAGTCTAAGAGAAAGAGTAATGATTATGGTTAAGGCTTTCAATGCTAGTCATTGCCCAATGGTTAATACATTTTCTAGAAAGTATATATATACATATATCTATATATATAGCTAGGTATACTTAGGCCTAATTAGTCCTATTAGGTCTAAGGAAAGGTAATGATTAAAGTTAAGCTTTCAAGTGCAAAGCATTGTCCAATGGGTAAGGATTTTCCTAGAAAGTATATCTATGTATATATAGGCTTGCTTATAATAGGTTATGAGGTGTGTGTGTATATACACACACACACACACACACACACCTAGGGAAAGATCTAGGAAAGCAACTTTGGTGGGTAACTAGGTTTAAGGCTATAATCCTTAGGTTTGCATGCATGACAAGCATAATGATTACTACTTTTGGTAGCATAATGATGACTTCCTTTGGTCCAAAAGGTTCAAGTAGGGTTGGAAAGGTTTATAAAGTTCATCTAAGGTTAGGAGAATGTAACTAGGTTGAATGGGTACTTAGGTTTCTCTAACTAATCGGTTGGAAACTAATTCTATTTGCCAAGTAGGACTTTTAGCCAAGAAATATAATTTAAAGATTTTATTTAACTCACTAAGAAAATATACAAGTGCTTCTACAAGCATACTTGTCTTTGAAAAATGACTAGATTGCCCGGTGCGAAGGGATTTAATTATATAAGTATCAAATCTAATTATGATGGATTATTAAAGTTAAAAGGAAGACTATAAGGCAATTCAAGAATAAGAAATTTTCAAATATTAAAATGATATTTTTATTTACTAAAAATCGAGATTGTTACAATTCGGGTGGTTCGTAGAACCTATGTGAGTGATTTAATACCTAAATTACATGGTTTTGAACTTGTTTTCCTTAACGAGCTTATTTAAACAAGTTTTATAAATTGTATACTCCATGGAATAACAATGGAATTGAAGGTGGACCTATTTGTGAAATATTTGCGAATCTATTTAATGGCATTTCCAACATCCGGTCTCGCTAGCGAACGGCTTAATAGATAGCAAGGGTTTTTGAGATTGGCGTGTCTTTTGGGATAATGTTTAGTGTGGCTGGGTGTTTACTTTTGGGATGTGTTGTATATTTGGAAACTTGTAGAAAGGAAGTTATGCTTTGTAGACATTTAACTTTGTATATGGTTTGTTTAGCTTTTAAATTTGTAGGTAAGCACAACTCTGAGAGGTTTACCCTTTTGATTTGTAAAACCTATATAAGACTTTGGTTTGTTATCAATAAAAAGCTGACTTTTGCTTCCGCCGTTATGTTTTAGTCCCTTTTGATTATCACTTGTTTAGGCGATATTTGATTTGTGATTTGGCCTTAGTGAGAAATCACTAGCATTTGTCATGAGTAAGACCTCTAGGGGCGGGTTGATAAGCGACCAAGATTGTATAATCTTGGAGATTAAAGTCCTCCACTTTGTAGTGTTTTTGCATATAAGTCATCGTTTTTATTTGATATTGCACGAAAGGTTGCTTTTTGATAGTTTTAGGTAAAACATGGAACTAAGGCGGTTTTTGTCGCCATGGATTGCTTTTGGAAGCATTCGACTATTCAAGGCTGCTTGGCGGCTCCCCACCAGGTCTCGTCGGATGATTAACCGTGTGGAGAGAGGGTGTCGGGTCATCGTCAGGCCGTTCAGATCAAGGCGAGGCCAAAATCAGGAATCTGTCAACCCAGTACCAGCACTGGGATTTGGCCAGTATCGGTGCCCACTCTCCAGAAGTTGTATTTTGGCGGCCAATTGAAGACCCAATACCGGTACTGGGAGTTGGCCAGTACCAGTATTGCCTACAGAAAATATCTACGTTTTTGTTTAGTTTTCCAACTTTCCATTTATGGAATTCTTGCCACTTTTGGCATGTTTTTGGATATTTTTAGAGAGAAAGGTGTTTTAGTATAAATACCCCTCTCCTCCCTTTATGTAGATCTCTCTTTTCATTACACTTTAAGTTTTTACTTTTCCTAGCAACCTCCATTAATGTCCTTAAGCTTTCCTAGTTAATTTCTTCAAGAACTCAAGTAAGAAAAATTGTTGTTTGTTATTTTCCTGTTTATTAAAGTTGCTTGTACGGACTAGATCCTTATTAATATCAAGTTTATTTCTGTTTTTATCAGTTAAATCTAATGTCTCAATTTCCTAGCATGCTTTACTCTTGTTTAATGGTTGAGTAGTCACTTAGGCTTGGTCATGGGGTAATATCTTCCATAAGGCTTAGTTGTTTTAATGGTTCTTCTTTGACTCGATCATGATTTTAGTAAGGAGAAGGCTTAATCTCTAATTTTTGGCCAAACCAAAGGGCCAATACCTTCTTTGACCGTGTGTTTCCCGGAGTTTTAACCTTCAGCTTGCACATGGGGCTTGGGGCTTCTAACACTCCCGGCGCTTGAGTTAAATGTCTTCTAAATGAGATTAAGTCATTTTCGAGCTAAAAAACCATGATTACTTTTGGCTTTTAACGTTGAGTGCTTTAGCTTCATGCTTGTCTATGTCTTAAGCTTGAGTTATTAGACAGAACGGTTAAATGGGCTAAGTCATCGGGCGGTTTATCCCCTAGACGTTGCCGCTTATTTGAACTAAATACAAACCGCTTTTCTAGTCTTTTTACTTAGCATTTCAACTGTTTAAAGCAAAACCAAGTTGGCCGTCTTTAACGCTGAAATCCACCATATAAAACTTACAATCCGATTAAGCTATCTCTGATTCCCTATGGTACGATCCCGGTCTTACCGGTTTATTATGCTACCGACAATCTAGCCCTACGCTTAGGATTTTCCAACCTTATTTGAAGGCGATGTTGTGGTGCTAAGCACAGGTCAGGGTTGTGACAGATTTGGTAGCCATTTTTTAATATAACCTCATGGATTTAGTTTACTTTATAGTCCATGACATATTTATAAACTTTCATTACATTGTGTGAATGTAGGGATGGAGGAGATCCACTAGGATAGGGAATGCAATTTTTTGGAGTCAGGCATCAATTTCATCTACTGCATCATGTGCTAGTGGTAGTGGAAGTGGCAATGCCACAATGCCAACCACTCCAATCCCCAGGCTGGACTCCAAATGAGCAACTTCAACTTCAACCCCAAGTTCAGCACAGAAATCTGCCATTTGAATATGGTTTAGGGCATGGTTTAGGATAATGACCAATATGTAATGGATTTGTAGTACCTAATGGAACAAGAACTTTATCTTTTGTTGGTTCCTAGTATTGAATGTATTATTTTTGTGCTTTCCAGTTCTTTAGCTTGATTGACAGTAGTTTGGTTATGTGTAATATCGATTGACAAACAATGTTATCTTTTGAATTATGTGACTAGAATCTGAAAACTGGGTTTGGTTTGTTAAACAATCAATACTGAATGTAATATTTTGGAGTCAATGGAAACTTGTTTCATGGTCTTGTTTCTGGGCTGTGAGTGGATTGTGGAAATATGGTTTGCCATGTTTTGGTGTGTATGCAATGGAGCTGTTTTTTACATTTATGGGTTGTATTATTGATGGATGTAGTGATTTTCCAAGTTTATGGATAGTCTGGGGTAATTGGAAGTGGGAAGTGTGTGGAATCCAAAATCGGGGTGATTGAGAGAGAGAGAGAGAGAGAGAGAGAGAGAGAGAGAGAGAGAGAGAGAGAATCTGGGTCTCGGTTGGTCTGGGCGTTGCAGTAGGGGGGTTGTGAGGAAGAGGAGAAGAAGAAGAAGAAAATCTGGGAGGAGGAGAGAAGAGTTCAGAAAGAGGGGAGAATAAGAAATGGAAGAAAAAAAGATTTTTTTCAGTGATATAATGTTTGGGGAAGGGTTTTAATTCCCCCCCCCCCCCCTTTTCATTTTTAATTCCCACCCAAGGGAAGGGCATTTTTGGGTTTGAAAATATTATTCCGTTAAAATTATTGACAAATGTTAACAGATTTGGCCAAATTTGGACGGAAGGGGTGTAGTTGATGAGTTTTGATAGTTGGGGGGTCAAGTTGATGAGTTTTAAACATGAGGAGGTCAAGTTGACCAAACGTGATAGCTAAAGGGGCGTCCTTGAAATTAACCCTTATTCTCTCTCTCTCTCTCTCTAAAGTTGTACCACACGTGAGTGGGTACCAAAAAGAAGCCCATGTTCACTTTAATTCAAATTAAAAATGATACTCACACAATAATCTAAACAGAGCAACCCACCTTTTACTTCCCTAGCCACATTTCCTACTTGTATTTATTCACAATTACGAACTGCGGGACTCCCCGCGGGGAGGACTGTGTCGGGACCCGTGGAATGGAAAGCTTTGGATACCCTAACCTAAACTTCTTTCTGCTCAGCTCTACCCAAAAACTCAGACCCCATTCATTTACCCAGAACAACTTACGGTGGCCACTATTCACTCCAGGCTCCACCTGCTATTTGATACGGAATTTACGGAATGACATGTCCGCGATGTCGCGGGTTAGTAGCGCACATCGGTCGAGTCCTTCTCAATATCATGGTTATAACTGTTCATTCTATAGAACCACTTGTTTTACGGTTTGAGATCTCAACATCATGGTTACATTTTCGGTGACCTCCATAAAATGAACAATTCACCTCATGATGATAAAATTTTGAATGATCCCATTTAGACGCACTACGACAACTACAAGTGGGACAGAGCCAGAATTTTGTAAATACGGGGACAGGACTATGAACAACAAGACTTCAAAATTTCAAGATTCGAAAATCTAATAGTTCGTTTAGTTTAAATTTTGAGGGAGGTTTTTTTTGAAGAGAAATAGAAAGAATACATCCACTTAACACTGATGGATTAAACTCGCGGAGCCTCGAAAAAACAACTACTGTACTATGGCAAAAGTTTGAGGCAATTATTTCGCTTAGCTAAAAAAAAGCAGTTGCAGAATCCTAAATTTTTCAAAGAGAGATTATATTCTTTGTTTGTAGAACGTAAAGATGGGGATATTTTTGAAAAATATCTATTCATTCTCTATCTGTTTTTCTTGCTTAATTGAAACCTCTCTAAATTTCCTTTAACTACTGAAAGTACACAAAAGAATAAAAGAGAATTGGTGCGGAGAATTTCACTTGCAGATTCCACATCCATCATAGTGGTATTGGTTCTTTGAAACCTGATATGCATAATCTTCTTTAATCAATCAGATTACCAATTTTTTGAAGAACAAACAACGGATAACATCAATCAGATTTACCAATTTTTTGAAGAACAAACAACGGATAACACGATGAAACTTACATCATCGTCGAAGAATTTACATTTCGGACAAAAGTACTTTCCCACGCAAACTCCACCGCTAATGCAATTTTGTTGGACCTAAGAAGAGAAGTGTAACAATCCGAATTTTCGACCAATTTTTTTAAAATTAATATTTTATTATAATTCTTTTACTTAATTATCATTTTATCATTCTTTATTAAACTAAATTGATTGTCTTATTATCATTTAAACCCTCGTACTAAAATTTCAGTGAAAATATGCTATGTGTGCCGTGAGTGTACAAAAAGGAGAAGAAGAAGATTTAACTCTTGACACCCATTAGTTGCGCCATGTACTACCCTTAGCCTTAAGCTCAACAAAATCCTAAAGAATCCCATAGATACATGAAGATGGAGGTACCGATACAGGAGATCCCACGAATTGGGGGCCAAGTAATTAATTGTAGGAGATTTTGTGTGTGTGTGTGTGCCGTGTAAGAGAGGGAGAGAATTTAGTTTGATCCAAAATCCCATCATTTTAACTCTACACTATCCTAGTGTTGTAGCCATGTGAGCCTACAAGAGAGAAAGGATGAACAATAAATGTGTCATTCTTGTAGCTCACGCATATGAGAGAGAGAGAGAGAGAGAGAGAGAGAGAGAGAGTCTGCCGAGAGGAGGGAGAGAGAGGGTTGGGTTTTCTATCCAAAACCTCGTCACATGCTCCTATGTTATCCTATAGGGAATGACTTCATTGTCTCCGATCATTTTGGGAACACCGTAATTTTTGGCATAACAAAATCATTATGAGTATAATCAAAACTCATTACAAGCATAACAGAACCATAGCAAGGCATAACCAAAATCATAGCAAGGCATAACTTATTTGTTATTGTAACGACCCTGATTTTTGGTAAATAAAAATTTCGTTAAATATTTAAATTTTATCTTAATTACTTGGATTTGCTACTAAAAATTTCTTTTTAATTTTTATAATCCATCATAATTAGATTTGAAACTTATAAAATTATATCTTTCACGCCGAGCAATCTTGTCATTTTCTAAAGACAAGTATGCTTGTAGAAGCACTTGTATTTTTTTTTTCTAGTGAGTTAAAATAAAATCTTTAAATTATATTTCTTGGCTAGAAATTCTACTTGGCAAGTAGAATTAGCATCCAACCGATTAGTTGGTGGAACCGGATCACCGATTCACCTAGTTACAATTTCCTAACCCTAGATGAACCTTTTTGACCGTCTTTGAACCTTATGAAACCCCCGAACTCTAATTGAACCATTAGACTATAGGAGTAATCATTTTATTCCTATGTTTAGTCATTTCACTTTACCTAGCATCATTACTTACCCTACCTATTGGATAATAAAGGCAAGGGAAAACTTTAACCTTTAGTCCATAAATGTTAGGGAAAATATTATCCCTTGGACAATAGATTCCCATGACTAGTCATATCAAATTATTACCAATATCCCTTTACCCCTTGGTCCATAATTGTTAGGAAAATTTTTGTCCCTTGGTTATTAGACCTTTGACTTGCCTAAATGCATGACAAGACAAGTCATACAAGAATTCCATCATTTTGCTTCCAAAAGAAGCAACCTTAGACTTGCCATAATGAGAACCTAGATTTGACTAGTCATTCAAGCCCATACTTACCTTCTTTAACCAATGGTTAATAAATGCTAGGAGAATTTTTGACCATTGGTTAATAGCAATTAAGTTGCCAATGAAGCCTTGATTTGACAATACAAAATCACGGGCTAAGGAATCTCATCATTTTGCTTCCAAGGGAAGCAAGGCTAGCTTTGCCATGCATGCACACCTATGTTCTAGTCTTAAAATCCTAGACTTACTTTCCTAGATTTTCTTGGATGTATATAGATACAAGAGAGAGAGAGGGAGAGAGAGAGAGAGAGAGAGAGAGAGAGAGAGAGAGAGAGAAAGGCCGGATGGAGAGAGTGGGGTGGAGTGTGTGCATGAGTTTTGATTACTTACACAAGCAACATTATAGCCTTAAGCCTATTTTTGACCACTTGCCAACCCATTTCTAGTCTTTCAAAGTACAAAGTTAGCCAATGATTTCATTCTTTCTTGCAAGCAACCTCCCCATAGACTTGACAAGTCCAAAACCCTTCATGATGACCTAAAGATTTGGCCAACAAATGGAAGTGACAACTCATGGAAGACTTGGCATGCTTTCAAGCTTGATTGGACATGACAATGGAGCAAATCCATGGGAGAAAGGAGAGAGGGGGGGGGGGGGGGGGGGGGGGGCCATAGAGGAGGGAGGAGGAGCTCAAGTGTTGGCTATAAATAGCACCCCATGCCTTCCATTCAACTCACACCATCACTTCTTGCTCTCACTCCTCTCTAGAAACCATTTCTGTTTTTCCAGGCAGCTTACTGCCCTCCACGAATCTCCATTTTTCTCCTGCTTAAAGTAGTTTTTAGAACCAACTCCCTTCGATAAAGTTGTAGAGCACTTCGAAACCTTCAAGTTAGACCCAAGAACCATCCCAATCGGTGAAGAAATGACAAAGATATTGGCATCCGAAGTTCAGTAAAAATCTCGGATTTCTATTTCCAGACAGCATACTGTCTCTGCCTTTATCACCATTTTTCTCCTACCTAAAGTAGTTTCTAGGATCAACTTCCTTCACGAAAGTCGTAGAGCACTTCGAGAGCTTCAACTTCGACCCAAGAACGATCGTATTCGGCCAAATATTGACCAAGTTACTGCCATCCAAAGTTCGGTCCAGATTTGCAAGTTCACCGCTCGTAGAAAATCTTCCAACTAGCTTATTCGGCCCCGACTAAGTTTCGGATCAAGGTAGATAAATCTCTACTCATTTTCCCTAGTATAACTTTAGTTATTTTGCTTATGATAAGGCAAGTTAAAGTATTAGGAATAAATAGCAAGCTCGTTTTACAAAATCTTGAAATGACATTACGATCATGTAGATTTTCTCTACTCACTTCCCTAAGTATACGTAGAACCCTAGTCCAATAACTTTACGTATAGTATAGAATCTACGTTAGAAAGTAGCATGTTCTTGATTCAAAGTATCACTATCGTAGATAAGATTATCTATTGTTTGGTTTCAAGTAAATAAGCTTATCGTTTAAAATGCATAATTGTCAATAAGTTTATCTCACTAATGGAGGTATGAACATGTTGGATAAATGACTTTGTCTTAAATAAACATATGTTGTATTGAATTTCTCAAAAAGTAAGATATAACGATTTTCGAAGGATAAGATTTTAACGCTTGATTTGAAGTATTCATATTTTGATCTTTTCGAGCATGCTTAGTAATATTGAGTTGAATGATCTTGCTAGTGTAGTTTCAATAAATGATTTATGCTTATTTTTGTGAAAAGTTCTACCGCGGAGTCTATGCATGAAAACGTGACAGGGAAATCGAAAAAGTTAGAAACATGACACCTAGGGTGTGGTTAACGAAAAGGCGTGTTTTGAAAAGGTGAAATGTTTTGGAAACCGCAATGTGGCCGGACATGGTAGCCCATTGTGTGGTGTGTGTTTTGTGTGCCAATGGAAACCCGGTGCGGCGGAACCATTGTGAGAATACTCGGGAGACCGGAACGGCGGAACCGAGGTTGGGTGTGTGGCTTGGTTATCCGCGGTACGGAGCCAGTGCAATCGTGTGCCAATGGGAACCCGGTGCGGCGGAACCATTGTGAGGATACTCGGGAACCCGGAACGGCGGAACCGAGGTTGGGTGTGTTAAACAAATAATTTTCGAAAGATGGATTGATATGTGAAAATGGGGACACGGTCTACGATGAGTCGCGTAGGAGAAAACCCGAAAATCTTGGACACCAACGATAGATGATTAACGAATGTGGATGTGTCATTGTTAACTGTGTATATACGTATCATGTGGAAATTGATGCTTTATTATAGCCTTGTTTGTAAATTAAGGTTGGTGGGTAAGGATTTCCTATTGAGCGTTGTAGCTCACGGTGTTGCCTTTTTGGTGACCCTGACATATTATATGGGTGGCGACGCCGGTATAATGTGTCAGACTTCTTAGATGAACAGGATAAGATGTACACCGTGGAAGCTTTTGGAGCAGAGGAGCTTGCTAGGATGGAAGAGCAAGCAGAGTAGTGTTAGGAATCCTAGTTTCCTTCCTTGTTGAATAAATGTACCCTTTCCTTATGATATATTTATGATGTAATAATGAGCCAAACTCTCTTTATTATATAATAAATGCCTCATTTAACGTACCCAAAATTGGGGGCGTTACAGTTATGCCTTGGTTGTGTTTAGTTATGCCTTGGTTGTGTTTAGTTACGCCTTGGTTGGTTTTATGGATAGTCCTTGGTTATGCTTGTAATTAATTTTAGTTATGCTCCTAATGGTAAAATTATGCCAAAAATTACGGTGTCCCCAAAATGACCGGGAACACCATAGCATAATCCATAAATATATATTATTATATAGGATGCATTTATGGATGGGACAAGAGAGAGAGAGAACCGGGTAAGAGGAAGAGAGAGATGATGAATTCATTGGCCTAAAAATACCAATGGCTGCTCCCTCATTTCTCACATTACCAATTATCCACTCCACTTGCTTCATTAGTTGGGAAAGAGAGAGGGAGTTTCGGCTGTGAGAAAGAGCAGGAGAAAAAGAATTGAATTCAAGCCCACCACATTCTCACCGTACCTTTCCACCGCCACTTAAACCACCATTCGATCTTTCAATTCCAAAATCTAGAAGTTGTTCAGGATCGTAGTAAAAAGAAAAGTACTTTTCTTTTTGCCAAATTCCAACCGAGGCGACGACACTCAGTTCATTTTTTTTGACTCGACGAATTTGTAACCCGCTACCGCCAAGAAGAACGGTAAAAACCTCTTACCTACTCACCTAAATCTAATGTTGATGTGCTATATAGTTAAATATTGAAATTAGAAATTATAAGGTAGTTCAATGGAAGTTTAACTCCTGGACCTAGTAAATGGTACCTTGATGGAAAAAAAGGGAAATGTCGAGTGCACTGGTGTTGATTCTTATTATTAGATATAGAAAAGTATGACTTGAAGGTTAATTATTGGAGTTTGAAATCTCCTGTTATTGCATGATTATTTGAAGTGACAATTGACATGTTAAAATTCTAAATTTCGTGCAACTGTATTCTTGTATTTTTTTATTTATTTTAGAAGCACGATTATTAATTATCACATACTTTAGCAAGTTCTGAAAAAATAATGTGAACGCGAGAAAATGATGCATGTTTACGAGACACGAGAAACGAGAGGGAAAGAGATGAGAAATTGAAATGTGAAAAAGATTAATAATTGTGTGAGTATGAGAGCCCGATGGAATATGAAAGAATGGTTAGCAGAAATCATGGCTTGGGTATGCGTGTGTGAGCATGAGAACACGATGGGATCAGTAAAGCTGGTCGGCGAAATCATGGCTCAGGTGTGCACGTGTGAGCATGAGAGCCCGATAGAATCTGAAATGGTTAGCGGAATCATGGCTCGAATGTGTGTGACCTAGGAGCCCAATGGAATCTGAAATGATGGTTAGCAGAACTAGTGTCGTGTGAAAATGGTGAAAGAGCTAATGAAATGAATAAGACTGAAAGCCCGATGGAATCTGAAAGAGACGGTTAGCGGAATCAGTGCTTTTGGATGGAATAAATTAGCCTGGGAGCCCAATGGAATCTGAAAGACGGTTAGCGAAACCAGTACTCGAAAAGAATAAATTGGAAAGTGAAATCAATATTGATAAAATGATGACACGAATTACGATATGCTGCGTTGACTCTAAAAAGACATTGACACTTTTGTTGAATTGTTATTTATTGTTGAACTGTTAAATCTCTGAGTTTTACCTTGCAAAGTTATATATTATTTTTTTTTAAAGTATGGGACATAGGGGTAGGAGTTAGCTATTGAGCTTAATTGCTCACGGTGCTATTTTTTTGTGGCCCTGGCATCTTATGCCAGAGAGTTTGGAGATGTATAGGTGTAGTACTATCCGTCAGAAGAGTATGATACTGATCAGAGACTTGCTGAGAAAAAATAAGGATACGAAAAGTATATTACCTTAGTGCTCACCTTTATTTGTTAGACAGATGTAATTTGAATTTATAAATTTTTGGAGTTTGTAATGACCTTATATTCATTTCTATTTAATAAATGTTAAAAATTTATTAAATTAACATTTCCAAAAATCGGAACGTTACAAGAAGGTTGGCCAAGAGGATAAGAAAAATAAATTTCCTTTTGATTTATTTGACACTAAAATATAAATTCTTTTGGAGACTCTTGTTCAGTGCCACATTGGGAGCATATGACCTGAAAAACACATAAAATAAGAAACACTTAGAAACCTTGGATGAAAATTGAAAAATAAGTCATGAACATAAAGAAGGGAATTTCCATTATTTGGCAGCCATGAACATACCATTTTAATTTCATGTAGCGGAATGTCATGCCTACGAACGGGATCAATGTCCAATGTGTTCTGTTCATCAATAGATGCGAAAAAAGGGAATTTAGCAGCTAAGAATTAGGGAATTAATCTTATCTCAGTAGAGGAAAACACAGAAGAGCAAAAGGGAAAACAACAAATAAAAGAATAAAGACCACACCTTTGCTTCATTATGGCAATGCCTGCAATCAAAAATCTCATCACAACAGGGTGCCCTGATTTTGCATTTCCTCTGGTAATGAATGCACCTAAACATCCCAACCCATCACAAAATCAGTAAGGAGAATACACTATTCTGAATAAAAACTTGAAGAAGATATCAAATTCGAGAAGAAATACCCGAAATTTCCGGATTCAAGCTCCATTGCAGACTCATTTTTGGTGAACCCATGAGAGGATGATGGATGCTCAAACATTCTAAAATTTTAGTTCATCTTTCCTTCTTGGGGTATTTCAAAATTCTTGTCAGTTTTGACTATTCAATGTGAAAAAATTGAACTATTTCTTTGTTTGCTTTCATTCCCATATTCAAATTTATATACAAAAGTGGAGGAAAAAATGAATTGGACTTTTAAAAAGTAGTAGTAATTTTTCAAGAGGAGGAGAATTTTGAAAATTTATTGGAAGAGAAATTTGATGAGCCTGAGACCTTAGGAGCGAGCAAATCCTAGGTCCCAGGCCTAGACCATTAGACCGACCCCTAAATCGCAGGCATTTTACGATGTTAAAATGCATATGTGCGTGGAAGCTGGCTTGGACGCCTAAGTTATCGACAAAAAACAAGATTATGTTGCTGTACAAGGTTTAATGGTAGTATTTTGAGGATTTTTTTTGGCTTTAGCTATGTTTGAGAGAGAGAGAGAGAGAGAGAGAGAGAGAGAGAGAGAGAGAGAGAGAGAGAGAGAGAGAGAGAATTTGGCTAAAATCTCTATTTAAATTAGAGTTGCCAAAGTAGTAATTCGGCCCTAGATTTGGCTTACAGCCCCTTTGGATTGAGGGATTTGATAAGAAAAGAAAGGAGTAGATGTTCTTGCCAGGGGCAGAGCTATGTTGGGGCCCGGGGGGCCCACCCCCAGCCCCGGTTGCCTGAGTGTCTGAGTTTTAAAATGTTATTTTGTATAAACATGATTTTGAATATTATTGATAATTATTTGTGTATAGCTAATTATAATCTTGATAATTTTGGTTTGATTTGATAAAAACCCGGTTATTTTACATTCTCCTTTCTCAATTTCTTTCATTAAAAAAAAAAACACGTGACAGTAGAAGTAGCCTAAAGAATAAAACAAATCGATTGGTATAATTTAGTTGCATTTTAGGCGAGAATCATTTCAAAGTACAAATGTAATGTATTGGAAAGCAAAAACCTTGTGATATAATAAGTATAAGTTCCGATAAAAAATATGTTTATTAAGCCGGCCTCCTGGGGGCAAAATCCTGGCTCCGCCACTAGTTCTTACCAAATTACTCTTTTGGATTGAGTACTATAGTGAGAAAGGGAGGGAAAAGTGATTGGCTCCTTTCCCTTTCTAGTGAGATTTGGTGAGAAAGAGCTTCACTCTCTTATCGCATCCTTAATTTCTCACAATCCAAAGAGGCGGTTAGGGTTGGGGATTCCTTTGGTGAGATTGCGCCGTATAATGTCTTTGGCTAGGATGGCTTTAGGGTAAAAATATGCATATGAGTGAGTGAATTCTTATATAAGAAGAAAATTTCTTGGTCAATCTGGTTCTAACATATAGGGTTTGAAAATTTGCTTGTGGTGTAGATGTGATTGTTAAGCTTAATGTTCTGAGAGGCAGAGGCATGGCTTCAATGTACTCGTGGTCTTGCAAGAGGTTAAACCGTGGGATATCTGAATCTTTTTAATTTCTTCTTCTTAAATTTTTCTGGAAATTTTTTCTCATGCTGTTTGCCAATTTCCCTTACAGAAGCTACAAGAATGGGTTTGTGTGGCATGATATCTGTGAAGATGACTTAATTTTACCCGCTCAGGGAAGTGAGTACGTTCTGAAGGGTTCTGAACTTTTCGAAGAATGTCATTCAGGTAAGCAAGTACTTGGTTTCATAGTTACCAGTAACTTCGAGTTATTTTTCTTCTTTCTTTTCCTTCATAATCTCAGCACGGGATGAAAACTTTCTTTTTCCCTTCCAATTTTTTTTTATTGTCTCCAGGTCGTTTCAGTCCTGCTGAAGTTACAAAATCAAAGAATCAAAGACAATTACCGGAACCAGCACCTTTGAGGGCTCATGATGATTCTTCATCTTCTTCAAGCATGAATGGGAGAGATTCAAAACATTCCCAAGACGACGAGCTTTCTCCTCCAGTCCGACTTACTGATTCATCTGGGGTGTCTCCAGGGTATAGAGATGGGAAAAGTTCCCCCTGGAATGGTTGTCTAAGCTTAGCAGAGCACAAAGTCCACAAGGGTGATGGTTTAGCTGATGCTTCAACTCAGACCGAAGAAACTGTAATCAGAACTAATAAAGTTGGAGAGACTTGCACAAGGGGTGTTTCAACTGATGATGGGTCATTAGAACCTGAGATTACTGAATCTTGTGAAAACAGGGTTCCACAAGTGAAAGAGTCTTCTGATATTTCTAGGGAATCGATTTCCCCACCTCCACCTTCATCCAGTACTTCATCATCAGGTGGGAAGACTGCGACCTTAGAATCTCTTATCAGGGCCGATGCTCGGAAGGCCAACAGCTTTAGGATACTTGAAGAGGAGGAATGTCGGATGCCATTGAATACAAAGCTCAAGGCCTCAAACATGCTGATGCAACTAATTTCCTGTGGGTCAATTTCAGTGAAAGATCACAGCTTTAGCCTCATCCCTACCTACAGGCCAAGTTTTCCATATTCAAAATTCCCCTCCCCTTTGTTCTCGACATCGCATGTGATGGGAGAGCTTGATTGCTTGATTGAGAATCCGAGGCTCATGGGTCTGAGGTTGGAAGATAAGGAATACTTCAGCGGAAGCTTGTTTGAGAAAACTATGCTCAAAGAGGAAGGAGACAGGTTTAGTGCTCTGAAACGATCATCTTCATACAACGCTGACAGGTTAGTCTGCTTTCAACGACTCCTTGTATAATCTAGTGTTAAAGAGTTGTCCTTTGCACCCCGTGGCGTACATCACTGTCTATTTGGTTTAGGAGTGAGAAAGGCTCCAGTTTTAGGAGGTGTTAATTTAAATCATTTCTTCCTTCCTCTCCTTTCCACACTGCCAACCACAGTACCATACAACTTGGGAAAATGTCCCATGCTCTTACCACCACTTTCCATCTCCATCTCCATCTCCATCCCAAACGTTGTGTTAATTAGGAAAGAGTTTATGATGCAATAATTGTAAGGAATATACTCGTCTCTGTTAGAGCTAACGATGGATGGTACATACAAATGTTGTCAATGTACGCTGTCTACTGATTTGATGGTTTGAGAAAATTGGTGTACCCTAGGTTTTGGAGATACATAAATAATAATTGGAAATTCTAATTTGATTAGAACAATATCCAAGGGTCAGTTGTAACCCTTTAGAATGAATCTATTATGGGTCAAATCAGTCGTAGGCGTAATGATAGATTGTTAAGAACCTCCAAATGATCTTTGTTAAGAAATCGTAGTGGGTTATTTCTTGAAACAAGAATCCTTTAGATGTACAAGAAAATTAACTTGTTTCAAATGCTTTGGAAGACTAAGTACGGAGACTTCTTGTACACTGTAGACCCAAATGGATACCTAGTGGACTTTTGTACATTGGCATTAAGCTTCCATTTAGAATTCTTAAGTGGTGTGATTCAAGACTTAAAGGTATTTAAATTGCGATGACGTGAAATTGATTCATCCTTTGCCCAAAACTAGGTAATTGCACACGTTCATCTTCACTTTTTGAGGTGGATATATGATCTTTCTCTTGATAGTAGGGGACTATTTTTTGACAAAACATTGTGCTTAAGTATGGTATTTGTTCTTGCTCTCTGCCATACTGAAAATTGGAAACAAATTTGCAACGCAGGAGTAGTAAGCAATATGATTTAGCTGCAGACAAAGAGGAGACTTTGGTGCGGTCGAAGTGCATCCCATTGTCAATAAAGGTTTCGCTAAGCAAGCATCCAAGAAGTGAATCAATGAGATCCCCTGTTTCTGAGGGACCAAGGATCTCCTCTGATGGAGCCGATAGCTCGCGAACCATAACCCCTAGCATGTCCGACGGCAGCAGCCAAAGGATCACAGAGCCTTCCACCGCGAAGCAACAATCGAATAGGCTAGATTCTTTCAGGGAAGAGAAGGAAAAGGTGATCAAAATAGAAGAAAGTTAAGTACCTGCTCTTCCCCATTTTGCTCTAGGCATTGAACTAATATTTTGCCGCTTTTCCAGTTCAAGTTTGTTGAGACTTTTTTGTTTCTTGTGTTTTTGTTTGATTTCCTTTCAACAGGCTTGCTTCTGGAGCTCGGGTTATAATCCAATCAACACCTTATGAAACTAGTGGAAACTCCTGGGATTAAACCCCTCATTTGCTTTTGGGGATGGGGCTTCAGGCGTGGTGTGAGGGAACTTGCCCCTATATTTTGAATTTTGCTCTTAGTAATACAGCTTTTTGGTAGGAGTGAATTGTACTTTTACTAGTCTTTTCTTACGCTGTATTGAGTTGCTTCAGCTACTGTTCTGCTATGGAGCCAATTGTCCCCAGTAGTTCCTTTGTAGCTTAAAAAATGCTAGCCCACTCACAAGAACACACTTGTGTGTGGGTGTATAAAGTGAGTGTGGTTCGGGCATTGCTCTTTGTAGCTTAAGCAATCATAGACTAGGGGAAAAACTGTGTTATAGGGACAAAATTTGGTAAAAATTGGCTCGATTATGTGTGCAGCCTAAAGTTGGTATGTTTTCTGTAAAAGGAAAGAGAAGGATAGACCAAGTGAGAGATTCTAGGAAAAATGTTTGACTATCTTGTTTGGTTTTGCTGATAATAGCAAAGAAAGGAGAGAAGAAATATGATTTTCCATAGGTTGATTTAAAAGAGAAGCTGAAATAAAATGCGAATGAACTAGGACTGTCAATGGGCCGGATTCGATAAGACCCAAATCCGATCCGGATCCGATAAGACTCAAATCCGATAGTGGTAATCCGGATCCGGATCCGAATCCGATCCGAAAACTTTTTTTACTTCAGAAATTTTAGCAAAAAAAAAAATTGTTTTTTTTTCAAAAAAAATCTAAAAAAATTAAAATAAAACTTCTTAAATATTTTTTTTTTCAAAATTAAAAATTTACTGTTTTTTAAAAAAAATTAAAAAATTAAAAAAAATAAAGTTCGGATTCGGATTGATAACGGATTTAATCCGATCCGATCCGAATCCGTATTTGAATTACCGGATTCGGATTATCGGATTTCGGATTGTCATTATCGGATCCGGATCCGGATCGGATTTTTTCGGATCGGATCCGAATCGGATCTGGTCTATAAACAGGCCTAGAATGAACTGAAACTAACAAAGAATCAAAGATAAAGGGAACGAAACAATAGGAAGGGAAATTAAAGCTGTTTTTATTTTATTTTACTGAAGTATTCCTTCCGTTTTGAAATTTTAGTCCGTCTTTCCTGTTAGGGGTATTTCAAAATTATTGTTCATTTTGACTAGCCAATAAGAGAAAATTGAACTATTTCCTTTGTTTGCTTTCATTCCCATATTCAAATTTAAATACAACAGTGGAGGAAAAAATAAATTGGACTTTTAAAAAGTAATTTTTCAAAAGGTGGACGATTTTTAAAAAATTATAAAGTACGTAATAGAGAGGAAGAGAAATTTGATGGAGTATTTCTTTCTTCTCTTGAGAAACACACTATAGGGTAGACATGGGATTCTGTCAATTGACAAGGCAAAACGGTCCTATTTCAAAGTCAAAAGGCTAAAAAACTCACTCAATAGGGTAGACTTTTCACGGGGGGAAAGGCATAGGGTAAATCGTGGCATGAGTGTCTACAACTTTTTTAGCACTTTTTGAGCTCCTAATCCCATGGGCTGTACCCGAATCTCCAAGCACCGAAGAAAAAAGAACAAATTGATTCATGCAATGCAAAGGGTTTACTAATTGCTCTCTTTGTATGCCATGAATGCCCTTTTCTTTCTTTAGCAGTTCAAAGATTTGGCTAACAATTACTAGGATCTTGTCGTGTATGTTAGTATTGAAAGGGCTGCATTGTTCTCTCTCTCCCTCTCTCAAAAGTTGTACCACACGTGAGTGACTACCAAAAGAACCCATGTGGCCATGTTCACTTTAATTCAAAGAGAGCAACACACCTTTTACTTCCCTACCAACATTTCCTCCCTGTTTTTATTCACAATTACGAGCTGTGGGACTCCCCGCGGGGAGGACTTTCTGTCGGGACCCTGTGGAATAGAAGCTTTGGATACCCAAACCTGAACTTCTTTCTGCTCAACTCAACTCAATAACTCAGACATTCATTAACCCAATGTCACGTGTTAGCGCACCTCGGTTGAGTCCTTCTCAATATCATGGTTACAACTGTTCATTTTATAGAACCACTCATTTTACGCGTTTTGAGATGTCAACATCAGGGTTTCATCTTTAGCGACCTCAGTAAAGTAAAATGAACAATTCACCCCATGATGATAAAATCTTGAATGATCCCATTTAGGCGCACTATGACTGACTACAACGCCGCAATGCATTATTGCAATACAGGCTAAAAAGGACGGTTTGAGATTTCGAGTAGTGGGCCGGTCCAACAACCACATGGGCACTCTGGAAAACGAAACAATACATCCACTTAACACTGATGGATTAAACCCGCGGAGCCTCGAAAAAACTTCGACTACTATGAAATGATCTGTACACAGGATGGTCTATTTAGTGCTGAACATTATACCAGAGACAATCCCTCTGCCCTCTGCTTCTATATCTGAAAAAAAAATACTCCCCTTCTCTCAAAACAATCTTCGAATTCTCGGGAGTCGAACAATTGTGTCATCCGTTGAAACTCATGATTCAATCAGCAGTCACCTCACCAATCTCAGCAATCCTCGAGGGGCAAGAAGTAGTGGAGCCTCCCTGTATCTGTCTGGTATTGTATGATTTGCATTTTTGGCATTTGTGTGCGACAACGTGGAAATGAACTTCCGATGTTTCTCCACAATCGTTACAGAGGATTCGTACCTGAACACGTACAAAGCATTCGTTTGAGCTGTGATTGAATACATACATCAATTGGTGTATGTGATGCGCATGCTCTAAGAAAATCCATTGCAACATAATAAAATGCAGGCTAATCAAATGATCGCTCATTTTAGTTTATTTGAAGAGATTCCTTGTAACTTACCAGTTTATTTTTGTAGAACTGTGGCATTGGAGTCGCCGCAATCTGAATTCAGTTTTTGTAAATGAATGTTAATTGGCACATAACTTTTGGAAACAGTTACAAATAGAAACAAAGAAGACAAAGGTATTCAAGAAAAATACCTCATGATCAAGCTTTTCCCACACACTGGACATATCACAGATGGATTTGGAGCAAACTGGGCATGAATATCTGCAGGGTTCGCAATATTACGAGATTATAGGCACATGATTACTAGGTAGTATTAGTTTGGATACTTGATCGTGAATCACTTTCGTGCCCGGTCCGTTCCAAACCTTATATTGAGAAAGCATAAAAACCTCATTCCCAACTCATATGTAAGATTCCTGCATCCCAGCTGAGATTTCTATTCGCGGAGTTCGTACCTGAAATGTAGCTCCATTTCTTTCACACATTCCAAATGTATCGTGTGGCCACAAGGTAAGACGGTGACTTCTTTTATCGTGTCGAATAGGAACTGCAGATGTGTATTCATGTCCCTTTGAGAATTGATACATTTCTGTAAAACTTGTGTTTTGGTGAATAGATTTTTACGTCTAAGCTTTCAATTACCTCAAAGCAAACTGGACAATTGTGGTGCATTGCTCTTTCCACACAATGGTGGGAATCCTGAATCACATTTGAATAGCAGCACCCTGCAATCCATTACAGTAAAGCTCTACTCAGTTGTAAAGAAAACAAAACCCTCAAGGCTGTGTTCTTCATTTTGAATCCCTCTTTTCCTTGCAAAACCCATTTTCAAATCCTTGATGCAAACGTAGCTTTATTTAGTGCTAACAGAAATAGAAAATTAGCTTGGCTTACCACACTTGTTGCAGTGGAAGTAATTCTCCTTGCCTCCAGTTCTGCAAAAGCAACCACAGACAAAAATATCCATAAAATGGATGCCAATGACTGAAAAGGCCAAAAGATCGGCAAAAGTTTGAGGCAATTATTTCGCTTAGCTAAAAAAAAGCAGTTGCAGAATCCTAAATTTTTCAAAGAGATTATATTGTATATCCGTACAATTCTTTGTTAGTAGAACGTAAAGATGGGGATATTTTTGAAAGAATATCTATTCATTCTCTACCTGTTTTTCTTGCTTAATTGAAACCTCTCTAAATTTCCTTTAACTACTGAAAGTACACAAAAGAATAAAAGAGAATTGGTGCGGAGAATTTCACCTGCAGATTCCACATCCATCACAGTGGTATTGGTTCTTTGAAACCTGATATGCATAACCTTCTTTAATCAAGCAGATTTACCAAATTTTTGAAGAACAAACAACGGATAACATGATGAAACTCACATCATCGTCAAAGAATTTGCATTTCGAACAAAAGTACTTCCCCATGCAAACTCCACAGCTAATGCAATTTTGTTGGACCTAAGAAGTAAGAAGAGAAGGTTAGCCAAGAGGATAAGAAAAATAAATTTCCTTTTGTTTTATTTGACACTAAAATATAAATTCTTTTGGAGACTCACATCTTGCTCAGTGCCACATTGGGAGCATATGACCTGAAAAACACATAAAATACGAAACACTTAGAAACCTTGAATGAAAATTGAAAAATAAGTCATGAACATAGAGAAGGGAATTTCCATTATTTGGCAGCCATGAACATACCATTTTAATTTCATGTCGCGGAATGTCGTGCCTACGAACGGGATCAATGTCCAGTGTGTTCTGTTCATCAATAGATGCGAAAAAGGGAATTTTAGCAGCTAAGAATTAGGGAATTAATCTCATCTCATCTCAACTGGGGAAAACACAAAAGAGCAAAAGGGAAAACAACAAATAAAAGAATAAAGACCACACCTTTGCTTCATTATGGCAATGCCTGCAATCAAAAATCTCATCACAACAGGGTGCCCTGATTTTGCATTTCCTCCTGTAATGAATGCACCTAAACATCCCAACCCATCACAAAATCAGTAAGGAGAATACACTATTCCGAATAAAAACACGAAGAAGAGATCGAATTGAGAAGAAATACCCGAAATTTCTGGATTCAAGCTCCATTGCAGACTCATTTTTGGTAAACCCATGAGAGGATGATGGATGCTCAAATTCAGTCCCCATTCTTTCCCAGTTCCCCAAAGATTCAGCCTTTTCTTCTTTCACGATCTAAAACCTTGTCAACATGTTATCAAATTCAACACCAATTGCAATATTTTACCCCCAAAAAACACACCAATCGCAATATAATAGTAGAACAGGCACATAACGACTGGACTACCTTATTATTAAAAATTCAAAACTAACAGCAAAACAACGGCTGTTAAGGGTGATATATTTATTGGAACGAACCAATCATTGGAGTATTCTAATATGGGTGGTTTGTCCGCACCAGAAAGAAACGGAAACGCGTGTTGATGGGTATTTTTTAGTGCCTTACCGGAATCGCGAAATAAATCTCCACGACGGATGTGAGACAGAGAGAGGTGGTTGCCGGAGCTGCGGTGAACAGGAGATGGTGGAGGTGTGGGCTTTTATGTAGCGGGAAAACAACGGCTGTTAGGGTGATGCTTTTTTTTTGTTGGACATGTTCTTTGTGGATTTTCACATGAAGTTGTGTTTATGAACCATGGTAACTGTTGGGGGCAGTTTCGGGACGAGGATGTGAGAGGATGAGGGAGGATTTACAAATCCCACCTTCCCTTAGGCAGTCGTGTGCTGCACGGAGTTTTGATTTTGCGTAATTTTGTTTGTTATTATAGAAAAATGAGTTAATATTATAATGACAATAAGCTAAATATTGACTTATTGGAGGGGAGTAATGGTGAAGCGATATCTGATACTCCAAAACAATTAATTATACCATCCTCACAATGGGTATGAATCATACTATATATATACACACGATAAATTTATGATCTGAGGTCGTTATATTTTTAATCGAAACACCGAAAATTTAATCTCTTTAAATGTAGTCGATCGAGAGACTGGGCTCACATTGAGAATTGAGCACTAGGATTGACAAGTGCACAATACAAAATGTAGCATATAGTTCAATTCAAAGTTCATTACTAAATAAACAATGAAAAACAGATTAGTATCGAAGCATGATCTAACCCTCTTACAAGTCAATGCTAGGTCCACTTGTGAGAGTATTGAATAATTTGTGCACTTCAAAGCTCAATCGTGAGGCTTTTAAAAGAATTATTTATTATCACGAAAATGTATAAAATGTAATATGAAATTTTACAAAATGAAAAATAATTTCAATGAATAGCTTGCATTCTCTTTCGTCAATAATTTTGATCATTTCAATAACGAATGCAATTATTTTGTCAAAAAAAAAAAAAAACACATTGCTAAAACGATAAAGTGCTCAGCCATAATAGCTACCAAAGTTTTATTTACAAGAAAGCATGTTAAATATTTTCAATTTCTACAAATAACTGGTATCACTAATTTCCTCGTATTTTCGGAGGGTGTAGGAGGTTCAAATTTCCCCCCACCCCAAACAAGAATGAGAAAAGTTCATTTTAAAAAAAAAAAAAGAATGTGAAATTGTTAGGCAGTGTGAGTCACGCGGTAAGAAGAGCGTGATAAGGTCACTATACAGGGCCCCGAACATCGGACTAGTGAAAACGGTAGGCCGCCGTTGGACTTACGCTTTATGGATAAGGCTCGGAGATTAGTATTAACTGACGAGAAAACACATCAGCGCCTAAAGCCACCATTTTTATCCACTTTTGCCCCACACCCAGAGTGTCACATGTTGATGTTTTCCTTTCGAAATGCTAACCTCCGGCCATTAGGCGTAGAATAATCGGTACAAACTGTATCAATGTTCAAGAAAAAATAGAATTGATACCCGCAAAAAAAAAAATTCAAATTTATTTGTCATTATATTTTTATTACCCTCCGCCTAACAAAGGCAATGGCTATGATGCTCCCAACTGTTCCTAATCTTTAGATTGTATGAGTTCATATCAACAATTGATTTCAATCATTGATTGTTAAAACATATCAGTAATAGGTGTAGTCAGTGTAGCCATACGATGTAGTAAGTGTAACCATATAACATACTCCCTCCGTCCGTGTCTGTTACTTCTTTTTGGGAGTCTGTGGCTCTTTTCAATTGTTTATATCTTTCAATATAGATATCGAAAAATATACAATATGAATCTTGTTTGATAGATCTCAATTAGTTATATTATTCAAAATTTTCAAAATCATGAAAAATATTACAAATTGAAAGATATAAACAATTTAAAAATGACACGAATTTCCAAAATGGACCAACAAATACGGACGGAGGAAGTAGTAAGTATTGCCTTAGAAAATAGTATGTAAACCATGTTTTGTGGTAAGTAATACTGCTTTTCTTGGCCAAAAAAATAATAAAACCATCTCGTTTTTAGTAAATTCACCTTGCTTTTGGGATCATCACATAACTTTTCCCAAACAAGACCGTTTTCTTTTTCTTTAATATGTACTAGGGGTCGGGCAAAATCAAATTTTGATGGTGTTTTGAGGAAGACGGAAAAAAATAAAATAAAAAAGGCAAAATCTAAATTCCCCACCGACGGTAGGAAAACATCGTGGATTCAACTTGCACATGTGAATTTAGAAGTGCTTTCAGTAGATTGGAGGGGATTTGGTACCAAGTTGGTCCTTTGAGGAAAAGAGGAAGATAAGTTGATCTAGTTGAACGGTTGAAAGAGAACTTTAAAGAGAGAGAGAGAGAGAGAGAGAGAGAGAGAGAGAGAGATATTTCTGCAATTTACCTTTCTGTAGATTACCTTATGTAATTGTGCCATCATTACTGGTCAGTGGTTGTATAGATTGAAGGAGAAATGTTGGAATTATTTTTTATCCTAAATGGTGGAGATTGTTGGCAGTTATTAGACATAGAGTTTCAATTCAGAGTTAAATTCTCTCTTTACCCTTGCAGTAACAAAGTATAGAAACTGTTCATAGTTGAAATACTTCAGTTTTAAAAGGGTATTTTTGGACAATCAAAAGTCTATACAGCTTCAAAAAAGTGGTGACACCAAAGGGTGCTCTCCCTTTATAGATTAGAATAGATAGATGATAGGATTGTCTGTTTCAGCTTGCGTGCACTTCGTTGAATTCTTCTTCAATTCGGTCAAAGACAGACTATTCATATTGATACTAGAAATTTAACAAGAAAATTATTTTCCTTGTGGCTTGACTGCAAAATTCGAATTCCTAACAACTTTGTGGGGGAGTGCACCCACGAACTACCCCGACTAATCCTTGGGTTCACACATGTTCACATATTGCTTCCGGTAACGACGGAACGTGTTGGAAAGGAACTGGCGTGAAAGGTAACTGTCGGATTTGCCAAATGATCAGCATCTTGTGGTCCTTTCCCTTTCTTGATGGGCTGTACTGCACCGGACAACTTTGGACCTAAAGCCTCCGGCCAAAGCAGGTCTCGATCGAACAGTAAAGCGCAACCCTTTCGGTTGAAAGAGAACTTTAAAGAGAGAGAGAGAGAGAGAGAGAGAGAGAGAGAGAGAGAGATTTCTGCAATTTACCTTCCTTCTACAGAAATTACCATATGTAATTGTGCCATCATTACTGGTCAGTGGTTGTATAGATTGAAGGAGAAATGGTGGAATTCTTTTTCAAAAAAACTATGAGCAGAGACAATTCGCAGAGAACCACGCAGAGATAAACGCGTTTGGTCCCATTTCGGGTCCCAAAAAAATCTTAAAAAGTATTCATAAATTTTTGAATATTATTTTATGAGGCTCTGTAAAAAATCAGCTCCAGTGGATATCGGTAAGTATTACTTTTTGATTCGTAAGGGCGAGCTGAGCAGTTTCGCCCCTACGAATCAAAAAATAATACTTACCGATATCCACTAGAGCTGATTTTTTACAGGGCTCCATAAAATAATATTCAAAAATTTATGGATATTTTTCTAGATTTTTTTGGAACCCGAAATGGGGCCAAACGCGTTTGTCTCTGCGTGGTTCTCTGCAAATTGTCTCTGCTGTTAGCAGAGCTCTTTTTCTTCTTTTTCAACATTATTTTTTATCCGAAATGGTGGAGATTGTTGGCAGTTATTAGACATATAGTTTCAATTCAGAGTTAAATTCTCTCTTTACCCTTGCAGTAACAAAGTATAGAAACTGTTCATAGTTGAAATACTTCAGTTTTAAAAGGGTATTTTTGGACAATCAAAAGTCTATACAGCTTCAAAAAAGAGGTGACACCAAAGGGTGCTCTCCCTTTATATATTAAAATAGATAGATGATAGGATTGTCTATTTCAGCTTGCGTGCACTTCGTTGAATTCTTTTCCAATTCGGTCAAAGACAGACTATTCACATTGATACTAGAAATTAACATGAAAATTATTTTCCTTGTGGCTTGACTGCTAAATTCGAATTCCTACCAACTTTGTGGGGAGTGCACCCACGAACCACCCCGACTAATCCTTAGGTTCACACATGTTCATTGTTCACATATTGCTTCCGGTAACGACAGAACGTGTTGGAAAGCAACTGGCGTGAAAGGTAACTGTCGGATTTGCCAAATGATTAGCATCTTGTGGTCCTTTCCCTTTCTTGATGGGCTGTACTGCACCTGACAAATTTGGACCTTTAGCCTCCGGCCGAAGCAGGTCTCGATCGAACAGTAAAGCGCAACCCTTTCGGGTTTTTCCAGACTTTCGCAATAGTATAAGTGGACCTCTCAAGGAAGGCCCGTATCCGTTGGTACTACTATTCGATTAGGGAGGTTGGGCCACACTGCAATGAAGCCACCGTCCCACAGTACAGTATTTCCAAATTAGACCCCTTCAAAAAGCCCGTGATGGAGGTTTAGCCGAGCCGGTACTCCCTTCGTTTAAAAAAGATTGTCCGGTCTATAAAATTGGAACTTAAAAATAATAATGTGTCTTTGTCAAAAAATTTCTAACTTTTTGCTGCTAGTAGGGTGAAAGAAAAACCAACGGATTGCTCGACCAATCTGTTCAGTCCCGCACCCCCCAAAAACTGAACCTAACCGACCGATTTTCACCCCTACCAAATATCAATGAGTTTTTGTAATTTATACTAACTAGACAATCTATTTGGGATGAAGGTGTTATCGTTGTGGGAATTTTTTCGGGTACTTGTACATATTTTAGCGTAAAATGAATAAAATACTGTGCCCCAAATGAAAATAAAATTTCAAATAGTAAATAGAAACCTGTGGAATTATAGGGTCTTCTGTATCATCAGGGACGGTATTTGAAATATCATACGAAACATTGCAATTTGTCTTCAAAATAGTGGGTCCAATGTGAATTCACGCGAGTTTGGTTACAATGTAACAACGTCGAACTTTGATTTATCTTCTATTTTTTTCCAGGAAAATAGCGAGTCACACACGCATTCGACATTGTAAGTTCTATTGGAATGCATCTAGGGTGTAACCGCGTAAAAGATGTAGCTAGGACTTTGATTTTTTCTTCATGTAGCTCAGGTCTAGAGGAATCTCCAGTTTTTTTTAGAATCAAGATTGAAATACAAATTAACCTTAAAAGTTCAACTGAGAAGTTAATCTATGGATTGGCACGAGAGATTTAAGGTTTTCTCCGCCAAGTACGTTACAAATGATTATCACACCAACTCATCTAAAAACTTAATACTCATACTTTTCGGCCCAACCTTACAAGTTGGAGTACAAGTATTCTTTCGAACGGAGATACAAGTAACCAACTGGATTTTAAATCCTGCCCCACTTACATCCTTACCTTAGTCCTGGAGAGAACCCATTTTTCTAAGCCCATTTCACCAAGCCTGTGTCGTCCAGCTAAGGCTGGCTTCAGCGAATGTTTAAGCATGTAGTACAAAAGTTGTATTAAGGAATTGATCGAATTCCTTTCACATAAAAGGTGATGGTTCGATTCTCGCCGGGAGCACAAGTATTTGGTGTAATAGTTGATACTCTTTGAGCTTGTTCTACCCGTATGCCGCATAGCGGTACCCCTTTTCCATCCCGAATTACAAATAGCCTAGACATTTATCGAGTAAAATAAAAAATATTTGCCATAAACTAAAGGAACGTGATTTGACATTCTGTATTTATCAGAACACTCTTTTTTAGTGCTTCTTTGGTTAAGTGACCAAAACTTATTTTTTTTGATCGAGCGTCGGAACAAACTTACACCACTAACACTGGAACCCTAAAATTAGTGATTGGACAAACTACTAATGAAAAGTACTCAATTTTTACAGGGTATCTGGGCATTAAAACAAAACAAAACAATAAAAATATGGGCCTTAAAATATTCCCTCTTCCCATTTTGTTTACTCATCAATCATCATTCTATTTTGGCCGTCCTAAAATATTTGCTTTATTTCCAAAAATAGCAAACAAAACAAAGCAACCTTCAAATTTTATTACTACCTCATAAAAGTTTTGGTTAGATTTAAAGTGGATGAGGTTGCATTTGTGAAACTTTTATTGGAGAAAGACAAGGAATGAAATGATCATTTCAATAAGTGGAAAAGTGCCAACAAATGGCACAAGATCAGAAGTGAAAATTGAGAGACTTGAAGAAAGGTTTCGCCATGATCATGAAAGTATTGAAAATTTCCAGCTGGAAGGACAAAGCCAAGCATGAGATAGATGGGGATTCAGTGCTCTCGGGGCATGGTCGCATGATGCCTTAACAATCTTTCCCACCACACATTTTTATGAAGCTTGGTAAAAAATAGCTAGGTGGGATTTGGCTTTTTGTCTGCTTTGCCTTTGGGTTGTTGGGGGTTGCCCTTTCTTTAAGTGTTTTGGGCTTGGCCCTCTAGCTGTTTTTATCTAACTTTTAGTTGGATTTTCCTCTTCCTTTTCTCTTCTTGATGTATAATTTGTCGAGTTTTGATAAATTTTTGTTACCTATATAAAAAAAAGAAGGTGTTTGAACTCCACATGAATGTACGGTAGAAAAGGGTTTTAGGTACATAATAAGTGACGGTGCCCCACCACATGCGCCACCGAATAATAAGTCGAGCCAGCTGAGAGGTTAATTTCCAGCATGGCTGTCGTATCTCATCTCAAAAAGATATTGTCGGGTGGCCGTGGGCCATCCAGTATCACCGTCCCAGGGACCACCGCGGCACCGCCACCCCATTCGATCAAGATTCCACATGTGTTGCATGGGCTAATGTTAAAAATATATAGGACAATAACCCACGGGTATGAAGACGACTTGAAATAAGAATGCAGAAACGGTCACCGATCTGCAGCGCGCTAAAGTTACTTTTGGCATCAGTATAAATGGAGGAGAAGAATATACGGAGTAATTGAAGACGGGACCCCGAGAGTGATTGATACTCCATAATATAGATACTTATTTGTAGGATTACTGGCAAGGAACGGAACTAAAATTTCATAAATGTAGTGGCCGAACTATGAATAATATAATTTTGAAATTTCAAGATTCGGAAATCTTTAGCCCGTTTGGTTGAGTATTTTTATTACTTCTATTTTCAATAATTATTTTCATTTTTTCTCTATCTCTCTCTAATTATTACTTATATTTTACTCATATTTTCAATCATTACTCTACTTCTCTCTACACTCATTACCTATAAATTCAAATCCAAAATACCCAAAACGAATAGGGTTAATAGTTTGTTTGGTTTAGGTTTTGAGGGAGGTTTTTTGGGTAGTAGAGATAAAAAGAGAAATGAGATTAATAATTAAAGAAAAAACTAATGGGAGACCGTGCGCAGAGAGAAAAATTGATTTTTGGGATCCAAAACGAACACATTTTTAAAGTATTTAAATGTCTCAATAACACCCAATACAAAATACAATATCTAAATATTCTTAACAAACAAAAAATAACTAATACTAATATTAAAATTTGAAAGAACAAAAAACCCGAAACAACGCGGGAGCCGTGGCCCCCATAAGCCCACACCTAGATCTGATTACTATGGTTATATGTATCTTTCTTGTTTAAAAAAATTACTATGGGTACACCATTTGGTGCACACCAGAATCCAGCTGCACACCATATTGTGTGGGACTCGCCTCTGAGCTCCCTACAAATGATCGGAGAAGCTAACTTTGTTTGAGACATATTTTTAGTCGTTTCAATAAAAAATTAACTCATTCGGATAGCGATAAAAACTTGATCAATTCATGAGAAAAATTTGAATGAATCGATTAAGTTACTACGTTTTTACTGATAATCGAATGAAATAATTTTTGCAAGGACGCTTTAACAAAGTAGTGTGGGTGGATGCCACGCAATATTGGTGTGGTGTGGTGTACTGTACACCCAATAGTTGGGCTCTGAGAAGAAGATACTGGAAGAAGGGACCCATATAGTATTTGTTCAAATTGGACCATTCAGGGGGAGTGTTGCTTCATTAAATGCTCTTGATTGAGGTACTGATTTTTGTTGTGATGTATCTTTGCTTATTTTCTCAGAGTTCTTCAGAAGTGGTAACTCCTAATTGCTACTAGTATTAAATTGAAGCAGTCTGATCAGACTCTCAATGCTCAAGAAAATAATTTGCAGGTTATTATTGTAGCTAGAAAGGAAACTAGTAATTTGTGGCTGTATTTGAGGGCACTTCGATGAACAAAACTAACTTTTATCTAGTAGACCTCGTCAAGTACATTGGTTACTCTAGAGAATCATGTACATTGGATGCACCGAGCAGACACGACGTGGTACCCTCTCGCACTGAAAAATTTCTCACCTCTCAGACTCAGCCCTCTTGTTTTTGCATTTTGATCATCAGCCACTCCTTTTTTTCATGCAATCGCTTTCTGCCACCGTCCCTAGGGGTACAAAACATCAACTTATAATTTCTGTCAATAATTGGTAGGGTTCACAAACACTGCTTCATCATCTTCTTTATTTACCAAACCCACTCATGAATTAAGAACAAAGCTCACACGGACACCTTCGATTTTAAGAGCAACTCAGAATGGTTTTTTCCTTTGTCTTTTCCCCCCCTTAAAGATTTTGTACATACTGTTGTTGCGAAATTTGATAGTACTTTGTTGCAGAGGAAGGATTTCCGGGATGTCAAATCCAGAGGTGTCAAAATAGTCACATGAACCTTCAAGAAAAATTGAAATTCCCCGATATAGCTAGTCGAGGCTGGAATTAATGCTTTTAGAAAATCCTATATTATTGTCACGTGACAATCAGTTAAAAAAATCCGAGTTGGTTAACGACTCTGGAATTAAAACTAGATAAGACCTCATAAGAAATGGCAATACGGTGAACTGTTATTTTGTAACGTTTTGTGAATGTTATATATATACCATCATATTTTTCATCAAATTAAACTTTGTACTCTAACCATGCAAGTCCAATTCCACCTCTTTTTTTCTTTTCGTTCCACAACAGCTCACTATTAGGGTTTCTTTCTGATCCCTTTTTGATTTGATTTTTGGTGAGTAATGAAGGAGGGCTCTACAGCATATAATAGCCCAAAAAATAAGGTGTAACCCAAATAATGTCTTGCAGTAATTAATTCATTAAGCATACCACGGAAGCATTACTGGAATTATATACCATCAAAGTACGAGTAAATTAACTTGAACACTTGATCAATTATGAAAAAACAACACTGGATTGTTCCGGAAGTGACTATTGATTTTCTCTCCATATATAACCCGGAGCTACCTGTTGGAAATTTTGCAGATTTTGTGAATGAAAATTGAGCCTTTGGGCCTCTCGAGGCAACCGAAAGGCCTCCCATTGATTCATTGTATCTGGGCGAGGCGATTCAAGTTCCAGCCATTTTCAGCTGGTTAAATACCCTATTATGTGTGGTTTATGGTAGAATTTTAGTTGGAATTCATTTCAGCGGTTTCATAGCATTGAACTCTGTCATTTAGCTCAAAGGTCTCTCCTTTGGCTATATATTGATGATTCCGTTTTCAGAAGTTCTTCACAAGTTATCTAATGTTCAGTTCGCGAAGGCAGCTTTTCGGTGGTGTTCTGATAGCTATGATCTAGCCGTTTTATCCTGGAAACAGATGCTGGTCAATCTCCAACACCCAACGGTGAGGCGGTGAATTTGTTTTAAGGAGATTGATTCAGGGCTCGGTTCAATTCACATTCTCAGTTTGTTTCGCATTCTGTTTATGTAACATGTAATCTGTAACGTTCAATTTATGTTATTTTGTAATGGAATTATATTCTGAAAATTGCCGATTGAATTTTTTCCAACACTACCAACGTTTGATATCATATTTTGATGCTTTAATGCCCCCTCAAGTTCAATTTTTTTGTGCCATAATGGGTCGGTAAATTGACCTGAACACCTGATGAGTTATGAAAGATAGTAATATCTTCTAGTTTTTTGAAATCCATATACATTCCCCGACACCGGACATAACTAGAAGATATTACTATTAATTATTATATTGTCTGTCAAAGGCCTCTATGATTGATCCAAAAAACGTGAGAAACAAAAATTCCCATTGGCCAAAAAGACAAACAACAAAAGTTGAGGCACGTGATCATTATTGCTCTAGAACAGTCCGAAAAGCAGTAACATGGCCCACTAATAACGACACTCGAATCAAATCAATTGTGCCCAAATTCCAAACAAGAGAAAGAAAATTACGGAAAAAAAAAACAAACCAAAAAGCCTCAAAACGAAATGGAGTACTAAAATGAAAACGCCAATTGATTTTGCAAACCCTAAAACTCGGAGCTGGCCAATGGCTCATGGGAGCCGTGGCTGAGGAAGACGACCTCGTAGACGACTCCGGCGATCCCGCCACCGATGAGCGGCCCAGCCCAGTAGACCCAGTGGTTGGTCCAGGTCCAACTGACCAATGCGGGACCGAATGAGACTGCTGGGTTCATCGAGGCCCCGTCAAAGGCACCACCGGCAAGAATGTTAGCTCCAACAATGAAACCGATCGCGATGGGTGCGATAATTCCCACGTTGCCCTTGGATCTCGGATCTATGGCAGTGGCGTACACCGTGTAGACTAGGCCGAAGGTCATGACGATCTCCATCACGAAGGCGTTCCACACCGAGATTCCGGATGAGAGGGAAAATGCCGAAGTGGTCTGAAATTTCATTTGATTCTTGACTTTGTTAGAAGAGATTGGAAATAAGCTACACTAGTACAAATAATTAAAAGGGTCATATCTTCAAGAGTGTTCAAACATTAATTGGTAGACAAATAATTAATTTCTTTTTTTTTTCACTATTCTTGAAGCAGTTATTATCAGGACTTCAGTTCGATAGTTACTAAAAATTGTGAAAATTATAGTGAAAATTCAAACATCTTTGTCATAAGAGAGAAAAAAGACAATAATAAAATGATATTCCTCAACATTTTTAATAAGATCCGAATTCTTTCCTTTTCAAGAAATAGAGTTGCCCACGTTAGCATTCACGGAGCCACATAAATATAAAACAAATCTACATTTTCAACCCCTTGAAAATTAAGATCTGTTGAAAAAAACCAAAAATGACGTGGCAGATTGGAAATCACTCACTTTACCTTCTGATTATTGGTTTTACTGGTGTGAAATGAAATCAAAACAAACCTTCTCTTACCTTATCAGTTTGGAACAATATTCCATGGTTATCAAGCCCACAGTTTGGTAAAAATGAGTTTTGTTCATAGAAGTTTATGACAACTTTGGGCAAAAAAATAATGTGGGCCTACATCTTTGAAAGTGGGTCTAAGTGAAGCTCCTAAGTAAGGGGTTTAAGCACCAAAGAATGAACCAAAATCGTCACGGGATGAATGAGAATTTATCACTTGAAATGAACATACTAATTGAGAAGGTGAAATGTGACACATCCCATATTGCTTCAAGATGTGACACATTCCATCTTAATCCAAGATGTGAACATTAGTGGGTATGTAAACCTCAAATTATGTTAAGAATTTGAGGGTACCAAGAATTTTAAATGGAAAAAACCTATGGCGCGTGGAGTTTAGCCCATTTACCACACGCGCGGTGCGCTAAAGCCGCTGCCCGTCTGGACTGGGCCTCGGTTTGCTATCTAGATATTCGACAACACGAGAAGTTTTTGGGTGCAAATAGGGTATAATCCACGTGGTACCTAAGCGCATCCACGGGACTTTAGGAAAAAAATTCTCGGACTCCCCACGGTTATCATATTTCAAAGAACAGGCAAAAGTTTTTTTCTTGGCTCGGAAAATAAGAAAATGGTTGAAGTAATTGTAATAACAAACCGAGCAACCACACTTACACAGCCGCCAGTGGCAAACTTGAGGAGCAAGCAAGCGACGGTGGATCCAAGCAGCTGAGCAATCCAATACAGAATGCCACGCAGGAGGCTGATATTCCCTCCGACAAACGCACCAAAAGTCACAGCCGGGTTGACGTGGCCGCCGGAGATGTTGGCCGCGATGCTAACCCCCACGAACAGGCCGAAGGCATGGGCCAGCGCGGCGGCCACCAGCCCGGCTGGGGTGGTGGAGCCGTTGTCGGTGAGAAAGTTGAAGGCCATGCCGGAGCCTTCTCCGGCAAAGACGAAAATGAGGGTGCTGATAAACTCGGCCAGAGCGGCCCGGAGGGCGTCCGGGTGGTACGTTTCTTCGGGTCGCCCGACCGCTATCTCACGGATCGGCATTGCTGTGGTGGATTGTTGATCGGACGGTGGTGGTGGTGTAGTTATTAGCAATAGTAGTAATAGTACTAGTACTAGTAGTGAGTTTGAGTTAGGTGGTGAGATATCCTAGCTGGGGGAGAGAGGAGTACTTTATATTGGGAGAGGTAGGGCTTTGGGAACTTGGTATAGCCGGTTTCCGGGCTTACTTCATTTTATGATTTCTTCTTTCTTGGACTGTAAAATGTGAAGTATATAATGTGTAAGCATTTCAAAAATATAAAATCCAAAAATGATTTTTTGAATTATGGATTTTCCCTTTATTTCTCAATCAAAATGCATGTTGGGTAATGCATATTTCGTAATCCGAGGCCAAACATGCAACATGAAAAAGGATGCGGGTTATTTTATTTGTTGACAGCTTTTTGTTACGCAATTTTACGCTGAAAATTTTCATGCTTTTTATATGTAGAATCTCGAAGGTGACCAGCCAAGAAAATCCTAACCAATTAACTTATTGATCTAGTCAAGGGGGCTCTGATGTCTTTCATGTATCAACCAATTACAGATTATAACACAGAATTTTTGTATAGAGCTATTACGAATCGTAAATTCTATTGTAGCTTTATTTTGTTGGGTTTATTTCCCACAAATTGCTTATCATCTATTCAAGTTCTTACCATTTCGAAAATAAATTCCCCTTTTTTTTTTGTTAACTCGGAGTTTCTAATCCCTTGGAGGTAGCATTCCTATATTGGGGAGATTTATTTTATTTTATTTTTTGCATATTTGAAGATTTTAACTTTTCAAAATCAGTTTGGAGCGTTTGCCAAAAATTCTAAATAAAGGGTTTACGAATTCTACATGTTCTGGAAAACTTAATAACTAGTTGAATGGATCGCACATATATCTAGCTGATATTTAGTTTATATATATATATATATATATATATATATATATATATACATACATACAGTGAGCTTCCTGTGAGGACCTTAAATAGGTTCCTTAAGTGCGGACCTCCTCATTTCTCTCATTTACCGATTGAATTTCAATGATCCGAGCCGCTCAATGTGATCAGAATGTGATTTTAAGCTAAGTAAGGGATCCCTTATAAGAAGGGGACTCTATATATATATATATATATATATATATATATATATATCTCATCACATGTATCTATATAAGTTCAAAAAAAGGGTCACTATATCTCCATTAATTTTTTTTTGTCAAATTCAGATTCTTTTTATTTTAAATTTTGGACCGAACATGACAGTTTAAATCTGAATTATGCATTGTTATAATTAATTAACAATTTAAATCTAGACGGTTTCGTCCGGATCAGTTGAAAGAAAACCTGGGTGTGGTTTGGGGACCACGTACCGACCGGGCCTGTGCAGACAGCTAAGCTTTCACCTCCCAAATGCTGCGAGTATGACACGCGTGCGTTCTCGATTGGGCCACGTCACGTCATTG
Source organism: Rhododendron vialii (assembly GCF_030253575.1). Taxonomy (NCBI): domain Eukaryota; kingdom Viridiplantae; phylum Streptophyta; class Magnoliopsida; order Ericales; family Ericaceae; genus Rhododendron; species Rhododendron vialii. Next base: position 39,825,047 of record NC_080557.1, on the reverse strand, counting down.
AGGGTTTGATGTTGATTTTAGAAAATTGGTTTTGTCTTCATTATTGCTGCAACTTTTTATTTTTGGAATCGTCCCTGCCTTGGGTATATTCGTTTCAAATTACTCCAATGGAGATCGGTGGCAAAATGTGAAGCTGAAATCACAGCCGTCCATTTCAGCAATCAATAAATAAGATATATTTTTAAATTTTGATTAATAATAAATATTACTAACCATTAATAATTTTTTTTAATCCGAACCGCATAAAAAACTCTTGAATGCGCGAAATTGAGTATTATAAATCTTATTTACAGATGCTCCGTAAATAAGTTTTTCTCTTTTAATACTCTCTCTGTTCATGAATGACAGTCTATTGTGAAAACTGAAAAGATCCAACTCGAACCAAAAAATAAGATTCTTTAGTTCATAGTTTTATAATGTCTTGATTCTGAAAAAATTGCGCACCTTTTCGTAGTAGACTAAAATAGTAGGAGTAAAATTTGGAAATGAGTAGTAATTTAACTTTATTAATACGTCAACGTCTAATCGTCTAACTAAATAAATGAATTTGATGTGTAGTTGGGCTTATATATGATCCCACCAGAACCTCATGATGTTATTTGGAACCCTTTCTTTTGTGAGTTTGGCTTTTCGTAAGGTCTCAAGTTTAATTTTACGAGCCAACAACTATTGTGTGAAACGGTTGAAAAAAGGGCTAAAGCCTAGAAAGATAAGTTCGATATGTGTGCAAGCTAATCTGAGACATCCTGCATTATAAAGAAAAATCAATTTAACCCGATAGTTAATCACATGAATTCATAAAATTTGTGTGGAAGTCAACTCTTATTTTTACTTTATTTAAAAAAGGTGTGATGAAAGACAGACGATCATCATAATCACAATAATTCGTCATATTTTGTAGAGGTCATCTCATCATTTTATAAAAGTATCTGTTTGGGTGAGTTTCCCAAAGGGACTACGGCTCCGTTTCGGAAAGAAAAATAAGTATTTATTTTTTAAGAATGTAATTTCAAGTTCAAAAATTATGTGCTTACGCAAATTATTTTTCTACTAATATGGATCTTGTTTGATAGATCTCATTGAGATCTTTAATACGATGCAAAAAAAATTAAAAAATTATTTTTCATTTACATTATTTTTGAGTTTGAAAATGTGAAATAAGTACTTATTTTTTAAGAAGGTGTTCTGGAACGGGGCCTACAAGCGCTTTTATCCACACAAAAAAAAAAATTACGTGTTATTTTTGTCACATACATCAATTTTTTGAAGCTAATGGGTTTTTTTTTTATCCAGAAACAAAATGGATGTCCAAAAAGCTTAGCCTAATTAAACGCAATTTTGTTCACCCTCCCTAAAAGAAGGTGAACATTATCCTCTCTCTTATTAATTGAAATGATATAGGTACCACTCGGCAATACACTCTTAAGTAGAAGGAGAACAAAACTCAACTCAGCTTAGCCCGGCTTATTTTGGGAAACTCACCCTAAGATTAGCATGTCTCTCAAAGGTATTTGTAATAATTTATAAAACCCTTTTATCTAGGTTTCTTTTAGTCATTCACTACTACAGTATTAGATATATATACACGTTTGGAAATGTCGGCATCCCAAGCCAATGAAGTATTTCATAGTTAGGAATTGAATATTTTGTAATTCAATGTATGAGATAAACCCCATTAGCTTACTGAATATTTTATTGTGGTAAATAATTCATTTTAGAAAATCTAATGAAGCCAGTGGTCATTCGATTACTGAATATTTTATTCATTTTTTTTAATTTTTTATTTGTAACGTGAGATTACTATGAGAGGGTATGGAGAGTAAACACCAACTTGGATAGATTCAAGTCATCAAAATTGCATAAACTACATTCAGTATATGAGAAGGAAGAAACAAACTTGCAAGGGGGAGAAGTTATATAATTTAAAGAAATTTGTTGAAATGCAAGAGGACAAAATAGCAGAAAAAATTAATGCTCTTGATGACTTGAAGGATGTGGTTTGGGAGGATAATGATGAATTCGAGGAAGGTGCATCTCTGATCTCTTTGGGATTTTAATTCCGTGTTTTTTGTATGGTTTTTGTCCTTTTGGTTTTCCAATCAGTTTTTTTATCTTTCGGCTAGTCATTTGGGTTTAGTTTGTTCATTTTTTGGCTGCTTTGGTTGTTTTTTTTTTGTTGGGTTGGTAGATTGTCTGCTTTCGTAATAATAGGTTGTTGGGTTGTTTCTTTTGGTTTTTTGGTTTGGTATCCTGGATGGCATCTTGCCGTCTTTTGGGTTGGTTCTCAGGTGGCGTTTTTACCGGTGTGCCCGAGACCCGTTTAATCTTTGTAATTTTTTTCAAAGAAAAATAAAATCTTTTTTACCGAGCAAAAAAAAAAAAGAAGAAGAAACAAACTCTCAATGGTGATACATTCCACGTCTTTATGCACACTTGGCTCCGTTCCGGAACAAAAAATAAGTCTTTATTTTTTAAGAAGACAATTTTAAGTTCAAAAATTATAGACTTATTGAAATTTAAAAATATGCAATATGGATCTTGTTTAGAAGATCTCGATGAGATCTTTTATACGATGCAAAAAAAATTAAAAAAATATTCTTCGTTTACTTTATTTTTGAGTTTGAAAATGTGAAATAAGTTGCTTATTTTTTAAGAAAGTTTCTGAAACGGGGCCTAATCACCATCCAGTGTTCTTTTGTGATACCATGTATGCCTCACGATGGCAGTAAAATTTTTTTTTAACAACATGAAAATATGGAACAAATTTCTGATACCAAATTTGGAAAACAAAATTCATGATGTGGTATTACTCGTAACAAAATTTCTCGACACGATCAGAAGCATTTCGATTTCTATTTTTTTTTATAACCGAGAGTCGTATATACGATTATATATTTGTCTTGCGATTTATGTTTTCAAGACCCTTTTCAGGATTTATTTTTTGAAAGCACTTACTCCATTTTACAGGAACTGTTCCACAAGAAGAAGAAAAAAAACAAGTGTTTCTGAACATGCATCTGTTGTGAACTTGTGATGTTTTTAAAAGTGCGATCGATACCAAACAATTCAGCTGCAAAAGGTAATTTACCTAATCCGTTACTAAAACGTGACCTTTTTTCCCTTTAGAGTGTTAGGTACCGCCATTAATAATTATAGTTGCGGCATCGATCGTGCATGCTTTCCTAGCCTCCTCTCTGCTTTGTTGGAAGTGCTTATCACTTTTGGGATTCAAAAGTAAAAAAAGGTCACGGTTACGTAAAATCACATAGACAAGGCTATACTACTATATAATACCTGAGCAGAAGACGGAGAAATAAAGAATCCTATGAAGGAAGAGCTTTTTGCCAATGCTTAATTTCCAGAATCTGCGGATCAAAAAAAAAAAAAAAAATTTCCAGAATCTTGAAATTACTTTTTATTCTTCAAATTCTTATTGTTATTTTTGGCTCGTTAAAGAATCGAAGTTCTGCATGTCAAACAAATTGACAAAGTTTTCCGAGCAATCAAAACTATGTGCAAACTCGCAAAGCTATTATTATGCATGGCTACGACTTTAAAACACTGCTCCGGACACAACTGTGTGTTTACAGTCATTCGACGTAAATGAGTTGTATCTGATGCATGTGGCTACACATAGGTCAAATGACTTCGAACTATGCCCTGCACCCGCAGCAATTAGGGGAGTTGGTCAAACATAAATTAAGAAGAGTCTATCTTTGTGGAGTAGTGATTAAGGCAGTAGAATTGAATTCGTTGTCAAGAGGGAGGATAGGTTTTGGCAGATGGGGATGAGGATTGTCCTTCTCTTCTCTTTTGCCCAAACTCCCATACATGTGCTGTGCATGTGAATACATTACCTGAGTGACAAAAGTATTTACAAAAACTGGGAGTGAAGTGGAGTGGGACATTCTGCTACGGTAGGAGTGATGATTAAATCGGTCAGCACTGCTCTAGGAGCACTTCTGCCAGCTTCGATATGGAGCCTTTCTTCACTACACATTTGTGCGTAGAATCATAAATTTTGCGGTAGAATTCATACGAATGCGTGGTGGATAAGGCATTCAAAGCACCGTCATGTCACGTGGAGAGTATGGTCTAAACCCGTCTCCCAACCGGAACGAGTTTGGTGCATTTGGAGCACTGGCCACGTCCCGTGTGTTAATGCGTGCTCCGGGGCCAGTTAATAATTTTTCCTTTTGGAGAGTAGGGTCTATAAACCCATCTCTCAACCGGCCAGGCTGGCTGTCTCTGCGCTCTGATTGGTGACAGCTCCACAGTGTGATCAGTAAACGTGACTGGTTTGGCTACTTGCTCCTAAACCAATTATTTGGATTTGGAAGACACAACTTATGAGAGAGTGGCATAACTAGAAAATGCAGAAAATAATAGAGCCTCAAAGCCAGAATGATTTGTTCACCCTTTTTAAGAGAGGGTGAATATTACCTTCTTTTTTATTGATCGAAATGGTGTAGGGACCATGAAATTATTACACTTTTTGATGTAAGGACAATAAAATCTTTGTGGTCTTTACATTAGATTCTACAATTCCTTCACCATTGCGACCAATGAGAAAGTGGGTAATGTTCACCCTCTTCTAGGAAGGGTGTACGAAATCATTTTCGCCTCAAAGCCCTGGCTAAGGCCATTGGGTTTGTGAAGTCTGATCGGTTTATGTCTTGTGTTGTTATTTTTTGTTCTTGATTATCTGTGTGTTGTGCGTTTGGGGTTCAGATACCGTCCAGTATGTTACCCACCAGTTCCGTCCAGTTCGGCCTTTTGTGGGCCCTTTCCGGGCCCACAATAATGATCAGAACCGTTCACATTTTAGAGCTCGTCGAGACCAACGACCATACCAAAAATCACGTTGATCAAATACCGTTTGGTATCATTTCAAAATGCATTAATGTTGTCTAAAAAAAAGTGAGAAACACAGGATTACAACCCTTCAACAAATTTTTTCGAAACTTAATACATTTTGAAATGATAACAAACGGTATTAGATCAACGTGATTTTTGGTATGGTCGTTGGTCTCAACGAGCTCTAAAATGTGAACGGTTCCGATCATTGTTGTGGACCCAAAAAGGGCCCACAAAAGGCCGAACTAAACCGGACTGGAAGGTAACCCCATACTGGACAGGATCTGACTCCGTGTGTTTGTTGGTTTGGTCGTATTCTCAACAGGAGCAAGTCCAACAATAGTCCAATATATTGTCATTGCTAAAACCAAGGCAGGAAATATGGCAAAAGGCTTCTTACTAAGTTACCCAATTTTCTGTCAAATTTGACATTAAATTTGACTTTGCCAAATCTTTTCATCCCATCCAAGCCAAGTAATTTCTCCTTCATCTTCTCATTCTTCATCAAGGGGAAAAAAAACACATTGTGCTGCGCATGCACACTATTATTTTTTTTTAGTTTTCAGCACTGTAGCATAGTAAAAAATGACACTAGTAGATGAACTTGCTCTTATTAAGTCTTAGAGATTGGTTGGAAGCGCATTCGGTCACCCCATATATGAATTTTTTCAAGCTCAACATGGATGGGTCAATCGACCTTGCAACTTCAGAGATCACAGAGGGGAACGGATGGAAGGTTTCCATCGAAATATGCATGCGGACTCAAGTTTGATGGCGGAATTATGGACTTTTAGGATTGGTTTGAATTCTGCCCATATGGAGAACATCAACAAATTGGAAGTTGAAATGGATGTTTTTTGGCAGCTATTCAATTCATCAGAGCACCTCATATTGATAATCATCCTCTTAACAACATCATTTATGATTGCAGGTTCCTGATGAGGCAATTTGAGAGATTAACTTTCAAACACATCTACCGGATGGCAAGCAAATGTGCCGATGCTTTACCGAACCATACTCCTATTTCAGTAGGAGATTTGCTTATTTATCTCTCCATTCTATTATGTATAGTTCACTTGATACATGCGGATTCTATGGAACAATACCCTAGAGATGTACCTTTTGAAGTTTTAATGTTCCTTTTTACCGAAAAAAGGCCCACTCACAAAGGATGTCCGACATTAAAACGATGAATCTTCCACGAACCCATGACGAGGCAAGGTTTGAACCCCCAACCAGCCAAACTTGGACTACAAGCCATTAGCGATCCATTTAATTGAATTTGAAGGACTAAAGTGGCATGGAGATTGAATTAAGAGGGTAAATATCACATTAGAATATTAGATATGTGACGTAGAATACGTGAATGCCCAATTTCATGATCAATTGGACCAGTCGAAGTCTCAAAAGCCCAAACGTTGTTTAATTGCAAATTATCCGATTTGGCAACTTTCGAACGAGCTTGGATTAAGCCCAAACTTGGTGGGCTGACTTATTTTCGCGCTGCAGTCAATACTCTATGGTTGATGATCAATGGTGTTTTTCGGCTTAATCCTTTCGTTTAGGCCTCCAATTGGACGTTTTTGCCATTTTAGGAAATATTAGTTTTTTTAATAATTTTTAGCGTATAATTCCGTAGAAGTTAATTCTTTTTGAGAAAGTCATGTTTTTCTTTCCTTTTTTCAATTTTATTATTTTTCCCAAATTTTGAGAATTTTCGTTTTTAAGTTAGGTTTTTGCTAAGGTTACTCATTTCTCCTATTCCCTCCGTCCCTTTTTTTGTGTCCAGTATTCCATTTTAAGCTGTCCCTTAATAAGAGTTCATTTTGTAAAGTTAGGGGAGTAAAAGTTGGTGTATTGTCTATTTTATCCCTAAAAGTAGATTTTATTTTGAAAAGTTAGTGAGTAAAAATGTAATGATGATGGATAAGTAGGAAAAGTGGAGGAAAAAATTGATGTGAAAGATGTAATGATGATGTTTTTTTAATAAGTTGGAGTTACGAAGCAGGACACTTAAAAAGGAACGGAAGGAGTATAAAAGAGGTTGTAACCTAATGTTCAAGCAATTTTTTATTAATAATATTCATACTTTGTTTTTTTTCTCTCGTAGACTCGAGGTTATCATTCGCTCGATTAGGACGTAACTAATCTTTTTGTTAATTCTACTGTGTCAATATAGATTGTCATTAACTACAATGGAAGCTATAGATCTAAGATCGATATGGCAATTTGACCAAAAGTGTTTAGTTTCAACTGGTTATTTTTTATGCTTGGCAAAAGTTAGCACTATTACTTGTAATTAGTGATGTTTGGACAACTGTCAAGTGCCCGGTAGTATATAGCGCTTACCACTTAGCTGCCACTCCACTTGCCTGTTTCACCTGTTCCAACAAGAAACATAGGGCACACATGAGATTCGGGTAAAGTGCGAGGATGGTAAATACAATTTCCTCTAGAAGTTAGTAATTGAGAGGTCAGAACTTCAACTGTACACTCAATGATGAGAAAAATCCTGCCCTACCCACAACCCATATTCATATGAACAAAATAAAATTACATAGCAAAAAAAAAAACTCACAATGCTGTGCTATATTAACATTCTCGGTAAAGAAGACAAAAGCCACAGAATCTCTTCACGTGGGCAACCAATCCCATCTTCAGTGTCCTAGAACAGCTTCATAATAAAACAGTAGAGGATAATGTTAAGTATTTTTAAGTGTTTAAGCCGGTTCCGATTTTAACAATTATCTTTCCAACGATTTGCAATCGTTATTGAATTGGATCATCAACTTATAACATTATCCTTTCACTCTTGTTGAAATATTCATACATAAAAAGCAATGGGTAATCCGTATGAATGAACAAAAAGATGCAAATGGTAAAAAGGAGGGTGAGTATATATGCTAAAGCGTCAAAATTTCCATCTGGTAAAGGTCCAAAGTACAGAAAACAAGATAAATGAAGGCTTATTAATCACATCATAACAGACGTCCACCAAATGCACCACAAACGTAACTCGAGCTCATAAGGTGTAAAGGTCTGACGATTTTGAGGATTGAACTTTGCACAAGCATACAGTTGGAAACCGCTAAAACAAGTTTGACTACATCGAAAAATAGTTTGTGAGTTGATCAAGAAGTGAACTTATGGTGTACCATGTCGATAACACCAGAAGATCAAGAAAAGAAAGAAAAAGAAAAAAAGGGGACCAGAAAGAAGGATCCACGACACAAAAGAGAAAAAAACGATTACACTAGATGATCAAGAAAATAGAATACAAAGAACAAAAAAGGCATAGGGACCAGAAAGAAGGATCTACAGCACATAAGAAACAAAGAAAACAGACAAGAAGACATCAAGAACAACATGGTGCCAGGAAACGAGCCTGAAACAGTTGCATTTGCCCTTTAGTCTCAGAAATACATCTGTGGATGTTCTCAAGCCAACATTCGCTTTCGTTGGGCTGTTTGCATTCTGCATGTAGTCTATGTCCTGGCTTTGACAAATGAATATTCCCGCATGTTGCGACAGATCAAATAGTTGTGAGGATGCCTCTGATGAAAACATTTTCATGGCCTCTTCGACTAGAGCAACAGCCCAGATTCTGGGAAATCAAAGTCATATGGATGTTTCAGATCGATTCTTGTTTGAATGGGCTCACCTGCATTTGAAATCTCCGAATCAGTGCGACCTAATTGTCCATAATGTGCTCCACCAATTTTACATTTTTAACTTCCATTCACATCAATACTGTACTTAGTTTGAAAAAAGCGAAGGCTTCAGTAAATCTTAACCTCTAGCGTACCATGTTAATAGTCAACATCGGCTGTGTTTGGAGGGATATACAAACACAGACAAATGGAGGAGAAACCAAAGAAATGAAAAGAGCTTCCTCACTTCACTATCTTCTTATCCTTTCCTTCACTTCTTTCTTTGCCTTCATATAATCCTCCACAAATCCATGATCCAAACACAGCCTAAATATCATCCGCCATTGTGATATTAACCATTCTGATTGTTTATGTGTACCCCCTTATCTTCATGTTTTCTAGGAGAAATCACCAATCCACAACTTTCTGTCGTCTGGTTTTTCCGTACAAGTCAATTATGCAGACCTTCATCCAGTTGACTGAATACAGAACTGAGTGCCAGGGCATGAGAAAAACAATGCATACCTTGATGCCATGGCGTTCTACAACTCAGGCACGACTGCACGAGCCATCTAGAGGTCCTATTGATAACTGTATGAAAAGCAGCTCAAGATGAGGTTTGTCTGGATGATAGAACTGCTTAAATTTTAGTTTCTCACTGTGGTGAAGTAGGTTGTAACCAAAACACTTAATACCTGGTGAGGCTGAACATTGTCTAAGTCTCTTCAAATCTGATAAATTCTCTTCACATCTGACGTCAGCTCACAAATCCCCAACTGGACCACAAGGTCAACAAATGAAAATACTTATCCTGCCCATTGAAAAAGATAACTGGTATGAAATACAAATCCATTTTTAGAACCTTAAAGTGTAATACTGTGAGCTGGCCAATCTATCATACTTTATAGGCAGAGTGAAATAACTTGAAGTATCATTTGATCATTTCAAAGAACAAACAATCAAGAAAATACCAAGTTACTAACAGAGCAAATTATTTGGCCCGGTTCACCTTTCGAAGTTTCAGAAATCAGCTCAGCCTTGTAGAAACATAGTAAGGAACAAGAGTCCGCAACACAGTGGATTGGTGCAGATCCACTGTTAGAGCTTCCCACATTGGTTAACTATACACCTCCTTTTAGTATATGAGCTAGGGAGGCCTTTCTACTAATTGCTAATTGGTTTTGAGTTGGATGCTATAACATGGTACAAGAGTTAGGCTTTCGGAGGCATCTGGACAGACTCTCTTGATAGTTTGCCTCGTTGTTTGTGGCTTAAGTGCACCTTTTTTCGTTGTTTGCTGTGGTCCTTATGTGATGGATCCATTGTTTACCTCTCTAAGTGCGGGTCAGGGGTCGCACGTGTAGGGGAGTGTTAGAGATTGCCTCACGCTGGTTAGCTATAAACCTCCAAAACTAGTATTTTATATAATCATAGAAGGAAACAATTGGAAACACGTAAAAGAAAATGGAACAAATAAACTCAACAATGAAGTATGTAAGAATTCAATTAAAAATTGGAAAGAGAGTAAAATTCACCTGAGACTAGATGGCTCTTCATAAAATATGCCCCCGAGCTTGTAACAGACGCAAATCCAGATTCTAAATTTTTAAGTTTCCTCAGTTCTAATTTTCCGATGATCCATCGAACATAGTGCTTCCCTTGGAAATGACCTGCAATGTGGTACCTTTAGCAATCCAGGCAGTCACTTCTGGTTGGTATTCAAAAGGTCTAAGAGATTGCCAGCTTCCATCCTCCAGTTGCACACCATAGACAAAAGGGAGTCTAAGGGAAAGGAAACTCTCTGGAGGTAAAATCACACGGCATCCAAAGGTGAACTGCAACTTTTGTTCACGGTCTGGAACAGAAGGAGGTAGGCATGATTCCTGCAAATGAAAACGAGTTTCACAGTAATTAATGAAATTCCAAAGAAAACAACCATGAGCACCGGCTTGGCAATAAAAGCACAAAATACATGCTAACAAACAGATAAGCATTTTTGAAAACAGCAACATTGGGCAAGTGGAAATAATGTTATATGGACTCGGGTGCGAGTATCAGGTGAGGTGCGGGTGTGAATCTAGGTGTCGGACACCTCAATTTGAAAAATACAGAATACACGAATATGGATCCAGATTTGGACATTGGTACGGGGATACGGTATACCACCATAGAAATACAAGTATCATTTATAGAAATATATTTACTACAAATCATTTTTAATAGATCATCACTTTGCTATATTTTATTTATTTCAAGCACAAACACTAAAAATGGTAGTTAGTGAAGGGTGAGAACATGTCGTTATGGCCCATTAAAAAACTGAAATGCCTTTACGGCCGATTAATTCATAAATGGAAAGACTTCAAGCAAGGTTTGATCGAAGGAACTATAATGCTGGCCAAGCCCATTTACATACCCAAACCATAAAATAGAAGAGTAAAGGTCAGCCCACTTAACATAAATAAGAAAACCCTATTTCTATCTCAGCAGCAGCATATCAATTCATCAAATCAAGCTGCTGCTTTGTCGGAGAATCAGAGATGATGGTTGTTGGTACCTCTCTCTCTCTCTTCCTCCTGCTGCCGTGTCCAGATTTCTTTGGGAGAATTCGTTTTGGATCCCACACCCGCACCCGCACCCATGTCATGTCGTGCCGACATGGGTACCTCTCCCAAAATGGGGGATCCATGCAACATAGCTGTGGATGTATTTCCTAGTTTGGACCCTATATACATTTCCTTCAGTAGTGGGGCATCCAGTCCTCCCAAGAAAGAATCAAACTGGTAAGGGCTTCATAGAGGCCACATTACAAAATTAGACCCCTCCCATTTTCTTGCTGATTAGACATATAGGACAACAAACACACAGGATTAAGAGAGATGATTGGATGCCTTCATATCTGGTTCACGGTAAACTTCTCAAAGAACAATGGCTTCCCACATCAAAGTTAGTAAAGGAAATGAGTTGACCTTACATTGTCTAACAAAGATCAGTTAGGTTTTTCTTTCTGGCTTAGTAGAGTGCAGTTAACATTCTTTAAGTTCTTTGATATTAAGGCAAACACTTTAGTTGTGCATAGGAACATTCAAACCAAAGAGCTGAGACGAACCTCAAATTGTATAACTGGGCATGTAGCTAAAACGACTGGAAAAGAAGGTGTGACCTGCAGAGAAAAATGCATAGTAGATGAGCAAACTGCAAAGCTTATAAAGACACAAGAAGACGAAATTATGACCCTACGCATAAGATAGCACATTACAGTATCAAAAGGCATATCAGTGTATAGATTCACTACTTAGAGAGCATAATATCCCCATATCAACCTGTGAAACAATATCCAGAGAGTATGTAATGTTCTGAATTCAATCTTGATGCTGAATAAGGACAAGATGCGGAAGTACACAAAGGATGCAATCGAATGTACTACTGATACTAATGGTCCAGCTGTAATCGACATATGATTTGACCTTAAAATTTCATCAATATATGGTAAACCTGCAGAAAAAGACAACCATCTCCAAAAGGTAATAAGGACTTAACTCGTAGCATTTCAAAAATCAATTACATTACGTCATATAAGTTGTTTTCGGGTCACTTCTTCGATGCCTATTCATCCACAGAAGGCAATGAAAAAACAGAGTAACCTTTCAAACTTCACAGGAAATAAGAACCACCCAGGTATTTCTCAAAAAGTTCAATACCAAAAAGATCCTCTGCAACCACGTCAAAAGACAGTTGAAATTATGTCACAACTCACAAGACTATTGAACTCAAAGGCCTGGGCAAGAGTTCATACCAAAAAGATCCTCTGCAGCTGCGACATTGTTCCAGCAAATTTAATCTTAGCGGTATCCTTCTTATTCTTAGAGGACCTGCAGTGTGGACAGTCCATGAAAATTGGTAAATTTCTATTAAGTAAGGAGAAAGCACCGTCATCAAGGCTAACAGAATGAAGGCCATCTTTGACTGATTCAGTAAGTGTTGGCATGCCAATAAAGCTCTGGGTCTGTTGTTTTCCATCCAATTCACCATCAACTGCCATATCTTTGGTCTTATCCAGATTTCTCACCTTTCGAACAGCACTATTGTTCATCCTATTTGAGTTGCGATGAGCTCTACCATGGGTACCATTCCTCCCCAATTTCGAGGGATCTGGCCTTTTATTGTCTGAGTTTTCAACGGATGAGGGGATATGAGATTCTTCAGATAATGAATATGGGGAGCCAAGTTCTTTGAGATGCTCAGTGGTCAATATGAACCGGTGGCCACGAGGACACTCATGCTCAAATCCGACATACACGATTACATTTTTCAACGACTCACTTAATCCAATCTTTTCACCACTACTCATGTTGACTGGAACAACATTGCTACCTATCTGTAAAATTGGATTACCCTCTCCATACCCGTTGACACCAAATTTACTTCCATTTCCAGTGTCCTGAATAGGAGAGATACCTTTGGATTGTTGAGATCCTTTATAATCAGCAGTATGATGAACCCTCTCAGCAACCCTATCTCTTGTAGAACTTTGCTTCGCACTATTTTCAGGACCAACAGAAAGTTGTTTCCTTGACTGTAAAGGAGGGAATCCTGAAACAGCGGCTGCTGATCCAGCAACAACCTCAGAAAACGGTTTTCGCATTGTAAAACTAGGGATGCCTCTACCAAAGCTGAGCTTCTTTTCATCAGTTTGGTTGTTTTCATACAAATGCTCCCTTTGTATTTTATTTCCACTCTGCAATTCTTCCGCGTTAATTAGAGAAGCATCAGAGTTCTTTATGTCTCCTCCGCTAATAGATCCATTCAAGGGTTCTGTACTCAACCTAACCACAGAATCTTGTGTTACAGCACTGGATAACGAAACATGCTGATTTTTCGGTTTCTCCAGAAATATTTTCCACTTCAAAAGAAATTTCTGAGTGGCACAGAACCCACTCTGAAGTAACCCCTTAGCAGGGTCGTAGTACTTCGCACCACCAACTCGAATCAAACTCCATGACGGCGGCTGAATGGGTCCTACATTCTTTACCTGCGGTAATTGGATTGAAGGAAGAATTTTGTCACAATCTGCAAAATCACTGGAAGTAACGTTAGCAGTTTCAAAATCAAAAGGATCAGATTGCAGTAGCCGTGAACGGCCACAAGCACAAGCTTTAAGGAAAACATATCCGCTTGAATGTCGTGTCACCCCATCTCTTGAAACCAAGCCATTAGTCTCAACATCATGCCTCTGATGCATACATGGTTTTCCGGTCAAACTGACTGCATCACACAGTTGCCTTCCAGAGCTCCAAATAGATGTGCATTCATTCTCCAACTGTTTCATGTAAAGTGGCACTGCGGGTCCCTTGACCATTGAGCAGAAAGCACGCAAAGCCTTCTCCAACTGCTCTTCATGCTTTGAAGTTGGGTAACAAGCAGGCAAATCAGATAAATAAACTTCCTTAGCAGTGGGAAGAGCTCTTTGGCACCACAAAGTTGAAAACTTTGTGTTAAGTCCTTTACCACTCTCCAAGCAAGATACTGCACTTTGTAGAGGATTATCTGTAACTCTTGAAACAACTCCTTCAACTGCAGGTGCAGTGTTTTTCTGACCCAGGTTTATTTTACTGCTTTCAGATTCAATTATACACCCACTTTCTGCAGAGAGAATACCCTGTAAAATAACTAAACTAGAAGACAACCAGATGTCAACACTAGGAAGTTCAGGAGCAGTAAAAGATTTTCCAGATGCAGCTGATGCGGCGGCGGCGGCTGCAGCAACAGCCACCATACCAACGCCAGCTGCTGAGCCACTGTTGGCGTTAGTTACCATTCCCCCTCTTCCTCTTAAAATATCAGCCTGTCTGTAAATGAACTCTTTCACAGATACAGTGTCCTCTTGGGTTGCACTCTGACTATAGGTTTCAAGCAAAAGGGAATCTGAGGTTGCCTTTCCATTCAAAACGTCTTCCACAAGGCCAGTGGCAAAATCAAGAGATTTGCCACTCTGGTTTGAATATATATCCAACAATGCAACTGCTTTGGATGCATCGAGCGAAAATAAAGGTGCTGAATTTGAGATGGCCCCACTTCTTGAACCAGCATGACTAGTTTCAGATCCCGCAAGCGTCCGGCATTTCTTAATTGAAAAACGGATCTGTGCCTCAAGGGATGACTGCAATTTCTTCTTCAATCCACCTTCAGATTTACTCACAGGGCGTGCTAGCATAACAACTGGCGCCGATCCTTTTGGAGGCAAGCTTGTCCTAGCTAAATTGCTCAAACTTGAAGACTGGTTCAATGAGGACGTGTCAATTATCTCCTCTACATTACTAGTACCAGTATTAAAGTCTGAGAAATCATCAAGAAAAACAAAAAGTATAACCGGAGTACACTGTCCAGGAAACAGTGAAGCGTATGAACCTAAACCCGACCTAATTGAAATTGCTGAAGCATTGCGACTTAAGATGACACCACTTCTACCGGGAGACCGATTGTTAAAAGATACTCCTGATACAGAGGATCGTGATGATGAAGAATGAGAACTAGATGTTGAAGGTGGCGTAGTTTGAGATTTGACAAGTGGGGACATTGCATGCTTGGCAGATTGTAGAATACGAAATCTCTTCAAGATCTGGGTATCAAAGTGTGACCCCTCCTGGATAAATATGATTACATGGCAAACCTGCATACTAAATGCAAATTTAGTCACTTAATAAAGTTAAGAAAATTGTGTAGACTATTCATTCAAGAATGCTTCACCTCTACGTGGCATAAAAATCGAAAATAAATCACTGCAGTTCATAGTTATGGTTGCAATAGCACCTACGATGTACATTCTCCTAGAAAAACTAAAGCTTCCACAAAAGTTAAATCCAAATACTAAAACAAGTTGACGAGCATCTTTTAGTTTTAACTTTCACACAGGCGACAAGCAGCTCTGATGCTATGTTTGGACCTAGAATGTACCAAAGAAAAGGAGAAAGAGATAAATAAATAAAAAATGAAGCTGCTAGCAGTTGTTCAAACAATGAATTGGGTAACCAAACAAAAAAGAGAATCTCTATAGAACAATAGCCTATCACCTTTCATCTCATTTCTTTTTCTTTTTTTTTGATAAGTAAGAAATTATATTAGAAACAAGGCATTAAGGGAATGCTGCCCGAATACAAACAAAAAGCCATCAACACAAAAAGGCCCTATACACCACCCCTATTTGATAAAAAATGATCAATAGAGGGATTACACTCTCCCTTGTCCCAACTATACAAACTACTAACCACAAAACTTTTGATTCTAAATAAAGGCTTTTCAACCCCTTCAAAGCACCTCAAATTCCTTTCACCCCAAATAGTCCACATCAAGCAAAGAGGGACCATGGCCCAAACACACTTCCTTCTCTTGCCCACTCTAGCCCGGTTCCAAGCAATTAAAAGTTCCATAACATTCCTTGACATGGCCCATTTTATACCAAACCAAGAAAACACCACGGACCAAAGCTCCCAAGCAACCGGGCAATGAATGAGAAGGTGATCCACCGTCTCCGCATCCCTTTTACACATATAACACCGATTTACAATGATTCTCCACCTCCGAATCAAATTATCGATAGTAAGGATCTTTCCTTGAGCCGCATACCAAACAAAAAAACTAACCCTCAACGGTGCCACTGTCTCCCAGATCGCTTTCCAAGGGAAAGACACATCCCCACGTCCACCTAAAGCTTGATAATAAGATTTCACTTGAAAGCATCCAGAATTGGACAGTTTCCAACGTAACTCATCCAAGAAACTCCAAACAACGTGCAAATGTGCTCTATAACAACCTAGCTAGGGGGATAGAAACTCCAAACAACAAAGAGCACCTACCTCATCCATTCTTACCTGTCCTTACCTTCTATAGCTATTACGTATCTTTCTTTCTCTTTTGATAAGTATATAATTATATAAAAGAAGGCATTAATAGGTCTAATGCTTATTGAGTGCTCCAACGCTAGAAGAGCAGCAGAAGCCCTCAGGTATTACATTTCATGGAGTCCCCTTGCTAAATCCCACTCCCAAGTTGCCCCACCAGAAAACTTACATACTTGCAAATGTGCCTAGCAAGATTAGTAATCACACTATGCACTAGTTGCGTCAGCTGCTGACATGCTTGGGTGCCATGCTGAAAAGGGAGTCGGTCCACCAACCGTAGAACTCAACACTTCTCACTCTATCATTCCGCTACTCCTAATTTTGTTTTGCCCGGTTGTCATACCATTATCACTCAATTGCTTTTACATACAACTATATGGGTGTATAGCTTTCCCTCCTGGTTTAACTTAAGACAATTAGACAAACACAGGAATTCGTTCATTACGTCCTTTCAACTTGTCTAACCATTATCCATGACACTAATCACTATTAGGGCTACAAGCGAGCTTAGTCAAGCCGAGTAGTGGGTTGTCCGAACTTGGTTCCAAACTTAATGAGGTCAAAATTTTGTTCATGCTGGTTGTTCATAAAATCATAATTCACACCAAGCATAACAAAGTTGAATCGAGGCCATCGTGAGCTGAGCTCGAGTAGCCAGGATTTACTAACGGTTACAACCTTCATGAGCCAAGTAGTGAGTCCTTCAAGATTGACTTGAAACGTTAATCGAGTCCATGTGAGCTGAGCTCGAGTAGCTTGACTTTCGTAAACATTATAAGCTTATTGAGCCAAGTAGTGAGTTGTTTGAACTAAATTTTCAAAATTCAACGAGCATTACTACTAAACAGTCGAACAAACTTCCGCAATTGATAAGGGACTAAAAACTTACAGAGAACATGAAAAGCAGTCCTTGGAGATCCCCGAACTCACGCTCCTCCGACACCGAATCGAAACCAGAAGAACAACAAGAGGAGTCGAAAAACCCTTCCGTGGCCGGACAAACAGTGGAAGAGAATTGCAAGTAAAGAACCCCTTTTTCGTCATCATCATAATAGCTAATTCTACGACAGTCAAACCAGCCGTCCCCTTTCGGAAACCCTAATAGATCCTTGTCCAAATTACCCGACCCGAACACGTTGGCGTCGACGACTCGGTTGATGAGCTGGGTCACGTCGGTGGAGCGGCGGCCGATGAAGCCGACAACGACGACGCCGTTCGGGGGGGACGACGGGGAGGGGTGATCTGTTCGGGTGGGCGGGGGGTGTGGTGGGATTGGAGGAGTGAGAGTGGGGTTGGGATTTGGAGGACGGGTGAGGACGCGCATGGAGGAGGAGTTGGGCGAGTCCATGGGGTTTGGAGTTGGGGATTTTGTTAAGGTTGGGTTGGGAGTGGGTGTTCCATGGGTGATTCTTGGTTGAGAGCTTTGAGAGAGAGAGAGAGAGAGAGAGAGAGAGAGAGGGGTCTCCTTCTTCGGACAGAAGACCAAAAACCTCTCGCCCGATGAGTTTAGCAACACATTGAAACACTTTTAGCACCTGAATCCTTCGTTGCCATTTAAAGTGTGTGTTTTATGGACTAAAATAAATATTTATTTTTTACAATTAAAAGTGATGTATTATAAGAAAATGATAATTTTGTAAAATAAAAATAAAAATTTAACGAAACGTGATCTAATTAAAAATCTTATGGGGTCAAAAAGTTTTAGGCCCGGTTTCTCTTGATGTATTATTGGAATTATTAAAGTAAAAAATTATGATTTTTATACGAATATATTTTTTTTAAACATTCAAAAAAGACGACAAAAAAAAAAAAGGAACTTAGGATTTATTAACATTTATGTCAATGTGTCTTCCATGAATGATCCTCCCACATCTCGTGAATTGTTTCCTTATACGTTTCTCTTATCTTACACTAAACACTTTCTTTCGAGTTGTGCTATAAGTACCGACCGGCCGGGAGGGATTTCGTACCGACCGGCTGCGCCGGGCCGTCTCCGGCCACAACAATTCAGACCCATGGGCTTGTTCATAACATTTAAAAGCTAAATAAAAAAAGTTTTCAAACCTGTGTCATTTTTTTTACAAAAATGATACTCACACAACAATCCAAATACAATAACTTACACAACCTCTCACATGCATATGGGCTCCACACACACTACTATGTGTGGGCCCCACATATATGTGAGAAGTTGTATAAGTTGTTGTGTTTGGATTGTTGTGTGAATAACATCTTTGTTTTTTTTACGTTGCAGTACGAATTGAAATTTAAGAGTATTTTCCTGATCTCAAACAAACAATTAGGATTACCTTCAAAAAAAATGAAGAAAAAAAAAACACAAAAAACCAAATTATCGGCCAGATAGATTTTATCCGAGGAACTGTTGAACAGAAGCTGGTAAAGATTTCATCCTCTGCAAATGCAAGCCGCAATCGCAGCCATGGCCGCCCACACAATCCTCTTCTCGTTCACCCCATCCCAAATTCTGCTCAACCCAGTTGCATTCTCGACCCCTCATAATAACCCACAACTCCTCTCTCCATTCCACGGAGTTTTCCTCAATAAACTCACCCGCCAATCCGTTACCCTCGCCGCCACCGCCCCGAAGCCCCTCACCGTCGTCGCCTCCGCCAAGAAGGCCGTCGCCGTCCTCAACGGAAACTCCAATGTCAAAGGCGTCGTCACCCTCAGTCAAGAAAACGAGGGTCTGTTCTCTTTTTAGCTTTTGACCACTTCAATTCTGATGATGAATGTGTATCTGATTCGTAGAGACTGGATAGTTTATGTATAGGTGATTGAGCAGGAAATGAGAATTTGTGAGATGGGTGTAGGTTTTTCAGCAAGGCCGGCCGCGATTAACAGCTGTAATTCTGATAAAATGTAGGTGCTTTGTGTAGTACATATATAAATGTTTGAATTAAAAATGAGAATTGGTGAAACTCCAATGTTGAAGGCGTCGTCACCCTCAATCGAGAAAACGAGTGTCTGTTCTCTTTTCAGCTTTTGACCACTTCAATTCTGGTGAATACGTATGTGTTTGGTGTAGACCGTGTAGGGTATGTACAAGTGATTGAGCTGAAAATGAGAGTTGTGAAATGGGTGTAGTTTTTTGACAAACGCCACTGCAATTAACCATTGAAATTCTTATGAAAGTGGTGCTTTGTATAGTACATGTACAGGTGTTAGAATTAAAAAGAGAATTGGTGAAATGGGTATTATTTTTTCATCTGTAGCTGTCAGTAATTGAGTTAAATTTGACAATTTAGGAAGTGGGTATTGTTTTAAATAACCACTGCAAGTCACCGCTGCAAATCTTCTTAATATGGTATCTGATTTTGTGGAGTGGGTATATATAACTAGTTGAGTTGAAAAGGAGTATTGGTGCAAAGTGGGTATTGTTTTGTCAACAATAACCACAGCAATTCACCTCTCTTGAACATGTATGTGTTTCATATGTGTGGATATGTAATTCAGTTGAAATGAGAACTTGTGAAGTGGATATTGTTTTCCAACAGGTCCGACCACCGTGAATGTCCGTATAACAGGACTTGCTCCAGGACCTCACGGGTTCCATCTAGTGAGTATCTCCTCAAGTTAATTCATTAGCTTGATCTAGTGAAGTACATAACTGTTTGCTGTTTTGATGTTGTGTAGCATGAGTATGGAGATACAACCAATGGATGTGTATCAACAGGTTCGATGGATAGTAATTGTAAAAAATAAAAAATAAAATTTCTGTTTCAGATCCGGTTGAAAGGCTGTAATTTACTTTGGGCTTATTATTGCATTTTTTTTTTCATTTGTGTGTGTAACAGGAGCACATTTTAATCCTAATAAATTGACACATGGTGCTCCTGAAGATGACGTCCGTCATGCGGGTGACCTGGGAAACATAATCGCTAATGCCGATGGTAAGTATGATATTACGTTTGAATCATTCGGTCCTTACTGTTATTGAATTATTTGTTGATTTGTATAATTCAGGGGTGGCAGAGGCAACAATTGTGGATAGCCTGGTAATGTTTGTGTCTGATTGTTTGTATGCACTCTATAACAGTCCTATGGAGACGTCCTTGTCAATCTTTACTAAGTTCCATTGGCTGGGATGTGCAGATACCGCTTACTGGACCTAATGCAGTTATTGGCAGGGCCCTTGTTGTTCACGAGCTTGAGGATGACCTTGGAAAAGGTAAAATTCATGTTTGTTAGTTTGTATTCAGTTGCAATTAGCGTCTTCAGGTGTCATTGTACTACTTTTTACCCTAAAAAGTTTGTTTTTAGTAATACTTCCCGAGAGAGTACCATCGTCAGTCTGCTAATGATATTGCATTCTCAATGTGTTCATATTATGCCTTTGTAGGTGGTCATGAACTTAGCCTTACAACTGGAAATGCAGGTGGACGACTGGCATGTGGTATGCTAATGACCTTCACAGTCTTCTCCTTGTTTCCCCATTTGTTTCTTGTTTGGTGTGCTTGGAGAGAGAATACCTTACACTTTTCTTTTTCTTATTTGAGTATTCTGGCTTCTGGTTATAAGCAAACTAATGGGTTGTGCAAAAGCTATTGTAGCATGGTGAGAAAAGGGCTGGTGTGGCATTTAAAAGGGCGAGTGGGGTTAGTAAAAAACAAAAAGAAAGCAAAAAATTATAGCTTGCTAATAATCATGACACCCCTGAAGAACTACTGGAGACACGACTAACCCAAGACACTTGTGGAAAAGAATAAGCTTATACTATAGATAATGTAACCGATTTTATGAATCCCTCAGCATTGAAAAGATGGACATCCTCCATCTGCATCGCATCATAGTGGATTGATGTTCCATGGATAAGTTGGATTGATTCACCGAGTCTGGAGTTAGAGTGCTAATTTGCCATATGGTTGCATGTCTTTCCAAAGCCCGGGGTATATCTTTCTTTAGTAATTGTTCAGCGATAGTGACATTTTATTTGGCTGACATTGTATGGCATAGGTATACGGTTCCAACTTCCAAGCATCTTTTGGGGTGGGATGTTTGGACTTTCATTTGACATGTATATTTGCATACACATTGACTTTCAACCCACCAGTGGCTGTAAAGACTCACATTGGATTATTTGAAGGACAAACACATGAAACAACCAGATTTCAAGCATATGATGTAAATTTTCAATCTAGATTTCCTTCAGCTGGGCATATTTCATTCAATGATCTAGGCATTTCCTAGTGCATTGAAGGCTGCTCTCAAACTTGAACTTGTGGTCATGAAGTTTCTTTAAAGGATATTGAAGTGTCAGTTGAAATTTGTATCTTTTGCAATTCCTCAATGATAGGTTTGATGAATGAAACATCTTCCTATGGCATCTCTTGACCACTTTTACTTTCTTTGAGCTATCACATTGTGGCACGTATTAGTTAAATTATGTGCTGCTCCATATAGTCCTCAAGTCCTTGCTTACCAGTGAAGTTCGTTTGATCTTCTGACCTTGCTTGTAGATATGTTTTCCACTCTTTTCCTTTCTCTGAGGGAGACTATAGACCCTCATACATTCACCCATCTTTCTCTAATACTTAAGAGTACTCTTCTTTTGGTACCCTGTTAGTTTCTCCTACAGATTATCTTATTAAATTTCCAGATCTCTTCCCATTTCTAGTAATTAAGAGAACTCTACTGATATGAGCTGCCACTTTTGTTAAAAGTTCCATGTCTATTGAAGACCAATTATCTATTATGTAGATGCACTCGTACAAAATGGTGCAATATAAACTGGTAAATGGTTCCTTCCATATCAAAACGTGGAACAGTATCACTCTAGAAGTACACACCATTTCCTGTTGTGTTGGTACGTTTGCAAGTCTTCTGTAACAACTTCGTGTTCTCTGGTGCGCCTTGCTATCCGTATTGTCTAGGCATAATTGTCATTTTAATTGCATTTTAATGCTCTATTCCCATTTCGTCTATTTTCATGATCACATTGCCTGAACATGACTGCAAGAAGTTTCTATTGTATCCTCGCTGCAATATATACATACATACATACATGCATGCATGCATGCCTTAAATGCACTGGTTGATTAATGGTTGAGATTTCCTTTCATCTTTGTTTCAAGGTTTTACTGAGAACCTGTATATGCAGGTATCGTTGGTTTGACTCCAATTTAAGGACAGATCATTCTTTACGTGTTGGGTCCTTCGCATGTTTCACTTACACGTCAATGTTACTCAAAGCCGTGGGTTCTCTCCAGATTGTACTGCCATGTTTACTGGTAAAAATTGCAGACTGGTCCTTGTTTTTGTGTAATCCCTATCCAATAAATTAATTAAATTTGAAGTTGGTAACCCATTCAAGTCAGCCTATGCCATCCGCTTAGGTGCGACTTGTTACTTGTACTATGATCATTGTTTTCTAAACGTAATTGACTTGGTAGTGAAGGTACGTACATGTTAATGTTGCCATTGACTTCTTTTTTAAGTCACAATGAGTAGTGCACTAGAAATCAAGGGAAGCTTATTTCTTGGTTTTGCTATTTTTTTCACTCGTGTACAGCTTAACAAAGCTACATACTCTGGAAAACCAATTCGAAAGATGTCCTTTTTCATGAGATGCGAATATAGCTTCCTTGATACTGGGACTATTAAACCCAAGGGTTGATCGACTGAGAGTATGACAGCGAGGACTGACTCTCCAAGGTCACACATTTGTTTCTCACCGCTAATTAATAAAGAACCCTTGAGGCTACTGAAGATTTGTCCGGTGGTTAACTTTAAGGTTCTGGGTGCTAATAAAAAAAAAAACTAAAGGTTCTTGGATTAGTCAAGGTGCGCATAACTTGTCGTGGACAATCGGTTATCAAAAGAAGTCCGGGACGATAGGTTTATTTCCGAGCAAGCTAAATGGCTGCCTAAGTAACTATGTAGTATATAGTTACACATTTTCACTTGTATCTTATTTCCCTAATTAGGATTTTATTCACGAGGCAGGTGTGAGGGTAACAAGCAAGAGGATCATGAGTAGGAGAGTGGTGTGATGTGGACTAGCTCAATATTTGGCTGGAAGTTGGCATGAAGTCCTTGTCACGAATGGAAAGGGTACCCTATCTTCCACTTACTCATGTGAATGTATCAGTCACAACTTTCCCAAGTGGTTCTCTTGTACATCACTTGCTAGCGAAAGATTACACTATCAAGTCTAGCAATGAAAGTAGTTGAAGCACGGATATGGGTACGACTATGTGTACAACAGTTGAAAAAATAGGGACAGATATAGGCCGACACGCCAGAACAAATACATACGAGTGTGAACTTGTAGTATATCAATCGCTATCGTGTAGCTAGGGATCCCTATCGTGTCCCTACTCGTTCTAACTTAAGACACGTATGTTTTCAAACCTGTCTCCAACGTATCCCAGCGTGTCCTTAGTATCTTCCCTTATTACAAATTCAACAATTTCTTAGACGTGTCCTCAGTATCTCCCCCGTATCCTGTTACGTTTCGTGACTCCATTACAGTAACTAATTAGGCATATCGGTTGGAGTCTTTGAATGTGATGACTTTATTTGATATATCAATGATAAGTTTATGTTTCCTAAAAAAAAATAACAAATACTATTATTACAAGATCGAGCAAAAGATCTCCAACTAGTATTCCTGATAGCAGGAGAGAGAACCAAATTTATGATTTTAGATATTCATGTCACTCACCAAAAGTGCTACACACAACGGTTGTGTAAAACACAATACACAACCAATTTCTAGCCGTCCATTGCTCTAATAAATGACTAGGATTCGCTCAAAATTTTCCCTGAAAAAGTTAAACTTTTCTCTGGAAGAGTTTTTTTTAAATCTAGACTGTCCAAATACATCTGGACAGTCAGAATCTCGTGCACAACCAACACAACGATTGTGCGTGTGTAGCATTTTTGGTCACTCTAACAAGGTTTAGTGGTAGCCATTGGTAGTTACCTTTTGTGGCTGCTGGCTTATTTTATAGCGTCTCTTCCATCTGATGTAGTATTTCTTTTGTAAATTTTTTCAACGGTCAAAGGTGTCTGGGCCAGCTTACGCGCATTTCGACTGTTCTCCTCCTCAGTCCTCGGTCCTGTCAAAGGCAGGCAATCCACTTAGATGTCTTTATCAAGGGAAAATGACGGACAATGACGTGTTTTGATAATTAATACCCGCTAATGACAGTTTCAGCATTAACAAATGTTCTCATCATGTCATTGGCGGGTATTAATTGTCAAAAAACGTCTTGGGCTGTCATTTTCCCCTTTATCAAAGATTTATTGAAAACTGTGCCGAGAGTTAAAAGTTACTCTCAGAAAGTTAAACCAAACGGAGTGTTAAATGTTTGCTTTCTCCTAAAGTCTCTCTTCCCAATCTCACGTGTTATCAACTTTTTTAGGATCAGTTTATATGAAGCTTTGCTCCAACTTTAATTGAGCTCCCCACAAGTGCCCGGTGAGATTGGCATCCAGGATTAATTAAGGTGCGTGTAAGTTGACCCAGACGCCCGAGTTATTAAAAAAAAGTTAAGTGAACCCTTAAGGAAGAAATTAAGAAGCATGCTTTACAACTTGCCCCACCAAAACCAGATGCAACGAACAATGACGACAGCACCATAAAAAGCGGCGTCGTGCCACTGCCAACCCTCCTTACTCTTGCGTGCCTCACTCGACCAACCACTGTCAAATTTTCTAACCCGCGTACGTATGTTTTATCGACTTTTTTGTCTGTCAATGCGTGCATGTGTCTTTGTTTGTGGCCCTAGAAGAATTGCTTGCACCCATCGAGTGCGTGCCTAACTGCTAGTAAGTAGAAAAAACTACTTTCCTTAATTGCTTCATTAACTGGACAAACATACAATTTCAAAAGGTTGGTTCGGTGGTCAAGACCTGTAATTTAAGAGTTTGCTTCCTTATAAAGTTTTAGGTTCGAAATTTCTTTGGTGTTATCAACTTCCTTTGGAGCCCGTCATGGAGCTTTGCTCCGACTTAATTGGGCTCACCGCAAGTGGGTGGGGGGATTGATCCTCCAAGATTAGTAGGGTTGCGCGTAAGCTGTTCAAATACCTAAATTTTTCTTAAAAAAAGAGTTTGACAAACATAAACATACATGCATGCATTTTGATTATGCGGGTGTATTTAGAATAAAATAAAGAAGGGTTTCTTTTTTGCCAACGAAATTAAAAAGGTTACCCAGTACTCTAATTATTCGATAGAGGTTAGACTGGGTTACTTATATATGTCGGTCAAACGAATCCTGCCAAACTACATACATTCATTGCACCCACATATCATTTATTTACCTGGTAATTAATCACCACAATTCGCCTCTAGATGCAAGTATATGTCCTCTTAGTGATAAGATAATATCATCTGCCCTTTCTTTTTTGTAGTGCTGATGTCTCGGACTATCTTGCACGCGGTGGATTTAGGAATTTCCCATAGTGGGGGCACCAACATATGAGGAATTCAAGATTTCTACGAGCACTTATTGATCATAATCGTGTAATTTTCTTCTCATAACATGTATATGGAAGTCGTAATTTTTCACCCACAAATATAACATTCAAAAATCTTACGTATCATTCACGTACTAATTAAGTTAATCCGAAAACAAACAGTTCTTAAAATGGAGCTAAATAAAATATGATCGAAAGTCCTAATCTATTTACCTAACAAATAATCAGAAAGATATGAACAAAAAAAACTCCTAATCTTTTCTTAGACTTGGTAGAAGGTTTCTCTCTTTCTCTCTCTCTCTCATCTCGAAGAAAGTTAGAATTGTTAGATTAGCACCTTGAAGGAGGAGTTGAACTCTTGAAATTCTTACTCCTAGCTAGCACTTAAGTGCACCCTTGATGCTATTAGGCCAAAGGCCTCTTGAGGATGATATTTATCATAGTCCATATTGATGGTGACAAAAACTTAGTTTTTGCTCGTAAATTGTAGGACAAAATTCAATTTAATTCATGGGGATGCTACTGTAATAACGATAAATATTAAGGCACTAGTGGAATTTTCATTTTTTGAAGTACGGGGGTACGTGCCCCTTGTGACTCAACATAAGTTCGCCACTGCATGCATCTTGAACTAATCTCTACAGCTCATCCAACGGCCGTTTCACACGCTTATATGTGAGGATGAAGTGACTTTTAAATTGCTAACAAGGAGAATCGAGCTCGAGACGTTACGAGAGAACAGACCCATAAGTTTTAAGTCAAGATTACTAAGCCAACCCTGGCTTAGTAAACAATGCTTGAGACTTAAGGGTTTGCTCTCTCTGAAGGTCTTGGGTTCGAAACTTGTCAAATTCTATCAACTCTTTTGAGGCCAATCCATACAGAGCTTTACTCCGGCAGTAATTGGGCTCCCGGCAAGTGGCAGTGGGATTGAGCCCTCAGGAGCATAAGCTGACCCAGACACCTAAATTATTAAAAACAAAAAACCAAACCCTTGGGCTTTAATATCATCTGCCTTAGTATTAATCGCCTAAATATTTTTTATAACTGAAGGTTTCCGGACAGCTTTTATTAATTAATCACCCAACTTGTTTTAATAATACGGTGATCGGTTTTTTTTATCAACAAATTTTTTTATTAATCACCGAATTCAAAAATTACAGGGATTACGATTTTCGGTTGACGCCTCAATGGTCTCAACTCTCAAGTAATTACAAGGGGCGCAGATCACCCTTTTTAGATTACAAGCATCAAAGTCAGGGTCTGTTGGGTAATCATTTTTTATTTGCTTATTTATATTTTAATTAACGTAAAAAAGGAGCAAATTAGCAAATAAATAAATAATTAATGTTTGCCAAATGGGTACAAAAGGAGCAAATTAGCAAATAAATAAATAATTAATGTTTGCCAAATGGGTCATCAGAGCATCTTCAACCCATCTTCAAAACTTTAAAATGGAGAATGAATTTGACATATTGATAAGAGATTTTGTAATTTATTTTTATTATTATTATTTTTTACTTTTTGTATTTTTTGAAAGAATTTTAAAGAGTCCTATCACTCTTTTGAGAGATTTGATCTCCTAAATGAGAGTACAATCTCCATATTTAGGAACCTAAGAGCAAGTTTACCAGACGAGGCATAATGCCTTTTTTAGTTATTTTATCTAACAAAAACACAAAAAATTGCAGCAGATGAGCTAAAGGAGAAGGTAAAATAGATTTGAAGAAATGGTTAGCTATTAAGAGCATCAGAAATGGTAATAATTAAAATCAATAATCAAAATATGTCACGTCAGCATTTAATTATCCATTTAAGCTATAATCAAACTTAATAACCTATACTTCTATATTGGTTATTTTTGCATCTCTAACCAAAAAACTCCCACAATACACAATGCACATCTATCCAATTGCAAACGAGTTCCAATCACGCACTCGACCACACTAAATTATTCATCTCGATTTCAATGCGATGTGTTTTTGAGTTATTGAGTTTTGAGTTTGGTTATTGAGTTTTGGTTATTAGTAAAAGTTGTTAAGTTTGGTTATGGAGTGGGTGGAATTTGGTTATTTGCTAAAAGACTTGTAACTTTGCTTATTACAATGCAGGGTATTTTTTGAGTATTATTGTTAAGTTTGTTCATCCACACCCATTTGCTTATTACAATGGGGATGCTCTTAATACTTATGCACTATTTATGTGCCATTCTTAAACAATTAATTTCTCTCTCCTCCTCCTCCTCCTCTCTCTCTCTCTCTCTCTCTCTCTCTCCAAAAAAGAAATAGTATTTTAATAAATGATAGGTAAAGTAAAGAGTATTGGTGTAAGATTGAGAGAGATTTGAGTAGATAAAATGAAAAAAATGCACCGTTGAAGAGGTCAAATACATTTTCATTTGTGTACATGCTCTAAATGTAAATTTGGAGACCAAATCTCAAAAAAGAACAACCGTTATTCTGATTTCTGACCGCTTAAAGAAGTACTAGTCCTAAACTACTTGCAAGACAAGAACCAACTAGTTGTTGAGGCCCATAATTTCCATACGTCAGGTCATGGGTTGACCTCAAGGGTTGGAAAATTAATCTACTAGTTTATCTAGTTTAGCACGGGCATTATTTCAGACTATTTTTAAGGAATAGGTCGGATAATTACCTGGCTTACAAGAGATGTGAGTGAACAAAAAATACTAAAAATTTAATGTATTTTACCATCTCGTTTTTACTAACAAAAAGATACTAAAAACGTTACGCATTTTGTTGTAACGAACGCTATGAATGCAAGCTAAGAACGAGAAATTGAAAACTAAACAAGAAATCACAAAGACACAAGATATACGTGGTTCCCCAAGATGGGTACGTCCACGGGCGAGGAGAGAGAGGATTCACTAACCAACGTGAAGAAGAGATACAAAGAGCCGGCTATAATCCGTAACTCTAGAAAGGCCACAATATGAAAGCCCAAAAGATCATTTCTAGAAGTACCCCAAAAGCCTTATTTATAATAGGCTACAAAAACGGGAACAACATAATTAACCAATGTGGGACTAAAGAATACAAGGCATTCCTAACAATTCTCCACCTTGACTTGAATTCCACTGAACCAAATCACCAAATATAGCTATCCCCTTCTAACCTCTCACTCGCCAAATGCTCCCGAGGGGCGATCAACTGCAAATACCAAGCAAGTCCAAGCAATGCTTGAACTTGGCAACCGGAACCGGTTTAGTCAACATATCTGCTGGGTTATCTGCCGTACCCACTTTCTTCACCTCAACTTGCTTCTGTGAGATGATATCTCGAACGAAGTGATACCTGACATCGATATGCTTAGTCCTCTCATGATACATCAGATTTTTAGTCAAATGTATAGCACTCTGCGAATCACAAAATACTGAACTCACACCCTGTGCAAGACCAAGCTCACAAAGCAAACCTCTCATCCACATTGCCTCCTTCACAGCTTCAGCAATGGCCATATACTCCGCTTCTGTTGTAGACAGCGCAACTGTAGCCTGTAAAGTAGCTTTCCAACTAATGGCACTTCCGGACAGAGTAAAGACATAACCTGTCAGAGACCTCCTCTTATCGTGGTCACCGGCAAAATCCGAATCAACATAACCAACAGCATGATCACCAGAATTGACAATCCCAAACAATAGACCAACACCTGCAGTTCCGCACAAATACCGTAGTATCCATTTCACAGCCTCCCAATGTGCCTTTCCTGGACGCCCCATATAACGACTAACGACACTAACTGCATGTGAAATATCAGGACGAGTACATACCATGGCGTACATAAGGCTCCCAACTGCGCACGAATATGGAACCTGAGACATATACTTCTCCTCATCCTCCGACTGTGGTGACAACTCAGCTGAAAGTCGAAAGTGTGCTGCCAAAGGGGTACTGACTGGCTTCGAGTTCTGCATGGCAAAGCGCTCAAGTACTTTAAGAACATAAGACTTCTGATTCAAAAATAATTTGCCAGCTACTCGATCTCTGCAAATCTCCATACCCAAAATACGTTTTGCCGCACCCAAATCTTTCATCTCAAATTCACCACCTAACTGTTGTTTCAACCTGTTGATTTCTGATACACTCTTGGCAGCAATAAGCATATCATCAACATACAACAGTAGATAAACAAATGAACCATCTGGAAGTTTTCGAAAATACACACAACTGTCATACTCACTCCTAGAATATGACTGGCTTATCATAAAAGTATCAAACCGCTTATACCACTGCCTAGGGGATTGTTTGAGGCCATACAAAGACTTACGAAGTAAACAAACGTGATCCTCCTTACCAGAAACAACAAATCCCTCAGGCTGACGCATATAAATCTGTTCTTCAAGCTCGCCATGCAAAAACGCAGTTTTGACATCAAGTTGCTCTAACTCAAGATCATAACATGCAACAATAGCAAGTAAAGTGCGAATGGAACTATGTTTTACAACTGGTGAAAATACCTTATTGTAGTCAACACCCTCCTTCTGGCTGTATCCTTTCGCCACTAGCCGAGCTTTAAACCGAGCGTCTTCTACCCCTGGAATACCTGGTTTGCGCTTGAAGATCCACTTGCATCCAACAATCCTCTTCCCTTTCAGCGGTTCTACTAACTCCCATGTCTGATTCTTCTGAAGAGACTCAATCTCCTCATTCATAGCAACAAACCACTGTGCAGACTCAGTGCTCGAAATAGCTTCCGTATAGCTGGAAGGCTCTTCATACTCAACTGTCTCAGCAACTGATAAAGCATAGGCCACCATCTCAGAATAAGCCGAATACCTTTCAGGAGGCCGAATCTCCCTCCTTGGCCTATCTTTAGCAATAGTGCGTGGTTGCTCAACTAATGCATCAACCTCTGTGTCTGAACTCTTGAACTCCTCTTCAATTGGCTTCTCAATGTGCTTCTTCCCTGAGTCGGAAGCTTCACCCAAAAACTCCACCTGCTTTGGAACACTATGTTCCTGAACTGTATCATCAACCTGCTTAGACTCCTTAATCAGATAATTTTCATCAAAAGTCACATCCCTACTGATCAAAAACTTCAAATCATCAGAGCACCACAACCTGTACCCTTTGACACCTGCTGCATAACCCAAGAAAATACACTTCTTGGCCCGTGGCTCCAATTTACCCTCATTCACATGAGCGTAAGCTAGACACCCAAAAACACGCAACACAGAATAATCAGCTAGATGACCTGACCATACCTCAAACGGAGTCTTACACTCAATAGCAGTCGACGGAGACCTGTTCACCAAATAGCATGTTGTGGAAACGGCTTCAGCCCAAAATTCTTTGCCCAATCCGGAATTGGACAACATACAACGTGCCTTCTCCAAAAGAGTCCTGTTCATTCGTTCAGCCACACCATTTTGCTGAGGGGTTTTTCTCACTGTGTGATGCCTCACAATGCCCTCATCACTACAAAATCTATCAAACTCGCCAAGACAAAACTCCATACCATTATCAGTTCGCAAACGTTTTATTTTCTTACCAGTCTGATTCTCAATCAAAGTTTTAAACTGTTTGAATGTATTAAAGGCGTCACTCTTATGTTTCAACATATACACCCAAACTTTACGAGAGAAATCATCGATAATACTCATAAAATATCGAAAACCACCTTTAGAAGTTACCTCTGCGGGACCCCAAAGATCCGAGTGAAAATAATCCACCGTGCCTTTGGTGCGATGAACAGCTGTACTGAATTTTACCCTGCACTGCTTGCCGTAAACACAATGCTCACAGAAATCCAGCTTCTCAATTTTCTGGCCACATAGCAAACCCTGTTTGCTCAAAACTGTCATCCCCCTCTCGCTCATATGCCCAAGGCGCATATGCCACAAACGAGTCAAGTCTGAATCTGAAACCTTGGATGAAGCAACCGTTGCTGCAGCACCTAAAACTGTACTGCCCTGGAGTGTATAAAGGTTACCACGCTTTTGACCCTTCATCAGTACTAATGCACCCCTTGAGACTTTCAAAACTCCACCTTCACCGAGGAATTTGCAACCATGAGAATCAAGAGCACCCAGGGATATAAGATTTTTCTTCAAATCCGGAACATGTCGAACCTCAGATAAAGTCCTAACAATACCGTCATGCATCCTAAGCTGAATCGTTCATGAACCAACAGTCTTACAGGCCATGTTGTTGCCCATCAAAACTGTACCACCATTGACCGCCTCATAAGTAGAAAACCACTCTCTATGCGGACACATATGGTATGAACATCCAGAATCTAGAACCCACTCGGTATCAGAGCGAGAATCGCCCTCTGTAACTGATAACACATTATCTGACTCATCTGAACTTTCAGCAATTCCAGCAATTACTTTACCCCCTTTCTGGTCTTCTTTTTCCTTCTCCTTGAGTTTTAAACAGTCACTTTTCCAGTGCCCGGGTTTCTTGCAATAATTGCACTTTCCCTTCTTCTTACCTGATGATCTGGATCTTCCCTTATTACTCGACTCCACCCTTTCTGTTGTTCTTCCCCTAACAAACAAACCCTCCGCATGTGCATCACCCTCACCTGACACTTTTTTCCTCAATTCTTTCGAATATAGGCTGGCCTTAACATCCTCCATGGATATCGTGTCTTTGCCATACAATAGGGTTGTAACAAAGTGCTCATACGAAAGTGGTAAAGAACATAGCAAAATTAGGGCTTGGTCCTCATCCTCAATTTTACTATCAATATTTTTCAGATCCATAATAATACGGTTGAACTCGTCTAAATGATCTTTAACAGGTATACCTTCTCGCATACGAAACGTATAAAGACGTTGTTTGAGATATAGCCTGTTGGTGAGCGACTTCGTCATATATATGCCTTCCAACTTCAGCCAAATTCCTGCTGCTGAAGTTTCTTCTTCCACCTCGCGAAGAACGTCATCTGCCAGACTCAACTGAATAGAACTCAGAGCTTTGGCATCCGTATCATCCCAATCTTCCTCTTTGATTCCAGAACTAGTCTTGCCTAACAAAACCTTGTGCAATCCTTGTTGGGTTAGCAGAGCCTTCATCTTTACTCTCCAAAGACTGAAACTGCTGCTCTGCCCATCAAACTTCGCAATCTCAAATTTAGCCGCCATAGCCACAATCGGAAACGAAACCCTAGTTTTTGCAACCTAAGGCTCTGATACCAGTTTGTTGTAACGAACGCTATGAATGCAAGCTAAGAACGAGAAATTGAAAACTAAACAAGAAATCACAAAGACACAAGATATACGTGGTTCCCCAAGATGGGTACGTCCACGGGCGAGGAGAGAGAGGATTCACTAACCAACGTGAAGAAGAGATACAAAGAGCCGGCTATAATCCGTAACTCTAGAAAGGCCACAATATGAAAGCCCAAAAGATCATTTCTAGAAGTACCCCAAAAGCCTTATTTATAATAGGCTACAAAAACGGGAACAACATAATTAACCAATGTGGGACTAAAGAATACAAAGCATTCCTAACACATTTTATCAATTGGTTTCCGCTAACAAAAAAATTAAGTTTTTACCAACTCAACAACTTTTTCATTCGCATACCCATTAAAATCTTATTCACTAGCTACCGTAAACAATTTGACATTTCTCAACAACTTATTCACTATCAAAAACACTTAACAACTTTTCACTCACAAATAAAAATCTACTAATCTTTCACTACAGGAGAGAGAAAAAAGAGTGGTGATCGGGCTACATATAGCATCGAATTCTATTTTCGGCGTTTAATTTATGTCTAACAATCGGTGAAGTTATTATTGTGTGTGTGTGTGTGTATATATATATATATATATATATTGGTTAAATTCCGACCAATTAAAATGGGGGCAGGAATTAAGGAATATGAGAGAGGCTCACCGGTACCACTTAACAGAGTATATAGTTCAAAGCATATTATATATGATTTGGTTCGATTATTTGACGTTTCTTGGGATTGTGGAGTAAGTCTATCACCACACAAGGGTCTATTGGCTTCACCATGAATTTTGCCAAATAAAACCAGTCAAAAGTAAATTAAGTGGGAAATAATCCAAGACACCGAAACAGCAGTACTGTAATACTTTTCGGAAAAAGAATGATCTACTATTATTTCATATCAACTATTTACAATGTTAATGGAGAAAACAAGTACTCCATCCGTTCCATTTTGACAGTCTTATTTGGAGATTTCAACTTTTTCAAAGAGTATAATGACTAGATTAAAAAGTATTTAATTTTGAATTAGGTCATATATATATACATCCAAAAAAGTGATTTGATTGATGTAGGTAGTTGTACTTAATTCAATTTAAACATAAGGGCGATCATCAACATTTCTATAGTTGATTATGGAAAGCGGGACATGCATTTGGGACATTCCAAAATGAAATACGAGATTATCAAAATGGCTAGGGAACACAAGGAAACATAAGAAAGGAGGAAAGTAGCATAAAAAACTTCCAGTTAGTTTGTTGAACAAATAAAAGAAGAAGAGAAAGAAAGGAAACAGAGACGGGCTTCGTGTGCTGAATGCTATCCCTAATGCTTATCGATCGGCTTTGAACTGAACATAAGCTGACGGGTACGCAGGGCCCACCTCTGGACTCGCACGGATTATCCGAGTCGTTTAATAGTTTAAAAAAGAGAGTGGACTTCTAAAAAATCAACTCAATCTTACACATATATGTGTAATTGCTCGATCCAATTTTTCATTTTTTCATTCAAATTTTAGAATCCCAACATACTAGGCATGTGACAACAGCACCCCACAGTATAGTACTCTATACAGTGAAAAAGGGCAAAATTTAACTGTTCAATTAAAGTACTCCTTAATTTGCCCTATCATCACATGAAGAATATGTGGTTAGGAGTAACATCTAAAATAGTAACCATTTATGAAGTGGTACTGCAAACCAATGTGCCATTAAAGAGGATGACAACACTTAAAAAATACTACTAGTGATCACAATTCAAGTGGCCACGCCATGACAGTTACCAGTAGTATTATGGTGGACTCACTCACACACTCCGCTCACCTTCTAGCCCACTTGTTTGTATTCTTAATTACCTAGAGTAGAGACCCTTATTCCCCCACCTCCTCCTTTTTTTTCTTTTTTCTTTTTTTATGTGAGAGATAGGGGAGAGTCTCGTAGCCAACTCTCGGAATTTGGTCGAGTGGGTATGAGAAAGTTGATACTTCTTTGTCCACTATGATGTCAGATGTTTGAATTTCATGAGTGCTAAATATTTCAAATCTTGGGACCACTGTAGGATTTGTCTGGTTATTAACTTCAAAGCCTTAATATTAATTGATGTGCGTACAAATTAACCCGGACATTCAGTCGTAAGGAAAATGAGAGTGTCTCGTGGCTACATATATGACTTCCAATCCAATCCAATCAGAAGAATCCTTTGAGGAAAATTGAAGTAATGGGTTTGCTTGACAACCAACCGAATCTCAGTGCTCTCTCTCTCTCTCTCTCTCTCTCTCTCTCTCTCTCTCTCTCTCTCTCTCTCTCATGTTAGTAGGGTACTTTGCTTTAAAATGACATGGAGTGAGTGAGGCGAGGGCATGCTTTGTACGTGCGATATCCCTTGCTTTACTGGTTGTTTTTATACGTGAGATCACAAAAGGGTAGAGTGAAACTAACCGCTCTAACTATTCCTTCCTATAATACTTCTTGTCTTTAATTTTCATCTACTTTTTTCCTTTTCAAAAATAGCAAAGCAGTAATTACAAGTGCCCTATTCTTTTTATTATTATTATTATTATGCCTAATAAGTTTCATAAAATTAACAATTCACCCGAAAATCATTTACGTGTTTTCATGACACTAGTCATAAGAGATAAGTAGAATTCGCACACCATATATACCTAGTTCATTTTCTTTTGAACGAACCCATTTATTAATATTGCCACGTACAATTTTTGGAGAACACAAAAGTCATGTGCACGCAATTTAGTCTCTATTAATAGGGGGCCTCTAAATAAGTTTTTCCTCTATTATAAACCAATTCTTGTTTTCACATTGGAAATCCAAGGAAGAATGGCTTGTTTCTAACTCCACACACTGGTTATAATATACCATTCACTATATATAGCACCCCCACTCTCCATCCCCTCCTCCTGCCAATTCCCTTTCTCACTCCACAACCATCTCTCTCTCTCTCTCTCTCTCTCTCTCTCTCTCTCTTTCTCTCTCTCTATGGAACTCCTGCAAGAAGAATTCACAGGCTCTAACGACCACTCTCCCCTCATAAAACGCAAACGTGCCAAGCGGAAAACGCCTCTTTCTCCTCCCACGACGGTGACATCTAGCTCATCCACCGGCAGCGCCCACGGCGAAACTTGTCTCCCGATTCCCTCCCCAACTTCTTCGGGAAACAATTCAGCTACCAAAGAGGAAGACGAAGACATGGCCAACTGCCTAATCCTCCTGGCTCAAGGCGGCCAAAAATCCGACTCGTCCCTCTACGATTGCAAAACATGTAACCGGACCTTCCCTTCCTTCCAAGCCCTCGGCGGCCACCGAGCCAGCCACAAGAAGCCCAAATCAGATATTGAAGAAGAAGAAGAAGAAGAAACAAAAGTACCCAAAACCAACAAGACGATTACCAGCCCTCCTTTTCCGTTCCATTCGGAAACTAAAAAAGCAGCACCTACTGATCATAACAAGTCGTCGACTAGCAAGGCACATGGGTGTTCGATTTGCGGGGTGGTGTTTTCGTCGGGCCAGGCTCTGGGCGGCCACATGAGGCGGCACAGGGCGCCGCCTCCCGCGACGCCTCGAGTTTCCACGAGCGACAAGGTGAATTCCACCGCGGAGTCGCGTGAAGCGGATGACCAGCCGCCGAGGAAATTTACGTCGACTCTAGATCTGGATCTCAATTTACCGGCTCCCTTTGAGGATGATTTCGAGTTTGTAGCTAGTAAAAGACGTTTTGTATTAGTATCTGGTCCGGCGCTGGTGGATTGCTATTATTAGGAGAGAAAAAAAAAAAAGGGTTAATTAAGACTAGATTAATCGTAGAACGGGAATTAGTATGTTGCCGGCCGGATTTGTCAATCAAATATTGTTTATATTTATCAAATTCTTTTATTGCTTTTTTTCTTTATCTATCTCTGTGAATTCTTTGACTCTTTTTTTTTTTTTTTTTGTGTTGGCATGGTTGTGTATAGAGTGTTTTTTTTAATTTCTTCTTCTTCTTTTTCTTGATGAACATCTGTTTGTTGAAGTTGAATTCTTGAGTGAGAGTTAAAGTGGTTAGCGTTTTAAGGGTTGCCTTTCGTTCACGAAAAGAAAAGTGACTGCTGGAGCTAGCAATCTTTACGTTTTTGTTTTCTGATGACAAGTGATTTTCACATGAGCAATGCTACGTATACTCCTACCGATCATTCCTCTCTTACATATGTGTCGGCTCCACTTGTTTAATTGTGAGATGAGTCTCACACTCACACATATGTGAGAGAGGAAATGTCGGTAGGAGATTGTTTTCACACTCTACTTGTGTAAAAATATTTTTATATTTTTATGTTTAGTACGCAAAAGAATAAAAACAATTCGTGTGTATATATTGTGGAAAAGCCTAAAGTGCATGTACCAAAGGAGTTACAAGAATTGATTAATGTGTACTCTGTGGAGTACCAAAGGAGTAACAGAGGAGTAACAAGGGTCGCGATGTGGATGAAGGCAAAATTCGATATCAAAGTGTACTCTGTGAAGGATTTTAAGGTGTTTTTAGATGGTATTCGGAAAGTAACATTGTAACATAATCCGTAGGGGTGTCTTTCAACCTTTTGTTGGAAGATTTGTTTTGTTTTTCTTATGGTTGTGCTGGTTGTCTTTGGCTCCTTGAGCAAAGATATTTCGTCCTCGATGTACCCCTTCGAGATATATAAAATCGTTCGTTTGCCGAGAAAAAAAAAAGAATTGATTAATGAAGGCAAATTTGGAATTTTATCAAGAAAGAATAGTGCATTTTTTAGATGAAAATAGTAATGTTTAAAAGCTATTTTCTCACTTTCCTAAAAGGAATATCGTTTTAGATCTTTCAGAGTGGGAGAGCGATGTGTAAGTGTGTAACACATGTGAGAGAGAGAGAGAGAGAGAGAGAGAGAGAGAGAGATTGCATGGCACGTATAATGGTTTTGGCAGCGCCAGCAGCACCACAAGTAAAAGTCGTGGATTAGGTTCCTCTTGTTTTTCGATTATACAATAAGAAGCTTAAAAAACAAAACTCTCTCTCCCGAATTTTGGATTGGTAGTGTGCGCAGCAACGTGCTGTGCTTTTTTGAGCTGTCGGATCGTGCATCTGACAATTCGGATCTCATCTCGACAATGAACGACTCTCGATCGTTGGTTGCTGAAATGAGATCCGAGCAATCGAATGCACAATCCGATAGTTCAGAGAAGCGTAACACAGTGCTGCGCACAGTACTGCGCACACCACTGCACACCACCGCACACCACCATCTCCATATGCTCTCTCTATATGGTCTGTTCCATTAAATGACAAAAGTAAATGGATAGGAAGCTGATGAGTTGGTTATGCCTTTCCCATGTGTATCTATATCTACCTACCTGTATTTGCCTTTCTGTTTAATTCTTCACTTGGAAACTACTAAATTTCCCAATGTCAATATATTAGTGGTTCAACTCACTCACTCACTTGTACCTCTCACCCTCCCATTACACCTAACCATTCACTTGAGTCATCCCTCAGTACCTATCAAGGGTTTTTCATTATTTCCTTTTATAACTCAGTATTCAGCCCGAGTCGACCAATCGTACTGTTTACTAGGACCGGCCCATTTAAGTCAGGATAAAATCTCATTCGAACTACTTGCCCGATAATGGAATTGATAGCATTGGAGTGACAGTGGAATCACAAACAAATACATACTTCTCTTGCACCAAAAAACAAAAATAAAAAAAATCCTGAGCTCTCAGCTGGTTGCCAGAGTGATTGTGTCAACCTCTGGAGTCTGGAATCTTTTCTTCTCTACTATTATTTCTCAACGGAAGAAGAATTCTTCTTTGGTTAACTAATTAACCCTAAACCATTGGAAAATACGTGATACCTACCTGTCGATATCAATTCGATATTTATTTTACAAATGATAAAATTGTCGCAATTTTTTAGCGGAGTTCCATTCTATCTGAAAATTATGGTTACATCGTTGATAGTGTGTGTTGCACATGTTGAGTCCATCCTCATCCATATATATATCTCCCCGTTTGATATTTTTACTTCTTTAGGTTTGATGCATATCCATTGTCCAATGATGTGTCAACAAAGATAGTTAAGCTCATCTTCTTTTTTGGTAACACGAGTGTACCGGACCAGCTTGTCTGTAACTTGGACTAATTCCTACTAACCTCTCCACAATTGTTTCACGCGTGGCATGAGGTAGCCCCCTTGAGTTAATGCAATGCTAGTAACTCAATGGGAGTCGAAACTAATTCTATAATTAAGAGAAAGTAAACAAGTAAGCTTTAGGTGTTGATCACAAAAAAAAAAAAAAAAAACCGTGCGTGATATGTCAAAAATATTTTTACTTCTTTAGGTTTGATGCATATCCATTGTCCAATGATATGTCAAAGATATATAGTTAAGCTCATCTTCTTTTTTGGCAACGCGAGAGTACCGGGCCAACTTGTTTGTAACTCGGACTAATTTTTACTGACCTCCTCACAATCGCTTCACGTGAGGTAGCCCCCTTGAGTTAATGCAATGGTAGTAACTCGATGGGAGTCGGACCTAATTCCTTAAGAGAAAGTAAACCCGTAAGCTTTAGATCTTGGTATATATATATTTATATATATCCGTGAAATTTAATTAACCTCACCTTAGGTCACAAAATGATCCTCAAATTTCCACACCTCCTATTTTTCCCTGGTCGGGTGGGGTTTGGTATATAGGTGGCTGACTATTGTGTAAACTTGATTACAGGCTTCAACTAAAATTGCGTGAGTTAGCAGTGGTAATTAAGGGGTTGTTACTTACAGTATTATGGAGAGAGAGAGAGAGAGAGAGGACTCAAAGTAACTCCTCACTGTCATTCACTCTTTCTCAAGTGCTATGTTCTTTTCCCAAGTGTTTGTTATGTGCACGTCTTGGTGTATGTTGGTAAGCCAAAGAATGTGGGCATGTTGCGATGTGAGAGAGAGAGAGAGTGCCACATGTAGTTGGGGCCTAAGAATTTCCGAAATACCACAAAAAAAAAAAAATTTTAAAAAGAGTAGTTGGGGCCTAAGTTGTCAACTTAATGCCAAAAGACTAAGAAGAGAGCTAATATTAGGTTTGGCCTATTTTTTTTTTTTTTTTTTTGTCTTTTCTAAATTTCTCCTAAAATGTTGCATTAATTTTTCATATTAACATTCCTCTTTTAAAAGAATTAAGACAATTAAAAATAATTCACCAATATAAAAATAGTCCCGAAATAGATTTTTTTGTTGTTGCTATTTTCTGAACTTTTTAAAGTTTGATCTATTCTTTAAATTTATTTTTACAAATTCAATGAATCCAGAAAATAATCAAAAAGCTAGAAAATTTTATTGGAAATGAAAACAAGTTACTTAATTATTTTGGAAAAATAAGCAATTCAATTTGCCATTATTTAATTTACTAGCCCCTCGACATACTAATTAGCCAAAGGAAGATGAAGAGTTAAATATCAAAAGACTACACATACCTGTATTAATAAATGGATATTGTAGGAATAACTTCAACAATAAGTCTAGGTACACTACACTAGAGCACTACATCATCCACTACATTTTTTATGGAGCTCATTTCGGATCTCACAAAAAATACAGAAAAATATTCATAAATTTTAAAATAATATTTTAGGGGGCCCTGTAAAAATTCAGCTCTAACGGATATATGTAAGTATTATTTCTAGGTTTGTACGAGCGAAAATGCTCAACTGCGCAGTTTCGGACATACAAACCCAGAAATAAGATTTACCGATATCTTTTGGAGCTAATTTTTCACAGGGCCTCATAAAACATTATTTTAAAATTTTTGGATATTTTTTTGTATTTTTTTGAAATTTTGAATGGACTCCACAAAAAATGTAATGGATGGTTTAGTGGTTTGGTGTAGTGTATGTAGCATCTCTCTAATTTCAATGGTCTTGGAACACCGCCAAATAATTTTTCAAATTGTAGGGCCGGGCAAGCTGGCTAGAAACATGAAATTAATTCCACGTGTTAGGCTTCCCAAATTGACTGCTGGTTGGCCATATTTATACGAAAACTGCTATTATTAGGAGTCCTGTAGTCACTATTTATTCTGCTCTTCTAGCTAGTGTGTGTTTTCAAGTTGGTAATTAAACATGGCATATGCTCTCTGTTTAGTGCTGCAGACAAATTTGGGCCTCAATTTGGTTATCAAAGGAGCTTGTGACTTGTCTTTGTCCCATAACCTCATCTCCCAAAGTGTTCATACATGGCCACACCGCGTCTCATTTCGATGTCTCATCCAGAATATACATGGCAAAGCCGTATCTTATTTTTCGATATTTTGATCACTCTGCATCCAAAAATTGTCTTTGTCTCGCAATTTTGTTCATCCTCCAAAAATTAGGCGGACGATACTTACTCAGTGTGGAGCCAACACCGAGTCTTGTTTGATACTAGTATTTTGATCCATTTATTTTGCAGCACTTGATTTTCTAGGTATATAGTGGTTAAAAAAATTGACTCAACTAGATATCAATAAACGCTTGATCAAAAAATTCAGTTTTATGTTTTATAATATTAAACTACTACTAAAATTTTGAATATTGACAAGTGTTTTCAATCTAACACGTATTCATATAAGATTGAGCTGATCAATTTTTCCCAATATCTTCACAAATAAATCTTTAGAAAATTGAACGGATCTGATAATCACATCATAAGTAAGAAAGTCCAACAACATACTTTATAAATGTAGGACGATTAACCTACAAAAACATCACCATATAGGTGGAGTACAATTAATATGAAAATTTCATACTATGAGAGTTAATCCGTTACATTTGGCAAAGATTAACGAGGTGATTTCTTATTCAAAAACGTGTACTGATGACACGCTGAGCTAACCCAATTTGATTATGATATAGCTAACCCGGTTAATTATGATATATCACACACGATGACAATGTCTGAATTCCATTTAAAAATATGATACCCAACCAGCTAGCCCGGTTTATGCTAATATGATTATTGAATTGGATTAGGCTGAATATAAGATTTTTGTCGGTTTTTGGGGGGGAGAAAAATGAGGTATCTTATATTTTGCTTCATAGGATTAATTAGATTTGATTTTTATATAATTACTCTCACTTTCATAGACGCAGTAGTCCCATGAAAAAGGTGAAGATCACACACTCGTCCACTGTCATCCGGATGATAGTGGACGAGTAATTTCGATCACCAGACTAATAATGCCCACGCCGGACCTATAACTCACAAAATGTGCAAGCAGCTGCAGGTGCAGGAGTGCGAGTATAAAAGCGCCATTCTAAAATTTCCAAAGCAATTAAAGTTTTTGAGTGCAATGATTGAGAATAGGAGCGAGGGCCATTTTGAAGGATCATAAGAAGTGTTGGACTTAATCTCCCTGAAATTTTGGTAGTGTTTATTTTTGTTCGTCTTTTAATTTTTTTTTGTTAGATTCACGTTATATTTTTTGGATTAATCATGTGTCTCGATGAGAGGAATCTAAAAAGATTAAAAAAAATTATGATCAAAAGCCAAAACAAGTTCACTAAAGACGAAAAAATACCATACGGCTGATTTTTTTTTTTGGTCTTGAATGTCGTCCGATTTGAAAATTTTTCAACTTCGATCCATATGTTTTGTACTTTTCTGATTGATTATTCTCGTCAAGACAAATTATTAATCTCAAAACTTACGCCAAAAAGTATGAAGAAGTTGAAAATACTGGGGAAAAAAATACCAGACCAAGATTTAGGGAGAATGGGAAGACATGGACTCAAATCAAAAGAAGAAAAGCATCATTGTCAATGAAATAGTCATTTGCCTTTTTTTTGGTAGCAGGCTACAATACCAGTCCTCCTCAATCTACTCTCAAATAGTAGTTGTTACAAATGGACAAAAAATTTAGTGCACTATTGATTTTGCACAGTGAAACTTAAGTATTTTCCAATGGTTTCATCAGATTTGCAATTTCTCTCCTTGCATACTTTATTTAACAGGAGCAGAGAATACCACTCTCTGTCAACAAGCAAAAAACAGTACTCCCAATAAGCTTGGAAGCAACTTCTGCAAATTGATACATTATTTCGGGTTTGCGTCAAGGTATTCAGCTTAATCAGACCGTTTGCACAGACTTGAGTCTTCCAGAGGAGATAGTTATCAGAACTTAACTTGATTGTCACGAGCAAGTGAAAATTTGAGACCAGAAAAGCTAGGGCTGCTGGCATCGAGACTGCATTTTCACTATTTTGATTTGATTAGGGAACTTTCGTCGCTAGGGCTCTAAATACCATGAAGAAATTATGAAATCATTCTCAAGAAATCAGAAAACTGAAAGAAAGGAGAGGGAGAAACGAGTTTTCATTTCATTCTTGAATTCGGGTCGATGATTACAAAGCAGGGATCTAGTCCCTTGTATCTCAAAAGAAGCACCAACACATTTGGTGTCCTGCATCAGACTTTTCTTTGATTCCGGTAAATGCCTTGGCAACCTCTCCTCCTGCACCAACAAATGGTAATAGATCTATTTAGCAGACATCACAAAATCACATAGCTGTTGGTAGCAAAAATGTCAGACACCCCGAAGTTTAGAACCTGCATGCATCTATCTGTACTGACACAGTAGAAAATTTTCCTGAAATTTTTAGTTTCAGGCTGAACATCAGTAAAAGATAGTTGGAAGAAGGCTAAGTCAAACTTGATTCCCAAACCAACTAATACTAGCTACATTATGCAAAAGTTTCTCTCTGTGAACCAAGTGTACAGGCCAGTTTCTCAAAAGACAGTAGTCCGTGTCTTTCGTCCCAGTGAGACAGAAAACTTGGCTCTCCGAAGCAAGAAATATGGTTCTTTCAATACCAGCTTCAAAACTATACTGAGTCTGAATAAAACTTGATTCCCAAACCAAATAAGAATACTAGCTAACATTATGCAAAAGTTTCTCTCTGTGCACTAAGTGTTCTGGCCATTTTCTCAAAAGACAGTAGCCCGCTGCTTCCGTCCCAATGAGACAGAGTACTCGGCTCTCCGAAGCAAGAAATATGGTTCTTTCAATGCCAGCTCGAAAACTATTCTGAGTCTGAATACCAAAAAGAGTAGCGGAGGACAAGGA
The DNA here is from genome assembly GCF_030253575.1 of Rhododendron vialii. NCBI lineage: Eukaryota > Viridiplantae > Streptophyta > Magnoliopsida > Ericales > Ericaceae > Rhododendron > Rhododendron vialii. Next base: position 39,780,883 of record NC_080557.1, on the reverse strand, counting down.
AAGCATGAGCTCCATGGTTATGAGTGTTAGGGAAAAAGTTTGAAGAAATTGGTTTCAAGCCATCGAGGACCAGAGGGCTCTCACATTAGTTGATTACTTGTCCAGTCGTAAGTTTCTATCACCACTTGAGTTCTGATACTATCATGAACTTTGTATTCTCCTCTAATAAATCCCTACCAGACAATTGCTTACCTTGACGCAAACCCAAATTTCAGCTCTGCGGGCTTCAGAGATGTCTATCCTCAATTGCCATAAACATTCAATCTTATTTGCGCTGTGACTTCTGGGTGAAGCTTCAGCTCCGCCAAATATTCCCCTGTTTCCCGGATCTCTGGTAGAGTGATAATTTTTTTGTCCACATCCCTAAGGATAAAGAAAGACAGGAAATAAATATAAGTATAAAATCCAACATCCATGAAGGGAACTAGTACGTTGCTTATTGTTGTATCGATGACGATTCGATACATGAGTAAAGATGATAGTGAGAACAAAGTTAACTCGATATTCCATCCATGATCGATGAAAATAATGCTTTTTGACTTGCTTTAACATTTACTATCCAGCTTGTGTTCTATACACTCACAGGTGAAAGATATAAGGGAAATACCAAAATTTAGCCCTTATAATGGTAGTACAGGCATATCCTTGAGAAAGAGGGAAAAAGGAACAGAGATACTTTAACTTCTACAAGTTCATTTAAGAAATTGGTTAACAATCTAAAGCCCCACGCAAGAAAAAATGAGGCATGCAAAAGATGCCAGAATATGTGAGGACACATAAACAATAAATCTTTAAGAAATTACAACCCTTGTAGAGGTGACAAACATCTTTAGCCTGAGTAGATTTGAAGACAGTACCTTTGAAGCTGTACCTTGATTATGTCAACAAGATCTTGAGAAGTAACACTGCCAAAATAAGGAGATATTGGAATCATGCGAACAAAAGAATAGATTCACCACCAAAAAAAGAGAGAGGTGCTACATGAAACTCACCTGCCAAAGATTTGCTTTCCTTTCGCAGTCTTGCGCTTCACCTTGAATGCGCCAACAGTTTGAAACATTAAAGCAAGCTGTTCAGCCTCTTCTTTTACCTGCATACAAGATAATATCAAAGCCCTACCAGTCCACGCAGACCTTTGAAAACTATAAGGGTTGCACCAATAAGGCCTGCGAACCCGTAATACAGATCACAGAGAAGACTGTAAGGTGGTGTCGCATAAAGACAACACTATGAAGCTAAATTACTGCATCTAGTTTCCATAATCAGAATGCACACACACTAACACTTCAGGCAGGCATTTGAGAAGGAATATAATTTGCAGTTTTTGTCAAGATGTAATTCAGAAATCCACAGTATTTCGTTACCCGTCTTTTCTCAGCTTCAATTCTCTCCACTTCCATCCGCATTTCCCTGGAAGAAAAGGAAGGAAGAAATGGGTGAACACTTTAACCAGATAAATCTCTTCCACAACAATAATGGGTGCACCCGCACCCGCCATCTAAAGCCACGGTCAAAATCATCTCATACTATAAGATTCCGAAATATGATCATAAGGCAGTTTTTTAGGATGCACACTGGTCCGTATTAATTATGCAACAACATTGATCTGATACACGCACAAATGAACATCTTTGAGCAAGGAATCTCTATTTCAATGACTCGGAATTACATAGATAAGAATGAAAAGAACGGAGTTAAGAGAGACAATTCCCATAGTTTACCAATGTCATATGCATGTAAAAAATTTGTTGAGTGAGCCTGCTTATAAGAAGTGTTTGAAACATGAAGTTACTACTTAGTGAGTGACGCTATTGTAGGATGTGCATACACGTGAGGTACAATCTTATTTTTCTTTCGTTTCTGATTATAACAGAATGAATTACAGAAGTTGTCCTTTTTTAAGCATATCCAACGGTGACATCATCCCACTCCCATATACGCATTCTTCTGCCAAGGTGACCGGAAAATTCGGATCTTCCTATTGCAATCTATTCTGTCTGTACAGGGAGAGCACCATATCGTTATGGACTCAAAATTGAGGCTAGCTCATTTCCAATTTCCAAAATTACCCATAACATTTTCTTCTTGCATCTGATAAGTGCAAGGGGTAGTTACAACATGTCCGACCAAAACACTCAAACACTAAAAGAGACATATCAGTTGGATGTTCACTTTTTGCTCTGCATTAGTTTCCCTCCTCTAAATTACCCTACTCTTGTTCCATTAACATTTCATCCAGTCCCATCAAACAAGTTCCTTATAACTAGTTATCTTCAATTGACACCAATCAACTATGCCCCCTAAAAATCATTTCAACAAACACCTTGCCTACGCCACAAAGGAAAGAGACACCGAAACAGCCACACACTGTAAATCAATAACACTAATGCTCGGAGACCGAAATTGAAGCACAAAAAGAACGCAAAGCAAAACCCATAAAGTTAAAAACAACAAAAATCGATCAATTTGCCAAATGCAAATGGTTTTCAAGTTGGGACAATACTTGATCAAGCGAGGAGTGACAATCTGGGCCATGCCCATGGGCAGCAGGTAGTTCCTGAAATAGCCGGGTTTGACCTCGAGAAGGTCCCCTTTCGTTCCCAAGTCGGCCACGTCCTCCTTCAGTATTATCTGATTGCAACGCACCACAAACCCATTGGAAATTAAGTCCGAAAATTGACAAAAAAAAATGAAGGAAATGAGCTGAAAATGAGAATGAACAGGTTTCGGGTTGTGTGCTGCACCGGGTACCTTCCGGATTTTCCTGGCCTTCTTCTGGGCCACCACCACGAAGGCTGAGGTGGTTTGGTTAGTGGATTTGGTCGGGTTGTGGGAGTTAAGCCATGAGGTGGAAGCCCATGATAGAGTTGCCGATGTCGATGCCATTGCCGAAACTCACTGGCCTTGTTCCCTCCCACTCTCTCTCTCTCTCTCTCTGTGTGTATGTTCGGCACAGGGTGCGATAGCTATCGTGATGATCTTATCCGGAGCGCGTTTTGTTAAGTGAGACGAAAAGGGAGCCAATGGCAAGACAAGGGTTTTTTTTTTTGTCAAGCGGAAAATGGGTAAAGACTTGTCACAGGAATTATGGCTGCAAACGAGCCGAGCTTTACGGTGTTCAAGCTTGTTTATTAAGGTCCCGTTTCGGAATGTAGAATAAGTTTTTATTTTTTAAGAAGGCAATTTCAAACTCAAAAATAATTGGTTCATTAAAATTTAAAAATATGCAATATGGATCTTATTTGAAAGATCTCGATGAGATATCGAGATCTTTTATACAGTGTAAAAAAAATTAAAAAATTACAGTATTTTTTATTTACACTATTTTTGAGTTTGAAAATGTGAAATAAGTACTTATTTTTTAAGAAGGTGTTCTGGAACGGAGCCTAAGTTTTTAACGAAAACAAGCTCGAGCTCAATGAAAACTTAACGAGCCGAGCTTGAGCCGAGCAAAGCTTGCTCGGCTCGAGCTCGAGTTTATTCACGAGCCTTAACGAATCAACGAAAAATGTATATATATATCCTCGCATAGACCTAATACAACCAAAAATATTTTGATTGTGAAGGTATATGTAATACCCCAACCATTTATTTGAAATAAATAGCAAGGCATAATATTTTAAATGGTAGGAAGACAAATTATTGGATTTCGTGTAATAGTCCACGTGATTTGGTTGGGGTGAGCATTCACTACTATGAACGGATAAGGGAGCAAAAGTAGTAGAAGTAAAAACAGAATTGGATGTTTAATGAATATATGTGTCATGCAACAAACCACTTGGGGGATGAGTCACTATGGGTATAAAAGAAAAGAAGCGGCAGGTAAAAGGGGGAGAGCCAGGGGCAGTGGCTCCTTAGTCTACGGTGGTGGGTTTTAGGTAATTGATTTGGCGAAAGTGGAGTTTATGCGTCATATGGTTGATCTTTAATTGAGAGGTGTTTGAGGTATCGGATTGTTACAATTGGTATCAGAGCTGAGGTGATAGATCTTATATGGGATCTTGGGGTGATCAGAGTGTGTAGCAAATGCGTTGTTAAAATCTGAGCCGTTTTAGCTCCTATAGCCGTAAGAAGAAACTTGAGAAGAGTATCTTTGTTTTAACTAGTCGTATTCAGAAAATTTGTCACAGATACGTTTCGGAACCATCAGTGGACCAATTTTCGGTAAGTTACTTGTTGTGGTGAACTTTTGTTAATTGGGGTGTGAAAGAGAAAAAAAAAAATGAAAAGATGGTACACGTGTGTAGGTAGGTATGGAATTTTGATACTCTAGAGTTAAAGTATATATTCTAGGAATTTACTCAAAAAGGGGCCGAATAAAAGTTGTATTGTAGTTGTTTCATTAAAGCAAATTCTATGATTGTGTTAATACAATCAGTGCTCTTAAGGATAGTGACGTTAGAATTGGAAGCTGAACAGGATTTCTCTTTCAGAATTGTTGGTAGGAGATAAAGAGCTAGCTTAGGCTTCAATTTTAGTGGTGTTAATTAGTGGGGGAATCAACGTATTTACCCCTTGTGAATGGGTGTAGGTTGTGATTTCTTGTCTTCTGTTAATTTCTAAATGACTTCAATGTTGCAGCTTTCTGGTTAATGGCATTACTATGTGATCTGGTAGTCAATGGGACTGAAGCAAAGACTTAGCAGGAAAAGATATATTAGCTAGTGAAAATATTGTTTGATGTTTGATCACAGTCCGTGTGGTTTAGCGTGTGGGCGGAGTATGTATGTGTTTAAATAAAATTTATGCCTTTGTTGTATAGTGTATACTGTATAGCCTTAGTGGCGTGGCCTTTGTGGCGTTATGAATATTGCCTTGGTGGCGTTATGGTTATTGCCTTAGTGGCGTGGTTTATAGCCTTAGTGGCGTGATTTATAGCCTTAGTGGCGTGGCCTTAGTGGCGTTATGAATATTGCCTTGGTGGCGTTATGGTTATTGCCTTAGTGGCGTTATCAATGCCTTAGTGGCGTGTATTTTGGTGGAGGTGCCGATGCAGTTAGATTTGCAAATGAGTAATGGCCCAAGGTGCCTATATTTGATTAATTTGTGAATGAATAATGGCCGAGGTGCCTATAGTTGTAATACCGATATCGTCGGTTTTGCAAGTGAATGTGGGTCCGAGGAGCCCAATTCGTAATTCATTACATGGATAGATGGTTGTGACAGTTTAATGGCTTTTGTGTGGAATTTATATATGGCTGGCTAGTAAATGTTGGCATGAATGGATTGGAATTTCGCTGTGTTGTCATAAGTAGCATGTATGAAATTGAATTTTAGCCTAAGTGGCGTAAAGAATATTGTCTTAACGGCGAATGTTGCCATAGTGGCGGTGTGATTATTGTGTTGATGGCGTTTTAGCAAGGTGTCTATACTCATAAATTCCAAGAGAATTCGGCCTGAGGTGCCAATGCATGCCAGATTTGCAGATGAACGGCCCGTGGTGCCTGGTATTTGTATCTTTTAGTTTGTTATCATTTGAGATGAGATGAGATAAATTGATGATTTTTCTAATGCAGATGAAAATAATTAAAGTTTTGAGGAACGAGGATCAGAGATATATAATGTTACGTGGTTATGAGTTTGGATATGCTCAACTATATCTAAACATTGTGTTGTACACACATAATATGTGCTTGATGGAAGAGCTATAAATTCTGGTAGAGTGGCTTTGCAATTTGAATTCCAAAGTGAATGGAATGTTTGAGAGGTTACCGCCAATCACAACACCTACGAGGTACAAAATAATAGTGTTGCCCATCGAGACACTAGTTGTATAGGAAGCAGTATATATTGTTGAGCTTGTAGTGCGATTTGGTTGTTTTTATCTGAGGGGAGTAAGGCTTCCTAAAATATGGTTGCGAATCAAGATGCGTTAAGCGTATGATTGTAAGCATTGTGCAGATAAATTTCGGGGACGAAATTTCTGAAGGAGAGGATATTGTAATATCCCTACCATTTATTTGAAATAAATAGCAAGGCATAATAATTTAAATGGTAGGAAGACAAATTATTGGACTTCGTGTAATAGTCCACGTGATTTGGTTGGGGTGAGCTTTCACTACTATGAACGGATAAGGGAGCAAAAGTAGTAGAAGTAAAAACAGAATTGGATGTTTAATGAATATATGTGTCATGCAACAAACCACTTGGGGGATGAGTCACTATGGGTATAAAAGAAAAGAAGCGGCAGGTAAAAGGGGGAGAGCCAGGGGCAGTGGCTCCTTAGTCTACGGTGGTGGGTTTTAGGTAATTGATTTGGCGAAAGTGGAGTTTATGCGTCATATGGTTGATCTTTAATTGAGAGGTGTTTGTGGTATCGGATTGTTACAGTATATATCTTTCATTTTCCTTTGGAGCGGGGGTGTACTGATGTGCATGTGCTCTCGCTTCCCTTTGTTAACTAAAAAATGAAACCGGAAAGAACAAATTATGAAATAACAATAAAAATCCTAAACTTAAGTATATATACCCCGGCTCGCAAGCCGATTCGAGCTGAGCTTATCCTAGCTCGAGCTCGGCTCGTTTTCAAAATGAGTTGAAAAAATCGGCTCGAGCTCGTTCGTTTAATTTTCGAGCCGAGCTTGAACGAGCCACTAATGAGCCGAGCTACGAGTGGCTCGGTTTGTTTGTAGCCCTAACTGGGATGGATGCAAATTTTAATGTGATGCCGCACAATTGTATTACAGCATGGATTGTCCCATAAATATAAACTTTTAGATTGAAAAAATAGATAAATCTCAGCTATTATCAAAATCTTACAAAAATAAGGTGGTTTAATGATTTTTTCGCGTGCTACACTTATTACAATGTATGAGTATACTTATCATAATATACTTACCACAATCTATACTCACATTTACAAGAAATTTTTGGTGCCGGATGGGTACTACGGGGTGCTCGCGCGGTGCATTCGGGCCGTCCATTTCAGTTTTTGACGGCTCGAATTTGGAGAGAAAAAAATGAGAGAGAGAGAAGAGAAAGTTTCAATCTGGACCGTCCAACACACTTTTGGATGACCCGAATGAGCTATTTGGGTACCACGTGGGACGGTCATGTGGTACATACCCAGTACCAAAAAATTTCTCTACATTTACCACAATGTTTGACCATATTTACAACAATAAATGACCACAATCCGCTGCTACCCACATATATAAATAAGTACATATTTTACACAGATTTTTTGTGGGGCCCACCTCGGGTCTCACACAAACAATCTGAGTCGTTCATTAAATGTAAATATTTTTTCAACGGTCCCCTCAAAAAATCAGTTCAATTCGATACTTATAGATGCTCGATCAAATCATCTAATTGTTCATTTTGATTTCCGGATAATGAATAGTTAGATGATTGGATCAAGCATTTATATATATTGGATTGAGCTGATTTTTAGCAGGAGCCCTTAAAAAAATGTTTTACACTTAATGAGCGGCTTGGATCGTTTTTGTGATACCTAAGGTGGACCCCACAAAAAATCTGTATAAAATATGTACTCTATTTATATGTGTGCTTAGACTTTTCCGTACTAATTCTAGTAATTGGTTTTTGTTTTTTTTTTTTTTTTTTGGGGGGGGGGGGGGGGGGGGGGGAACATGAATGCCCCAAAACCACAAGCACGAGTTATGGGACCATCAATAGTGTCGAAATAACCTTATCAGAGTCACGAGCACGATCTCTTAGCTCATCTGATTGCATCCCTTGATTTTTACGGGGAAGGTTTGGAATTTTGAGTTTTTAGGGCATCCAAATGACATAATCAAAAATAGATAGTCAAAAATTGTCATATCAATTTTTGGTTATCTATTTAAGAGATTGCTAAGTTTAACAATGCTTCATTACGGAGATTTTTTTTTTTTTTTTGTCAAGAAAAGAAAGAGAAATTGTTGGAGTTGGTAGGTCTTCTCTTTCTCGTGCTTGCCGTGATATTTAGGTTAATATTAAGCTTGTTCCCTAAGATGGCCAAAAAGATCCAAAGAAAATTTGACTCGGCTATTCAAAATTAATTTGGTATTACTTCTAGTTGAAGAACCCAAATAAACTACGTACCGTTAATTAGGCCAATATTTAAGTGTTCATTATTTGTTAGTAGATGTCATCATTCTTGACGAATGCATTTGGAAACTGAATGAATAATTCTAACTGTCAATCAGAAAATGGGGAAAAAAATACCTCAATGGAATTTCTCTATCAGTATCTACCCCTTGAACGGCATCACCAACCCTTTTCTTTAACATAAATAACAAAAAATTGCTAAAACGTACTATTAAGTTAATTATAAATTATGTCTTAAGTTAATTAGGTAGCGTGCCCATATTGTACCGTCCAACCATTGGAAGTCCAGATAGCGTCATCCAGATAGGGGTTTACATTTCTTTTAATAATTTGGTGTCTTGACTAACTTGCGCATGCACGAGATAAATTCCACCGTCCACTGGTGGAGGCTCAATCGAAAGAGTGACTAAGCCCCTACAATATACAAAAAAATCGACCGAAAATGCAAAAAGTTTCGGTGTGCGACAAAGAATTAAAGTAATCAAACGTTGCAATTATCCGAATCGACTTGACTCAAAAAGTTTATTAAACTTTTCGAATTTCAAGCATAGTTTGTTTTTGTTTTTTGTTTTTTTTTTGGTGAAACAAACGATACAATTACAAGAATGGGTTAACCCTTCAAAAACAAAATTACTAATTGGAAGAAAAACGGAAAAAAAAACCCCCAAAACTAAGTATGATATTGACTTGAGAGAAAATGTAAAACCGAGTTTTATATTCAAAAGATTTGCACACTTTGCTTTTGACAGTTATGATTCGAATTATGAAATAATTTGACATTCATAATTACACATACATGCAGTATATTAAGAGAATGATTTGTCCCGTAAAATATGAAATAAGTACTTAAAAAATAAGAACGCTTGAAACAAAAACAAAAAAAAATTGTTGTTTGTATACTGCGTAACAGAAAAAGAAACTTTTTTTCCCCCTTTCATAGGGAGTAGCCGCCGTAACAAGAAACTGTAATTTTATTGTATGGTCTTCCATTAATTTATTTGGATCCGATTTTTTTCTAGTCAATTGTAAAGAAGGATGGGCGGTTCAATATTGACAATCAATGGTTTAGATTTGTTAAATCTTTTACGGGTAAAAGTTTTTTATTACAGGTAAAAAATTTAAAATAAATCTAAACCATTAAAAACACTATCCAACGGTTGCAATCACTAGGACCGCACCATCCGAACCTGGACTGCAAACAAGCTAGATTCAATTTATTTTTATTAACCAATGCATATGCTTTCATTATTTGATGTTGGAAGCTCTATTGTCTTATATGTTTTTTGCCATGGTAATTAGAAGAAATTTCATTTGCTTAATGTTCAATAAGATTAGAATAATATTAATTAATATTAGTTCTGTGCTACTGGCCCAGTATCCTTTGTATATATATAAATTACTCACGTTTAATGCCAGTACATGCAATTGTTATTTTTTAGTGAATAATTGCGACTTCTATATTGAACTTATATAGTTGACTCACAATTTTCTAACTCGAACCTCTTGTTCTAATCTACGCGGGAAACTAGGGTAAGAGAACTTGAGTAAAACCTAATTGCACTGATACAGATACAGATGTGTTTGGAACCGTCAAAAGTGTGATTAGTTGTCGACGCATTTGTGCGAAACTCAAGTGCATCAAATGGTTGGCGATGCATTTGTTTCCGGAGCTGTGCACTTTTGCCTTTGTCCATGTTGGATCAGATGCTAACCAACTCACCTAAAAGCAATTGCTGTTAGGGAAAAAAATAACTTAATCTTTAAAGGAAATCGCAGAACCCTACACTTAGCGGCAGGCAGACAAGAGGGGCTTCGCAATGCTACCCAAACAGCACCGACGGATAAAAGTGGTTAGTCCTCCCAATACGCTTGTCTCGCACCAGCAGGAAGCGTCTCGAGTACAAGGTGAATGTTGGCCCCCATAAAGCCAACAGTCCATATCATTGCCGTTTGATTACTGCTGGAGTAAAATGCATAGTGTTTTTAATACATGATCTACCCACACCACATAAGTTTACAGTAGCCATTGGATAAGATCATTCATCCACATCCGAAGTGAATGATGAATCATTCAAACTACTCTCATTCCAGTTGCTTGCCTGGATTAAAATGGTTACTCTACTTAGGCTGCGTAATGATGAATGATTCAAACTACTCCTATTCCAGTTGCTTGCCTGGATTAAAATGGTTACTCGGCTTAGGCTGCGTTCTTTTTAACGGTCTGAAACTTATTTCGGTATTTTTTGTATTTTTCGTAACTTTTTATTTAGCTTTTCATCGTAATTTTTGAGATTAACTGTTCGTCTTGACAAAACGAACCGGGAAAGTATAAAAATATTGACCGATGTTAGAATGACACTTTAGACAAATAAGACAATTGCTTTACACTTTTTTGGTCTTTAGTGAACTTTTTTTTAATTTCCGTTATAATTTTGTACTTTTTAGACTCCTCTCGTTGAGACAAATGATTAATCCAAAAAATATCACGCAAATCTAACAAAAATTCAGAAAAGACAAATAAACACACACAAAATGAAGAAATAAGTTAAGTTAAAAAGAACGCAGCCTTAATTAATTCCTCCAAATCGTGCGGTCAAACCAGCTAAACTTCAAAAAAGTTTCATTTAGAAATATATTTAGATTAGTAATTTGCATAGTAGTATTATTTTTTTTAACACAGAAGGGTAAGAGAGCAATTCCACTCCATCCATTGTCTAAACTTCAAGGAAAACTGAACACATGAAACTTGACTAGAAATATTAGGCCTTTAGTTTTGTGGGATGTACGTCGAATGTCAAATAACTGTGTTGCAACATTGTCCTTGGAGTTCAAAGGTCTCTTGGAAAGAGTGCAAATGAGCCGAGTTCAAGTTCGAGTGAAAAGGAGTTCTTCAAACTTGGTTTGAAAATTTCACACACGAGTTTTCAAAAGTGTATTAAGAGTTTAGGGTTAGTTCACTTATTAGCCCACTCGACCTCAATGAGCTTCAATCAGACGGTATTCCAAGGCGTGCTTTAATTAACTTGATTTCTTTCTTAACTAGGATAAGTTAAACGAGCTGAGAGTAGTAAGTATCCTATTTGTATAGGATATAACAAACTCAAGGAGGTTTAAAATTGCAAAGAAGCTTCCTTTGTAGATTTAGAAATTAACAACCTCAGTCATCGAACATGAGTTGAGCTTGAGTAACTCGGTTCATTTTGATTTACCAGTAAGATCGAGCAATGTTACACGGATAATCTTAAAACATAATTCCAGACACAATTGTGTCTAGAACGTACCGTTTGATATATGAACATGCATCAAATGATTTCGGATACGACACAATTGTGTCCGGAGTAGTGTATTTAAAGATGTGTGCGTTGACTTTATGTACCAATAATATCTCTTCCAAAATCCTAGGAAGTTCAGGCCCTTAATTAGTGTAAGAGACAGAGATAATACATTACTTCTGTAAATTAATTACTCCATTCGTCTCCTTTTAAGCATCTATTACGATTTTACGTAGCATTTCAATCATTGAATATCTTTTAATGTATATTATTTAAAATATGCAATATGGATCTTATTTGAGAGATTTTAATTATTTTTATAAGACAATGATTTTAAAAACATAGTAATACATAATATACGTCAAAAGATATAAGTTATTGAAAAGGACATGCAGAACCGTAATAAACACTTAAAAAGAGACCGGGGAGTATAACGTATACTTTGATATAAACACTTTGCGACCAGTTGGAACATTGAAAAGAGAGTTTAGGGCAGGAGGCTTAGAGTGGGGGAAGTGGATTATGGCATAAAAATCGCCATGCATTGCTCTGTTTCACACATGCATGTTTTGTATATTATATTTATTAATTAAACTTGGGGTAATTACCAACGTAGATTAGTATGAAAACCCCTGAGTAGAACTTAGGATTGGATAATTAAGAGAAAGGAAGAGAAAGAGAAGCACCTTCGAATGTTCTTATTGTCTGCCATCTCACTTATATATGTTGAAATGGTTTTGAAATACTCAATTAATTTTATAGAGGTTAGCGATGCAGGAAAAGTAAAAAAAAAAATGCTAAAATGATACATAAATAATTTATAATCAATACACTCTTTCTTCGATACGTAGCGGATATGCGATTTGAAAATATTCAAGATAAATATTGATAAGCACCCAATAATGCATATTCTCGGTGCTTAAGTCCTCTAGTATGTTGTGTTTGTACATATATGTTGTCGTTTTTATGCGATATTGCACGTAAGATAGGTTTTTGTGTATTTCAGGTAAATCGTATAAATAAGGCTCATTTGAACGCCAAAGAATGCTCTGGGTGCAACCAAGTACTAAGGCCACGTGTCACCCCATTGTGGTGCATGAAAAGATGATTTGGAGGTTGCTCGGGTCGCCCAAGGGTCAAGAGAATTGAAGGACATGTGAGGATTTAAACAAAGCAATTCATCTTCCGACCAGCTGAGGGTAGAATTGTCATAACTTTTGATGTACAAACTACTTTTGATGTACAAACTGCTTTTGATCCAAACCACTTGGATTAGAAAGTAGACTCGACAAGCTTTCCAACGGTCCAAAAAACACCCATATCCAAGTTCAGGAGTGTCCAGAGCGAGCCCGCGAAGTTTGCTCAAAAATCTGTCAAGCAGGTACCGGTACTGGCCAACTCCCAAAATTGGTACTGGGTGTTCGGAGATCAATTTTCCAGCCCGTTGAAGCCTGGTACCGGTACTGAGAGTTGCCCAGTACCGGTACTGCATGGAAAAATCTGCAGATTTTTGTTATCTTTTTCAACCGTTCATTTATGGAAAGCTTCCACTTGTGGAATATTTTTGGGATATTTTAGGGACCTTTTGATCTTTTGTAAAGGATATTTTGCAAGCCCTATAAATAGACTTGTATGCCTTTTATAGAAAGGAGGGCCATTTCTAGTCTTTTTTAGGCCTAAGTCTTCCTAGGACTCCATTGTTAGTCTCTCAAGCTTTGATTGTATTTCCTTCAAAAACTCCTTAAGGTAATTGTCTTATGTTAATTTCTCGTTTATTAATGCTGTAGCTATGCTTTGGATCTTCATATAAATCAAATTTATTTTCGTTTTCTTCGGTTAAATCTTTTGCTCCATTTTTTTACCATGTTTAGTCTTTTAGCTATATTTGAGTAGTAAATAAGGCTTGGCCATAGGGGAATAACACCTTGTGATTTAGGTTAATCTTGCATTTCTCAACTTAAGACTTGAGGTTTGGTTTGTTAATGTGCGTAGTTCGCCCTTTTATGTAACAAAACTTGTCGATGTTAATTTCCGGTGATCATGTGCTTACACACATGGTTCCGAGAGCTATGTCTCGGCTCGTGTTTGCCAGAGGAATCAAAGAACTTGCTCGCTTTCCAAACTATGCTTCTAGTTCATGACCTTGATATTTAGTTTGAATTCAAGTCTTGGTGTTGTTAATCTCCGGTGATCATGTGCTTGCACACATGGTTCCGGGAGCGATGTCACGCTTTGTGTTTAGCTTGTTATTCAAACTCTATATCAAGTCTAACCATTTTCACCTTTAAATCTTTCGGTTGATAACCTATGCCGTGTGATTCAACCGAGTTTTCATTGGGAAAAGTTAATTGGCTTAAGTTACGGACGTTAGTAACTCTATTACCTTGCCGCCTTTAATTCTTAGCAAAAACTCATTTTCTAGTCTTTTTCATAAAGGTATTTCTCACCTTTCAAAGGAAAACTAAAAGTTTGTCGCCTAAACGCCACAAACTCTTACATCTACAATCCAAACAAGTTGTATTCGAGTTCCCTGTGGATCGACTCGGACTTTCTCTCTATACTATGCAAATCTTTAGTTATAGTCCGGTTAATTAATAATTGAATTTGACGGCCGTTTGATAAACTTCAACGACTACCGAATGGGCTCATCAAATATCCCAAATTAAAGTCGACTTTTGGAGCTTTATCTTGAATATTTTCAAAAAAATTTGGATAAAAGTCAAAAAATTTGGGTTTTTTCGATTCCTCTCTTCGAAACGAATCAATATTTAAAAAAATTGGCGCAAAACCAACAAACGCGAAAAAAATTTGAATAACAACGTAATGCCAAAAAGACAAAAAAGCCCTTAGGATTAATCAAAATATTGTATATGCTTTCGGGCATTCCACGTTTGTGATATTGTTTGGCCGATTTTTTAACATCTTGAATCCGCATTGTATGTACAAAACATTTCACCAATAAATCTGTGCGCTTCACATCATGTTATGAAAAGTGAAATCGTAGTATTTTTTGCTCGAGTGTATATTTATGTACCAAAATTGAATCACAAAAGGGCACGTGATGTGGATCTTATGAATTGTGCGCAGCCAACATAAACAGCTGCTAGATTTTCAACTTGAGGGGATGACAGCTGATTAGGACTCCCATGAAAGGGTCCTTTCTTGTCTTCATGTGAGAGTAACCCCAAATTTTTTTTTATAATCCGGATATCCGGATCAGCTTATCTACATAGACTGCACCTCGACTAATTCTGCAGCCCTCAAATTAGCGACCTGACAAATCCTGCAGGAGCCCCAAGGTTTTTGCCACCGTGAGATGATAAAAATACTGATTAGTTTTCTCATGTCCGCTCGATCCAAACCGCCTGGGGGCAGAGAAGAGCAATCCCATTTGAATTAAAATTTAAACTGGTACGTGGACAATGACGCCATAGAAAGTATTATCATATTTATCTCTTCCTCTTTGCGCGGGGGCGAAGTTTGCTCCGACTTATTTAAAAGCAATTTTTACAGCTACAGGGAGAGACAGTTTTTATACTAGTACTAGCATTCATATACTATTCACGCCTTTACACATTAATTAGTCAAACCTCATCTATAAGTTGACCAAACAGATATAGTACTTATTATAATGCTTAGGTCGATCGACGGTGAATTTCAAAATCTAAAACGTATGTGTTTTTGATACCATAGTGAAATTAGGCCGAGTTTCCTACAGGGCTAAACGGGCTAAATGAGCTTATCATACTTCACAAAATACAAAAGGAAATAAGTCCGTTTAGCTCATTTTGCTCCTTTACTTTGTACGGAAACTTAGCCTATTAATCGTCAACTCATCTCGAGCTCAAAGTACTTGGAATCGGATCAACCACAATATTGAAAAATCCCAAACAGAGCCAAAAGAAAACTTCAGGGTTGGTTGAGTGAAAGAAAAGGCTTACTCTGAAGTCTGAAGCACATAGATTCAATTTTCATTCTCGACAATAACCCATGCGGCCATTGGAAGGGAGTGTTTGACAATCTACTTTTTGGCTTTTCATTTTTAGCATTTTGATTTTTTGACTTTTTGGATTATGGCCAGAATGTGTTTTGGGGCATGAAGTAGTGTTTGAGAGATATGTGCAGAATATATTTTGAAACAGTAGTGTATTGTTTGGTAGATGAATGATGAATGATGAAAATGTATTATGGATTGGTTTTTTACCAAGTTGCCATTGGCCTTATTTATATTGTGTTAAAAGATGTAAAAATGAATTATGGAGAAGAAGTGGGCATTTTGATAATTCAACCGAAAATGGGAAAAGAAGGTCTGGAGGTGATTCTCGGTTTTTGCTTCTTTAAAGCAGAGAATGGGTTTTCCAAAATGGAGTATTCAAACACCCAAAATTCAAAAATGAGAATGAAAAAATGGACTTGTCAAACACCCCCGAAATCTGTTCGGTTGTTAACTTCAATATATCAGAATTAATCGAGATGCGTGTGAGATGATGTGAATATGCGGTTATTGAAACAACAAAGGAAAGGGAAGTTAAAGAGAGAGAACAAATTCGCAGCTATCTGATGTCCAACATGTAAGAACATAAATATAGTAGAAAATTCAAGGAAGTCAATGAGCACTTCATTATTGTTGGTTGTTCTATTCCATACCCAAACTTCTCAAAACACTCTTTCTTCACAAAACATTTGTCTCCACATGAGATTGGTAACATGTGAGGAAGGTCCAAAAAGTGGTCATGAGACATATGAGGAAGGTCCTAATTGGGGATAATCTGTCAAGTTGAGAAGTTGACCTCTCTCTCTCTCTCTCTCTCTCTCTCTCTCTCTCTCTCTCTCTCTCTCTCTCTCTCTCTCTCTCTCTCTCTCTCTCTCTGGTAGTTCCTTTACCTAAAAAAACAGATTCTCTAAGTATCTCCCTATATAACCACTCATTCAAATAGCAAAGTTTTTCACCAAAAAAAGAACCCACAAACCATCCCAAAACAGAGAAAGTGTTCAAAACAGAAAAATACCTCCATTTCCATATCCATAGATAATACTCCAAGATGATTCCAGGGGCCACCTCCTATTTTGTCACCGAGGACGCCGTTTCGTCTTCACTAGATCCAACCCTGCCCTCCGATTCTCACTCTAACTCCCTTCTTTACAGCTTCTCTCTCCTCAAAGAAAGAGTCCACCAAGTCCAGGCCCTCGTCACAATCTTAATCTCCCCCCACCACCACACCCCGCCCACCTCCGCTGCCAACGCCGATTCCACTGCGGGCGCCATCGCCGGCATGGGCACTTTAATCCAAGAAATCATCATCACGGCGTCATCCATGATGTTCGCTTGCCAACAGATGTCCCTCGGCTCGAGTCTCGCCGCCCCTTCCGGAGGTGGTGCTGCCGTGGCGAAGCAAAACAGCGGCGGGGAAGCGAAAAGGGAAACCCAAGTCCAAAACCAAACCCAGAGCTTCTATTCGAGCGAAAATCTCGAAAACTGGTACGCTGATAATTATAACAACAACACTGGAGGCAACTGCAACGAAAATGACGATGAGAATAACGAAGGGGGGAATTGCGAAGAAGGGGTGTCGGGCAAGAACTACGATATAATAGAACTGGATGCGGCGGATTTGCTGGCGAAGTACACCCACTACTGCCAAGTTTGTGGGAAAGGTTTCAAGAGGGATGCGAATTTGAGAATGCACATGAGGGCTCACGGGGACGAGTACAAGTCCAGCGCTGCTTTGATCAATCCGTTGAAGCATGGCGGGGCTGGAATCGGGGGCGGCGACGGTGGGGACCTGAAGTTGCCGAGGAAATATTCGTGTCCGCAAGAAGGGTGCAGGTTGGTGGTTGTGGTTTCTGTTTTGTGAAATAAAGTCATGCACAGTACTTTCATACACTGCGTTTGGAAACCAAAATGATCGTGTTTGGTGAAGTTTTTGTTTCCTTTGAGAGAATGGTAACAGTTTTCTAAATTTTTGAATTGTTTCCGAACATGGGTTAGAGGTTGGAAAACAAGCTTTTTATCTTTTCCAGACTTCCTCCGTCCTTAGGTCACCGGAGGTGGAGGTTCAGTATCACTCCAGCCTTCCACCTCCGGTGATCTTCTGATGATCCAACGACAAGCACTAGCTCCTTCGATGGTCATTCGCGTTCCAAAGAAGCTCCTCAGACCCCGTGATCTTAATTCTTGTGGTTTCCATAGTCTTTCCACTGAAGTAAGAAGATTGGAGCTCACAGAATGGTTACTAGAAAATTAAGGAACACCACGGATGGAAGCTAGGGGTGAGCGGCTAAGGAAGATACGGCCAGCTCGCGTTAGGAAAACTTTAGCTTTACTTTTCGTCCAGATTTGACGACACCCCAACCTTTGGCCACCACTTCCGGCGACCCTTTCGCGACTCCTCCACGTCCGGCCACCTTCACTGGCAACGCCGAAAATCTTTCTTCTTTTTTTTTTTAGAGGAAAGATTTCGGCCTGTTTCGCTTTCTTTCTAAACCTTCTTTTTTAAAAAGAAGGTAATTTTAAACTCATATAACGAAAATGAAAAATAAAATTTCAATTTTTTTGCACTATTTAAAATATCTAAATGAAATCTATCAAATAAGATCCATATTGGTAGGAAAATTATTTACGTAAACACATAATTTTTTAGTTTGAAATTACTTTCTTTTTCTACAAGTTCATTTTTTAAGGAACCGGAACAAGCTTTCAAAAGCATACGTGTACAGCAACGAGCATGTGTTTTGTTCTTGCATCTCAACAGTAAAATCAAATCAAATAACCAAAAACAAAAACTGTTACAGAAACCTAGCCTCTAATAATTTCCAAGACGGTCAACTTGACCCCCAAATTTGTTCTGTCTCGAGGTGCGTTGCATTTCCGGTCATTGAATAACGGAAGAACCTTGAGATATGAAAGGGTTGTCACGCAATTCAATTGCTAAAAATATATGAAATTATCGGTGCAGGTAAAATATGCACGAAGGATTGGGTTTTCCAAATCTGCCCGGATGATCAGGAGTTTTTATTAGTTTTATTTTTATTTTTTATGTAGTGGTTTTTTAAATATATATATATATATATATTTTTTTTTTTTTTTTGTCTGGGAGGGTTTTTTAATAGTTGGCTTCCGGTATTCTTTCACCTCAAATTACTTGTTAAGTTCTTGACGTGCTCTTTTGTGGATTATTGACACAGGGGTACAGCTACAAAAAAAAAAAAAAAAATTGTCCTATAATGTGGTTTTTCCTCTTTTTACTTTAAACCAAAAGCTATTACTCCTTCCGTATTGTTAGTCTACTACGAAAAGAAGTGCAATTTCTGAGTACAAAATAGAGTACTTACGTGCATAATTTTTCAAATTTCTTAACGCCGCATTGAAGAAACAAACTGAGAACTTTAATTTGGCATCAAAAAAATTTTAAAATATTATGCACGAAGGTATTTTATTTTTTGATCCGGGAATTGCAGATCCTTTCATAGTTGACCAACAATATGGAACGGACGAAGGGAGTAGTTTCAATTCATAAGTTTAAAAATACCTGATTTTTTCCTTCTCTTTCCCCGGATTCCACCACTAAAAAAGATGCTTACTTCTTAAAATATCCTATATACATAGGCGTGCATAACTAGTGTGCCAATCCCGCGCAGGTGGAATAAGAAGCACGCCAAGTTCCAGCCGCTAAAGTCGATGATCTGCGTGAAGAATCACTACAAGAGGAGCCACTGCCCGAAAATGTACGTGTGCAAGCGGTGCAACCGGAAGAACTTCTCGGTGCTGTCGGACCTCCGGACGCACGAGAAGCACTGTGGCGACCTCCGGTGGCAGTGCTCGTGCGGTACCACGTTTTCCAGGAAGGACAAGCTGATGGGCCATGTCGCCTTGTTCGTGGGGCACACCCCGGCTATCAAGTCTCTGATGAAGATGGGGAAAGTAGTAGCTGAATGTGATCAGGTGGAAATTGTGAGAGTAGATAAGAGGTGATCGTGACATTTTGTTCATTAAAAATTAGAATATCAGTTGAAAATCTTCATGTTTGATGTAAATTTTGAACTGATGTAACACTTGATATTTTGCATTTTAGTTTAGTTACGGGGTTGGCTTTCTTGAGAAGGGTTTGGAATTTTTTCTGAGTAGTGAGATGGATAGATATAGTTGTAGTGAGAGTTTGTTCCTTACGAAACGTAGTGTCGATCAAAATTTTTGGAGAAACAGAGCAATGCTATAGTGATCATATTTGGTGACCATGTGATGTGTCATTATTATATTTTTAATGAAGCACATTCTAGCAATGTAGTGATGACACATCACATTGCATTTCAAAACGGGGTCACCAAAGTATTAGTGGTGAAGTAAACATCCCACACTCCCTGTACATGCAGCCTATGCAGGCCAAATAACATGTTAATGACACACTCGTTATCACCTAACCGTGTCCATGTGGCCGTTCTAACGGCCGGCCTCTTCACTCATTAGGTATCGATAGAGGTCTGTGTTGGAAACTTGGTAAGGAAAAGATAATACTATTGTGCACTGAAAACAGATTAGAAACTAGTATAATGCACTTGTGCGTAATTGAAACAGAAAAATTAGATGCTAAACGAAATTGTTAGTAATAAACTAATTCTTCCAATGGAAACACAGATTATACAATAACAATAAAAGGAAAATTACTACTCACGGATTGCAAATACCAACGAAGAAGAAATAGATCAAGTCCAGCGATGGATCACTGTGTCCTTAAAGCAGATTTCGCCCTCGTCACGGTGCTCACGATTATGGACGTCCACTTCTCAGGATGCAACGATCTTTACGCACGCAAACGAAGCACTTCGAGTGCGTGCCCCGCGAACAAAACTATGCAGAACTCTCTCGGACTCTATATATGCGAAATGTATGTGTGCTTTGTGGATTTTTCGATACTTGAAATGGCTGGAATGAACCTATATTTATAGGCAACTAAGAGTCTGTCCCAAGGGGTAGGAAACTTGTTTTAAGGGTCACAAAAGAAATGGGTTATGTCGGTTCCAACGAACTGATGCAATGGTTGGAAATCCAACTGTTGCAACGTTCCATATGCATGCACTGGTTCGGTTCAAACCGAACAGTTACACCTGTTCGTTGTAAATTAAATTAGGCTAGAGTAAAATAACTTTGGCCCAAGCAAGCTAAGCCCAATTTATTTTAATCAGAGCCCGAGCCCGAGCGAGACAGGCGGTTCCTCCCATACCGAGCGACCAATTTCAAGACCCAATTTCTTTCACATATTAAAATGGTTTTATGCTCCAAAGAAAAGACTACAAAAGATCTTTCTAAGAAACCATTTTTCTAACAATCCCCCACATGAAAGAAATTCACCGGACAAACTATGCAAATGCGATGCAAAACCTAAAGAGAGTTCAATAGAAAATTCCCTGCATAGCGGTAGGTAGCTTTTGGCCTTGAACCATCCCTTGTGAGAGCCTATCGAATTTACTGGCTGATCAGTGGACGCGATGCCTTGAACTGTTCTACCGTTTGTGTAAACCAAGACAATAGACTTCACACAGAGTCTTTCCAAACACAGTTCTATTCTCACTGTTGTGCCCATTTTGGCCCTGGGCAATGCCTGGTATTCATGAGTGCTCTAGAGAATCCAGCCTTAAAATTCTCATAGAAGCGGCCCCACTTCACACTCATATAGGTGATTACTCATTAAGAGCACCCTGCAGTACCCCACCTGACATGTCAAGATATGAGAATCATTAAAAACAAAGCTTAACCTCAACCCGCGGCAGGTTTCACTGTTTCATCATAGGATTGGGTAGGAGAGATTATCTCTACAGTGAAGATGTGGAGTCATCCAAAGTTTAGTTGTCCCATTGAACCTAGATCTTGGGATCTCCAATCAACTAGGTTGGGTGTTCACTAAGGCGACTCTTAATTAATAGGCTTTAAACCCATTCCCCTCGATGATCGTTTCACTTGCTCTTTGTTTAAACCTTTTGTTAACGGATCTGCTATATTGTCTTTAGACTTGACATAATCAATAGAGATTATTCCACATGAGAGCAAGTGTTTAACGGTATTGTGCCTGCGACGTATATGTCGAGACTTACCGTTATACATATTATTTTGTGCCCTACCAATTGCTGATAAACTATCACAATGCACACAAATTGCAGGCACAGGTTTTGGCCACAATGGAATATCTTCTAAAAATTGGCGTAACCATTCAGCCTCTTCTCCAGCTTTATCTAAAGCTATAAACTATGCTTCCATTGTAGACCTCGCGATGCATGTCTGTTTAGACGACTTCCAAGACACAGCCGCACCTCCCAAAGTAAAAATATATCCACTTGTGGATTTCGAGTCATGTGAATCAGATATCCAGTTCGCATCACAATATCCTTCAAGTACTGCTGGATACCTTGTATAACTTAACCCATAGTTTTGAGTACTCCTTAAGTACCTCAAGACCCTTACAATAGCCTCCCAATGCTCAGCTCCTGGGTTACTAGTGTACCGACTCAATTTGCTTATAGCATATGCTATGTCTGGTCTTGTGCAGTTCATAAGGTACATTAAACTTCCAATGATACGGGCATATTCCAACTGAGATATCCCCTTACCTGTATTCTTTTTCAAATGCAAGTTTGTATCTACAGGTGTATTTACTGCACGATTGTCATCCTTGTTAAATTTATCAAGGATCTTCTCAATGTAATGTGATTGAGATAAGGTGTACCCCTCTGATGTTCTTGTGATTTTCATCCCTAGTATCACATCTGCTTTGCCCATGTCCTTCATATCAAATCTCGAATTCAACAATTTCTTCGTAGCCTTTATCATATCGATATTGCTACCGACAATGAGCATGTCATCGACATATAGGCAAACTATGACATATCCCTTATCTGTGTGTTTTACATAAACACATTTATCACATTCATTGATCTTGAAACCATCAAACATCATGACACTGTCAAATTTTTCATGCCATTGCTTCGGTGCTTGTTTCAAACCGTAAAGGGATTTAACAAGTTTACAAACCTTCTTCTCTTGTCCTGGAACCACAAACCCTTCAGGTTGTTCCATATAAATTTCTTCATCCAAGTCACCATTCAAAAATGCAGTCTTTACATCCATTTGATGGATCTCTAGTTTAAATAATGCCACAATGGCAATTATTAATCTAATAGATGTTATTTTAGTAACTGGTGAATAGGTGTCAAAATAATCCACCCCTTCGGTTTGTCTGTAACCCTTAACAACAAGTCTTGCCTTGTATTTGTCTATTGAACCATCTGCTTTCATTTTCCTCTTAAATATCCATTTGTATCCAAGAGGTTTACTTCCCGGCGGAAGATCCACTAACTCCCATGTGTGATTTTGCAAAATGGATTCAATTTCACTATTAATGGCCTCTTTCCACAAAGGTGACTCCGGCAAGGACATTGCCTCTTTGAAAGTCCGGGGTTCATCTTCCAACAAGTATGTCATGAAGTCTAGACCAAAAGATTTGGCTGTCCTAGCACGTTTACTACGTCTAGGTTCTGCATCTTCTATCGGTTCTTGAACATGATTATTGCCTATTGCAGTATCATAAGTTCTTTTTAAAGAACTTGAACTTGCTTCATGTGTGGTTTTACACGGGAATATATGCTCAAAGAACACTGCATTCCGTGATTCAATCACCGTATTAACATGGACATCAGAATTATCACTTTTGTACACCAAAAACCGATAAGCACCGCTATTCATGATGTATCCTATAAAAATACAATCTACGATTTTCGGTCCTATCTTTTCTTGTTTAGGATCCGGTATAGCCACCTTAGCCAAGCACCCCCACACTTTCAAATATTTATAAGTAGGCTTTCGACCTTTCCACAACTCATATGGTGTTCGGTTAGTCTTTTTGTGTGGTACCTTGTTGAGAATATAATTGGCGGAAAGAATTGCATCCCCCCACAAGTTCTAGGATAAACCCGAACTAATTAACATGGCATTCATCATTTCTTTTAAAGTTCTATTTTTCCGTTCAGCAATACCATTTTGCTGTGGTGAATAGGGTGCCGTAGTTTGGTATATAATACCATGTTCTGAACAGAATGCACCCAAAGGTGCTTCATATTCACCGCCCCTATCAGTTCTCAGACCTTTGATTTTCTTGCCAAGTTGATTCTCAACCTCAGTCTTATAATGCATAAATGTTGCTAAGGCCTCATCTCTACTCCGTAGCAAATAAACATAGCTATACCGAGTGCAATAATCGATAAAAGTGATAAAGTACTTCTTCCCGGTTCATGATTGAACATATTTCAAATCACAAATATCACTATGAATGAGTTCTAGAGGTTCAGTACTTCTTTCCACATAATGGAATGGTGCCCTTGTTAATTTTGATTCCACACATATTTCACACTTATGACTTTTGTCAATATTAAATTTTGGCAAGTAATCCATGCTTACTAATCTATGCAAAGAATCAAAATTTACATGTCCTAACCTACCATGCCACATAAAAGAAGATTCAAACAAGTAAGCAAAAGATGTGTTATTCTCATTAGCAACAATCTGTGGTACAACACTAATTACATTCATTTTGAACAGCCCGTCACTAAGGTAACCCTTCCCTACAAACACCCCATCCTTAGTCAAGACAAATTTATCAGACACAAAGACAAGTTTGAAGCCATTTTTGCTTAACAGTGATCCTGACACTAGATTTTTGCGGATCTCCGGCACATGCAGCACATTGTTAAGCGTCAATTCTTTGCCCGAAGTCAATTTGAGCACAATTTTTCCTTGTCCTTCAGCCTTTGAAGTAGACGAATTTCCCATGAAAAGTTGCTCCCCATTAGTCACTGGTTGATAGGTGGTAAACAGAGTCCTATCAGAACAAACATGACAGGTTGCCCCCGTGTCCACCCACCATTCCTTGGTGCTTGACCCAACCAGATTCACTTCGGAAACCACAGCCGACAGATTCATTTCAGACACTTCATTGGATAGATAATCCATTTCTGTCACATTTGCCTGAGCAAGTTTCGGCTTCTTATTGGGATTCTCTTTGTCTATGCGAGTTCGGCAATCCCTTGCACGATTCCCTTCCTTGCCACACTTGTAGCATTTGCCTTTAAACTTTTTGTATCCTCCGCCTTTAAAGCTTTCACCCAAATGCTTCCTTTTCTTGTCTTGTGACCCTTGTTCCACCACATTTGCTTTAGCCTTAAATTGGAAGGCCACATTTCCTGCTTTCTTTTCCGAAGCCCTGTTATCTTCCTCAATCCTCAACCAGACAACCAATTCCTCGAGTTTCATGTCCTTGCGTTTGTGCTTCAGGTAGTTTTTGAAATCTTTCCCTGACCGCGGTAATTTTTCGATCATTGCAGCCACTTGGAAAGACTCACTTAGAAACATCCCTTCCACATGAATTTCATGCAGAATCACTTGCAGATCTTGAACTTGAGACATCACTTGCTTAGAATCCACCATTAGGAAATCCAAAAACCTGCCCACCACAAATTTCTTTGCGCCGGCATCTTCCGTTTTGTATTTCTTGTCCAGGGATTCCCATAACTGCTTGGCAGTTAATTGCATTGAACAATACACGTTATACAACGCATTGTCCAAACCGTTGAGAATGTAGTTCTTTGCCATATGATCCATACGCTTCCAAGCATCCACCGCATCAATAACTTGGCGGTCAGTTTCATTCTCCTTCAAAGCAGGAGCATCCTCAGTGAGAAACCTTGCCAAATTCAAGGTGGTAAGAAAGAATAGCATTTTTTGTTGCCACCTCTTGAATTCGGTACCATTGAACTTTTCCGGTTTCTCCACATGACTTGCAGGAACATTAGGAACTGCGGAGATCACCGGGGTAGGGATGACGAGACTCGTACCAGTAGCATTTGGGTTAGAGGAGTTTGTTTTAGAACCGGTATCGTTTCCAGTTTTGCCAGCCATTTCAACAACACACTAAAAACAAATAAACAGACTAAGATTATCAATCTGAATACACAAAAATATTACCGAAATAATAAAATCTGCTTTAAGATTGTTGGAAACTTGGTAAGGAAAAGATAATACTATTGTGCACTGAAAACAGATTAGAAACTAGTATAATGCACTTGTGCGTAATTGAAACAGAAAAATTAGATGCTAAACGAAATTGTTAGTAATAAACTAATTCTTCCAATGGAAACACAGATTATACAATAACAATAAAAGGAAAATTACTACTCACGGATTGCAAATACCAACGAAGAACAAATAGATCGAGTCCAGCGATGGATCACTATGTCCTTAAAGCAGATTTCGCCCTCGCCACGGTGCTCACGATTATGGACGTCCACTTCCCAGGATGCAACGATCTTTACGCACGCAAACGAAGCACTTCGAGTGCGTGCCCCGCGAACAAAACTATGCAGAACTCTCTCGGACTCTATATATGCGAAATGTATGTGTGCTTTGTGGATTTTTCGATACTTGAAATGGCTGGAATGAACCTATATTTATAGGCAACTAAGAGTCTGTCCCAAGGGGTAGGAAACTTGTTCTAAGGGTCACAAAAGAAATGGGTTATGTCGGTTCCAACGAACTGATGCAATGGTTGGAAATCCAACTGTTGCAACGTTCCATATGCATGCACTGGTTCGGTTCAAACCGAACAGTTACACCTGTTCGTTGTAAATTAAATTAGGCTAGAGTAAAATAACTTTGGCCCAAGCAAGCTAAGCCCAATTTATTTTAATCAGAGCCCGAGCCCGAGCGAGACAGGCGGTTCCTCCCATACCGAGCGACCAATTTCAAGACCCAATTTCTTTCACATATTAAAATGGTTTTATGCTCCAAAGAAAAGACTACAAAAGATCTTTCTAAGAAACCATTTTTCTAACAATCCCCCACATGAAAGAAATTCACCGGACAAACTATGCAAATGCGATGCAAAACCTAAAGAGAGTTCAATAGAAAATTCCCTGCATAGCGGTAGGTAGCTTTTGGCCTTGAACCATCCCTTGTGAGAGCCTATCGAATTTACTGGCTGATCAGTGGACGCGATGCCTTGAACTGTTCTACCGTTTGTGTAAACCAAGACAATAGACTTCACACAGAGTCTTTCCAAACACAGTTCTATTCTCACTGTTGTGCCCATTTTGGCCCTGGGCAATGCCTGGTATTCATGAGTGCTCTAGAGAATCCAGCCTTAAAATTCTCATAGAAGCGGCCCCACTTCACACTCATATAGGTGATTACTCATTAAGAGCACCCTGCAGTACCCCACCTGACATGTCAAGATATGAGAATCATTAAAAACAAAGCTTAACCTCAACCCGCGGCAGGTTTCACTGTTTCATCATAGGATTGGGTAGGAGAGATTATCTCTACAGTGAAGATGTGGAGTCATCCAAAGTTTAGTTGTCCCATTGAACCTAGATCTTGGGATCTCCAATCAACTAGGTTGGGTGTTCACTAAGGCGACTCTTAATTAATAGGCTTTAAACCCATTCCCCTCGATGATCGTTTCACTTGCTCTTTGTTTAAACCTTTTGTTAACGGATCTGCTATATTGTCTTTAGACTTGACATAATCAATAGAGATTATTCCACATGAGAGCAAGTGTTTAACGGTATTGTGCCTGCGACGTATATGTCGAGACTTACCGTTATACATATTATTTTGTGCCCTACCAATTGCTGATAAACTATCACAATGCACACAAATTGCAGGCACAGGTTTTGGCCACAATGGAATATCTTCTAAAAATTGGCGTAACCATTCAGCCTCTTCTCCAGCTTTATCTAAAGCTATAAACTATGCTTCCATTGTAGACCTCGCGATGCATGTCTGTTTAGACGACTTCCAAGACACAGCCGCACCTCCCAAAGTAAAAATATATCCACTTGTGGATTTCGAGTCATGTGAATCAGATATCCAGTTCGCATCACAATATCCTTCAAGTACTGCTGGATACCTTGTATAACTTAACCCATAGTTTTGAGTACTCCTTAAGTACCTCAAGACCCTTACAATAGCCTCCCAATGCTCAGCTCCTGGGTTACTAGTGTACCGACTCAATTTGCTTATAGCATATGCTATGTCTGGTCTTGTGCAGTTCATAAGGTACATTAAACTTCCAATGATACGGGCATATTCCAACTGAGATATCCCCTTACCTGTATTCTTTTTCAAATGCAAGTTTGTATCTACAGGTGTATTTACTGCACGATTGTCATCCTTGTTAAATTTATCAAGGATCTTCTCAATGTAATGTGATTGAGATAAGGTGTACCCCTCTGATGTTCTTGTGATTTTCATCCCTAGTATCACATCTGCTTTGCCCATGTCCTTCATATCAAATCTCGAATTCAACAATTTCTTCGTAGCCTTTATCATATCGATATTGCTACCGACAATGAGCATGTCATCGACATATAGGCAAACTATGACATATCCCTTATCTGTGTGTTTTACATAAACACATTTATCACATTCATTGATCTTGAAACCATCAAACATCATGACACTGTCAAATTTTTCATGCCATTGCTTCGGTGCTTGTTTCAAACCGTAAAGGGATTTAACAAGTTTACAAACCTTCTTCTCTTGTCCTGGAACCACAAACCCTTCAGGTTGTTCCATATAAATTTCTTCATCCAAGTCACCATTCAAAAATGCAGTCTTTACATCCATTTGATGGATCTCTAGTTTAAATAATGCCACAATGGCAATTATTAATCTAATAGATGTTATTTTAGTAACTGGTGAATAGGTGTCAAAATAATCCACCCCTTCGGTTTGTCTGTAACCCTTAACAACAAGTCTTGCCTTGTATTTGTCTATTGAACCATCTGCTTTCATTTTCCTCTTAAATATCCATTTGTATCCAAGAGGTTTACTTCCCGGCGGAAGATCCACTAACTCCCATGTGTGATTTTGCAAAATGGATTCAATTTCACTATTAATGGCCTCTTTCCACAAAGGTGACTCCGGCAAGGACATTGCCTCTTTGAAAGTCCGGGGTTCATCTTCCAACAAGTATGTCATGAAGTCTAGACCAAAAGATTTGGCTGTCCTAGCACGTTTACTACGTCTAGGTTCTGCATCTTCTATCGGTTCTTGAACATGATTATTGCCTATTGCAGTATCATAAGTTCTTTTTAAAGAACTTGAACTTGCTTCATGTGTGGTTTTACACGGGAATATATGCTCAAAGAACACTGCATTCCGTGATTCAATCACCGTATTAACATGGACATCAGAATTATCACTTTTGTACACCAAAAACCGATAAGCACCGCTATTCATGATGTATCCTATAAAAATACAATCTACGATTTTCGGTCCTATCTTTTCTTGTTTAGGATCCGGTATAGCCACCTTAGCCAAGCACCCCCACACTTTCAAATATTTATAAGTAGGCTTTCGACCTTTCCACAACTCATATGGTGTTCGGTTAGTCTTTTTGTGTGGTACCTTGTTGAGAATATAATTGGCGGAAAGAATTGCATCCCCCCACAAGTTCTAGGATAAACCCGAACTAATTAACATGGCATTCATCATTTCTTTTAAAGTTCTATTTTTCCGTTCAGCAATACCATTTTGCTGTGGTGAATAGGGTGCCGTAGTTTGGTATATAATACCATGTTCTGAACAGAATGCACCCAAAGGTGCTTCATATTCACCGCCCCTATCAGTTCTCAGACCTTTGATTTTCTTGCCAAGTTGATTCTCAACCTCAGTCTTATAATGCATAAATGTTGCTAAGGCCTCATCTCTACTCCGTAGCAAATAAACATAGCTATACCGAGTGCAATAATCGATAAAAGTGATAAAGTACTTCTTCCCGGTTCATGATTGAACATATTTCAAATCACAAATATCACTATGAATGAGTTCTAGAGGTTCAGTACTTCTTTCCACATAATGGAATGGTGCCCTTGTTAATTTTGATTCCACACATATTTCACACTTATGACTTTTGTCAATATTAAATTTTGGCAAGTAATCCATGCTTACTAATCTATGCAAAGAATCAAAATTTACATGTCCTAACCTACCATGCCACATAAAAGAAGATTCAAACAAGTAAGCAAAAGATGTGTTATTCTCATTAGCAACAATCTGTGGTACAACACTAATTACATTCATTTTGAACAGCCCGTCACTAAGGTAACCCTTCCCTACAAACACCCCATCCTTAGTCAAGACAAATTTATCAGACACAAAGACAAGTTTGAAGCC
Source organism: Rhododendron vialii (assembly GCF_030253575.1). Lineage (NCBI taxonomy): Eukaryota > Viridiplantae > Streptophyta > Magnoliopsida > Ericales > Ericaceae > Rhododendron > Rhododendron vialii. Next base: position 39,751,342 of record NC_080557.1, on the reverse strand, counting down.
ATTTTTGCTTAACAGTGATCCTGACACTAGATTTTTGCGGATCTCCGGCACATGCAGCACATTGTTAAGCGTCAATTCTTTGCCCGAAGTCAATTTGAGCACAATTTTTCCTTGTCCTTCAGCCTTTGAAGTAGACGAATTTCCCATGAAAAGTTGCTCCCCATTAGTCACTGGTTGATAGGTGGTAAACAGAGTCCTATCAGAACAAACATGACAGGTTGCCCCCGTGTCCACCCACCATTCCTTGGTGCTTGACCCAACCAGATTCACTTCGGAAACCACAGCCGACAGATTCATTTCAGACACTTCATTGGATAGATAATCCATTTCTGTCACATTTGCCTGAGCAAGTTTCGGCTTCTTATTGGGATTCTCTTTGTCTATGCGAGTTCGGCAATCCCTTGCACGATTCCCTTCCTTGCCACACTTGTAGCATTTGCCTTTAAACTTTTTGTATCCTCCGCCTTTAAAGCTTTCACCCGAATGCTTCCTTTTCTTGTCTTGTGACCCTTGTTCCACCACATTTGCTTTAGCCTTAAATTGGAAGGCCACATTTCCTGCTTTCTTTTCCGAAGCCCTGTTATCTTCCTCAATCCTCAACCAGACAACCAATTCCTCGAGTTTCATGTCCTTGCGTTTGTGCTTCAGGTAGTTTTTGAAATCTTTCCCTGACCGCGGTAATTTTTCGATCATTGCAGCCACTTGGAAAGACTCACTTAGAAACATCCCTTCCGCATGAATTTCATGCAGAATCACTTGCAGATCTTGAACTTGAGACATCACTTGCTTAGAATCCACCATTAGGAAATCCAAAAACCTGCCCACCACAAATTTCTTTGCGCCGGCATCTTCCGTTTTGTATTTCTTGTCCAGGGATTCCCATAACTGCTTGGCAGTTAATTGCATTGAACAATACACGTTATACAACGCATTGTCCAAACCGTTGAGAATGTAGTTCTTTGCCATATGATCCATACGCTTCCAAGCATCCACCGCATCAATAACTTGGCGGTCAGTTTCATTCTCCTTCAAAGCAGGAGCATCCTCAGTGAGAAACCTTGCCAAATTCAAGGTGGTAAGAAAGAATAGCATTTTTTGTTGCCACCTCTTGAATTCGGTACCATTGAACTTTTCCGGTTTCTCCACATGACTTGCAGGAACATTAGGAACTGCGGAGATCACCGGGGTAGGGATGACGAGACTCGTACCAGTAGCATTTGGGTTAGAGGAGTTTGTTTTAGAACCGGTATCGTTTCCAGTTTCGCCAGCCATTTCAACAACACACTAAAAACAAATAAACAGACTAAGATTATCAATCTGAATACACAAAAATATTACCGAAATAATAAAATCTGCTTTAAGATTGTTGGAAACTTGGTAAGGAAAAGATAATACTATTGTGCACTGAAAACAGATTAGAAACTAGTATAATGCACTTGTGCGTAATTGAAACAGAAAAATTAGATGCTAAACGAAATTGTTAGTAATAAACTAATTCTTCCAATGGAAACACAGATTATACAATAACAATAAAAGGAAAATTACTACTCACGGATTGCAAATACCAACGAAGAACAAATAGATCGAGTCCAGCGATGGATCACTATGTCCTTAAAGCAGATTTCGCCCTCGCCACGGTGCTCACGATTATGGACGTCCACTTCCCAGGATGCAACGATCTTTACGCACGCAAACGAAGCACTTCGAGTGCGTGCCCCGCGAACAAAACTATGCAGAACTCTCTCGGACTCTATATATGCGAAATGTATGTGTGCTTTGTGGATTTTTCGATACTTGAAATGGCTGGAATGAACCTATATTTATAGGCAACTAAGAGTCTGTCCCAAGGGGTACGAAACTTGTTCTAAGGGTCACAAAAGAAATGGGTTATGTCGGTTCCAACGAACTGATGCAATGGTTGGAAATCCAACTGTTGCAACGTTCCATATGCATGCACTGGTTCGGTTCAAACCGAACAGCTACACCTGTTCGTTGTAAATTAAATTGGGCTAGAGTAAGATAACTTTGGCCCAAGCAAGCCAAGCCCAATTTATTTTAATCAGAGCCCGAGCCCGAGCGAGACAAGCAGTTCCTCCCATACCGAGCGACCAATTTCAAGACCCAATTTCTTTCACATATTAAAATGGTTTTATGCTCCAAAGAAAAGACTACAAAAGATCTTTCTAAGAAACCATTTTTCTAACAGTCTGGATGGTTATGGAACTTTAATAACGGTCTTTCTATTGTCAGCCCAGTGGGTTGACAATAAGCACACAAGAAAATAAGGAAAACGCATATTTTTATATATTTTTTTACACTTTTTAATATACACTCATACTTCTTATTGTCAGTCCAGTGGGCTGATTCCCTTTAATAATAGTGATCGGAGCCAATTCTAAGACGTAAGTGGTTATTTCTTGGTTTCATCCAATCATTAATAACTTGATTATTTTTGGATAATAGAGGATAGAAAGAATAACCTAGTGGTCAAACAATCTCAGCACCGATTTCCTTTCCTTCTTTCTTTTTTGCCTTTGCTCTATCCTTTCGTGTTCGTGTGGAATCGTACCTCACGTGTGCTGGAGCGTGGGAGACTAGTCCCACTTGACTCTTTAAAAATTCCAACTCGATGTTCATTTACATCAGGTTGTCTTTTTCGGTTGGATATCGCCCAATTTAATTATAATGCTATCGACTGGACAAACCCGATGAACTTGTCTTTTTCGGTAGAGAACAAGTTTATGTTTTTGTTTGATGTGACAATTGTTTTGCTTGCACACTTGCACTAAAGAAAACTTGCCTCGGTATTATTTTCTTCGATGATCGTCGCGAAGACTCAGTTCTGATGATGATATCGAGGACTTAGTCGTATAGGAGGAGAAATGTCGTCTGAAATCAGTTGGCATGTTGGAGGGAGACTCAGGGATTGCAATTACCATGCAGATTGGAGTTTCAAAAATGGAAAAGGCGAATTCGGTAATTGGTATAAGCCATGCATGTTAATTTGAGGAATGGTGGTGGAAATACACAAACCTCAATTCCGTTCCCGCGCGCATTTTTGTTGCTAAAATTTGATACAAGAGGTGTTTTTCTGAAGTTCAAATGTGTGGTGGATGATCTGTGCGCAGGACAGGAGAATTTGCATTGCAGTCTTGCATGCTCATGTTCCAAAATTCCTCTAATCGTGTCACAGAAACTTTTGGAGATAGAGGATCTCTTTACCCAGCAGAATTTTATTTTTCACAATGTTTATCCCAATAATGACTCATTAATTTTACCAAGTCCAACATGACGTTTAGAGAATGTGAATGGTATGATATTCAAACAAATAGCAGCTAGCAAACTTAAAGCGAAGAAATGAAAAAATGTACTACTTGCCAACCTAAAAGTGGAAAAGGTAAATTAAGAAGATCTCATGCATTCCTTGCCATTGAGAGTTGTATCCGAGCACTATGGGCCATATTCGTTGGGAGGGAATTATTTGTGGAGACCATCCAAAAATTCATACATTTTTAGAAAATTTACGAGCGGATTGACAATTTGAGAGAACACCCCAAAAATTCCCTGGTGATGTCTTTCTGTATTTTATAAGGTTGGTTTTATCGTCATTTCAAAAAGAGAAGATGAAAATGTGAACAACCGAACATCAAGAAGTTGACATTCGGTCAGAACACATGCAGACGGTGTAATCTCTGTCCAATCTAAATTTCTCACTCAGTTGACGTTCCATCAATATCCAAAACTCAACAGGAAGCTTCTAATGCGGACCTCCTCATCCAAGCAAAGTGCGGACCTCCCCTTTCCCGATCGAATTTCGATAATCCGAGCCGCTCAATGTGTTCAAAACGTGATTTTAAAGGTACCCGCGAGAAATCAGCAAAAAAAAAAACTGGGATAGGCTTCATCCGAGCAGTTTTTGTTTATTTTTTATTGAATGGTTCAAATAAAAACTGCTCAAATCAAGCCCTTCCCGGTCATTTTTTTTGCCGATTTCTCGCGGCTACCCTTAAAATCACGTTCTGAACACATTGAACATTGAACGGCTCGGATCATCAAAATTCAATCGGAAAAAGGGAGAAATAGGGTGGTCCGCACTTTGCTTAAAATCACGTTCTGAACACATTGAACGGCTCGGATCATCAAAATTCAATCGAAAAAGGGAAGAAATTGGGTGGTCCGCACTTTGCTTGGATGCGAAAGTCCGCATTAGAAGCTTACTGTGTGTGTGTGTGTGTATATATATATATATATATATATATATTGGAACGAGAAACACTTAAAACCCTTGCAATGCAGTGTACGCGGGCCAGGGGTACTCTCTCCCTTTGTGAGTTGCATGCAAGTGTTTGAGTGGTTCTATAGTTCTCACCAGAAAATCTTCTAATTCTCTGAAGATTCTTAGCTGAAAATTCACTTTGAATCCCAAAACTACTCCTCTGGTCTAGTTATTTCAACAAATATATCCAAGACGACAACAAATGAAAACAGGATTTGAGATAAACAATTTCTTTTGGGTGATAGTATTTGGACACATTCAATTACAACAAGCTAATTTTAAAACACACATTCGTAATCAATTCAAGAAATAGCCAACATATTTGACACAATTAGAAGCACAATATGAGCGGCAAAATGAAAGTGATGAATGTTTTTGGCCAATTTCAAAGAAAAAATTTAATGACCAAACATTAGTTCTCCGAGAATAATTACAAGACCAAAGAATTTATCATTTGCAAAAATAGCTGATACTGTCCTGACTACAAATCCAGTGATATTTTCAAAGCAAATGAAACCCATGACCACAAAGCACATAGTAAGAAGACAAACCAATTGAACATGTATCCAAGTGACGTATCCCCACAAAATAAGTAAATACAACAATACAAATACCCTTCACATAGTAACCACAAGCATAACACTCGAATCCTGAAATAAAATCAAGTATTGAGGCTGCAGTGTAATCCACACATAGAACGCAACACCGAGAAGTAAACCCTTCAAACATAACCAAAACTACAGCACTCAAATTTGAGTACACCACCCATGTACCCGCAATATCAGAATAAAAAGTTTCATATGAGATCCTCTGAAGTACAGAGAGCTACATAGTCTAGTACCAAAACAGTTTCGAAGTTCTTCAATATTCAAATACAAGGTTTTACTAATAACATGTTCATTTCTAGCAGAAATATCAAGAGGGACAACAAAGGCCAGGAGAGACATTTCACTTGGCAACCAGGGTCTGCTGAACCTGAGTCTCCTGCTGCTGCTGATAGTTCAGGGGCCTCCTGAATAGCATAATGTGGGGCTCTGGTCGATGGATGGCATAGTGAACCCACCCTCTGCTCTGCTGCACCCCAATTGCACGCCATTCGTTCTGATTCACAAAATCAAATACGTGATACCATCAAATTTCCCAATGTATGAGTCTTAACCTTTCCATACTACCAAAACAGTCTATTCTGTTACAGAGTAAAACCAACAGAAATCATAAATTTGATAATAAATCAGAAGCTAGATACAAGAGGAATTATACACAAACATGAAGATTATACAGAAAGTCCATGTGAAAGATGTTGAAGACATGAGCTTGATCATTCCAAACCATAAGACCCACCAGGATGACCTAAAGTTTAAAGAAAAGCAAAACACAAAACAAGGAACACTATTTGGTTCCAGAAATAAGATACTAAATGCTGCAAACCGAGTAATTCGACTCACAATCTATTCAGTTACAGAGGAAAATCAACAGAAATTATAACTCCTACTAAGTCAGAAGCTAGATAAAGATTAACGATTCACAAACATAAAGATTATACAGAAAATCCATGAGAAATATGTTGCAGACATGAGGCTGATAATTTCAAACCAGAAGACCCATCACCCACCAAGATGACCCATAATTTCAAGAATTATGTTAATTCCCTACACAAAACAACACTATTTGGTCCAGAAATATGATACTTAATGCTGCGAACCGAGTAATTCAAATGCTGCAAACCGAGTAATTCGACTCACTTTATGTCACATTGGCACCTAAACTAATCTATACCATCATCTTCACAGCAAGCAACCTAAATAAATGCTCAAGAAATGCACAACCAATTACCTTTGAAACCCTAAACCTGATTCACACACAGTAAATATCATTCAGTACTCTATTCCATCATTCCCATGGCAACCAAACAGAGATAAATGTCAAAAAAATTGCACAAGCAATAACCTGTGAAACCCTAATTAGAAAAAATATTAATCATTGCTCTATTAAATCATTTCCGTACCATACAAAAATAAACGTCCAAGACAAAGCACAAGCAATGATATATGAAACCCTAAATAGCCCTACTAGTGTCCAATATGATGATGAAATTATTACACAACACAAAGAACACTATTCTAGAAAAATGATATGAGATGCTACGGACCAAATAATTCAATACGCTTTGTGCCGCAGTCCCACGTATACTACTATGTTCCATCATTTCCATAGCAAGCAAACAGGAAAAAAAAAATTCGACGATTGCACGAGCAATAATCCTTGAGACCCTAACATAGATTAAATATCAAGCATTACCTTGATCCACCATAGCAAACAAACCCAAAAAAATGCACAAGCAATAACCTATGAAACCCTAATTAGGAAGATACCAATAATTGCTCTATTCAATCATTTAACCAAACGAAAATAAATGTCCAAAAAAAGCACAAGCAATAATAGTATATATGAAACCCTAAATAGGGCTCGAATTTCTCACTTCAGAGAGGAGCCGATTCTTAGGGAGCAGTTTGGCCACTTCAGGAGGCAGAACCACGTGCCTGCAAAATCAACAATTCCGAATCCTCATGGGATATGCGATTCCGAAAAACCTAGGTAACGGAAATCAAAATCCGTAGAAATTAGGGCGATTTCGATTGGGTTACCTGTACTCGAAGGTGTCGTCGAAGTACTTCTCGGAGTACTGGATCTGACCCATAACTAACTACAGTGAACTAGGATTGCCTGAAAGAGAGAGAGAGAGGGAGAGGGAGGAAGTTAATCTGTCGAATCTGTGAACGTACAGAGAGGACTAATTACAAACCCTAATTCAGATTCGATGGAATTGTGAACGTAAAAGCGAGACCCACATACCTTCGCCTGTGTGCTTCAGAGAGAGAGAGAGAGAGAGAGTGTGTGATGGGTCCGGAAAATGAAATTCTATTTGCGTAAAAAAAATCTAATTTTGTTTATGTGGAGATAAGAAATTAGTTTGAATTTCAAAAAAATTCCCGCTCTGGTAGTACAGTAGTACTAATGCGTTTTCAAGGCTTTGTCTTAATTGAGTTTTGCAACATTAGAGAGTTCCTTTAAAGACCCAAACACTAGATTAGACGTGCTAATCGGGCACGTGGGCCCTCACTCTCATAGTTTGGGCTTTGGCTTATCTCCTTGAATTACTTTTTTATTTTTATAATATTCCAGTAGTTTGAAGATAAAGGCAAATTCTAGCGTCCGCATGCAAGCGCGGGTTAGGTCCCGTTCCGATTTCTTAAAAAATGAACTTTTAGAAAATCAAGGTAATTTTAAGTTTAAAAATCATGTATTTACGTAAATAATTTTTCTATCAATATGGATCTTGTTTGATAAATTTTAATAAAATCTTAAAGCGGTGCAAAAAAAAAATTGAAATATTATTTTTTATTTTCGTTATATTTGAATTTGAAATTACTTTGTTTTTGAAAAATATTAGAAAGAAAGCAAAACGGAGCCTTAGTGTGTCCCACGCGCCTAATTATTCAAAAATGATACTCATACAATAATCCAAACACAATACTAAACACAATTTCTCACATACATGTGAGCTCCATACATACTATTATGTATGGATCCTACATGTATGTGAGAGATTATGTAAGTTATTGTATTTAGATAGTTGTGTGAGTGAACATTGTTAATTATTGCCTGTTACTTCGGCGGCTTTCAATGCGATGGCAGAGATCAACCGGAAGGCTTAACAAGTGGAGAAACTTTTTGGTACAACAGGTATATAACCCGAGGAGTGCTAGGGACAAAAAAAATAGGCAAAGAAAAGACCCCTTAAAGTATACATGAATGGCTCAGATTCGCAGTGCACTGAATCTGAGCCGTTCATGTACACTTTAAGGGTATTTTCTTTGCCTATTTTCTTTGCAAATAGTATTTCTCATATAAATCACTTGGTATTCCTCCTTCACAAAAAACCTGACACGTGGCAAACAAAATTTTAGGGCTTCAATTGTAATTCCCGCAGAAACTACTACTCTTCTCGTACAAAGGCTTGGTTATCTTTAACTTCTTAATTTTTTTATTTTGTATGTTTTGTTCGGTTTTTTTTTTAATTTTTATTAGATTCCCGTGATATTTTTGAAATTAATCATCTTTCCAGATGAGAGGAGTCTAAAAAGTACAAAATTATGACAAAAAAATTAATAAAGACGAGAAAAAAAGTATCAAACAATTGTCTTTTAGAATTTAAGTGTCGTTTTATTTGAAATTTTTCATCGGTCCATATTTTTATACTTTACTAATTCATCTCATCAAGATGAACGATTAACCCTAAAAATTACAACAAAAAGCTAAACTAAAAGTTGCGAAATATAAAAAATACTGAAATAAGTTTCGAACAAATGCTCCATCTGTTCCATATTGAGTGGAGTGTCCATGTTATTATTCCGAACATTTTAAAAAAAAAATTGTATCTTTCAATTTATAATACTAAAAATACCCTATATATGGATTGAAAGATATAAAAATGAAAAATACCCAATCTATAAAAATATGGACCAATGAAAATATTCAAATAACACGACACTTAAGCTCTAAAAGACAGATGTTTGATATCATTTTTCGTCTTTAGTGAATTTTTTTTTGGTTATAATTTTTTATTTTTTAGACGCCTCTCATCTAGAAGGATGATTAATCTCAAAAATATCACGTGAATCTAACAAAAATTCAAAAAAGACGAACAAAATATATAAAACGAAAAAAATTACTGTAATTAAAGAGAACCAAGCCTTTGTACGGGAAGAGGAATAGCTTGTGCGGAAATTACAGTTGAAGTCCCCAAATTTTGTTTGCCACGTGTCAGTTTTGTTGTGAAGGGGGATACCATGTGAGTTATATACCTTTTATACCAAAAAGTTTCTCGAACACGTGAAGCCAAATGACAAAATTAACCTTCAGCTTGTTTCCCAATACATTTTTCCAGCTAACTTTTTTTCTTTTCGGCACTTTCTCTAGTTGAACTTGTGGAGAGTCTGGGACACGTCCATGTTTGCTTTGGTTTTCTATCCGACATAAATGATTGGAGCCACTTTATTTGCTTAAAACACCTTGTAAGGATTTTTGTAATAAATTAGCTCGGTTAAGTATTAGTAACGATTGACAGGAAATTAAGCAAATAATTGATCAAGTTCTTACCAATATCGAGCCAATCTAATTTTTTATATAAATCCTTAAAAAATATTTTCAAAAAATTGAGCGACTTTGATCATTTATCAAGATTTGGTATACACCAAAAATAGTATACCCATAGCAGGGCAATAACTCTTTTGAATAGTGTACACTCAGTTTTTTTTTTTACTATCTCATTTTAATTTTTTTCACTAGCATAATTCTGGTATATTCTAAGTTCTTATGGAATTTTATGAATTCTGAAACATTTCTTACCGATATTTAATTGGGCTAATTTTTTTTAGAAATCCATAAAAAAATATTTTAAAAATAACTTACGGTTTGAATCATTCTTGTAGGGTCTGCAATGGGTCCGCAAAAATCAAGAAATTGTTGCGACAAGTGCCCTATTAGGTGCAACTAAAATGGGCAAGAAAATGATGATTTTTGCGGAGCCCATTACAGGTCTTAGAAAGACTATTTAAACTGCAAGTTATTCTTAAAATATTTTTTATGGAGTTTTGAAAAAAATTAGCTAAATCCGATACCGGTAAGAGCTATTTTAAAATTGGTAGGGTGCCCTATAAATTTTGGAACACCTTAAGAGTTCTGAAACAACCCTTAAAAATAATACTCCAATAAAAAAGACCATGCCAAAGTTCCAAAAAAGCTATGCAAAAGAAAACCAAAAAAAAAGCAATTCAAAGAAGGAGAGAGATAGGGTAAAACCGTAAAAAAAGGAGAGAGTAGTACAAATCATTAGGGTAATTGCAGTTCCGACAAAAAAAAGAACAAAGCTGCTAAAATACTACTCCTCCGTATGTAGGCATGAATGGACATAATTTAAAAAATATGGTAATGAGAAAATAATAATTGAAGAGAAAGGTAATGATTGGAGAGAGACAGAGAGAGATGAGAAAATAATAATTTTAAAAATATGGTAATGATTGGAAAAAAAAATAAGGTAATGATTGAAAAACTAAACTAAAATGGTAACCGAACACTATTACTACTCTAGTTACGAGAAAGCAATGCAATATAGCACCCCTTAGCAGAATCGTTGAAGAAATAAATGAAGGACAGTACAGAGGAGTAATTCTTTTGATCGACAATAAAAAGTATATATAGAGATAGTCTATAGTGATGCATCATTTGATAAAAGTTTTGGGGGATGAGATTGGATTATGAAGGTGATGGTTTCCTAGTACTTTATTTGGTTTCACAAAGTTGGGGTGGATTACTAAGTCGGTGGATTATGAATACCCTAAATCTTTCAAGGGGAAAATGTATCATGTAAAAGGATAGTATATATTTGCTCTGTTCCATAATGAATATGGGACATTTTACCACTTCAACCACTTAAAAAAAATATATTCCTATATCTTTATTTTAAAATATTTTTTAATATGGAGTACTATTGATCTTATTTGATAAATTTACTAATTACTTTAGACAAAATTTCTATAATTATCAAATATGATAAAATATAAATAATTATTTGAAAAGTTTATAGTGAACTATGAACCATCGGATGATGCTATGGTGTTCCCGGTCATTTTGGAAACACCGTAATTTTTGGCATAACTTTACCATTAGGAGCATAACTAAAATCAATTACAAGCATAACAGAACCCAAACAAGACATAACCAAGGAATATTCTAAAAACCAACCAAGGCGTAACTAAACCCAACCAAGGCGTAACAAAGTTACGTCTTGCTATGGTTTTGGTTATGCCTTTCTATGGTTCTGTTATGCTTGTAATAGGTTTTGGTTATACTCATAATGATTTTGTTATGCCAAAAGTTACAGTGTCCCCAAAATGACCGGGGACACCGAAGTCATTCCCTGAACGATCACTTTGGGAAGGAGTAGTAGTTTTTCAATTACCCACTAATCTCTCTCTCCAGATCCTTAACGATTTTTAGATTCTCCATGTTGAATCGTTGATCATTCACAAATAAAGATAATAATCAGTGATCATCATCACCACAGTCAAGTAGGTTGCATATTTTTTGGTTTCATGTGATCACAACTTGTTGCATGAGGCAGACGTAATACGGAGTCGGCAGTGGCCTGACTCTACCCAAAAAAAAAAAAAAAATTACTATTATATTTTTTTGTCATATATTCGAAAGAAAATTTATAGAATCTTATGCATGATTAGAATCTGGAACAAAGAAGTGCTACAATACACACCTTTTATTTGGGTGTGTATCATATGCACCCTCATTAAAACACACTAAAATGTTATGATTTCCAAAATGTTATGAATGTATTACTCAAAAGTTATGAATCATATGACGAAAAGTTACGAATTTTTAGTATAAAAGTTACGATACGAAATAAAATATTATGAATGATCGGTCCTACAAGTAATTTTTTTATGAGGTGGCACAATATGAACTACACAATAGGTGCATATGGTACACACCTTAAAGGAGTGTGTATTGAAGACTTTCCCACAAATTTATTCTCAATATAGTACCAAGTTACAAGATCTCAGGATTCGAATATGGTGGTGTATTATTGCCTTGTGATACCACCTATCACTGATACATAGTATCAACAATGTCTCCGGTCTTAATTCTTTAATTTGCGAAAAAAATGTTCTATAGGAATTAGAAGAACGCCTATTAGTTTCGAAAATTATATTACAAAATTTCTCTCTTTCTTAATTTGGCCTCCATCCAATCTAAATTCAGGCTCGCCCACTGTTTGTCATGTATGTAATTATCAACGCGTATTGAACTCGAGGTCTTGAGTGATCTACCAAGAATATTCCATTACAACATACTATGATCGAGTAGAAATGAACAACTTCAATTCAGGGCTGCTTTAAGAACTCCTTGGAGGTAAAGTATAAAAGAATCGCAAAAGAACTCTCTTTCACTTTTAAAAGTTCGACAGGAGTTTGAAAGTTCATGAGAGCATTGCTTGGCATCCAATATTGAAGTTTCCCTTTTCTGTGTCCACGCTAAGCATATTCATTTGCAGTTTATCACCGCCTAGCTACTTATTGAATTTTCAGCCGAGCAACATTAAACCCGCGCATAGTTAGTAATACTATACAGTACTAACATTCTTCCGAGGAGAATTACCGGCTAATAGGCTGGACCGATCTTTCTAGACATATTCTTTTCTTTTTCATTAGATGTTGAGTTCGGGTTTGTTTGATAACCTAAATTCAACACTTAAAACTGAATCAATTAAGTAATTAGTGATTCAGTAAGTTTGATAATCACATTTTACATTGCTTAACAAATTAAGTACCACTTAAAATATAGGCCAAAAAGTTGAAAAAAATTAAGTAGCTTTGAGCTATTTAATTCTAACTGAATTTTTATGTACTTACATTCAATCATCGTACCACCACCACAACCACTCACATCAACACCTCCACCACCACCACCTCCACTACCCCTCCACCACCACTCCTCCGCCACATCACCACCACTCCAACCACCACTTCCTCCACGACCACCACCACCACCATCACTACACCACCACCACCTACACCACTCCACCACCACCACCACTGCCACCATTACCATCACTACACCACCGCCACTCCACCACCACACCAAACCACACCATTCCTCCACCACCAGCACTACACCACCACTCTACCACCTCCACCACCATCACCACCACCACCTCTACCACTCCACCACCACTCCACCATTACTAGAAGTATATTGTGACTGTTAGTAAATTAAGAAAGAATTGGAACAAAATTAATTCATCATTTTTTTAATTCAGTACTTAATATATTTATCAAACAGTTTTTCAGCTTAAAAATTTCAACATTTAGTTTTCAATACTTAATTTTTCAGCTTTCAACTTTCAGATTTCAATTTTATCAAACAACCTTTTAGCTGTCGTTCAAAAAGGAGTCAGAGCACCATAGCGATACCAATATATCATTCTTGTTGTCTCTCTCATCTTTTTCAAAAACAACTTGTCACTAGGAACATGTGCCTTGTTAATTTGGGGTATTGTATTAGGAGTTCAACTGTGAATTACCGGAATTGATAAAAACAGGGGAATCTGAGAAAACAGGGGAATCTGAAAATCATGAGATGACTTGAGTTTCATGCAAGAAATCAAACGCAACAGTGAGAGAATTCAATGTTAAGTCTAAAGCAATGCAAAGATAAAAGCAAGGAATCAATGCATGAAAAAAGTAAAATTTCTTATCGGGATGACAACTGTATCTGTAATGTAGCTTCTCAAACCAAACATTCCTCAACTTTATCATGTAGAAGTACTATAAAAACAACGTACACTCGTCGGCCAATTCATCACTCTAGAGTTTACACCCTCTCAATCTCTAGCCATGGCCAATCCACCAGCCCGAACACAGCCTCCTGCCCGCCCGGGCCGCTCCAAGCTGTTCCGAACCATCGGAATCATCTTGCTAATCATCATCCTCCTCGTCGGTCTAACCATCCTCATCATATGGCTAGCCGTGAAGCCCAAACGCTTAGTCTACTCGATCGAATCCGGCTCGATCAGCGGCTATAACTTGTCCCAAACCAACCACCTCAACTCCACCTTCAACTTCATCCTGAGGGCATACAACCCCAACACCAAGGTCTCCGTCTACTACAAGAAGGTGGAGACCTCGGTGTGGTTCGACGGCCAAAAGTTGGCGTTCAACACCTTGGCCCCCTTTCTCCAGCGCCACAAGAACGTGACTCGGTTGGGGGTGAATCTCGTGGCTCAGGACGTGGCGCTGTCTGGAGACACGGCGAAGGGTATGAAGACGGAGAGATCCGGTGGGGCGGTGGAGTTGGACGTCCGGATGAAGGCGAGGATAAGGCTAAAGGTGGGAGCGTGGAAGGGGCGCCGGACGTTGAGGGTTCTGTGCCCGTCGGTTTTGGTGCGGTTTTCGTCGTCCCCGACTGTCGTGAGAAAATCGTGCGACGTTGATACATAAGCTCCGGTTGTTTGGGTAGCGTGTTTGCTGTGGGTATAATTTTTTTTCCTTTCTTGTGTCATGTATGAGAATTTGGTTGTGTTTAATTCCTTGCATTGTGTTTTATCAATGGGTTCGTGCTTGTATTAATTATTATTTTTTCATTTTTTGGGTGCTGGTGTATGGTGTGATGATATTAATTTGTTGAGTTTAAATTAAGGTTGGGAGAAGTTTGTATATCGTGCAGAACAACGTTTCTCTTAGTGATTCTGACATATTTCTGGCATCATGGCATTGAGGGGCTTTTTTTGTTTTTTTTCCAAACTGGTAGGAGTTATTATAATCAGAAAACATTGGAATACATCGAGGTTGTATATCGTCCCAATTAAGGGGAGTAAATAACTAAACAAGTGGCCTAGCTATCCAAAATCACCTACTAGAGCCTCACAATCGAGCTTTGCCACCTAATTGACCGTGACCAATATCCAAATAGAGAGAGCAACACACACCCTTAAGTGCGGCAAAGTCAGCCAAAACAACACCAGAAACCCCACACCGGAGAGGAAAAACTCTCATTAAAATGAAAGAACCAAACTAACAAAATCCAAAACAAACAAAACGAAAAAGAGACAGGAAAATTAAAAAAAAAAATCCGACCGAGGATGCTGTCGCTGGAAGCCACCGCACCGGATCCGTCGGCTTATTCTCCAGATGAGAAAAGCCAAACCATCCCATCTTCAAATCTTCACCAGTTCGGCTTCAGCAAAGCCGAACAAGTGGACAAAGGAAGGAGGGGAGAAGATGGAGGCGGAGGGTGGAGGGGGAGGGGAAGTTCAGGTGGAGCACGACGAGGCTATGAGGTGAAGAAGAGGAAAGCCGGAGGAAGGGGGAAGGTGGGTGTGAGGAGTGGCGGTCACTCCCACTGTCCCACCCCCCGAAGAAAACCCTAGAAGGAGAAAAGTTTAGAGAGAGAGGCTCTCATGTTAAGAAAGAGAGAGAGAATAGAAATTGGCATGAGTTGTTTACTTTTTCTACTTGGGTCAAATCAAAATTAAACGCGACGGCAATTTAATTTGGGTCTCTTTTCTTGCAACCAAAAAACTTGCGTGAAATTGCTGTGGAAAGGAACAAATGGTTCGCAGTACATGCACGGTTAGGATCTTATAGTTGTTTCAATGCAAGGACGGACTTAGGCCACCTCCACGGGCGTGGCGAATCCTCTCGAGACCCTCATTGATTAGAAGGGTTAAAGGAGTATAAATATATGCCGTTAGCAATCACAAAGTGGGCGTTTCACCCACAAAATTCTGTCGATGTAAATGTTATGTGAATAGAATGATTCCTACATCTGAGAGAAGTTCCCATTGCGAACTGTTTTCCAAGGGCAACCCCTAGCCTGTTGTGTGGCGTGGGGTGATGGACAAGGCCAACCTTGACTTTTCGAGTCCTTTTTTTTGTTAGACTACCACAAGGGATTCGAAGTAAAAGAGGCCCCTAAAATTTATAATTTTTTGGAGGTCGAAAGTGGCCGCACCATCATAAGCCGACGTTGTTGATGAGTCACGGAGACGACAAAGAGGGTAATTGCCTGGTTGGACAGAGAGGGCAGTGGTTGCCTGTGTAATTGCCTGCAGCGGTGTTGGTGATTGTGATTACTGTGGTGTTTGGATGTATAGAGAGAGAGAGAGAGAGAGAGAGAGAGAGAGAGAGAGCATGATGCATATGTTGGGAAAATTTCGGCAATAACAGAAAATTCCAGAGAACAATTTCATTGATACTTTCACAATTACATAACCGAAGCATAATACAATAACAAAACAGAATGGAACAGTCGAGATACGAAACGTTTTTTCCAAGAAAACAAACCGAGTCCTGTGTGATACCACAGTCTCCTTAAGAAAGATTCGCCACCTACCGTCGGTGTTGTAGGTTCGTGTTTGGCGTCTTCCTCCCAGGGTTGGCTCGGCTAAACCGCAAGCGGTCGGAACACCGCCGTCGACCGCCTTGGCGAACTGACTACCGCCTGTCACTCTCTCTCAAAGAACAATATTCTGGAATTATTGGAAGGCCTGGAATTTTCTGATTACTCCTCCAAACGAGAGCCTCCTTTATATAGAGTGGAGGAGGAAGAAGGGGTGAATACAGCCATCAATTGCTGAAATGAATTCAGCCATTATGCTGCCATCAAATGCTTGGAGGTTACAAGAATAAAACAGCCATCAATTGCTGAATAAAACATCATCATGGCCATCATGGGGAGGAGTAATGCTGCGGGAGTTACGGCCACACACATCAATACGTCTATTGATTGTGGTGGTGCGTCCAGATACAACGAACTCGGGACTGGTTGCTTCGGAAGACCCTCCAAAATCCCGGTTTCATTCAACCGAAATTCCGTAAATTTCCAACAATCATATTGGAACGCCATGGGGGGACTGGGAAGATTCGGCTTAAGTGTCGAAGGATTTGGATATCTTGGCAATAGTTGATCACTTTATTTGGTTTTCAAATCTGTCTCTTTCTAAATCTTTCAATAGTATCTAATATGATGACATTAAATCATTGGACATATACTTATGTCCCCTAATGATTATGAGCTTAATTGGCAATTTTATTATTAGTCCGTTACAATATTAATTATGTGTGTAATTATTCTTGATAATTGACTTGATTAAATATATCGCGGAGAGTTTTTTCTTAGGACTATATAAAGACCTTACATGGCCTTGTTTGAGGTAGAGGGAGACGATGAGAGTTGCATGGAGAGATTCGATTGATACTACTATATTATATACTTTCATACATGTTTTATGCGCAACTTTGACCGGGATAGAAATCTCAAAGCACTTTTACAACCTTCTTTGTCATCTGAAGTCGACTTAGGAAATAATCGGAACTTGGGTCCATTCGCATTCTTGATTACGTAATCTATGGCATTCCAACAAAGAGTGACAAGTGAGAATCACTAGCTCCAAACCGTTACAGAAAAATCATATCGTTTTCCTAGGCTTTTGTGGGATTGAAGAAAATGGAAAACCTCATGGACGTTCGACTGTTTTTGCAGGTTTGTAATCGTGACTAAACGTGCGGTGATATCTCCTGCTGTTGAGGCAAAGATCAAGGCTGAGGGGAAAACGGAGGAATCTGGCATTGTTCTCAAACCAAAGCCAGAAATTTCCAACCACAACAAGGGTGGAGTCACATAGTGTCAACTGTCAAGTGCGATCACTTGACCCCACTCGCTTCAAAAAAAAAATCTCTAAATATTGTTATAGATTTTGGTTATTTATATGAATTAGACCCCACAAATATCAAACAATTGCCCCCAAGAAATCCATTTAGATTACAACAGTCTGTAATTTGTTTTTTTTTGAACATCGCTTATGTTTGGACCCCATTGCGTAATACTCCATTCTAACTCCGCCCCTGGCTACAAGTGAGGTTTACAGGAGTTGTGCTACATGTACCGACCTCCCCGGTACCGAAATCGTACCGCCGGCCGCCGGTGGGCCGTCTCCGGCCACCGGACGGCCGATCCGAGCCGTCCAAAAATTTTAAAAAAAAAAAACGAGGGGGCCTACGCGAGAATCAACGGCATCCGAGGTGTGTAAGGTTCTTGATCCGAGCACCCTTTTTTCGTGTATATATGTATATTCGCGGGAATATACATATATACACGAAAAAAGGGTGCTCGGATCAAGCACCTTACACACCTCGGATGCCGTTGATTCACGCGTAGGCCCCCTCGTTTTTTTTTTTTAAAATTTTTGGACGGCTCGGATCGGCCGTCCGGTGGCCGGAGACGGCCCACCGGCGGCCGGCGGTACGATTTCGGTACCGGGAGGTCGGTACCAATATCATTTCTGGGTTTACAGTGAAGGGGTAGGCATAGTTTTAAGGCCAAAACTGGAATTGGTAGTGAAATCAGCTGTGCAGATAGTTTAGTTCATGAACAGAATGGGAAGTATGAATGCTCGATAATGTGCACGTTGACAGCGGGCCTCGGGAGGATTAGTTTGCTGACAAGAATTAGCTCACCGAGGGTCGGCTACAAATAAATTTTACACAAGTAATTGGATGGTAAATAGAATTACTCTCTTATCCTTCTGTGTTTAAAAAAAAAAAAAAAACTGGGTGTAAATAGAGATTTGGGGCTCAACAGATTTTTTATGGGGTTCAAATAGAATCACTCCTAATTAATGGTTCTGGGAGATTCTGACCTCTCTCCTCGGCGGAATATTTCGGCGGCAAATGAAATCTCCTTCTAAAAGGAACCGGCGATCCGCTTAGAGCTAGAATATCAAGAAAACTGCCCGATGGTGAGGGATTATCGTCGGCCAGCCGTGCCCGGAGAGGAGGAGGGTGGTCTTCTTTGTGAGTCTTGGCAGGTAATTGCCCTGTTTCGAGTTCGATTTCATCTCTCGTCGCTTCCTCCGGGGGATGCACCGGTTCCAGACAGTACCGCATCCCCGATATGACAATACACGCAATTATAACGAGCCACGAGTATGACGAATGGAGCCCGAAAAGACTCAATGCTTGATTCAGACTCGCACTGAGGAGGAACTCCAGGGCGCCGAAATCCGCGTAAGGTTGGATGCATAAGAGAGCGCAGAGGCAGTAAACGGCAAGCGAGAGGAAAGTGAGCATGCAAGCAACGGATTTCTCGGAGAAGTAGTAGAGACCGACGTTGCCGAAGAACAGAAGCGCGTAGCCGATGGTTTTGCCGGCACCTTCGTAAGCGCGGAAGAAACGGTCGGTCTCTGGATTTCTCCGCAAAGAGAAATAGAACTTCCAAAGCGCCAAGTTGCTAGCGGACCATGACAATACGATTGCCAAAATCAGGACGACGGAGACGAGGCCGGTGGTTTTCTTCGCGAAATCCATGGCCAAGAATGAGAAAACCCATGATGGAGACGAGATGATCCCGAGGCAGAACCAGAAATTGAGACCCGGCCAAACGGGGAGCAACATTGGAAAGGAGGAGCTGGTTCAAGGGGATAGAATACTCCCACACAATTATTGTAGGACCGTTGATGTCTTTGGTTTTGACTTACAGGGCTATTATGATTAACAAATAGACACGTAAATCATACGTATGTTACAATTATAGGTTTTTTATATATATACACGGCACCATTATTTTCATTCGATATAAAATGGAAATTGGTGTGAACCTTTTAAATGTTATTCAACTTCATAGTTGGAGAAGCAAGTAAAAATCTCTCTTCCGTTCGTTAGTTTTCGCTTGATTGTTTTTCGTGCTTTGTTGGTTTGGGCCGATTGCTCAACAAAGAGAAAAATGAATCAGCTCCCGTTCATTCCCATATCCTCCGTAATCTTTCATATTTTTCTTTTTTGGCCTCAATCGAGGCTAATGATTCACACCGTTAATTCCATACAGTCCAAAAAATGAACATATCCATGAAAGAAAATCAACGGTTGAGCCTCCCACAAGGGTATTATGCAGGAGATGAACTCAGAAGAAAAGAGATGTAAAAAATGAAAAAGAAAGAAGCAACTAACTAGGAAGGGATGAAATCCTCTCCAGTTAATTACTATCCCGGACAGTCGTGCAGTCCACTTTTTTTGTTACAATATAATATACTCTTATCGGTAAGAGTATTATTGTGCAATCCACACTTGTGAGGTACCTTCAACAACTGTCCCGGACACTTACTAGGGAGGATCCATTCCCTATAGAAACCAAGCCTAGCTAATGTTCAATTCTCAATCCCCAGCCCTCTTTGAATACCTTGAATTAACATATAACCAACTCCATAATCTGCAAAAATGGGGTTTTTAAGGCATTACAATTATGGGTACAGGTAAAACACAGGGTATGAGAATTGAGAAAACATAGATCCAACATTTGGGGTGAAGATGGTGCGTGTATGTAACAATCAAGGCATAAATGTGCCACAAGTGAGAATCAAGCCAAAGTTTGGCTCCCAGCATTACTACCGGTACGCATGCGTGGGCAAGATATTTACAACTTGCTCTCATTAGCCATATGCACCGCCTAAGCTACAAAAAGAACTACACCTAAGTTTTTTTTTTGATCCTCTGCACCTAAGTTCAATAGGACTAAGTCAGGGGTGGCGCCTGATAAATGCCGAAATGTACACATTTAGACAGCCTAATATACATTTGTTATGTCCTATATTATTATTATTTAACGTCTTTTGTTATATATCTGTGATTGAAGGTCAGAAGAGTGCGTACACCAAATTTGGCCTTAAATTGGGAGTTTTGCAAGAAATGGTGGTGCATTGGTCCACACCTGATTATTTTCTACCTGCCGACAGCCGTGCACTACTGGTGGATTGCCTGGGATTATGGGAATTGGATTAAAATAAGTTTAAAGTGTGGAAATGAAAATGGTTAAATAAAAGAGGAGTGGAAAGGATAAAAGAATTAAAAAAGGGAAATATTAAAAAGGGCTAAGGCCCGTTCCAGAACGTGAAATAAGTAATTATTTTTTAAGAAAGTAATTTTAAACTCAAAAATGATGAGTTTATTAAAATTTAAAAATATGCAATATAGATCTTATTTGAAAGATTTCGTTGAGATCTTTAATACGGTAAAAAAAAATCAAAAAATTATTTTTCATTTACATTATTTTTTAGTTTAAAAATGTGAAATAAATACTTATAAAAGAGATGGAAGGCCGAGGGGGGCCGGTGGGACCTCGGCAGTAGGCCAAGAGAAGGAAAGGAGATGCTGGAGAGCCTCTGTTCCACAAATCTGTATGCTCTTCCATTTTATCTTTGGAGTGTAGAGGAAATTCTGGCCAAGTAATTTTAAGGAGTTTGTAAATATCTATCCCCATTAGTCATGCCATGTAAGTTTCCATCCACCCTATTTTTTGTGCTTATGTTTTCATCCTTTCAATATGTGAATTTTCCTTATTACCCTTTTACTATTATATAAGTAGTATATATATACACACTTTTATTGTTTCCCTAAATTAAAGGGATTCAGATGAAAATCAAATTAGAATCAAGTGAGATATAATAAGAGTTCAAACTTTCAAACATTCAAATAATCAAATCCCCTAGATTTCTCCTTCCATTTTCTGCTATTCCCATTCCCATTTCACGATTCTTTATTTTATTTGCACCGTTTGCCAAGCAATGTCCGTTTGATCATGAGCCGTGCATATTTATAATATTCATGGTGTATTAAGTCTTTTTTGTTTTACAACATTGCAATTATGATGGTTTTAACTTTTATGGTAAAAAATTTGTACCATTTTCCATGAAATATATTTGTATGTTATTTCAAAAACATGAATACACCATGAAATAAAAAAAAAAATACATGAATAAAATGACCTTGTCGCCGGTGGCCAAAAAAAGTGATTCATGGCAAACATGATTTATGGCAAACGATGCAAATAATATGCCATGAAAATTAAAATGCCATACACCATGAAAACACATAAATAAACATAAAAAACATGAATACACCATGAAATCAAAAAAAAAAATTGCATGAATACAAATGACCTTCTTGCCGGTGGCCAAAAAACGTGATTTTTTTTTTGATCGGTATAAAGAATTTTATTAATCTCCAAACCAAAAGTCACAACCAAAAACCTATATCCCAATTATGTTAGCACTTAGGCTAAGGACAATCATATGCCACCCGCTACCACCAAAGGAGAAGAGTTGGCAAGTAACCAACCCCAGCAAAACCAAGCCTAAAGTTTCCAAAATTATTACAACAGCAACAAAAACAACACTGAAAGAGAATGGAATGGTAATATTGAACCATCATAACTCCACACCCAATGATACTGGGCATCTTGAAAGTCTCGAGTAACTTCACCATCAGTAGCAGATTATAGGAGATGTTCCACCAAGCAAGAAATGCAGATTTTCTTCATTAAGGTTCACCACACCAGTATTGCTCTTGATAAAACTCTCTTCCAAGAAGCAGAGCATGGCCAAAGTACTTGAATGGAATCCCTTTCACGAGACTAGAATGTGAATTTGCATGTTTGAGCATATCATACTACAAACTGGAGCTTCCAATTCAACTTCAGGGTACGCATGATCTGAACTTCTCACTGAGAGCCGCTATCTTCAAAGAGCTGTATCTTTTTCAATCCATCGTGCAAACATAGTAGGCAGAAGCTAAAGGCCGGAAAAAGTGATTCATGGCAAACGATACAAATAATATACCATGAAAATTAAAATGCCAAACACCATGTAAACACATAAAAAACATGAATAAACCATGAAATAAAAAAATTTAAAAAAAAACATGAATACAAATGACCTTCTCGCCGGTGGTCGGAAAAGGTATTTAGTCATATCGGAATACATGAAAACAAATGACCAATACTTGCAGCCAATCAAAAGATAATTGCACCGTGGATGCCCAACTCGATCCGTGAGGCCTTCTTGTTGAACTCCGATCCGTACGACAACACTGGGAGTTTCGACTGCGACAGGCCGTTGTGTGGGTTGCTTGATTCTTTGGCTCCACCTATATTTTTAAAGGTCTGATCTAATAGCGATCGAAACTCTAACGTGGCAGCTGTTGATGGATGGTGGTGGCTATTGGCAGAGGATGTCAGAGGACGAGTGGATTGTCACCCATCGGAGGACGTTGGAGGACTAGTTAATGGCTGCGGCTATTTGTGGAGGATGAGAGAGAGAGAGAGAGAGAGAGAGAGAGAGAGAGAGAGAGAGAGAGAGAGAGAGAGATGCTTTCTTATATAGAATCCCACCAGAATTTTAGGAATTTTCGTGATTGATGGTCGGATTTCACGCAAGGACTGATGACCGGATTTCAGGCAAAGGACTGGAGGAGTTACGTTGTAGTCCCTTTTTTCTGGACTCTATATATATACAATATAATAGAGGGCATTGCTGGTATTAAAAAATAACGAGGATGGAAACATAATGGCCAAAAAACACACAGATGGAAACTTACAGATGGTGGGTGCTGAGGACTAATCTTTAAGTTTCCCTAATTTTAATTATTGTATTTGATTTTTGGTTTATCTTGGTTTATTCAATTTAATTGTATGGCTATTTATCTTTTATTTTGTTAAATGATTTTCTCGAGTATTCAAGATCAGGAGTTTGGTTTCTGTGATTTCAAACACTACGCCATGCAATAGGTTTCACAAAGAGTATAATTATGAAATGAGATAGTCCATCTTGAGAAGACGGATCGTACCGAGACAAATTTAGTGTAGTGTAGAATCGAAGGCGATTGGTGACAGATCGTTCTTAGATTACGAAGTGAATAGTCGAAGCCGATTAGTGACAGGTTGGTTGAGATTATTAGTTAGAGTCAGAGACGGTCCGTGCCTAATCAAGATAGACCGTGTCGATGATGAATTATATTTATACTCTTGACAATGCTTGTGGGGCTTGTAGCTATCACAGATCACAATTGAACAACTTTTTTTTTTGAAAAAGCCCGAAGGCAGTACAGATTACATCACAAAATACAGGATTAAACCAAAACTAACACAAACTAGACACGAGCACATGCCAAAAGGACACCACTACTCTTGACACCCCTGCCAGAGCAGGCTTGCAACTAGGTTGCCGAACTAGGAGCCAATCGTTGAAAGTGACAGTAGAAGTCCCAAGGGACAATAGTCCAATCCCAAAACTAAGCTCAAGATGCAATTTGGTCGGGGACATGCCCAGAAGGAGCTCAAAACGCCGGCACATCCACATCCGAAAGCACGACGACACTAGCGAACCACCACCGCCACTGACCCCTCAGACACGGGTAGGACCACACCAGTGCAAGCCTTGCTAACACTTCAGGCCCCGGCACGCGACCGTCAGCAGCACGACGAGCTCGCGTAACCGCAGCGGAGCACCGGACATGACACCCGAACACCAAAACCTTCCACTACAACCCAAACGAGCACCAAACTGCTGGCACAACCCAGACACGTAAAGGGGCAAACTGCAGCAGAAAACTCCAGCCAACAACAAACTCTATCCTAAAATTATTAGCCCACCACCAACACCCACCGGATCTAGCAGCCTAGATCAGTACAGACCGGACCAGGAAAACCGACCGGTAGAATCCAAGCCAAACAGCCGAAAAAGAAGAAAAGAAAGCAAAAACCCTAACCCCGTCCGCCGCTTGCCGAACCACCACTCACCGCCTCCTAGCTCCGGTCTGAACCATCATCGCCGAACAGCAAGGACGGGAACCCGTCACGAGGGCCAGACCACCAGCCAAAAAACGAAAGGTAAAAGGACGAAAGGGAGGAAGTGGGGAGGAACGAAAATGGGTGGGTTGTGGGGAGGAGAGAGGGGAAAAGAAAACGGGGAGAGGAGGAGGCGGCGCCTACCCCCAATCTGGATTTGATTTTCTGCTGCTCTCTCTCTAGATAAAAGGGTCTTCTCTCTCATTCAATCCAATTGAAGGAATTGATTTAGACCTTGAACTAATGCAATACTATTGTTACAAAGTCAGGATTGAATCTTCTCTATTTTATCTTTATCCTCCATTTTATTCTATGTTATTTCAATTTAAGCATTTCGCATTTTAAAATCCAAAATCATTTTATCTTTTCCTCGGACTAAAGTAGAAGTTAATTTTGGCAATTAAAACACTTATTTCCCTGTGGATCGACTCGGACTTCCTCGCTATACTATGCAAACCTTTAGTTGTAGTCCGATTAATGTAAATAAATACAATAATCTAATACAGTAATCTAATTTGATGGCCGTTCGGTAAATATATAATGACAATTTCAATGACTACCAAGTGGACGCATCAGAGCCAGAAATACCAATGAGTGGAGTCAAGAAAATACGGGTTACGTAATAATCGTGAAATTAATTGTTTGCAATGTATTTTACAGTTTAAAGTATTCGTTGATGTATGCGATTTCTTTTGCAGGTAGAAAAAAAAATGTCTTCAGTATTCTATAAGATACGAAATTGATTTGAAAAGACACCGAGGACTTCTCATATTGAAAAGTGGTAATGCACATGGAGTAGCCTTATAAGGATCAGTCCTAAATATCTCTTTTTTCAATACACACAATTGATTGCCCATATACTCTTTTTTTTTAATCCGAACACGATTCCTATCATTTCAAAGAAGTCATACAGCATCTACAGATATCTATTCAAAAACAATGACAAGGGAAACACCAAAACCATCCAACTGAGAATGAAATAAGGAAAATAAATGTCTAAAACCAGAAACAACTTCACACCGCCAATAAAGGTTGGAACATGTGGAGTATGAAATCCAGACATTCAATCCCCCAAAGGATTGGTGAAAACCCGAGTCACAGCTAGCAACAATTCCGACAGATATCGAAACAACAATGTACGATCAATTGCCTTGGGTTACTACCCAAAAAGCACGCCTGCTGTCTTCGGGCAAGGATACGAGATGCCGTCAGCCGAGGGCATGAACGAGTTCTCACACCGAAGCAGTGGAGGGAATCTCCAAGGTAAACCTACGTTGTCACGACAAGCTCCGATCGAGAAGAAAACCAAGAGCCAGAAATCCGTGTTGGCTAGTGGATCTGTCCTACGATCGCGGCAGCCGACGACTGACCTTATTGCCCATAGACTCTATCATTCATTTTGGTAATGAAAGTTTTGTGGAATCGGCATTTAATCGAATGAGGAATTCTAACTTAAGCCAACTTAATTGTGAGATTTTTGTGTATGATTTCTTCATTAATTGCATTGTAATATTCCATTTGTTATATCCACAAGCCTATACAATGGATTCACCACAAACATTAACGGAAATCCTCGAAATGAAGGCAATAATTTGTGCAAATTTTTGGACATTTATCCTCAAAAGTCACTTCAAGAAATAGCCTCCAAGAACCGGGCAGACAGACCCACCCTTCGTATGCCCTTTGCATTCTAAAAACTTTTGAGATCAAGTTATAGTTCTAGTTGTGCCAGCTAGCTGATGCACAGAATAAGCGCTATGTGATACGTTTATATGGTTCTGTAGCAGAACAAGTTTACGAGTCAGTGAGTGTTTATTAGTGGTTCAATCTTGATAAAAAGCTGATTAATGTTAAAAGAGAAAAAGAAAATCATCGATCGAAAAGAACTTTTTGAATAATCAGTGAGATGGAAGAGCGTTGCTGCTCCTGGAGCACAAAATAATCTCTACGAAAATAGATGCTTGTCATTAAAGTCCTACAAGTCTGCAACTGAAAGCTCAATATCTAATCAAGCAATCAACTTCTCAATAGCTTAACTTCCAAATACGGCTTAAAATGAGCATCGCATCGTGTTTACAATCTAATCACGATGGCTGTGAGATAGATCCTCACCAATTTTCCTAAGAAAAATAACACAGTTGAGCACAAACACCCTTGGAGTGATCGAAACCTTACTCACCAAGCAGGCTTATTTTGACTTTTGTACTTGGCTGAACAAATTTCTGACTAGGAAAGAATGAAAAGAACAACACTCAAGATAATCAAGGGGTCTGAACATTAGAATCCTTGTTCTCTTCTGAAGACGGCCGGTTCTACAAGTCGGATGGCTGTATCTCTTCAATCATCCTAACTACCTCTTCCATACTCGGTCGGTTATCCGGGTTCATCTCTGTACAAGCCATCCCAATCTGCAACAGCTGCACCATATCCTCTTGAATACTCTGGAACAACGTCAATGCCACGTCGAAAACATCAGCCGTCCGTTCCTCCCTCACGACCGACTGGACCCAAGTAGGTAGGTCGACCATGTCGCCGGGTTGTTTTCCAGTCAACATCTCAAGCAGTAGGACTCCGAAGCTGTACACGTCGGATTTGTGAGTCTGTTTTTGTGTTTCATTTACTTCAGGAGCCCGATAACCACCGTTTCGTGGAGCACCGGCCCGGAAGCTCATTAATGGGGATAGACCGAAATCGGAGACACAAGCGTTGGTGTCTTGGCTGAGGAGGATGTTTGAGGATTTGATATTTCCGTGAGTGAATTTTGGACCGCCAACAGAATGGATGTGGGCGATTCCCTCGGCGGTTCCAAGGGAAATCTTAAATCTTGATTCCCAATCTAGCGGAGTTCTTCCGGCATCATCCCTGTTTCCTGTGGTTTTATAGGATTGATAAATCTGATTCAGCATAACAGATTTGGGGGGAAATAAATTTTTTACCCATAACATTAGAGATTCAGGCAGACTGTCATCAAAATATTACTACTATTTTACTTCTATTATGTGTCTATGCAAAAGTGCAAGATGAGTACAAATAGCAAAATACAACCATGTTCTCTCATTAAAATCCAGCACCAGAAGGATCGAATCAAATCCTTCAAAAAGGAAAAAAGAAAAGATGCAAGTGCTTCCATAGGGTGGGGGGCATTTGGGTGTTGGGAAGAATTAATAGAGCTACCATTGAGTATGAATCCTGTGCTATCACCAGTGTCGATTACACTAATCGATCAGGGTGACGAGAGGGGTTTGCATGAAATTGATCGAGAACGAGACTTGCAACAACCTTTTGCTGGGAAGGTCGACTGGAGCAACATTCTCACCCCCGGCAAAAGCATATGATCGAGTCTTGATCCCCACTAATGATTTCTTGAAGGGTTAAGGCTAGATACAAAGCTAATTTAGTTGTGCAGAGTAACCTACTCCTAGTCCTCAACTTGCATTATTACCATCTGGGCAGCCCATGCATTTACCAATTGAGACACAGTTTATGGAGTCAAGAAAAGGAAAGAGGAGGAGAAAATGCATACCATGCAAGAGCGCATACAAGCTGCCACCCTGGATGTAATCAGAAACCAGGAGCTTCTCATCTTTCGAGTAATAATAAGCCTGGAGCGGCAAAACATTTGGGTGCCGCCCGACGCTCCCTATAATCTCCATCTGATGTTCAAATTCCTTCTCCCCCACTACAACTTCTTTCAAACGTTTTACCACCAATGTTGACCCATCCTCCAACATAACCTTATAAGCAGACCCATAACTTCCCCTACCCAGTACCTCAGCTGATGCCCGCAATAAATCCTCAAGATGTAGATAAAAACTATAAGGCGACCCTTCAAAGAAAACCAGATCTGTTTTTTCAGGCTCCGGCACCCCACTACCGACAGAGGGCTCTTCTTTCAACAACACACTGCAATGGAAATTCTAGTGGTAATCCATAGTAGGAACAATCGTCATTCATCAAAACGTTATTTACTTTCTAATGAGTACGAAGGTAAAAGAAATGTATACTAAACCTCACTATTTAGATGTAACAAACCATTAGTCCAACAAAATCCAGTAATCACAACATTTACATAGGAGGATTCACTACATGCAAATGGTAATAGCTTATTATCATCAAGGGGCAAGTCCAGGATTTTAGTTTAGTGGTGATTAGGGGGAAATCGGTTAGGCTTGGTCCGGTTTTTGATAAGTTTTGCAACCAAACCGGTTCATTTGGTCTGGAGTTTTCAGAACAAAAACCAAACCAAACCAAACAGCTTTGGTTTTGGTTCGATTCAGATTATTCAGTTAGGTCCGATTTACTCGATTTATTGGGTTTTGGGCCTACAATAAAGCCCGAGTCAACGAATGTTACAAAACCAGCTTAACCAAATTTAACAAAAGAAAGCCCTAGTATGATTTGAAAACATGTAGTAATACGGAAAAGCCCTAAACTAATACCCAGAAAATTGTTTTTCTTAAATCCAAGATCTATCAAACCTAATTTGAAAAAAAAACAAACTAAAGTCATGGGTAATGAATGTTATGCATAAGTTTTCTATGTTTCGGTTTAGTTCGGTTTCTTTCCGTTTCTTCCAATCAAAATCGAACAATTTCTTCTCAAAAACAAGAACCAAACCGAACCATTTAGCTCGGAAAAACCAAACCAATATTTTGTGTCAGTTTCTTCCGGTCGGTTCGGTTTTGTCGGTTTTTTCTTCACCCTCATCAATGACAACACACGAAGTAATTGAAAGTAATTATGGGACAAAAAGTGGGTAGTTCTTCGGTGCACGCCTAACCTCGGCGGAGGGGGGTCTTCTTTTTTACTAGTAATGGGAAGTAATTGCCCTGAACCGAGTTGATCTTCATCGCCAGTCGCTCCTGATCCCGGGAGATGCGCCGGTTCTAGAATGTACCGGATCCCAGCTATAACAATACACGCAATTATAACGAGCCACGAGTACAATGAACGGAGTCCGAAAAGACTCAATGTTTGATTCATACTCGCGCTGAGGAGGAACTCTATGGTGCCAAAATCCGTATACGGTTGAATGCAAAAAAGCGTGCAGAGACAGTAAAGGGCGAGGAATAGGAAAGTGAGGATCGAAGCAACGGATTTCTCGGAGAAGTAGTAGAGACCGACATTTCCAAAGTACAGAAGGGCGTAGCCGAAAATTTTTCCGGCACGTTGGTAGTTGCGGAAGAAACGAACGGTTTTTGGATTTCTTCGCAGTGAAAAATAGAGCTTTGAAACAACGAAGTTACCGGCAGACCATAGAAGTACGAGTGCCGAAATCAGGAAGGTGAAAACGAAGCCACTGGTTTTCTTGAAGAAATCCATCGCCAAAAGTGAGAAGAACCATGATGGTGACGAGATGACCCCGAGGATGTACCAGAACTTGTGATCCGGCCAAACAGGGAGCAACATTGGAGGAAGAAGGAGCTGGTTCAAGGGGGGAGAAGTTGAATGGAGCTATGTACTCCCCCACAATTATTGTAAAGACTATCAAAGTCTTCCCGCTTTGTCCAAAGTCTTATCTTTCTCTCCTTTTTTCCGCGTTTTTGGAATTTATTATTGGAAATTAATTTATGTGCTTCTACGCAGATGATTTACTTTATACATATTGCTTGCTTGTAAAAATGAAGCGCTAAAACAAGCATGCTTTTTTTTTTTTTTTTTTTTGTGATGGAAAGAAGGATAGCTTGAGATCCTCTGTCCCCCTATTTCCCCACCCCATCTTCTGTCTCATATTCCCTCATGCTTTCACGTGTCCTAGTTTAATCTCAGCCCTCCATGAACACCCCCCCCCCCTTCTCTCTAGCGAACCATTCCATCTCCGGAAAACTTTCACGACGTCACCAACTTGTAGATCCCCTCTGGGGATTCATCCCATCGAGTTCTCCGTCAACCGCGCAGCAGCATTGGCTATCAACTTTATTGGGATTCGTCCATACGGAGGTATTTGCTCCGGTTCTAAGTTGAGCCTTTGTTAGTGGACGGTGAGATTATGATCTCCCATGATTAGTCGAGTTGCGCACATGAGCCACCTAATTAATTGACTTGTTTGGTTCCTTTCGAAAAATAAGGTGAAAATTCAAATTTTTTTTCCCCCTTAATGCTAATTAGTGTATGGGCAAATTATAGTCACCCCCCTCTAACTAACCCTCGCGTACACTTATCCCCCTCTAACTTTTTTTTTGGCACTTAACCCCCTCAAACTAACTGAAATTCAAACGGTCATAACTTCAAACGGTCATAACTTCTTCGTCCAAAATCGAAAATATGCAAATTATATATCGATTTCGAGGTCTTGAAGTCAGCTTTCTAATGACACCAAAATCACATCACAATTCAAAGCACACAAAAAGTTATGATCAAAATGGTCTTTCTGTCTACCAGCCCTTACCGTTTTGATCATAACTTTCTGTGTGCTTTGAATCGTGATGTGATTTTGGTGTCATTAGAAAGCTGACTTTAAGACCTCGAAATCGATATATAATTTGCATATTTTCAATTTTGGACGAAGAAGTTATGACCATTTGAAGTTATGACCGTTTGAATTTCAGTTAGTTTGAGGGGGTTAAGTTCCAAAAAAAAGTTAGAAGGGGATAAGTGTACGCGAGGGTTAGTTAAAGGGGGTAACTATAATTTGCCCTTAGTGTATTTTGTGACTTTGTGTATTTTGTGACTTTCCTAACTCCTTCCTTCCGTCTAGAAGTCCGCTTAAGCTCCTTTCGTAAAGCAAGTGTAAGATGTTGATGTTTCCTTTTTGTGATATTTTTGACCTTCTTGATCAACAACTTTCAAAAACTCGATCATCAAACTGTTACTCATCACATGCAAGGTGGAAGAAATTTGTGCTCCTTGTATTTCATGTGCACCATGAGGCTTTGCATCCATTGTTCGTCTTTGAAGAACATATTGCATACATTCTCTTCGACCCATTGTAGGAAACATTGTAAAAACACGCTAATTACTTTATAATCAAAGTCTAAAGTACAAGAAATGTGTGATAAAACCTCACTATCTAGATGTATCAAACCATCGTACCCACAAAATCCTGTTATCACTACATTTATAGAAGAGGATTCGCTACAGCAAAAGATGGTAGCTTTTCGAAGTGACATAAATTTAAATGTCTTTGGAAAATTACAAAGATTATGACTTTGACATTGTACAATGGACATGTAATTTGGGACGTCTCGAAAGGGAAAGATTGATCGAAATTAAGGGACAAAGGGACTAGTTCTTCCGAGTGAACGCCGAACCTCGACTTTACTAACGATTCTAAGACCTTCTTGTTCCGATGGCCAATACTGAAATCTCCTTCCGAAAGGGGATGCGCCGGTTCCAGACAGTACCGAATCCCCGATATGACAATACACGCAATTATAACGAGCCACGAGTATGATGAATGGAGCCCGAGAAGACTCAATGCTTGATTCAGACTCGCACTGAGGAACTCCAGGGCGCCGAAATCCGCGTAAGGTTGGATGCATAAGACAGCGCAGAGGAGTAAACGGCAAGCGAGAGGAAAGCGAGCATGCAAGCAACGGATTTCTCGGAGAAGTAGTAGAGACCGACGTTGCCGAAGAACAGAAGCGCGTAGCCGATGGTTTTGCCGGCACCTTCGTCAGCGCGGAAGAAACGGTCGGTTTCGGGATTTCTCCGCACCGAGAAATAGAACTTCGAAAGCGCAAAGTTGCTAGCGGACCACTACAGTACGAGTGCCGAAATCAGGAGGGCGGAGACGAGGCCGGTGGTTTTCTTTGCGAAATCCATGGCCAAAAATGAGAAAACCCATGATGGAGACGAGATGATCCCGAGCCGGTACCAGAAATCGAGACCCGGCCAAACGGGGAGCAACATTGGAGGAAGGAGGAGCTGGTTCAAGGGGATAGAGATTGATGAAGGGTGATACTCCCCTTCAATTGTTGTAGGGCCATTAAAGTCTTTATCCCTTGCTCTCCTTTTTCCGTGTTTTTGGTCTTTGGTTATGACTACAGGGCTATTATGATTAATAGTGACGTAAATCATATTTTAAAAATATAGGTTTTATATACACGGCACCATTATGTTCTTCATTCAATACATAATGGAAATTGGTGTGAGCCTTAAATGTTATTCAATTTCATAGTTGGAGAAGCAAGTAAAAATCTATCCGTCTTTCTTGATTGTTCTTCATGCTTTATGTGTTTGTTGATTTGGGCCGATTTGTCAATAAAGAGAAAAATGAATCAGCTCCCGTTCATTTCCATATCCTCCTTACTCTTCCATATTTTCCTTTGGTGGCCTCCATTCGTGGTAATTTAATGATTCAAACCGTCAATTCTATACATTTCATTTCCACACAACTTTCCTTACCAAAATGATTTTTATTTATTATTTGATAGGTGCTTGGGGCAATTTTATTTTTAGAGTGTCATAGCTAGTATAGGGAAATACTAAAATTCTAATCGGGGAAATTTGTAAGAGAATCACCCAAAATGTTAGTGGAATAGAGATTTTGAAAACTTGAATGGGGTCAAGTGAACCCACCTACTTCTTCTTCCCTCCGCCCTTGCTCAAGCGTAGCAGGCACATGAACCCCTTACCCAAGTTTTTATGTAACTAAGAGTTTCCAGAGGAAATCCTGTGGCGGTGATATATAAGCTGCGGTTGTTTAATTAGTTGCTTGGGCAATTTTCTCTTATGTCGTGTACGTGGATTTGGTTCTGCTTAATTCCTTGCAATTGACTTCTTTTATTGTACTTGTATCAATTATTTTGGTCTTTTGGGGTGATGGTATGGTGTAAGTCGTGTGACAATATTTGTTGAGTTTTTACATTGGATTGAGACTGTCCATGTAACGCCTCTGAATTTTGGTTAATAAAAATTTCGTTAAATATTTGAATTACTTATTTTCTCTTTGAGTGGCTCTATGATTTCTTGTTAAATTCCGTCGTAGTTAGATTTTAGTCTCGACTAGAAATCCTACTTGACCAATCGAATTAGATTCCAACCGACTACTTGGAGGAACCGAGCAACCAAACTCACCTAGTTGCTAGATGAACCTTTTGGACCTTTTGAACCTTTTGCCTTTACGCATTGGTCAATGGAAGTTAGGGTAATTTTTGTCCATTGGACAATAAGCTTTTGACTAAAAGTACATGTAGTTTTTTCAAAATCTTATTTTAAAGTATAAAAGTACTTGTACTTCTTTTATCCATTGGTCCTTACCCGCTAGAAAAATTATTATCCATTGGGTAATAGCACAAATCTTCCTACCAAGTACAAATTTTTATTTTAATAATCCAGATTTGGATTTTCCATGTAATTTTATGCATTAAAATGTTGGGGTATATCTAAATCCTAGATTTCCTAGTACTTGTACTCTATTATAATCTAATGGGGAGAATCCTAGCCTTTTTATTTAATTAGGGTACTTGGTATCACACCTATATTTAAATATAGGGCTTTTGTCACATGCTTTAAAAATGACAACTTTGATTATTTTATTATAAAAGTTTCCTTTTAACTTTTGTCCATTGGACAATAAAAGTTAGGAGATTTATTATCTATTGGGTAATAGGTTCATCTTTCAACCAAGTACAA
Organism: Rhododendron vialii; assembly: GCF_030253575.1. Taxonomy (NCBI): domain Eukaryota; kingdom Viridiplantae; phylum Streptophyta; class Magnoliopsida; order Ericales; family Ericaceae; genus Rhododendron; species Rhododendron vialii. Next base: position 39,717,243 of record NC_080557.1, on the reverse strand, counting down.
AGGATTGATTAAACTAGTCTTTTTCCTAATTGCCCATGTGATGAAATACATATATTTTAGTATTAAAGTACTAGTAGCCTTTAAAGCCTAAGATTCTCCTAAGTACTCTTATATTATTTTGTATTGGGACTTTGTACTCAATTAGATTAATCTAATGGGGAGTCTTGATTTCCCTAGATTACTTAGTACCTTAGTTAATATTATAATGGTACTTGGATGAATATTTAAATGGCTTAGTACTACATTTATTTGTTTAAATGGGGCATGTGCCTAATTAGATTTCTTTAATGGGGTATTTGGATTTGAAAATCTAGTACTTGTACTTCTATCATTATATATGTATATATATGTAGTGTACTAAGAGAGAGAGAGAGAGAGAGAGAGAGAGAGAAAAAGAAGAGAAGGAAGATGGTACCTTGACTTGATTTTCCCTTGTACTTAAAATCCTTGGTGTATCTTCTTTCCTAGCCAAAAATCTATCATCTCATAGTCCTTTTATGGTTGTTTAACACCAAATCTTGTACCATTGTCTCCTTCTTTCCAAACAAATCTTTCTTAATCATCCTTGGTACAAATCCTAGCCATGCAAGCCTAGGATTAGAGCTTTGATCTTTCAAGATTGCTTGACAAGTGTCAAATTGTGAGCTATGGAGAGAGGGGGGGGGGGCCGGCCTTGAAGAGAAGAGAGAGAGAGCCAAGGTTTTGCCTATAAATAGCAAGTCATTTCAAACATTTCAACTCACACCTTCACTTCTTGCTCTCACTTCTCTCTAGAAACCATTTCTGTTTTTCCAGGCAGCCTACTGCCCTTCGAAAATCCTCAGTTTTCTCCTTTTTAAGTTAGTCTTTAGAGCTAACTTCCTTCGGGATAGTTGTAGAGCACTTCGAGACCTTCAAGTTAGACCCAAGAACCACCCCAATCGGTGAAGAAATGACAAAGATATTGTCATCCAAAATTCAGTAAAAATCTCGGATTTCCATATCCAGACAGCTTACTGTCCCTTCTTTTATCTCCATTTTTCTCCTACCTAAAGTAGTTTCTAGGATCAACTTCCTTCACAAAAGTTGTAGAGCGCTTCTAGAGCTTCGATTTCGACCCAAGAACGATCATATTCGGCCAAACATTGACCGAGTTACGGCCATTCAAAGTTCGGTCCAGATTTGCGAGTTTCACCACCCGTAGTATCTTCCAACTAGCTTATTCGGCCCCGACTAGTTTCGGATCAAGGTAGATTATTCTTACCCCTAACTCTAAGTTTATCCTTACTCACTTACTTACTTATTCCAAGTAAAATGTATGTTGTTTGATATTTAAGAAAGAACGGTTTTCGAAAGTTAAAACGTTACCATTCGTATTTTGATATTTCAAAGAGTATGAGCTTGCATACATGAATCGATTGTGTTACATGTGATATATTATAGAGTTGGATGATCTTGTTAGATTACAATGAATGATTCATGCTTACTTTGTCCTACCGAGGAGACTTTGCATGTAAACGAGACACGAGAACCGAGAAAGTAGAAACATGACACCTAGGGTGTGGTTAATAAAGGAAAATATTTTTCGAGGAAGGAAATATTTCGAAACTACATTATGACCGATTTTGGTTGCATAATGTGATTTGTGTGTGTGCGTGTGTAAAAGAAACATTTGAAAAGGGTGAAAAGTTTTTGAATCCGCAATGTGGCCGGACTTGCCCATTGTGTGAGGTGTGTGTGTGTTCCAATGGGAATCCGGAAAAAGCGGAACCATTGTGAGGTTGTGTGTGTTCCAATGGGAATCCGGGAAAAACGGAACCATTGTGAGGTTGTGTGTGTTCCAATGGGAATCCAGGAAAAGCGAAACCATTGTGAGATTGTGTGTGTTCCAATGGAGATCCGAAAAAGTGAAACCATTGTGAGGTTATGTGTGTTTCAATGGAGATCCGGAAAAAGCGAAACCATTGTGAGGTTGTGTGCGTTCCCATGGGAACCCGAACCGGCGGAACCATGGTGAGGTATGGCTTAGTTATCCGCGGAGAGGAGCCAATGCAAGATTTTGTGTGTCAATGGAAATCCGGTGCGGCGGAACCATTGTGAGGATACTCGGGAACCCGGAACGGCGGAACCGAGGTTGGGTGTGTTAAACAAATGATTTTTTTTAAAGGTTGATTTGTAAATGAAAATGTTGACACGGTCTACGATGAGTCGCGTAGGAGAAACACGGAAAATCTTGGACACCAACGATAGTTGATTAACAAATGTGGATGTGTGATTGTTATTGTATATGATCTTCTGTTTATAAGTTTAAGGTTGAGGGTAAGATTTCCTATTGAGCGTTGTAGCTCACGGTGTTACCCTTTTGGTGACCCTGACATGTTATATTGGTGGTGACGCCGGTATAATGTGTCAGACCTCATAGATGAACAGGGTGAGATGTACACCTTGGAGGCCTTTGGAGCCGAAGAGCTAGCCCGGATGGAGGAACAAGCGGAGCAATAGTTAGGAACCTTAGTTCCCTCTCGTTTGTAATAAAAGTACTTCTTTTAAGTTTTGTTGTAATAAAGAGCCAGACTCCATTTGGTTTTATCAATAAAATGTTTATTTAACGTACCCAAAATTCAGGGCGTTACAGTCCAAGACAGGTACATTTCTGTAATCTGCAGCACAAAGTTCCCATACTAATTTCATCTTGGCATTGGAGTTTTCTATACAGTGAGTGAAGAAGGTTTCAAATCAAAATTAGTGGCAATGTATGCTAACTCAGAGACTTGGTTAGAACCAAACTTAAGCACATCTGAATTTGAGACTGGTACAACATCTTAGGTAGATTCGTACGAGATACCCACGTGCGCACAAAACACACGGAATTTTAACTTAAGCCAACCTATGAGATTTTTGCGTAGGCAAATAATTTTGACACTCCGATTTTTGATGATGACACTCCAAAACTTGTCTTTTAGTGTGAAAATTATACATAGCAAGGTATATTAAAAGACAAATTTTAGAGTGCCATTATAAAAAATTAGAGTGCCGAAATCATTTTTCTTTTGTGTATGATTTCGTCATTAATTGCATTGTAATCCATTTGTATCGAAGATGTCATGCAATATCAATATCAATTCTCTTCTTCTTTTTGGCACTTGATAGTCCAAATCCCGAAAAGGAAAGTTGTCTTAAACAAGTGAAAAATTAGAAAAAGATATCCAGCACCTTGGTGATAATCGAGTTAATTGGAAAGCAACTGGACGTAACTGTTCACTTTTTTTTAAAGGTTAGAAAGTCGGACACGTTTTCAATAAGAGAGATACTTATTCACGGTAGCTCTTCAGGGAGACACTCAATCTCGATCATTCAATACACTTTTGAACAATTGAAATTGAGCTCCGTAAAAAAAATTTTCTCTTTCAATAATAGCCTTGCATCGTATGTCGTTAAACAAATTTTATAGTCCTTGTCCTTCTCACGTCTAGGTGGTACAGTAAAAATATACAAGCGGGGACTGAAGCCTTCCAGGATCTGCCTCTGGTCTGGTATGAGGTTTTGTATGATAATGACCAATGAGGTAATTATGCAATCGCCATCTCCTCTATAATATATTGAGCAAAAAGAAAACCTTATCCCATGTGGTAACCCACCACGTACGGGAAAAGGAAAGTGTCCATAACCAAACAAGCCGATTTACACGAGAAGATGGGAAACTGCTTATACATTAGACGTACAGCTGTGGAAATCAGGGAAGCAGACTTATGAATTAGGATCGCAAACGGCTAGGCGCTAGCAGGTCGGTGAGAGCACCCATGGCTCTAACCTGCATCTCTAAGGCAGCAACATAATCCGTCGCTTCTTCCAAAATCACCGATAACATCCTTTTCCGGCAGCCGGGAACCAACCGGCCAAGAACCTTAACCTTCTTCAGCCTCAACCTCAAGACACCACCAGAGGCCTTTCCTTTCAACACACTGCAATGGGAATTTTAGTGGTAATCCATAGTAGGAAACATCGTCAAAACGTTAATTAATTACTTTCTAGTGAGTTTGGAAGTATGAGAAATGTATGCTAAACCTCACTATTTAGATGTAACAAAACATCAGTCCAACAAAATCCAGTAATCACAACATTTACATAGGAGGATTCACTACATCAAAATGATACTAGCTTATTATCAAGGGACGACTCCAAAATTTTAGTTCAACGGTGATTAGAGGTGAAATCGGTTAGGTTTTGTCCGGTTTTTGATAAATTTTGCAACTAAAACCGATTCATTAAGTCTGGAGTTATAAAAACAAAACCAAACAGGTTTTGGTTCGGTTCGGTTTGGTTTATTCAATTTGGTCCGATTTACTCGATTTATTGGGTTTTGAGCCTACAATAAAAGTCTGAGATGACAAATGTTACAAAAACAACCTTAGCCAAATTTAACATAAGAAAGCCCTAGTATGATTTGGAAACATGCAGTAATATGGAAAAGCCCTAAACTCTTACCCAGAAAATTGTTTTTCTTAAATCCAAAATCTATCAAACCTAATTTGAAAAAGACAAACTAAATTCATTTGTAATGAATGTTGCTCCTATAAGTTTGCTGGGTAATTAATGAGTTACTCAGGTTATTGGGATCATGGATAAGTTTCTATGTTTCGGTTCAGTTCGATTTCTTTCGGTTTTCTCCTACCAAAATCGAAACCAAACCGGTTTCAATTTCTTCTCAAAAACAAGAACCAAACTGAACCAATAGTTCGGAAAAACCAAACCAATATTTTGTATTGGTTTTGTCAGTTTTTACTTCACCCCTAGCGGTGACAACCCACGAAGTAATTGGAACTTGGAAGTAATTATGGGACAAAGCGAGTAGTTTTTCGGAGTGCACGCCTTACCTTGGCGGAGGGGGGTCTTCTTTTATACTAGTAATGGGAAGTAATTGCCCTGAATCGAGTTGATCTTCATCGCTAATTTCTTCTGATCCCGGAGGATGCACCGGTTCTAGATGGTAACGGATCCCAGCTGTAACAATACATGAAATTATAACGAGCCACGAGTATGATGAACGGAGCCCGAAAAGACTCAATGTTTGATTCAGACTCGCGCCGAGGAGGAACTCTAGAACTCCAAAGTCAGTATACGGTTGGATGCAGAAGAGAGTGCAGAGACAGTAAAAGGCGAGGAAGAGGAAAGCGAGAATGGAAGCAACGGATTTCTCGGAGAAGTAGTAGAGACCGACATTGCCAAAGTACAGAAGGGCGTAGCCGAAAGTTTTTCCGGCACGGAGGTAGTCGCGGAAGAAACGATCGGTGTTTGGATTTCTCAGCAATGAAAAATAGAGCTTTGAAACAACGAAGTTAACGGCAGACCATAGAAGTACGAGTGTCAGAATCAGGAAGGTGGAAACGAAGCCACTGGTTTTCTTGAAGAAATCCATCGCCAAAAGTGAGAAGAACCATGATGGTGACGAGATGATCCCGAGGATGTACCAGAAATTGAGACCCGGCCAAACTGGGAGCAACATTGGAGGAAGAAGGAGCTGGTTCAAGGGGGGAGAAGTTGAACGGAGCTATGTACTCCCCCACAATTATTGTAAAGACTATCAAAGTCTTCCCACTTTGTTAAGTCTTATCTTTCTCTCCTTTTCCCGCATTTATTTTTGGAATTTATTTTTGAAAATTAATTTTCGTGCTTCTACGCAGATGGTCTATATTGTACATGAAGTTACTATTAACTTTACGTTAAAAATAAAATTGTCTACTTACAAAAATAAAGCACCAAAATAAGCATTCTTATTTTTTTTTTTTGCGGTGGAAAGAAGGATAGCTTGATATCCTCTGTCCCCCTATTTCCCCATCTTCTGTCTCACATTCCCCCATTCTTTCACGGACCCGGGGGCTCTGCTGCCCAGAGAGGCGCAGCAGCCCCTACCCAATACCAATAAGTCCTCTGATCAAAAAAAAAAAAAAAGTACCAATAAGTTCCCGTTTTGGTGAAAAAAAAATTTAAAATCTTCCATTTGCAATCTTATGGAGCAGAAACGTGATTATGAAAGCTTTAAAGACAAAATTTAATTATGGCTCTTTAAAATAATATGATCAGAATAATAACATCTTTATACCGGTTCAAACGGAATGAAAATTGGAATGCTTAATTTTTTATCCATATATTTTAATATATAACCGTCTAAAAAAACTTAAAAAACTTAAGTGTTCAAATTTTCACTCCGTTTGAATCGGTGCAATAATTTTGTTATTCTTATCATATTATTCTAAAAAATCATAATTAATTGTTGTTTATAAGGCTCTCATAATCACATTTCTGCTCTACATGGTCCTAAATAAAAAACATATACTTCATATAAGAGCCCTATAGATAAAAATGAATTACGATGTTTTAGAATAATATGATCAGAATAATAAGATCTTTACACCGATTCAAACGGAGTGAAAATTTTAACATTTAATTTTTTTGAGACGGTTATATATTAAAAAATATGGTTAAAAAATTAAGTACTCCAATTTTCACTCCGTTTGAATCGGTACAAAAATGTTATTATTCTGATCATATTATTCCAAAGAGCCATAATTAAATTTTATCTTTAAGGCTTTCATAATCACGTTTCTGCTTCATAGGATTGCAAATGGAAGGCGTTTGGATTTTTTTTTCACCAAAACGGCGACGTTTATTGGTACTGGGAAGGGTATTGGTACTGGGTAGGGGCTGCTGCGCCTCCTCGGCTGCAGAGCCCCCGGGTCCTTCTTTCACGTGTCCTAGTTTAATCTCAGCCCTCCATGAAAACCCCCACTCTCTCTCACGCGCGAACCAGTCCATCTCCAGGAAACTTCCACGACGTCACCAACTTTCTGCCGCGAATTATAAATCACCTCTGAGAATTCATCCCATCGATTTCTCCGTCAATCGTGCAGAAGCATTTGCTATCAACTTCATTGATTTGCTTCGGTTCTAATTTGAGCCCCCGTTAGTGGACGGTGAGTTTATGATCTCCCATAATTAGTCGAGTTGCGCGCATGAGCCACCTAATTAATTGACTTGTTTGGTTCTTTTCGAAAAATAATGTGAAAATTCAAGGGTTTTTTTTTTTTTCCCCTTAATGCTAATGAGTGTATTTGTGACTTTCCTAACTCCTTCCTTTCGCCTAGAAGTCAAGCTCCTTTCGTAAAGCAAGTGTAAGATGTTGATGTTTCCTTTTGTGATATTTTTGACCTTCTTGATCAACAACTTTCAAAAACTCAAATCATCAAACTGTTACTCATCACAGGGCAGGTATTTTTGGGGCCAAGGCTATGGATACCCATGGACCTCCCGTGTTAATCCTAACATCCCTCACTAACCCCTACTGATATATATCGCCTGACAAAAAAAAAAAAAAGGAATTCGGCTCAGCTCGTTTGCAGTCCTATATGACCTGCGTGAAAAGTCTTCCAGCGTCAACTGATTAGAGGCCTGGGACTAAAGTGTATTCAGGAAAATTTATTCAGTGCCCCTACGGTCTTAAGTAGCGTCACGTGGTATTTCAAACCCTTTCCGTATCGCACGTTGTTGTAAGGCCTGAGCCTTGTAGTGTATGAATCTACAATCACAACTTTAAAATACAATTTCGGACACAACTATACCTAAAGCCGTTGGATGCACTTCGGCCCGCATAGATAAATTGTTGGTTGGTGTAAGAGTAGGAGTAGGAGTAGGAGTAGAACCTGGTGTGGGAAAAGTCTCTCCGCGTTAGCTCCACTTTCCCGAAATCTCGGCTATTTATAGTCGGTTATTTTTTTATTTAAAAGTGGACCTTGATGTGTTAATTTCTTTGATCACTTTATTTGGTTTGATTCTTAAGTGTATAGGCTGATTCATTGTTATCCGGGGTCTAATTGACGACAATGTGGAAAACTCCGTGGTGGTGGTGATTATTATTATTATTATTACAGTATTAATTATTATTATTATTATTTACGGTGAAAAATTCTTTCGAATACCAATTGGGGTCTTAATTGATGATTGCAGTTATACTAGTTGTTAGTCATTTACAAAATTGGACGGGAATCCAATAAAAATTTAGCTAGGACAACTACAAAGACGGTAGCCTAAATCTATGCCAAATTGGCCCTTAATTGTGTCAAATTAACCCCTGTTAACATCGAAAATAACACCGACCGATTTAGACGCGCACACAAGACAACCTATTGACGTGTTCGGTTCTTTTTGAAGAAAAAAGTGAAAAAACAAATTGTAAATCTTCAATCTTTTTATTTGGGACTTTCCCTACTCCGTCCATCTGAAATTTCCGTGCCCAGATACTTACAGAACAAAATGAAACTTGTATAACACATAAATTGGTCGTTACCACTACTAAAAAGGGCAAAAGCAAAGTTAAACTGGTTCTTCAGAAACAACTCTAAAAAATACTCCGTATACATTCTAACTTGTGCTCCAACCTTTTTCAAACCACCTGGTTTTTCTCTATTTTTTGTTTTTTCACATGATAGTTGTAATCCGAAAAAAGGAAAGTTGTCTTAAACAAGCGAGAAATAGAAAACTTATCAACGACCTTGGTGGAGATCGAGTTTGGCAAAGCAATTGAACTTAACCGTCCACTCTTTGTGAAACGGTTGCAGAGTCAAACCCCTTTGCAACAATAGCCTTGTAAATCATATCGCGTGTTAAGGAAATTTTATTGTTCTCGTATCTTGATGGGACAGTAAAGATATATACATTCCATCCGGAATCTGCCTCGGGTATGGAATTCCTATGATAATGCCTCGGGAGGTAGTTATGCCAATTTCCCTCTCCATATTTATTGAGCAAAACGAAAACCTCAACCCTTGCTGTACTCTACCACGGGAAAAGGGAGATTTCCATAAACGAAGAAAGCCGATTACACAGGAACACGGGAAGCCGTTTTAGAGTTTTGCTAGGGATACTGATTTTCACACTCACCTTTTTTGTAACCACACTTCCTTCTTGTAATGTAAATTTACAATCTCGTCCTCTCAAGTGAGAAAGAGTATACATTAATTTTGTAAATTCACATCACAAAATGACCCCCAAAAAAAATGTGTGATTATAAAAAAGAGGAGTGTGAAAATCAATTACCTATTGCCAGATACACACAATTTACATACCTAAATACACAGACACTCAGTTTTCGAACTGTTAATCCATTAGGCAGCTGTGGAAATCAGTGAAGCAGACTTAGCATCACAAACTGAGGGTACTTCTTTCTTTGCGGCTCTTTTCTTAGAGAACTGCAGAATATGACATGCATTTGAGTCTCAAATAAAGAAATCCTGCAGCTCAAAAAGAGTGACAAAGTAAGATACAGTATAGCTGACAAGTACATCACACAAGAACTTGATTGAAGGAGAGAACTTACCAATATCATACACCATATCCACCAAATAGCCACCGAGTACAACAATACACATCAATCCCCTTCATCCAGATCATACATTACAAACACTAGAAGTTCCAACATTCATCATCCATGGCTAGAAGTTCACTGTGCGCCTTTCGTAAAGCAACTGTTAGATGATGATGTTTCCTTTGTGATTTTTGACCTTCTTCAACGACTTTCAAAAACTCGATCATCAAACTGTTCCTCATCAAGGTGGGAGAAATTTGTGGCCCTTGTATTTCGTGCGCACCATGACGCATTGCATTCATTGTCCATCTTTGAAGAACATATCGTTGAGGAAGACAATCGACAACATTTTTTTTCACGAAAACTGCAAGAATGTGACGACAAACAATTCCAACAAATTCGAACATATGGCATGAACAAGTCGCTTTCTTTTCAACACCATCAAATACTACTTCGTACATTGGTTCTGGTTTACCATATGGCAATACTCTATACGTCTTTATTGTTCCTTCCTCCCGATATCTACATGCCTTGTGCTTTTGGCTTGAAAATAATTCTTCTTGGAATAACAAAAAACTTTTCCTAGAGTAAACTTTTGCTGCCTCTGCCTCAATTTTGTAACATGTCTTCAAAATTGCTTTGGCAGTTCTTGTTTCCACATCTCTTTCCTTTTCACTTTGGTATCTTTCATCCAAGGCTTTCTCGTACTGATGAACAAAGTCACTTACAAATGTACAAGAAGGGACAAAATCCTTGAAGAATCTGTGCATACTCTCGCTTCTTTTTGTTGTTAACATCCCGGCACAAAACATTGTCCGTAAGTAAGCTGGAACCCATTTTTCACGCTGCACGTACAAGTCTTTCAACCAGTCCACATCCCCTAGCGCATATTTTGCAATCAATTCTTTCCATTCATTTTCAAACTCTTCTATTGTGACCGTATCATGAATGCAATGGTCAAACTCCCCTTGAAACAAGGGATAGTTGATATATACATGAGTCAAAAGTTGAGGAGCTTTTCGCAAGACATGCCACATGCACAAACGGTGAGTAGTGTTAGGTAATACCTGAGCAATAGCCTCGGCCATGCCTTTGTCATCATCGGTTATGATAACCGATGGAGAACGTCCACCCATTGCATCAAACCAAGCTTTAAATAGCCATACATAAGACTCTCTGGACTTATTGACAAGTAAAGCACACCCAAACATGACTGAGAGTTGATGATGATTGACTCCTACAAAAGGAGCAAAAGGCATATCATAGCGATTACTGAAGTATGTAGCATCAAAACAAACTACGTCACCAAAGTATTGGAACGCCAGCCTGGACCTTCCATCAACCCAAAAACAGTTTCCCATAGAATTATCTTCATCCCTTTGAACTGCATAAAAAAAATCCGGGTTCTCTGATTGGCTTTGTACGAAGAAGTTGTACATTCTTTGAGCATCTCCGTCTTCCACAAGCTTCCTCCTTTTAATTCCCAAATAATTTAGAGCATCCTTTCTAGCACAACCAACATTAGGGTCAACACCAGATTCCCTTAACACGGACATAATCTTTGTGGGGGCTATTCCAGAAACATTAAGCACATCAAGAAGATTTTTCTGAGCACGGGTAATTTTTCTATGACCTGGAAGCAAAGGTGTACTTTCTGGAGAACATAGTTCATGATTGTGGTCAACTAAAAACTTGCTTACAACCCATTTTCCTTCATCTTTTCTCAAACGCATCAATGCTTTACATCCTATCATGGTCTCAGCACGATTTTCAAAATTCTTATACTTCTTGCGATAGCTCGGACGATGATATCCTTCCCTACTACAAGAAAATTCCACTCCGATTAGTGACTTATCCTTATTAGACAGTCGAGTATGACTTTTCCGAATGCTAAACCCCTTCCGCCTTGCATATGCCTTGTAACAAGTCTCGGCATCTTCCAATTCATCAAACACCATGCCTTCACATGGCTCTACTGGACCGCTATATACAAAAGACTTGGCAGGTTGCGGTGTTTCATTTTGTATCAGGTCTAAAGCGTCTGGATCATCCACCGATTCTGGTTCCGAACAATCATTGCGCAAAACGATATCAGCAGCATTGCTGGATGATGCCATATCAAGTCTACAATACAAAACTAGCGGGTTGTGAACCAAACACCCAAACAGAAATATAAAAGAAATAATTTCATACATTCTATCCAATTCAAAAGGAAATTTCATTTTTAAGAAAACAGCCATATTTTATGCTCTCAAGTCTCAACTACAAGAAGAGTATATTACATGGTACAGAATAAGAACATTTTAGCTATAAACTCCACAAAGAGAGCAGCAATATTATATTCCATAAGGGAATAAATGTTAATTCAACAAATCTGAATAAGGATGAATGACAATCAGATTTGATGAGGTACATGTTCAGTTAATCTCACGTGATCATGCTAAAGGTCAGAAGATGCTAAAATTTTCAAGGACAAGAAAACCTAATCCCAAATCATGTTCAACTACATTCCATATCAAAGGATTGATCACACACGCACACAAAGAGAGGGAAAAAAACACACTGCAATTAGTTAAATCCATAGTTGTCAGAAATCAGAATCGTACGATTCGTGATTTTGTATCGTACAATTCGGTGGGTAATCAATTCGAATAGGCTGCCTGAATCAGAAATAGTTGCGAATCATAAGTGAATTGATCCAAATCGGTGAATCATTCGATTCAATTAAATTTTCCGAAATTCATTTTTTACTCTTGTTTTGCTTCTTTTGTTGTTTGAAAAGCGTTCAAACTATTTTTTTAAGTTCTTTAGTAATGTTATATGTCAACTTTTGTCTATGTTATACGGATAGAAAATAAGAAAAGGTGATTTATTACTAGAGTGAATCAAAAATGAGGAAGATAAAGGGAATATAACAACCCTATAGACCTTCTAAGAGTTTGTTTTGTACTTATAACTCTTTTGTACGAAAAGAACGTAAATAGGATTACGAATCTTGGTAGTTGCAATACAAGCATCTTACCCTCTTTTTTTTTTTTGATAAGTATGTACTTATATTAGAAACATGGCATTAAAGGAATGCTGCCTCGTATACAAAAAGGCCACCAACACAAAAAGGCCCTATACAACACCCCTATTTGAAAAAAAAAAGCTCAAACCAATCTAAAAATTGTTCAATAGAGGGAGTACAATCTCCCTTGTCCTAACTATACAAACTACTAACCACAAAACTTTTGATTCTAAACGAAGGCTTTTCAACCCCTTCAAAGCACCTCAAATTCCTTTCACGCCATATAGTCCACTTCAAGCAAAAAGGGATCATGGCCCAAACACGTTTCCTTCTCTTGCCCACTCTAGCCCCGTTCCAAGCAATTAAGAGTTCCATAACATTCCTTGACATGGCCCTTTACAAGCAGCTTACCTAATACTACATGTTATTATCAAATCATCATTTAGAAGAAGGTTTTTATTGATTTAGGCCTAAATCTTTCATTTGTAGTATATATTGTTGTTACCCTAATCAGTAAGCATACGTTTCTATGCATTATATAAGTCATGACCAAATCGAAGCGATTCACGATTCAAAAAATACCATTTCGATTCACGATTTGACAACTATGGATAAATCACAATCATGGGAATACATTAATCAAATTTGCAGAGGATCTATTGCAGTCACACTGCTGCTACTTTTTCTTTGACAGGGTGCAACAAACGAGGACCTCGATTTCAAATGAAATGGCATGACCAGCTTGAAAAGTCTAACTAATGGTTAAGCCCGAAATTCTTTTTCTGACAGTATAGCTTCACCCAAAATCTCCTTACTCGTGGTAACATGAGAACCTACTTCAATTGTATAATAAAACACGGGTAAGCATGCATTCTACCTTCAGTACTGTGATCATTGATAATAATTCCGACGTTTCACAACTATAATATTATTTTTTGATGCAAAATGCAACTGTTAAAGAGGTATTCGCCACCGTTCACTAAGGTTCAGAAATAACTACTGCCAGTCAGTAAACCAACTTATAGAAACCAAGCCTAGCTAATGTTCACTTCTCAATCCCCGGCCTCCTTGAATGCCATGAATTAACATATAACCCAGTCCATAATCTGTAAAAATGTGTTTTTAAGGCTTTATAATTATGGGTATAGGTAACAGGGTATGGAAAAACATAGAGACAACACTTGGTGAAGATGGCTCATGTAACAACTAAGGCATAAATGCACCAGAAGTGAAAATCAAGCCACAGTTTGACTCAGCCTTAATACTGGTACTCATTTGTGGGCAAGATATTCATGATGTCCTCTTATTAGCCATACGCATTACGCATCACTTAAGCTACAAAAAACTGCACCTAAATTCAGCCCTAGAGACTGAAAGAACCTATGGCTTGCCAACTTAGGTACAAAGACTCAAGTTTCAAAAAGTATTATGCCAACAACTGGCATAACAGTTAAAGCAATATCCAGGACCTTTCAAGGTTGGGGTTCAATTCCAGCCTCAAAAGGTGTGCCTTAGAATAATGAAAAATCAGTATGATGCCCATGTCATCAGAAGTACCAGAAAGCCAAGAACAAAAATTAATCAAACACAACAAAGTGAACAAACTTACAAGCTAACATATTCTACTGGCTAACCGAAAATATTACTCAACCACAATGATAACCTAACAAGAGCAGAAGAGCAGATCCACTTATAAGTTGAGATCCATGTGCACGTTCAGATACACGCAAAATGTTTCTCAACATGACGTTCAGTATAATTTCATTCCTTATTTTTGCCTCCTGAGGTGAGGGAGAAATAAAGTATCTCTCATTAGATATCTTCCCATAACTATTTGTTAGCATGCTAAAATGTGTTGTGATCTACTGTACGGGACTACATGTAGGTCAATACAGTAAAAGCTTAAAAATAGAGTACATGTCCGACAGGGATACGGCCGTAAAAATAGTGTTTTTATATTTAGAGGTAGGTGTTACATATAGTAAGTATTCATAAAATTAAGGAAATAGTGACATGACTTAATTAAAGAGAAAAAAGGTAAGACTTAATCCAAAAATAATCCCGCTATTCAATGCCAAACTTAAGGTACATATAAGATTCAAATGTCATTATACTAACTTTTTTTTTTATACAAGTTCAAATGCCATTATACTAACCAAATAATAGACCAAAATCTTGATTCTAGGAGCATGCTATGCATAGGAAAAAGTCTTGTGAAGCTTCATTTTTACGTAAAACAAAATACTATTTGGGATGTGGTACGACTTAGGTATATATTGGAAAACGCCAGAGGTACGCCAAAAACAATGCAAAAAAAACATCGGTAAGTGTTTCATTTACCCACTATGCATGCACAAGTACCATGCACAAGTACCAACACCTGGTACGTTACGGGTACTAGTATGGCATGGTTTTAGAAGTACCCATGCGTCACAGGTTGTGATGCATTGGACTATCATCCCAACGCCCCGAGGCCCAAATGCTTCTCCATGCAGCAATGCAGAAAGGCCAATGCATTGATTCTATAAAGAACTTATGCCCAGTTTTTCAATAAACTACAAATGGAACGTACTGACTGCAAGGTAAAAAACTTATCCCAACTATAAAAGGAGAAAAACTTGCTATCACATAATTCAATTCAAGAAGAGATATGTCTCATAAGTCATCCTCCGAGTTCTAATAACAAAAAGGTGAAAAAAAATGCTAAAAGCCAATTTGTTCATAATAACATATCAGGTACCAAACGCACTCTAAGTTCAGAATATTCTTCGTCTATATTCTAACCAACTGGGCTGACTATGAGTACTAGAAAGTAGAAACTAAGGTCACTCGCACAAAATCATATTAACCAATTCGCGCACAAACCCACTTCTTTTATCAGGTATGCATATGATAGCACATAACAGGCATAATAATGCCAAAACGCAAAGTTAATCTGTAAAGGTGTTTCTCACAAAAATCCTTACCAAGTACAACATGCACAGCAATTTCCAATTAATATCACAGCCATCGGAACCCCAAGAGGTTTGGCCAAGTGGGCATGAGAAAGCAATATTGCAATAAGTGTTTATCCTCCATGAGGTCGCATGTTCAAATCCCACGGAGGCCACATACCAAACCTTTGGGGCCACGAGGATTTGCCCGGTCGTTAACTTCAAGGCCCCAGAATTAATCGAGGTGCGCACAAGTTGGCCCGGACATCCGGTTATCAAAAAATTATCACAATTTACAGCCTTCGGACTAGTGGTACAGTGACGGAGATAACCACACTTTTCTAAACAAACACATCTTTCTGTCACTTCCTACCATTCTCTTGCTAATCAAACCCACCCTTAGAATTTCGCACTCACGTACTCTCTTTATCCATCTTTCCCCTCCACAAGTTCCAAGCACGCCCTAATTAAGAATCCTAGCAAGGACCTCAACCCCAAACAATTGAATCCTCGCACAAAAGGCCATATTCTCGAAGAGACATTGATTGCCTACAACACCAACCCGCGAGTGCCAGTAGTTGTACATGTGGGAGGGGCTGTTAGAAGTTGGGCCCGCTTTTTTTGGTGTCGTTACGTCATGTACATGTATTCGGTCTTCAATTTGGATGTTCCTGCTCGTGCCCAGAGAGAGAACGGGCACAAATCCCCCCTCCCCCCGTTCTACCGTCCAAAACAGGCCGGCCATTCTAAGTTCCGGGGTTGAGTCGGATAGGACCAGACCAGAATCGGATCTGATCTTAGATTCGAGTTCTGGTGCCCTACCGCGTCCGGACCGGAAAAGAGAGGGACAGCAAACCTCCTATTCGACACAACCAGAAACCCCAAAATGCACGGAGAAAGTGACGTGCAGTTAAAAGAAGCTGAAAGTAAAATGCTAACATTTGCAACTAAAGATTTTGAACCAAATTCAATTTATTCGCTCAAAGAAATCACGAGTGTTCAGAGAAATGATCGAACCTGGATCGAACGAGTGCGAGTGAGAAGGCTGGGTTCGGGAATCCTTCAGGCACACGATCGTGGACTGAAAAGGTTATGAGAGAACTTTAGAACCCTAGAAAGTATAGGAGAGCGCCAAATCAAAACAAAAGGGGGAAGGGTAGGCGGTAGGCCTATTTCGATAGTGTAAATTTCACTGGCCTCCCGAGGCTGGGTTCGTGAATCCTTGCAGTGTGTTTTATTAATGGTAGGTACGTACTTGTATTAAATTGTATTTTTTCCATTTTTTTGGGTGCTGGTGTATGGTGTGATGATATTTGTTGAGTATTGTTTGAATTACGGAGTATAATAATTCTACGATCACATTCATTCATACACCCATTTACACTCTTACACTCACAATAAGGGTGGCTCCACACATATTGAATGTGTAGTATGTGTAGGCTCCACCCTTATTGTGAGTGTGGATGTGTAAATAAGTGTGTGAATGATGTAGTGGAAGAAGAATTGTTTAAATTAAAATTGAGACGGAAGAAGTTCGTATATTGTGCAGAACAACGTTTCCATATTAAATTCCGGTTGACATATTTCCGGCATCATGGCATTGAGTTAAGGTGGTTTACTTCTTCTACTTGGGTCAAATCAAAATTAAGCGCGACGCACAAATTTAATTTGGTTTCTTTTTTTTTCAACCAAAAACTTGTGTGAAATAACTGTGTGAAGGAACAAAAGGTTCACGGTGCAGGCACGGTTACGATTGTAGATGTTGAGATCGGTTCGGTAACCATAAAAATTATACTCCAGTAATTAGGCATTTGACATATACTGTATTATTGCTTTTTTCAGTTAATTATATTCACTTTTTGGACAGACTACAGCGAGAATACAACGTTAAATGCAAGGAGGACACCTCCACGGGTGTGGCGAATTTTTAGAGCATCTCCAACCCATGACTCTACATTTTTTCATCTTAGAGACTCAAAAAACTATATTTTATTCAAAAATTGAATTTAGAAAATATTACTATTCATATACATTTCAACCACAAATCTCCATTCCGATCTCTATATTTCAAAAATCCACATTTATTTTTCAAACTCATGTTTCCCTCCAAATACTAAATACTATTTTTTTTTTCAAATGTTGACAAAATATATTCAATAGTGGTCTCATTTTGTAGATATTGTCAATACGTGTTGAACAATTCCAAATTTATATACATCGGAACAATATAATTTATGATATACATACGTTTTTTAGAGATGCTACATACACTACCATCCATCCACTACACCATCCACTACATCTTTTGTGGGGCTTATTCTGGGTCCCAAAAAAATATAGCAAAATGTCCATAAATTTTAGAATAATATTTTATAAGGCCCTGTAAAAAATCAGCTCCAACGGATAGCGGTAAGTATTATTTCTTGATTTGTAGGGGCGAAACTGCTCAACTGTTTAGTTTCGCCCCTACGTATCAAGAAATAATACTTATCGATATTTGTTGAAGCTGATTTTTTACAAGGCCCTATAATATATTATTTTAAAATTTATGAACATTTTTCTGCATTTTTTTGGGGCCCGAGGTGGGCTCTACAAAAAATATAGTGGATGGTGTAATGATTGAAGGTAGTGTACCTAAACTTAATGTAAGTTTTTTATATAGAGATCATTCTCTATTTGTTGCAAACATCTCTATATATAGAGAACCAAATTTGGGCCATACGTACCAACGGCCACGAGGGGTCCACTTTGGGCATTACAGGGATAATTCGAGACATTCAATGATTTAAAACAAATTTGAGTGGGCTAAAGAAAAATCAGTTCAATCCCATATGTGTAGGTTCTAGATCCAATCTTCTATTTTTTTATTTAGTTTTCGAGTTTGTGAAAAAAATGAAAGATTAGATCGAGCACTTACATATATCAGATTTACCTAATTTTTCTCATGACCCACTTAATTTTTGTTTTTAAATTATTGAATGGATCAGATTATCCATGTGGGCCCCCGTGTGACCGTCGGTACACCAAATCGGTGGTTGGCGTGGGTTTCCGTTGCAAGGTCCATTCTATCCCCACATTATGCTACGAGCCTACGAGACGATAAGGTCTACAGGTGGGAATTACGGACTCAGATCCCATCAAGAGAAAGCTTTCCTCCAGTCTCGTCTTGTTTTGGCCTTTTGTTGGGTGTTTTAGGGACTACAATAATAATTGAAACTGTTGAATTTCTAGAGCTCGTCGAGAACAAAGACCAAGACAAAAATCACGCTGATTGGATATCTTTTGGCATAATTTCAAAATGCATTAAGTTTGCAATCATGTGTTGCGCACATTTTATTAAAAGGATTAATGGATTCTGAAATTGTATGAAACATTATATGATCAACGTGATTATTGGCGTGGTCGTTGTTATTGACAATTTCTAAAAAGTCAACTATTCCGATCAGTGTTGTAGGCCTAGTAAGAGCACACAAAACACCAAAACTAGACTAGACTGGAATTTGGAGTACGTAACTATAGGTTTGAAAAAAAAGTAGGACCAGTGGGTCATTATAAAATCGTCAAAATAAAATCAAACAAAATGAGGCGGGAAATTAAATACTATGTACTTTCCAAGACCAAAACCCTAGATAGTCGGAGGAAATGCGGCGATGGAGGCTGCTCAGAATCTTTTGGAAGCTATGCAGCAGGCTACCGACGCCGATCGTCTCGTCTACGACGGCGGCCGGTGTTCGATATGCCTCCATCAGTATGGGCTTGGGGACATGATCTGCTTCTTTGTTCCATGTCTGCAGCATGTATACCATGTTTGTCAACAAAACTGGCACGGTCAAAACTGTCCCAACTTCAACTTGCCATTCAACGCTTTAACGGTCTATGCTATCCATCTCGACTTGAGCTACACAAGGAATGAACCAGAAGACCTGTCAACAAAACTGGCACGGTCAAAACTGTCCCAACTGTAACTTGCCATTCAACGCTTTAACGGTCTATGCTATCCATCTCGACTTGAGCTACACAAGGAATGAACCAAAAGACCTTAATCCAAGGGCAGAACCAAGAATTGATTCTACCCCGAGCTAACCCAAAACCAATGTTTTAAATTATATAGATCGTATCGGGATACGTATCACATATTTTAAAAAACATTTGTTGGAAGAGTAGGAATTTCTATTGTTCAGTTGAACAAGATTTTTGGAAAAGAGAGAATACTAAAGACAAGAGTGAGGAATGAGACACTTGAACTCAACCTTTTTTTTTTCGGGTTGATACAAAATAGCTAGAACTCATCCCTATTTATACTACTCCATGGAAAACTCTAGTACAAAGATATTTTCATACACGATAAACTTTAAGGTAATTCTAGAATTACACATGTGACTAATTTTCACAAAAAAATTCTAGATATTTCGCAAGGATATTCTAGAGTTTCTAAAGCTAGATATTTTAGAGTTTCTAAAAACTAGATACCATTTATATCTTCTTCAATAATTTCTTCTATCTTTGGGTTTTGTCAATTGAACTTGTTTGGACTTAACTTTCTTGTGTCAAATACTAAATTTAGTTTATGCTTCAACAACGTTAATCATAATTAATAGACAATTAAAAAGTAGATACACCTAATACTACCAACAAATTATGCTTACATTTAAAAAAAATTAAGATGCAAAATATCAAGTCTCTCAATTGGGATCTATTACATTAAAGTTTTATGTACCATTTGTTAGGGAAAGAAAAGTCAAACAAAATACAATCAAAGTATGGTTCTTTCTTCTATACGAGCCATACATTAAGGTTGAACGTCTATCAAATGGTTTGAATGATTTCATAATTAGATCAAATAACTTAGATTAATGCATTCGGGGTTCCACTTCTTGAAATAAGGTCCAACTTTGTCCAAATAAAAAATCAGACGATATGTAGCGAATTAGGATACACGGTCATATAGGTGTAATTTCTATACAAAAAAGATACAGGGTGGATACGTATCGTTCTCCGAATGAGACGATATAAATCGTAGGTACGTATCATGTATTGTAGGTATTTAACAACTATATGTAAAATAGTGTAAATAATATGCAATCTCTAATAAATAAAGTTTGTAATCCAATTCATGCACCGCGCGTATGGCTAGTATCATCATACCATTGACCTTACATATTGTGAATGTTCAGATTATAACCAGTGTGAACATTGAATATCTATTTCTTAGGAGTTAATATAGTGGTGTCTTTAAATGCATAATATGAAAAAGTCGCTCTCTTAAAAAAATTTGGACATCAACAAATCTCAAAAAAAATACTTCAGATTTTTTGTTGTTATTACATTATAATTTAAACCTAAAAAATAATATTGTAAGAACCAAAAATTTAAGCACACCAGCCAGTATTTTGCATGACTGCATCAACTAAATCAGTAAAAATTTAAGCACATAGGCCAGTGCTCTGCATTTAACAATATAAGAGCAAATTTAAGCACACCAGCCAGCGCTTTGCATAATAAGGGAATACTTACGGATCTGAAGCCTCGCAATTCGACGCACTTGAATAGTATTTCTGCTCAAACGTAAAAATAAATAAACCAGATGAGAGATTAAAGAAATTCTAGTTTTCCTCATCAATGAGAGATTCAAGAATTTTAATAGTAGCATGTTTACCTTGTTGGAGACCAGGATAATTTCCAACTTCATTAAGAGTGCTGGACTCTAAGATTGAAGAATGAAAGCCCAATTTTTTGATTTAGCATAAACCTTAGATGTCAGTCTTTCGCTCGATTTGGAAGATGGTAGCTTAATGAACCCATTTTGATCGACATCTTGACCAACGGGTAGCTTGAAGTCGCTTTTCAAGGCTTTTCATGTGGCACTCGAATAAAAAGATTGAACATCATGAAGTTTCATGAAATTCCTTGAGTCAATTTAACTAGGTTTTCAGTTCTGAACAATCAACAAGAACCCCAATCCTTGACGATAGTAAAAAGGGAGAGTACAAGAGAGAAAGTAGAAAGAAAGAATGTAGGAAAGAAGGAGAGAAAATAGGTTGGTGAAATGGGTTGGGCTAAAAAAAAAATTGAATTGAACAAAACTTGTACATATACTCCAGTAGTTTTTTTTTTCTTTCTCAAAGTGGCCTAGGCTATAGCCCACCTTAGACCTCAAGTACTTCCGCCCTTGCCTTAATCCAATGTTTCACTACCTGATCGCTTCGTTTCCGTATCAAAAATAATTAATAAAATAGAATAATTACTACTACCTAAAAGATAGAGGTAAGTACTCCGAGTATCGTCCTCAGAGATTACGAAGGCTAAGTTGCAACTGTTCCAATTAATTTCTAGATTAATTCCGAAAGAGATTTAATTGTTTGATTTCTAAAATTATGCAAACTAATTAACGTAAAGCAATTAAAAGTAAAGCGAGTTTATGAGAGAAAAGACCTAGGGTTTCGAATCCACCCGATCCCTCGCAATATAGTTTATACTAATGTTTAGGGCTAACTATTTGAATCAAACCGGACACCTTAGGGTTCGCGGGCCCACAGGGTGTTACCTAAAGATAATCGTAAATCACCGAATAGCATGGGATATCGCCACCTAGCATGAACCGTCTTACTAGTACGACCCGTCTCTATGGCACGGATAGTCTAATAGCACGACGCGTCTTACGGAGCATAGTCCATCTTACCCAATTATTACGAACTAATAAAACCGTTGTATGAAGTGCTTGAATTCCAGAAAAACAAACACAATAGATTGAATGGAAAGAATTACCAATGAAATATAATCTTTAATTCATACAACCATTGTTCGAATAGAAAAAACCCCAAACAAAACATAAACTATATTACTCGGAGATCGTATTTCATCTACCCCTAGGAAAGAGATTTAGCCGGACATGGAGTAAATATAAATGATCACGAAACAATAAAACTCCATACGAGAGAAGCAAGGTTTCAGTTTAGTATATGAACCAATCCTCAGCCTTCTGTTGCCAGCCGTTATGCGTGGTGACTGCGTTCTTAATTTCTTCCCGAATTCATCCGTCCGCCACATGCGCAGCCCTCTGTTCTCTCTTTTTTCTTCCGAACTCCTCTCTCCCTCGCCCACTGTTCTCTTTTTATTATGTATGTTGCTGTAGCCGACTTCCGAAAAACCCTATTTTCCAAACTTCGTGGGCCATGCCACTGCCGAGAATTGGCATGGGCCAATTCTTTTACTTGGTCCAATTATAAATCAAAGTACGAAGTGTTTGGGCCCACCAAACATGAATCTGTACAAATGATTCATGTATTCCTCTACATCCAATTCACTTCCAAGATTACGTGCTCCAAGATTTACGTGCACAGTTGGAGTATTCATAAGGTCCATTAGAATGTTAAAACCTCTGAGTACCTAAAACACAAAAATCAAGTATTAAGCACCAAGTAATAATATAAATGGACTTAGCGAGGATAAATTAAGGGGCACTTATGTGAACATTTACGCGCCTATCACTACCCCAATCAGGTTGCCGTCACTGCGGATGAGCCAAATGATCAGGAGCCGAAGGCGGGCGAACAATGGCAGATGTGGTTGTTGTATGTGCTTATTTTCCCTTTTTATTAACTAAGGAATTAGTTGTGACTTGTGAGTGCTGGTTGTGGTTACTGTTTAAATGGATCGCTTCTTGGTTTTACATTTATCTGTGTGGATTGCACTTCAGGCATGTGTTTTTGGCTTAACTTGTCTTCTATTGTGTGAGTTGTAGTCATACATTCATTTACTTGAAACGAAAGTTTGGTTTGGTACTTGATTTTATTTCAGGAATTGAGCATTAAGCTTGCGGTTACTATGAGAATAGTTGAGTGGATTGGTCGTTAAGAGATACGTTTGAGTCGGTTTGTCTTCTTACTGTGTGCTCTGTGGTCATGGTTTCATTTGCTTTGAAAATATCACTGAATTATGACAGTATCTGCTATTTTTCCGAATGATAAATTCGTTGTTCTTGTAATTATTCTCAGACAACTAGTGCTAGATCATAAATTTCTCTTTGAAGTTGGCCATGAACATCCATCTCTCATTTTCGCCATTCTTATTGTATTTCTTCAATGGTGTCAAAATGTCCGGTGCCCCGATTTCCACGCTACCACCTTAAGCCTTATCCTCGCCTTCATTCAAATGTCGAACTCCACCGTCCCACCAGATCTCTCCCTCTTCAAATCCCTCACCACGTATTGAGCCACAAGTTTCACCCCCAACCAAGCCACATCTGTCCCTATTCGTACAATGCACATTTCCAAGTTGAAAATATTCCTATGTGAGAGGATACCCAGCGCGCCTCATTAGAATCCTGTCATAGTATAAGTAGTGTGGGGCTAACTTTACGAAGCTTTAATTTAGAACGTCCTATTTTGGTCCATTGGGAAGGTTGTGAGTACACATCCTGATGTGTTGTCCCGTTCTGATGCGTTGTCGCGTTTTCTAACATGGTTAAGATAGTTTAATGCAACTAGGCAGCCAATAATTGGAGAAGTTTGTATCTGAAATCTCTGTGACTGAATTCATCTCCTATTCGTACAATGCGGATTTCCAAGTTGAAAATATTCCTATGTGAAAGGATACCAGCACCTCGTTTGAATCTCGTCATAGTATCAGTAGTGTGGGGCTAACTTCATGAAGCTTTGATTTTTAGAATGTCCTATTTTGCATCATTTAGATGGAAAATAAGGCAATATAAGTACTTACCATTTCTCACTTTTGTCACAAGGGAAGCACTTGACTAACTTTTGGTATTTTTATTTTGCAGGCAGAGGCAGCTCTACATAGAGCCTTCCATGGTCAGCTGAACACCCAAACAAATTTTTTTTGCTTAGAATATATGTAAAAATTATGAGTTAATCTTTTTTTGAACACTCAATTTAAATATCAATGAACACCTAGTTTTGAATACTTGACTCAAAAATAATTGAATACTCAACCTAAAACCAGTTAAAAAATCAATCATAACCCAATTACGGCCCATCAATCCACGTAATTCATATTTGAAAATTAAACATATTAATTACTTCAAATAAAATCCATAATCATAATAAAGAAATTGAAAAAGAAAGAGAAAAAAGAAGAATCTATTGGTGTAAGGATTATGCTCTGCGTTATCTCTCCACCTTTATTGTCTATGGTCTAAATGTGTTAATTCCGCCTTCGCGACAATTATAACTACTTTATTTGTTTTTGTCTTATTAGCTAATAGAATTTACGGACAAAGCTTTGAAAAAATTCAACTCCATTGCAAACCCCGTTAACTTGAATAATATTCCTTCAAATTTCAGACTATGATAGAAAATTAAATCTCATCATGTTATCCTAAAGAATACCATATTTTCGAGAAGGTCAGTCTTAACATGCTCGCTACAGTTTCTTTCAAAAGTTTTTCAGTAGATTAATACGCCGATTAAACATTGGCACAAAATATGAGATCTCATCTAGGACAACTGTAAAATAAAAAATAAAAAATCCTCCTCCATTCTCAAAACAATATCTACTACGCAACTTTCAAAAAAAATTATTTTTTTTGAAAAAACAAGTATATATTTTTAAGTTATCATTTTGCCTCGTAGTTCATTTTTTTTAGAATAAAGGTTATTTTTTTGACTGCACTATTTATACTAGTATATGACATTTTGTACTTATATTATTGGTTAAGAGATTAGCTACTAGAGTTAAGGTAATTTCTGAATACCCTATTACAAATTTCTGGAGCCGCCACTGTTTGTAGGTGACTTTTGGTATGGAGTGTATAGTTTGGATCTGATAGAGTATGCAACCATATATTGACAGGGTTTTGGAATGGGCATTTTAGCTCTAGGTTCAAAAAATATAAAATAATTCCCACCAAGTCTCCTCTAATTAACGAAACACTAAAATTTTATGAAAGTACCTACTAAAATCCTATGAAAGTGCCAACTCTCTATCATCATATTGCAATTTAATGGAAAGAAATCGTATTCTATGAAACCCAATAACCTTTTCCCATCTTACAACATGGCCAATTGATGTTTTAGTTTTCTTGTAGTAGTCAAACTACAAAATGCTGAAAGCCATATAAGAAAACAATTCAGTCTTAACATATAGTCTAATTGCTTATACGGTTCCAAAATCCTCAGCAACACATGGGCACAAAACAATATGAAATTTTGAATTCAACTAACTATGACTTCAAACAGAGTCGTCTCGATGCTTACATTATGAGGTGTTTCTCTGACAAATCCTCTAAATCTAGATCGCCAAATCTATTTATTCCACCAAAGCCATGATCAACAAAACAACCCTCCTAATGCATAACGCTAATTATTTCATGACCCTCCATGATTTGAAAGGAATAGTCTTAAGACACATACAAAACTCAAGCTACTTGAAAGGAAACTTTCATCTAACCCTAGAAATGAAGTTTAGCCGGCCATGGATGGGAGAGACTTCAATTTCTTTTGATTAAAGGCATGCTCCCTTGAATTTCTTCCTTTTCTTCTCTTTTCCCCTTCTTTCTTCTTGCTTCACCTTTTAAGTACTGTAGAGGCCCGTATTTTTGAAAATCTTTTAAAGGATTTATAATGTTAAAAATCTTGACTAAATGTGAAATTTGTTGGATTTTTTTGAATTGGGGCTTAAGCGATAAGGATTGAAAGTGGAGGGAGTGCAAGTGTGATTTGTGTGTGTGTCCTAGTATATATATGTGGGGGCGGGGGGGGGGGGGGGGGGGGCGGGGGTGGGGGGGGGGTTGGGGGGGGTGTAGGGGATTAAAAATCCCGAACCCATTCTCTCTCTCATCTCCCGATCTCCCTCCCTCTCTCGGCTCCTCTCCCTCTCTCACTCCATAACTCAAAAACTCCACCCAAAACTCAAAACCTAAGACAATCAACCTCCAATCCATCATCTACGCACGTAAATGGAGCTCGTACATCGTTGGCTAGCGCTCGGTGGAGGTGTATTGCTCTCAAAGTCGAGTTTGGAGAGCTAGGGCTTGCTCAAATCGCATGGGTTTCGATCCTTGACATGAGGTAGGGATTTCTTACTTGTTCTATGCGTTGATGAGTTGAATTTGTACCTAAGTCTCGTGTCTGATTGTTGTTTTGAAGTGTATTGTTGGCCCTTGAAATCTGTGTATCGCGCTGAAATTTCCAGATGCTACCCGTAGTCCGTTTTTGGTACTACCCGTAGCCACTGATCAGAAACTGAACATTTGTCCTGCTACCCATAGTCCGTTTTTGGTACTACCCGTAGCCACTGATCAGAAACTGAACATTTGTCTTGCTACCCATAGTCCGTTTTTGGTACTACCCGTAGCCACTGCAGATTTTTGTAAAAACTCTTGTCTTCACATTCTAATGTCGTGGTTCGTTTCCATGAGTGATGTTATGTATCTTTATGAGTTCAAGGACGTTAATTTATATTTAACGGGAAGTATGACGATAGCTTAATATATACGATTGCCAAATGTCAAACCGAGAACTTAAGACACTATGTGAGGAATATGATTGAAATGGAGCACACGAACATCGAATGCAAGTTGTGAACTCTGTGACATGGTGATGTAATAAGAATCGATGACATGAGTAATGAAATGGCTGAAGGAAACTTGAACGGGCCCGTCAATTGGCGTGGTGACCGGCAGGGGATGAACGAGGTCCTAAATACCCGGAATGAACGGGTCCACCTATTGGTGCGATGACCGGTAGTAAATGAACGGGTCCACCTCTTGGTGCGATGACCGGTAGTGAATGAACGGGTCCACCTATTGATGCGATGACCGGTAGTGAATGAACGGGTCCGCCTATTGGTGTGATGACCAGCAGGGGATGAACGGGGTCCCAAATACCCGGAATGTGCACTTGGAACAAAAGACTTATTAACTATGAAACACGGGACACTTTGAATGCGATGGTGAACTAGATGATTGTTTCATTTTCGGCTTGTCGTTTTGTATCCTCGCGATTCGTCTCATTGATTTCTCTAAATTTATGAGTATTCGTTCTATGGGATTTAAGCGTAGGAACTAGCAGACTGGGTTTAGTAGAGGCTATTTGTGGTTAATGCGTTGTGTGGGATGCGGGAACATATCCAGAGGTATGGCGTAGACTTGTGTATTTGTCGATGTACGATATGGTACTTTGTTTGTAACGAAAATGGGACAATGAATGATTGTTTGATATTGTGGACAATGCAAATGAACGGGTATCACCATGACCAATCGGTGATATGACCGGACCATCCAAATGAACGAGTATCACTACTTGGTGATATGACCGGACTACGAGTGATACATGCGAAGACCGTAAATGATGAAATGTTAAATAATGTGTGATTATTGGAAGAATGATGAAAGATTGGCTTTTAATCATTTTTTTTGAAATCAAAAGGGAAAGTTTCATGGCGAAGGGGTTTGATGATGAATGAGGTGGAAGTGAGAAAGACTGTGGTATCATACGAGAGACAATGAGATGATTGAGGATTGATTATTGATTGAGGTATACAGATACGAATTTATTAATGTTGCGAGTTTGATTTGTGAACAGTTAGGAATATCTATAAGACGCCTAGAACCCTATGGTTGTGGCCCGCTTGTTTGTTGTGGTAAACCTTGCTTTCTTGTGTTCGCTTATTGAACTTCACTCACTCTTGGTGCATGTTCTCTCGCATTTTCGCATAGCTTAAGTATAGATTTCTCTACTGGACTAGTGTAGCTTAACCTATCATTTTCAGGTACACCACAGGAGCACAGTCATGGAGAGTATGGAGTGCGTGTAGACATCAAAGGATAAAGTTAATTTCTGAAGTACATGTCTGCTTTCGTAAATCAAACTGTATTGTACTATTTTTCTCTATTTTTGGATTACTGCATCAATTTGACAGATTTGTGGTATTCGGGAACTGTATTGTAATTTGGGGTATCTTATGTACTATTGTGAGGATTTGTAATCAAAATGGTATTGTTATTTATGTTGAAAATTGAGGGCGTGACAAGTACCTTCTTTCTTCTTGCTTCACTTTTTAAGTAATTACCAAGTGAGTTCCCTGGCAAATGTTCTCTTTTAAGTTAGCCCCAAAAAGCTTTATATAGAGTCCCTCCCGAAGTTGGCTCTTCAAAACATAAAAAGGTCAAAGAAAAATGCTGAAGTCGGCTGATCTCGTCCAGTTGGGAAGGCGGCTCGTCCGGTTGGATGGACTAGATGCATGGCTAAAAATAAAGTGCCGAAACTGATGCTTTTGGCTTGTCCAGTCAGATTTGAGATGCAATTGGTTGGATGCGAGTCTTTCGGGGCTGTTTGCCTCATGCCTTGCTCCCCTGCTCCTCACTTTCATCCACATCTCTTAACTCTTCCATTTTAGCTCCAACTCTATCTTATTCTGCCTCCAACTCCTGAAATGTAAATGAAGTGCATCTCAATATACAAAGTAGTATGATTATGGACTTAACAATTGTAAATTGGGGAGCTTAAATGCCAACATTTAAGCTCTCATCATAGTTAGTCCCAACGTGAATGGTATGTTTTTAATTAGACCGAAAAAAAATTAATTGAAGTATGTGTCACGACCCTAGCCCGCCCCTAAGGCTCTAGTCACAACAAAGCGCCAATGGTTCGATCACTAAGACCATATCAAAGTTAAATATCTCATTAGCAAATGACTAAAGGGACTCAATTAACGACAAGCAGAAGCAAATTCCATTTTATTACATACGCCAAAAGTAGAAGTTTTTACAAGGATCTCTACATTGCAAACCACCAAGAGCTGTGCATATTTACATGCAAAAATGATCACCAAGAACAACTCCCTATCTACAAGTCCACATCTATTTAGCGCGACCAAAAGAAAACTGCACGTCACCACTCTATTCACTGTTGCCTGAAAGGTGGGAAAAATTCATAAGCCAAAACTCGTATGAATGATTAATACTTAATTCACATGCTTTCCATGGACAATGATAAAACCATTTAAAATCGAATCACATTTCATAGCAACATAGCATAGTAATGCACATCCTCTATTCATTGCATGTCTACCAGGCGTTCCCAGTAGTGGATAAGTTAAGACGTTTTTCGTTATCCCGATATAATAGCCATGTCTTGCTAGTCTTTTAGCACGTGTCCCCTAGTAAGCTGGGACGTGGGAAGATGTCATTAATAGATATAAAACATGTCCACTTTTCATTAATATTCCATGGAGTTCATATCAAAGTATAAAACATACTTGAAGTGAAAAGCTTATAACAAGCCATGTGTTTTGGGTATTAATCACTCACCTCGTATCCACATGTCACCCGAACCTCCTAAGACAATTAGGCAATAAAACATGATTAGAGGATGTCAAACAAGCCTATTTTTAATGAACATAAGGATCTATGGTAAGAATATGAAATTAGATAGCTAGCCTTAAGAAATTAGTCACAGAATCTGCAGTTCCATAACCTTTAACCTAAAATCTGATTTTGCACGGGAATAACTAAGACACAATCTTCATGCATTTTTTTAGGTCTATGAATCTAGTTTCAAAATTAGAAAACGGCTCGCTATTTCGTCGCTCGAGCTCAAAATTATAGCCGTTTCCCCAACACATGTCTGTGCAGTCAGCACAGTCCGAAACTGCACGCTGCGAGGTTACGAATTTCTACAGAATTTAATACTTCGAATATGATTCCGAAATTTTTACCATAGACAAAGGACTCATAGAGGAACTCTCTATAAAAATTTCATAATTTTTGAAGTTCAGGAACTGCCTCAATAAAATTCCCCAAAATCAGGACAGACACAAGGTTTTCAATTCTACAGTTTGTCCAGAAAAACGTAGCTTGTTCCTCCTGCGATTTTCAACTCTTAAACCCTTCCAAACTACTTGTAACTTACATCAAAACCTCACTAATCATGCTCAAACTCATAGATATAGAAGAGCTACTCCAAGAACATTAAATTCATGTACCAAAACAAGTTTAAACTCATCAATTCAAGAGATTCAAGTGGTGTTCCTTTCGAAACCCAAGTTCACCTAATATATGCAAGATTCATCAACTAAACATGAAATTCAACTACTAAAGCATGGAATTCAGCATACAAAACATGAATACAAGTATGATATGTAAGAATTAACAAGTTAAATCTTCAATTTCAAGCCAAGCAAGGTTCCCCTAATTTTTCTTCTCTCTCTTCTTCTTCTTTTAATCGGTCTCTCTCTCTCTCTACGTTTGTGATAGGAATAAAAGAACATAAAATCCCCTAATTTGTCTTGCTAGGCTTAGGAAAAATTATTGAATGTGTGTGTGCCATATGCCAACTTATGCTTTAATTTCATTTAGCTAGCAAATTAAGTCCAAAATACATTACATAATTAGCTTAAAATATAATTAAAAATTAAGGGTATTACAGTATGCGTAAATTGACCGAGGCCTCCTGGCCGTCTAGAAAATGAAACGAAAGGGGTGGTCAGTGTGTCCCATTTTTTAACAAATTGTCATGGTCAGTGATTGACCATGGTCCCCATTTTTTAACAAATTATCACTGGGTCCATACCATTTTTGGCTGTATTTTGACACTTTTAATTAATCCAGTACTCCACTGTCCTCGCTATAAACTCTGGATATTTTTTACATTACCAATATTAAAAAATTCTGAGCATCTCGTTTATCTGGAGCCCTTCCTACCTCTCTCCCTTATTGAAATCACGAGCCATCATCCGAGCATCTACCGAAAGATATAGAGAGAGAAAATCACATTTTCAGGGAGAGGATAATTGGAGAGAGAGAGAGAGAGAATGGCGTCGGTGGGGAGGGTGGATCTAGACGGGAACGCGATCAAGGGGATGACGATATGCATGATAGGGGCGGGGGGGTTCATAGGGTCCCACCTGTGCGAAAAGCTGATGGCGGAGACGCCGCACAAGGTGCTGGCGGTGGACGTCTACAGCGACAAGATCAAGCACCTCCTCGAACCGGCCGAGGCGTCCGTCCCGTGGGCCGACCGCATCCAATTCCACCGCATCAACATCAAGAACGATTCCAGGCTCGAAGGCCTCATCAAAATGGCAGATCTGGTCACCCACACACTCTCTCTCTCTCTCTCTCTTAACAATTTCGCGCAATTTCTTTTTTTCTTTCTTTCTGGTTCTTCAGATATTGTTTTTTAATTTGTGTTTTTTTCTCGTTTTGCGTGTTGGGGATGGGAATTTTACGTGGTTTTTGGATCTCTGTGCCGCGAAACTTAAATGCACATTTGAGAATCTTTCTCTCTGCAATTTTGTTCAATTTATCTTTCTTGGTAGTTTTTTTTTTTTGCGTGCTTGTTTTTCTGGTTGTGCTTTTTTCGTCTTGGTTTGGTGTGAGTTTATATCGTTTTGGATCTGTGTGGCCTAAATGCAAATTAGTTCTCTATTTTTCACTAACTTCACATGCGTTTTTCTCTTAACGTTTCTCTCTCACATTGTTGTAGCATACGCATGTATACGTGTAATCCGTTTTATATGCACAATTAATGCTAAACGTTGGTTATTTGGTGACCTAGGTGATAAATCTTGCAGCGATCTGCACTCCGGCGGATTACAACACGCGTCCTCTTGATACGATTTACAGCAATTTCATCGATGCACTGCCCGTGGTATGCAATTTGGATGGATTATTGGTTTCCTGTTATTGGACATTTGGCTGTTGATGTCCAATTTGAATGAATTAACGTCTTTTGACGTAAATGCAGAAATAGCGACTGTTTAGTTTTTGTGCTTTGTTGAGATTGATAGATGTTGATTATTTGTCAAAAAAAAGAAAAAAAAGATTGATAGATGTTGATGCATTTTGATGTGGGCTTTCAGGTTAAGTACTGTTCGGAAAACAACAAGCGTCTCATCCACTTTTCTACTTGTGAAGTCTATGGGAAAACAATTGGAAGCTTTCTTCCTAAAGACAGCCCTTTGCGGCAGGTGAGGCTTCATTTTCAGCTTTCTTTCCTAGTCTTGACTGCCATTTGTTATGTAAAAACCAGATCTATACTAGGAATTTGTTTATCAACTTTCCCTGTAGTTTGTGATTGCTTTTATGTATAGTTTTGTACAAAAGTCGTGGTAGTTGGATACTTGGATGGACTGCTAGCAGTTTATCTGGAGCTAGAAAAGCCTGGATGTTAGTCCAACTGCAGCTTAAGGACAACAGAATGGAAGACAATACGAGTAACTCGACCACCTAATGCAACCAATATTAGGGGGGGCGAGAATTTATTAGTTACTGCACTAGCATTTTCTTCCCTTTTTTTTGTGACTAATGGCATCACTCAAAAGGCCTGTCAAACAAGCAGATTTCATCACCAGTCACTGGGGGTTTTCATACCTTCACTGTATTCTCCCTTCCCCAAAAAATAACCTCAATGGCTGTAACTGCCGTTTCCTTTTTCCATTATTATTCCTTCCTTTTCAAGATGATAGTTATGGTAAGTTTACGGTTTTCTATTGGTAGGAATTCACAACGGAACCTTGTCGGTCATACTAGTACTAAACCAGAAAACGGTTGTTATCCTACTCTGTTGATTGGCCCTATTTGATATATCTGTTTGGCCTTGATTGACTCCCATGTCATCTTGGAAGGCATTCAGGATTTGAGTTGTTTAGTTCATATAATAATGGGACTCATTGGATGGTATATTCTACTCATTTTCAAATTGTTTGCAGATCACTTAAGTATTGGAAAGCTAAAATACTTAATGTTGAATAGTCAAAGTCGTTTGCTGTGATTCCCATTTGAGATAAAATCATGCATATCCCATTTGGTAATAGTTCTTTATGAGTTTTTAACTCTGAAATCGTTGTAGCATAGGGAATAGATGCATATGTTATTGTATTTTATTTGTATTGACGTGTCAATTTATTAGTTTTGACCTATGGGGAGTATCTTCAAGAAACCTCTGTTGATTGACCTCTCTAGCAAATTTAGGAATACAAGAATAAATAAGAACTGAAAAAGAAAAAAAAAATCAAATGGTGATTTTTTTTAGCTTTGTAAACAGAATAAATGATTCAGAATTAGACTAAGAAATATTTGACCTGTGATAATGATGTAATATAACGGGCAAAAAAGAGAGGAAACGTCTGGCCTTTTAATTGATCAGTATAGGATTGATTGTCAATGAAACTACTTTCTAATATTAGAATCTTGTGCCCGATGGGTGGGAGTGTATGTTTCTATATTGTGCACAAACTTGAACTTGACTTTGGTAAGATCCCCTATTGCTTCTCTGATGTTATCTCCTGCAACGTGATCAACTTGTTACATTAAATTAGATATGATTTTCTTCAGTTACCGCTCTTTTTGTTTCTTGAATTTGCTTTGAAATTTTGAATAAACCAAAAAGGGCGAATGAAGAAAAAGTATCAATATTGTCTATCAAAATTCATTTTCGTTTGCTCAAGTTATTCCCTCTGAAGAAAAAGTATCAATATTGTGCTCGGATTAGGATCCTGCTTGCCATAGTGTTGGAAATTGAATGTTCTGATTTGTTTGTTTGTGGTGCGTTAGGATCCTGCTTATTTTGTTCTTAAAGAGGATGCTTCCCCCTGCATTTTTGGATCTATTGAGAAGCAGAGGTGGTCCTATGCTTGCGCAAAGCAATTGATTGAGAGGCTGATCTATGGTAGGTGAACTCGTCTGTTGCTCTGGCTGGTTAGAAGGCTTTTCTTAGTTTCTTTTGTATTTATTATCCACAGCTGAGGGTGCGGAGAATGACCTTGAATTCACTATTGTGAGACCTTTCAACTGGATCGGTCCCAGGATGGACTTCATACCCGGCATCGATGGTCCCAGTGAGGGTGTCCCAAGAGTACTGGCATGCTTCAGTAATGTTAGTTCAATTTCTTCTGGGAAATTTGAATTTCACACATTCATTTGTTTGTTCTCTGTAATATCTTTGACTTTGTATTACTATTATCTCTTGTTCTTTTTTTCTTGCTGTAGAACCTTCTTAGACGAGAACCGCTCAAGCTTGTGGATGGCGGTGAATCACAAAGAACATTCATCTATATCAAGGATGCAATCGAGGCGGTTCTTCTGATGATTGTGCGTACAGCATCCTTCCCCTCCATTTTCATTTCGCACAGGCTCTCAGAAATAATGTTTGAGTGGTTTGTTCTTCTCTATCAGGAAAATCCAGCTAGGGCGAATGGACATATATTCAATGTTGGCAACCCTAACAATGAAGTTACTGTCAGGCAACTGGCTGAAATGATGAATGAGGTGAAATGAGAATCATCTTTCGTACTTGGTGTTGCCATTTTTTTTTTCATTTTATTCAGCGCACTGTTATTGCTATTGACAGGTTTATTCGAAGGTTAGTGGAGAACCTAGTCTGGAAGTACCCACCATTGATGTAAGCTCCAAAGAATTCTATGGTGAGGGGTACGACGACAGTGACAAGAGGATTCCTGACATGACCATAATCAATAGACAACTTGGTATCACCCTTTTCCATCCACTTTTTATGCTTGGATCTTGAATTTCTCACAAATAATGAAACTGTGTACATATTTGTTTTTCAAGTAACGATGAGGGATTCTTGTTTAAACCAATACTTCTCTATTTCCTTCTCATTTCCCTGATTAAAAAAATTCTGCCCGTTTCCCTCCATTTTCTTTCATATCTTTTCCATTTCCTTTTTCCTTTCATCTACAAGTTGAAATCCAAACATGGAATTTGTTATTTTGCACTATTTTAGGGATGAGATATTCTAATTTTGTTTGGAATACCACAGGTTGGAATCCAAAAACGTCACTTTGGGACTTGCTTGAATCTACCCTTACCTATCAACACAGGACATATGCTGAGGCAGTAAAGCAGGCCATTTCAAAACCTCTTGCTTCTAACTAAAGGGGAAAAACTTTCCGAGTTGCACCGTGTGCTTAGGAGTCTACTGCATTGGGACGTGTTTCAATTCTTTCGAAGGTGTTATATTAAAGTCGATATTCCACATTCATTCTGGTATACACTACATATAATTTTTTTTTTGTCTTCCCTGTGTCGCTGGTCAATAGTTCACATGTCCTCAGGAATTTGTATCTGTAGTTTTCTTTGCTAAAAGCACCGTAAACTCTAAGTTCATTGCTACAAAGATGTCTGCAAATCTCAAATTTTGGCTGGGTCACGGGGTGTGCAAAGCCTGTTCTGATATTTCATGGATTCATTTCGTTCCTCTATTTTGCTTGTCCATTTAAGGAGTCTGTTGTATGTATTTAATAGTTTGATCCGGCCAGGATGCTGTTTACTTGAGTTATTAATAATATCTTTTATCTGTTTACTGCCTTCTTTGGTTTCTGGGAGGATGAAAAAGTACTTGAGGATGGTTTCTTGGCATTTGGCAACCATTGTTGGATGATTTACACCGGCTGGAAATGGATTAGTGAACTAATGTTCTGTGCCATTTTATTCGAGCATAGAACAAAGTGGGGAAATTTGTCTCCCCACAACCGTTTGTCATCGTCTTCTTTGCCTTCTGTTTTACATTTTTTCCTGATTTTCTTTGTCAAGTTTTTTAAAATTTATTTCTGCAAATTGGGTTGGGGATGGTGATCCAATTTTCAAGGGGAGTTCTGGGCATAGAGGGGGCAATCTTTCTGTTTTCAACACGGATGGTACAGTCAGTGCGGACGATCGGGCTGCCTCTAGCGGGCTTATTAGGAATCATACTGGAGGTTTTTTCGCCGGCTTTCATAGGAGAATTGGTCGGTGCTCAATCTTAGCAAGTTAGCTGCTGAACTGTGGAGTATTTGGGATGGTCTCAATCTTTCACACCATTTCTTTTGGTACAAAATATGGAAGTGCATATATGGTACTCCGTCATCTCCGCCGGGGAGTATTGTCCCGGCACCCTGTAAGGGACCCCAACGCACCTATGCCGGAGCCAAAGTCATAGTCACACCATGCGCAGGTGGTGTTAAGAGTATGGAGACTTAAACCTGGACCTTGTCCAACCAAATTCGAATTCCAAAACACCGAATCAACCCCTCATTGGTATCTTTTACGGTACTCCGTCATCTCCGCCGGGGAGTATTGTCCCGGCACACTGTAAGGGACCCCAACGCACCTATGCCGGAGCCAAAGTCATAGTCACACCATGCGCAGGTGGTGTTAAGAGTATGGGGACTTAAACCTGGACCTTGTCCAACCAAATTCAAATTCCAAAACACCGAATCAACCCCTCATTGGTATCTTTTACGGTACTCCGTCATCTCCGCCGGGGAGTATTGTCCCGGCACACTGTAAGGGACCCCAACGCACCTATGCCGGAGCCAAAGTCATAGTCACACCATGCGCAGGTGGTGTTAAGAGTATGGGGACTTAAACCTGGACTTTGTCCAACCAAATTCGAATTCCAAAACACCGAATGAACCCCTCATTGGTATCTTTTACACAGTGAAGCCATCTGCTCATCCAATTGTTGGTAGCAACTCATGAAACCAGTTCACATCCTTTGATCAACCTTATTACTGGCAGCAAGTATCTACTGGCGAGCTTCACCGCAGGGAGGATTGGACATGGATGTTCTTCCAGGCCTCATTCAATTGCATGGAAAGGATAGAAAAGACTCTGAAAATTAATTTTTTCTTTAATTTTTTGTGAGTTCGGTTACCAAGAAAGTCATATGACCTACAATTTCAACTTTATCACTGAGAAGCACTTCCTGCAAATTAAGTCTTGCCTAAAGGAAGAAATTTTAGTTTTTTCGCAAGATTTCTTGTCAAGAGAACGCAAACAAAAAAATAAATTCCGTTTTCTTTTACTTCACCTTATTTCACTTTACTTGATAATCCCTTTCCTATACTACATAGTACATTCCCAATCCTTTTCTATACTACATTTTCAATAACTGAACGGAGCCGTCAAGAAAGGATTGAAGTTGTGGACGGATTTTGTAGTTTATTTATGTTCCACCCAACGTCTTGTTTTTCCAATTACAAAGAAAGACTTTGTAGGGGTTCATAATTTAGTTTTCTCCTCTTTCTGATAAGAAAAAATTGAGAAATCCTTCCTAGTGAAATTGGTTGTCTCAGGTCCCATTCCATTAAGGTTTTTACTTTCTCCGTCCTAATTTACTTGTCCCAGTTTTATTCTAACTGAATAAAAAAACTAGTTATATCTTTAAATTGGTAATGAATTTTATATCCAATATGGATCTTATTTGATAGATCTCGATTTGTTCTGTAATACAAT
Organism: Rhododendron vialii; assembly: GCF_030253575.1. Lineage (NCBI taxonomy): Eukaryota > Viridiplantae > Streptophyta > Magnoliopsida > Ericales > Ericaceae > Rhododendron > Rhododendron vialii. The sequence continues at coordinate 39,679,765 of NC_080557.1, read as the reverse complement.
GTTTTCAAAATCACCTAAAACATTATAAATTACAATATATAATTAATTGAAAAGTAATACAAAACTTCCAAAAAGGAAAATGGGGTATTTTTTAAGTACTTATTTTCCGTTTTACGGGATAAGTCATTCTCTCATAATACATCATCTTTAATTCAAAATATATGTACTTATTTTTAATTAGTAGAACACACCCTCATCTCACAGTGGAGGAAGAGAAAAAAAAACCCCAAAAAGGAGGGACTTCACGCCCGGTGGGACTCGAACCCACAATCGCCTGATTAGAAGTCAGACGCCTTATCCGTTAGGCCACGGGCGCTTAGTTGTCATCTCCTCGTAGTAATTAATTTATATACTCAACAAGTCTGCAAGATAGCACATTTTCTTTTTCCTTTTTTTTTTTTAAATCCTCCATCTTACGTACTACAGTATTTTTCTTTGGTCATATCATTTCCATTTTCCACGAGTGTTGGCCATGTCATTTTTGATACGTACAACCACTTTTGTACAATTTAGTTATTTAAAATTGTCAAGTTATCTTCCAAAATAAGCAATCTCCTGTGATGCTTAGATATCAACAGAGAAAATATTATTAGTATTTAAAAGAGTTATTATCGGATTTCATTTTTAATTTTTTACTGAAAAAATTCTTGCTAAATTTATGTGGTTCAAGTTACATAGATTATGCAAAATAATTTTCAGCGTTCAGTATAAGATAGTCTAGACAGTGAATTACAATAATAAAAAATAAGTTTTTTATTAGCAATCTTTTAAAAATTTAGGTCATTTATATTAAATCTAATGTTTAAATACTTTACATAATTATCCTCCCCATTTACATATGTTTACAGGATTGTCAAATTGTGGATCAAATTTGCATTTGCTATATGATATGACTCCAGATAAATTTTATGCAAGCATATGTTTTGAAAAACAAAAAATTTGCCTAGCCCTAAGGGTTAGTCTGATTGATTAGTTGGTTTGCTTCTCACACAATTGAACACATAGTTCCGGATGTGTATGATGTTGTCTCAGACAAGATGGGGAAAGAAATTACTAGTTGAAATGCGTGCAAACTGAGCCGGGACACGAACCACAAAGAGAAAAAGAAAAACAACGAGCACAAAAAAACCAGAAAGTCTACACACAGACAATCTATGCACAAATTGTGCACAGTTTTAATGTGGGGCCACTACGGGTCCCACACAAATAATTCAAGTCGTTCATTAAATGTAAAAAAAAATTTTAACGGTTCCCGCAAAAAATCAGCTCAATCCGATATCTATAAATGCTCGATTCAATTGTCGAACTCTTCATTCAGATTTAAGAATAATGAAAAGCTAGACGATTGGATCGAGCATCTATAGGTATCGAATTGAGCTAATTTTTTACGAAAACCCTCAAAAACTTATTTTAAATTTAATGAACGACTTGGATTATTTTGTAGAACCCGTGGTGAACCCCACAACAGAATCTGTGCACAGACTGCTGTGTGTAGTAGGGCTCCAAAAAAACAGCTAAAAAAGCACATGGTGGAAAAATTCGATTAATAAACCGAATTGAAACGAGCTGGTGATGACATACTAATGGTAAAAGTCGTCTTCTTCGCTGTCCGACGGCTTTTCAAAAAATTTCATCAGTCTCTCACCTCCAATTTTCAAACCCCACCCCCTCCTCTACAATCTCTCTCTCTCTAGATCTCCTTCTTCCTTCTCTCTCTAAACCACCATTCCCTCCCCCAATTGCACACCGATCTCGACCAAGATCTCGCTCTTCCTCTCCTCCTTCTCCCTCCTCAATCCTCCCACGAACGGCTACGATCTAGATAGATAGATAGAGAGAGAATTGTAGGAGGCGTCCTCTCGGCTGGATCTGAGAGGCGATGGCATTATCTGGCATGAGAGGCTTGTCCGTCTTCATCAGCGACGTTCGCAATTGCCAGAACAAGGAGCAGGAACGCCTTCGCGTGGATAAAGAGCTCGGCAACATTCGCACTCGCTTCAAAACTGAAAAGGTTTTTTTAGGGTTTAATGTTCCCTTTGACTGTAGTACGAAATGTTGTTTTGCTGAGGACTAGTAAAAATGTTCCACTTCGTTGTGTCTTATTTGGTTTGCGTATTGAAACTGAGATCAATTCCTTTTCATCGAGGCTGGGCAGTAAATAAGATGCAATTGTATTGAGGTTTAATGAAGTTCTTGTGCGTTTGGCTTGGCCGCAAGTAGAATTGTTCAAGAGCTAATATGATAGAACTAGGCCTCTGGGCACACCCGATGCTTGTGCAAATCGTGCTATGCGAAAGATTAAAACAGGAAAATCCGTAATCAGCTCTTGGATGTGAAAGTAGAAAAGAGGGTAGAAAAAAAATTGGGGTGACAGTTTTTTTCTTCCTTCTTGGCAGTTTCTTGAGGTAGTTGAAGGGGGTAGTTTGGTAAAAAAAACTAAAGTGTGAGCTAAGCCTCAAAAGTCAGTTCATTTTCTCTTTATAAGAGTAATAGATATTAGATATTAAAAATAGAATTTAGGATTATGTAGCGGAGAATATTGAAGAGAATTGTATCCTCTATGAACTTCGGCCAGCTCTTAATAGTTCATACTTTTATCTAGCATCCGTGATTGATGTATCGTCAATCGTGAAGTTGCTGCAATCTCTGTGGAAGTATTTTGTCATTTGTGCCAACAGGCAATAGTTAGCCCCGATGACATGCTGATTCCTGGGTTTGATTTGCTCCAACCTTTTTTGTTTTGTTAAGGCCAACAACAATCAAATTATAAAATCGGCAGTGGCTCGACAAGCCAGTCAACTACCATACCACTCCTAATGTATGCATGGAAATAAAGAATTAACGAAATTGATTCAAAGATATGCATGGAAAATCTAAAACGGAAAAACCACTGGAGAGAGAATCAGGCACTATTCCCTTATGGAAGATACTCCGCAATTTAGGTCATACAACCTCTTGCCGAATCCATGTACACCAAGCCCGCGCTTGATGCTCCATCAATGATACCCAGGCATTGTTTTTATTGCTCAGGCGCACATTTTTTCACTGAGTGATGTGGCATCCATATGTTTTTCTTTTGGTTCTGTATAGACTGTATTTCCACGTTCTTTTGTTGTCTTTTAACCTTTCCCCATGTCTTGCCCATGTCTTTTCCCATGTCTTGCCCATGTTTGTTCTTGTAAATGCATGCTTTCAGGTTTTCAGCATATTTGGAGAAGTGACTTGACTATTGGATTTTCATTATTTTAGGGTTTGACGCCTTACGAAAAGAAGAAATATGTTTGGAAAATGCTTTACATCTACATGCTCGGTTACGATGTTGATTTCGGCCACATGGAAGCTGTTTCTTTAATATCCGCACCAAAGTATCCAGAGAAACAGGTGATGTGTACTGTGAAAACTTTATTTATTAGTCATTTGCAATATGCCTCCCATTATTTGGTATTATACAACAGATGTAATGCCTCGTAATATGCCGATCCAGAAGGGAAATTACTCTTTGCATGAGATTATGGCCCTTGATCGAGCACAATAGCGAAGTAGCACACTCGTAAACAACCCCATTTGGTTGGGAGAAGACTGTTGAGGAAAGTTGCAATTGGATGTGAGGAGACACCAGAATAGTGTTGCACATTCTTCGGTTGAACTCAACCCCAAAAACTAGCTATTGAAGCGAGGGTCCCATCACGCTTACATACTTCATATTACTTTGGTACCTAGACGATGTGGAATTTCTTCACACCCTTCCTCACCCATAGCGTGCTCACTCGGCACCACCTGCCGCATGCAGACCAGAGACATGCACCCTACGCCCGTACCCATCTCTGGTACCATGTTAAGTTACCAGTTGTCCCAACTCCCAAAAGTTTAAGCTATTAGGAAATGGGTCCAACAATGTGTATCATACTATTCAACATCCTCCCTCACACACAATCCCGTCTTATATTTGGAAATGCAAATTTTCATAGGTAGAGCGGAACAGAATACGTAGAGGAGAAGCAGAATGCAAATAAGGAACAAATGCAAACAGAGAGACTTGAACCCATGACCTCTCCTAGCCTGAGAGACTTGAACCTAAGACCTCTCCTAACCTGAGCTTTGATACCATGTTACACGGTCTTGTGTGGAACTCAACCCCAAAAGCTAGCTATTGAAGTGAGGGTACCCTCGCTCTAAAATACTTCATATTACTTTGGTACCTGGACGACGTGGGATTTCGCCTCACAAATGGAACTAAGGCTATGCTGCTACACAAAGCAAACACTTTTTGCAGAACAGTAACGGGACAGGTCTTGTGAAAACTGTAACTCTACCATTTCCGTTGTACCAAAAAAAAAAAAGGTAACTCAACACCAAAAAAGAGTTATGGATTGGTGATTATGTGGTATTTATCTGACGAAAATAGTTTTTTACTATTTTTTTCTGGTTCTGTTTATATTTTGATTAATTTGAAAGACAAAACATTCCACTATTCTAAGACAACTTGGTTTGTTGGCAGAGATGCTAAAAATCTCAGACCAGTTTTCTTATTGTTTAGAATGCTTTGACCTATGAATAACAGCATCTTGGATGTTTTTGTGGACCATGCTTTGACTTATATCTTGAGTCCATAAACTAATTAGTAATTAGGTGGTGTAGGACGAGTGTTGAGGACACTGTCCTCTAAGTAGGAGCGGTGAAAGGGCTTTTATCAACGCCGACGCTAGTTATATCTAGTTTTTTGTCCAATGCTTGATAAGTATATGGGTATTTGAGTTTGTATGTGGTAATTAGGTAAGCAATAAAAAGCATTGGCTGTGAATAGCAATTAGGGGTATTTGGAATGTGGTTCTTGTTTCATGGAGTATGTCGTGGGTTTTTCTTGCGACGGTGATGGAGCTTATTCAAGAATGGTATGGGGCCATGGGGCTAGAATGGGTAGAAGAAGACGGAAGCTTTGTATTATGATTCCGCTGTGCTTGATGTGTTTAATTTGGAGAGAGAGGAATCGTAGATGTTTTGACTGGGATAATAGGCCATTCTTCAACATTAAAAGTCTGTTGATTTCTACTTTGTTTAGTTGGGAGTTAAGGGAGTCAGGAGTGTTACCCTACTTTGAGTCAATTCTTTGACATGCTAGATATTTTTTGAGTATAGTTGGGTTTGTAGGGCCTTTTATTATTTATGAACCTTTTTCTTTTCTTTTTTTTTCCTCGCTTTCTTTTGTACATGGGTGGCATCCCCTTGATGTCTTTTCAATAAAATCTTATGACTTATCAAAAAAAAGTGAATAGAAATAAGGGGTTGCGCATATTAGTCTTGGGTTTATTTGTTTGGGGTTTTCACATTTTTAGATAGAAGGGATAATTTCAACTTACATTTGGTTATGGCTCCAAGAGCTGTACAAGTTCATACACCTTAGTGCTGAGAAGAAACAATGATGTGTATTACACTAATTTTTTTATTAAACCACACAACCCGTAAGAAGTTTCAAAACTCTGAATCACTTAAACCTGACATCAATGCTGCGCACAAGCGGGTGGTAAGGAAGCAAGGTCAGTCATGCAACATACATATGCCGTGATAGAAGAGGTGGACAAGCTCTTAGAGGCAAGGGCGATTGAGGAAGATCATGATCCAGACTGGCTTTCCATTACTGTGGTAGTGGAAATAAATAACGGCAAGTGGAGTGTCTGGACTTTATCAGCCTCAATAAGGCTTGTTCAAAGGATAATCTTCTCTTTGCCCATGATTAGGCCAGTTGGTGGACGCAATGGCCAGATATGCGCTGATGAGCTTGGTTGCATGATGGATGTCCCCTCTCTCGTAGATATACCTCCACTTTTCCAAATGGTTGCTTTGGTTTTCAGCACTTGGAAGAAACTAACTCGTCACTGAAGCTTATGGTTAACTATAGACCCACATACTTTTCTCATTCTGATCATCAGGGTGGACGGTTTAATTTTTCCTGTTTTGATTGCTCAATGAGATAGCTCTCTTGAGGAAATGTGTTTTGTGTGTGCCTGCTCTATGAGAACACTGGGTAATAATTTCTACATAGATGTTATAAATGGAAATTTGGACATTGATTGAAAATGTTATCATTATTTCTGTGTAATGCAAGTTGAAGCTAAAGCTCTATTTTACTGGTGTTCATGTGTTATGAAATGTTTTCTTGCTCTCTGTCTTTAGCAAGGCTTTATTACTCTTGCCGTTCAAAAAAGAAAAGAAAAAGGAAGGCTATATTACTCTCCACCAGAAAATTTGACTTCTACCATACTACTGATGGCTGCAGGTTGGGTACATAGTGACATCATGCTTGCTCAATGAGAATCATGATTTTTTGAGGTTAGCAATTAATGCTGTCCGCAACGATATCATTGGTCGGAATGAAACATTTCAGTGCCTGGCATTGACTTTGGTAGGCTACTTTTTTAATAGAACTGTGTTTTTATTGTACTTACTTCAATATGGTGCCTCTATACAACTTGTTCCTATAGTCATGCAGAAATATTCTATTTGTGTTATGAAGGATTTTTGTCTGTTAATTATTTCTGTAAGCGATTTGGAGCATTGTCATTTATGGTTCTTTTCTCTAATACTGTGATGAATGTGTGCTACACATTCTTTTCTTTCCTTCTTGTTGCTTTTTTTAGTTCTGCTAAGGGTAATTGTAGTGCTTCTTCCAAAATAAGCTGAAGCTGCAGACATATTGTCTTGTCATGCAAAGCTTACGAGAGCCAACTTTTGAGTGGTGACTTTTTCTTTTTGATGTTCTACACCTTTTCCTTCCTTTTTTCTGAGATACGTTTTGGTACATCTGGAATATATGCTTCCGTGCTGCTCACATGTTAACTTTGAGACCTTACAAGTTATGACTCGGTACTTGGTATCTATCTCCAGTTGTGAAGTCCAACTGATATTGCAGATTGGGCGACCTTGGATCCTTATGGACGGGACAGAGGACCAATTGTTCGGTAGTGCCTTATCTTTTGGTCAAAAGCAAAATGAAGACCCAATCGAAGAACTTGAAACGATTACTTCAGTCATTAGTCTATATGAGCTTTCTTATACAACATGACTTAAGTAGTAAAACGTCCTCTTACTTGTGGCGTGTTTTATATTGTATAACTCTATATATAACAGCTAAGTGTTGGGATTTGCACATGCGAATGAGGCATAATACGATCATGAGCAGTCATAGGCTGACTTGGACGTATCTGTTTAAATCGTTTTTGAGTTGTTTTGGTTTGGGATACATTTGGGGTCGCATTTGATTCAAAATCTTTTCAGAATTTTCCAACGGTTAGGTAAAGATATTAAACAGGTTGCCTAAGCAAAAATCTCTGTTCTCGGAATATTATGGCTCCAATTAAATAGATCATATGTGTATTCCAAATCTTTGGATACTTTGCATTCTTTCAAAACTTTCACTTTCATAAATATTTCTGCAGGTTGGGAACATTGGCGGGAGAGAATTTGCTGAATCATTAGCACCGGATGTTCAAAAGTTACTTGTAAGTGGAAAACATTTGCAGAATGAAGTTGTAAATCTTGGAATATGAAGGATATTGACTTTAATTTCTTATTCCTTCAGTTTTCTAGTAGTTGTAGACCGCTTGTGAGAAAAAAGGCAGCTTTGTGTCTCCTTCGCCTGTACAGGAAAAACCCTGACGTTATCAATGTAGATGGATGGTAAGCATGGCTTTGGATTCTCTGGGCCAGGAAGTCTCCTATGGTTATGTAGCGTAAGATTATATTGTCAAGTCTTTTTCACCTTATTTTTCAGGTCAGATCGAATGGCACAGCTATTAGATGAACGTGATCTCGGTGTTTTGACATCTTCCATGAGCCTTCTTGTTGCTTTTGTCGCAAATAACCATGACGCTTATTGGAGCAGTCTTCCAAAGTGTGTGAAAGTTTTGGAAAGGCTAGCTAGGAACCAGGACATTCCACAAGAATATACTTACTATGGTATCCCATCTCCATGGCTTCAGGTTTGTATCCCCTTCTTTCAAAACTGTTTGTATTTTATTTGAGGTCAGAAGTTAATCCAAGTCACATTGGCCAGTCAAAGCCGGCTGATGAGCCAGCCGAATTCAAACATGAAGCCAAATTTTGGATGATCCACTCAAGGGTTGTAGGACAGGGTTAGGGTTGGAATTCAACTGTCTTCATTAAGGAGATTCACGATTCTAAATTGCATTGTATGGATTCAAGACTATATTGCTGAATGTGAGGAAAGTTAGGGATTAGCCTATGGCAAGCATCACATATGGAACAATAGAAAAGCCCTACTGATGCAGGACAACTGAAGGAAACTTGGGGTATTGTTGCTTAGAATAGGAATTGTGGTGGCTCTCGTGGGTTCAGATAACTGACATATATAGGGTTAAGGTTGTAAGAGGAAGAAGAAAAATTCTAGGGTTTGATGATGAATAGGAGTGAGGTTTGGTTTCATTTCCAAAAGTTATCAGATTTGTGGAATTAGTTACTGGATTTTCTAGACAACTGTGAATTCAAGATTTGAAGTGTGGATTGTGTTAGACATCCTACTAAAAAACAATTGGCAATGAGTCGAGAAATGCTTCTATCTTCAAATGTGCTAATTATGCCGATCTGGGAAAGCTTTAGCACCTCCTTGCATATGCAACCCCACTCATAGGTGAAAATGTATACAAAAGAACCCATAAGTATAGATAAATCATTTAAGGTGCACCTATGACAGAAATCAAAGTGTTCTTAAGCGATAGCTTTATGAAAGTAACCGACTCTCAGTGCATGATATATCGTTGACAAATTTACATTTGATCCTTACGGTTGGTGCAGGTTAAGACAATGAGGGCTCTTCAGTATTTTCCAACTATTGAAGATCCAAACACTAGAAGATCATTGTTTGAGGTTACTACTCTTTCCCAGAGCAACCATCAAATTATCATCAGATTTGATAGTTGTAAGAAATCTCATTTGGCCATTATAGGTTTTGCAACGGATATTAATGGGAACAGACGTCGTGAAAAATGTGAACAAAAACAATGCATCACATGCTGTTCTCTTTGAAGCCCTTGCTCTCGTAAGTTTGCATCCCTTCTTTAAGCCGATCAGTGAGTAAGAGATACTGTAGGACTTACATATGGCTAAGAGAAACTATATGTGCAATTCATCGTGTAAATTTTCAATTACCTTGCTTGTCCTTTTAAGGTTCTTCATGTATTATTTTCAGCAGTGATGGACTCCAGAAATTCCTTATGTTATTTCTGTTCACGTGTACTCGTTCCCGCATTTGCATTAGTCTTTAAAATATGAAAACTAAACTTACGGTGAATGAGCAACTCCTAATACGCACCGACGGAATGAGGGTGATCCTGCATGAATCCAGAGTGATGCCAGAGTTGCACATTTGAAAGCTAGAAGTAGTGTTATCATCATGAATGTCGTAAGTCATGCAACTGATTGTTTAGCTAGGGTTTGAAACAATTTCTATTAGAAAATCCAAGGCACTTTCAGTATTACCCTCCCTGTAAGGGCAACAAGTTCCATGCACAAAAGGTTCAAACCTCTATTTCTCTAGGGGTGTAACCGGGCCCCCATTCTTACAGGCAAGAAATAAATAGGGTGCATACCTGTGTATTTTTTAGCAGTTGAGTCGGGCCCCTATGTCATTATGGGCAAGAAGTACAACCCAAGTACCCCCTAAAAGCATCAAAACCAAGGCACATAGGGGATTCCATCCCTGTAGTGATATGAAACATTTTTAGCGCTTTTTTTTGGTTAGTCCCTAAGTGGCAAAGCCAATACACGCCTTTGATTCTATGTCCTCAAAACGGCACAACAATTTCTATGCATGAAAGATTAAATAAACATGCATTTTTTTTCAAGAGTGCTATCTCTTACGGGTTCTATCAGCCCAGTTGTTGGCCTATCATGGCTAGGAACAATAGCCAATAAAGAAAAGGATGCTGCTTTAAAATGTTTCAAACATGTACAAGCAGATTTTTTTTTTTATAACTCGGTATCAGGCACAATGGGCCGACTAAATTGGGTGACCAATCCACCATCCATTAGTACGCCAGTGTAGGGGAGGGGACAATCAAAGCTGGAGCAAAGCTCTTTATGGACTGGCCTGAAATAGGAATTGATAGCCCGCGGATCGGCGTCGAACCCAGACCTCCCTTGGTTTTCCTTCCCTCAAGATATTGCTTTTAAATATTTCAAAAGTTTACCGGCAGTTGAGCACATATCACCAGCTGGATAAACTGTAAAACACAACAGTCAGGGCAATGTTACCTTTGTTCGGTTCCCATCTCTGAAAAATATTTTTTTTGTAATGAGTGGTAATGAGTGGAGAGAGATAGATAGAGAAAATTATTGAGAAACGTGCTGAGAGAAAAATGGGTTTCTCAAAGATGGGAACCAAACAAAGCGGTTATGTTTAGGCTCAAGCCGCTCAACTACAAGGGACAAACATGAGGTAAATAAGCCAGGGTTAACCTATGTAATGGCACAAAATGTAATAAAGTGAATAGCTCATGGTCTGGGTGGACAATAAACAAAGAGTTATGAAAAAATGCAAATAAAGCGGAAAGGTAATGGGCTTTATGGATTTATCACAATTAGAATGACATAAAAAGATGCATAAGATCGTGCAAGAACATTTACCATATGCCATCAGCAATAATGGATAAGGGAATAAGAAACAAAAATAATAATAATAAATCTTAGAGAAGGTGGGAAAGAAGGCTTTGGAAGTTGTGCAACTCTCCAAAATGTTATTCCAATGAACCCTCTTCTTATCAATGTAGTTGAACTTAAGTAGAGGGACAGGCAACCAACCTAGAAATAAACTAAATCTCTCATGCTTTGTACTGATGTTGTTAGCTATTGATTCAACTCCGATGCCCATGTGCTCATGTGACATAGAACCACCACCCAACCAAATCAAGTAGGTGCTTTTGAACTTGCAAGGAATGTGGAGCTATGATGTGTTTTCTTGTGCAATGTATTGTGTTTGCCTTGATTTCACCTTGGTATGGCTTTTGAGGGGTTCTTTCTGGTTGTGTGTTCTTATCACCATGTCACAGGTCATGCATCTAGATGCTGAAAAAGAAATGATGTCTCAGTGTGTTGCCTTGCTTGGGAAGTTTATTGCTGTTCGTGAGCCAAATATTCGATACCTTGGTTTGGTATGTTGCCAGAACACCAATGCTCTGTTTGTCATCTGTTGCACTTTCCTGTCTCATTGATGCAACTTATGTCCAAAGCATGCGAAGTCGGAGCTTGCAACTGTATGAATTTGAAGTCTTGATCCGGTTGTTTTATGTCTGGTTGCATGATGTATGAATTGCTCTGACACAGGAGAATATGACGCGGATGTTGATGGTTTCAGACGTTCAGGACATTATCAAAAGGCATCAAGCGCAGATCATCACTTCATTGAAGGATCCAGACATCAGGTTAGTGTAACTTGTTTGTAGAATTGCAAAAGTACTTTTTGCTTCGCCACTGGGTACAACGATTGGTTACATGTTAAGCAACGGGTAGAATTATACCTGGATGCTTTGTAATCTTGACAGACTTGTTGACCAATACATTGCTTATATTGGATGTGTAACGGATAACCATGGTTCTCATGGGTCTAAGTTTGCCCAGTCCACGTGTGCGGTGGGGTGTACATGAGTTTCCCCTCAAGGAAATAATCGTCATTGAAATAGAAACCAGATGGGTAAAAATCAGCTTGACCTATAGTATAGGTGCTGACCTAATTATTTTTGCCGGCACCTCTTTTCCTGGCATTCTTGCTTGCACTGTATTGTTCTGATAGTCTGAAATGCTCACTTGAGCAAAAAGTAATGCATCAAGTAGGCTTCTTTCCACATTACTCATTGTTAAGGATGTTCAGCTAGTTCTTTTATTCAGCGTAGCAGTACATTGTCGATCCTTGTAATGCCACCAACTATCCTAAGAGCTTAGGCTGTTATGGAATGGATCCAACGGTCTTATACCAAACGTACTATCCTCAGGGATAGTCACAATGACTCGGGTCTTACTGGTGTGGTAGGCATAAGTGTTACTGGTGTGAGTGCCGCCTAAGTGGACCCCCAGCGCCTATATTTTAGGGTCTAGGTGGTAATTATGCATTGTTACAAGAGTTGGCAATTAGTTGCTGGTTAATCGGTAGGGTATATTTCGTGACTTTTAAAAGTATTTTGAGGTTAATGGTGTAATAGTAAAAAATATGATGTTAAGTGTAACTTTACTAATACATATCTAAGCCCTAAATCGCTAACAATATCTATACATGGGACATAACCCGATATATATATATATATATATATATATATATATATATATATATATATATATATATATATTTAGTTTTACTTTTTAGTTGTTACTTTAATCTTAATTCATTTCTTACTCAAACTTTGGGGGAGGAGTGGAAACATTTTTTTAGTAAATGGAAAAAACAATTACTCTCTAGGCATTGAATGCGCCCCTCATCTGCCCAACTAGTGCCTAGCGATTTTTAGAACATTGCTTTTATCTGGGGTATCAGTTCCTTTGATGCGTACCCCAATAGAATGGAGATGAGAAATGAAGTCATTTTGGAATTTCATAAATGCTGCTATAGTACTTTTTACACCTCTTTTGGTGGAGTTTACACTTTAAGGGATATTATCTCTTGTTGACACTAATACAACCCTGTAGTATCCGGAGACGTGCTCTTGATCTGCTGTATGGCATGTGTGATGTTTCAAATGCAAAGGACATAGTTGAAGAACTATTGCAGGTACGTATCACTGTGCACCAAACATCTACTTCCTGTGATTTCTGTAAAACAAAATGGTGGAGTTAAAAAAAGCGATAGCAGCATGGCTCTGATAGTTATCTGTTTTCAGTATCTCAGCTCAGCAGACTTCGCCATGCGTGAAGAATTGTCACTTAAAGCTGCAATTCTAGCAGAGAAGTTCGCCCCTGACCTATCATGGTAATTATTATTTTTTCTATCTCAGAGAGAGAGTATGTATACGTTGTTTGATGAAGCTGCATATCAGATACTGTTGCATGGAGCATGTTCACCATACACATTGTATAACACCTGTATTATAAATGAGCTAATGTTCCCCTATTAATAGCACAGGAACAATGCTGCAAGTGTCCTATAAAGCCTTATTATCGCTACTAGAAATAGTTTTGCTAATCATCAATCCAACAAAATATCAAAATCACAGCAATCATGTTGAAATCAACCAAACTTCTGTACTTTTGTGACGGTTCATAGGTCCTGTTATGGCTTTTGGTGGAACCTACCCACCATGCTGTCCATTTCAGCCCCATAGCTTAATCAATATCAGTAACTGACACCTGGCCCCCTTTCCACCCTACATAAAAGATTCTCAACTCAGCAGCCAGCTTTTGAAGGATGTCAGGGAAATGTTCTGTATGCGGGCAGAAACTTTTTAACCTTGGTCTGTGTGTACATGGTGACATAGAATCGAGAAACATGAGTTGAGATAATCCTGTCATGTCCATGTGGTTGGGTTGGGGTGGGGCCTGGCAAGTTTGCATGACTGGAATTTTTTTCCTTTTGCAGGTTACATGACTGGACTTTCTAATCTTCATTTTGGTTGTTCAGGAAACATGAACTTTTGAACTACAAAACCATTGGCCTATAGCGTTTTGCCTATACCTAGAGTTGGATAACAATTGAACAAATATTTTGTTGGTCATATCACGAAAAGATATTGAGTTTATAATTTTTCTCAGGCTTTCAAGGTATTTATCTGGTTCTGATGTGGCAAAAATGACTATTTGAAAGTTATTAGATTATTGTGGACGACAATTATTATTGCTGAGTCTCTTGTGATGTCATAGATTTCTAATAACTACGCAGGTATGTGGATGTGATTCTTCAGTTGATTGACAAAGCAGGAGATTTTGTCAGTGATGACATATGGTTTCGTGTAGTGCAGTTTGTTACAAACAACGAGGACCTACAGGTGATTCAAACTTCTGTGCTTTGTCGTGCGCTTGTGTCTTTTGATGAAATTATGTCACTATTCGCCTTACGCTATAGAGTTTGTTAGCCTTATGCAGCAGTAAAAGCCAGAGAATATCTTGATAAGCCTGCTATACATGAGACAATGGTCAAGGTATGTAAATATCTGTTTTCTCTTCAACCGTGGAAAGGGACGTTTTACTTTGTTTTTTGGTGCTGCTAACTCATCATTTGAGCTAATTTAAGTATGACCCTTTGGCGTTGTGCCAACCCACCTGGGTAGGTTGCACTATTTGTTTGAGAAAGATATGCATTTTGTTCACATTACATGTTGAAACAAAGAGGTCGGAGCTGGTTCATATATTAAGCAAGGGGTTGCCTTACAGTACACTGTTTGTTTGTACGGGTTTTTTTGCCATCTGTGCATTACTCTTGACTAGCTTTCATTCCCAAACTTTGATAGTTTAATTTCCAAGTTTATTATTCATAATCAGATTAGATAGGCCAAGGTTAATAATTGAGAGGCTTCATTTGGATCCAATCATGCGTTACAATTGATTGGATCCTGCATTCATTCTTTTTTTTTTCCTTGGAACAGGTCAGTGCTTATATCCTTGGAGAATACAGCCACCTTCTGGCCAGACGGCCCGGGTGTAGTCCAAAAGAAATCTTTAGCATCATACATGAGAAGCTTCCTACTGTTTCGTAAGGGTGCTTGAACTTCTGCTCTTCTTATCTTTTCTTGGTAATATTCTCTCCATCATTTTACTATCTTAACCAATGTTATGCACGATCAGGACTTCTACGATTCCCATTCTTCTTTCAACTTATGCTAAGATTCTAATGCACACTCAACCCCCAGAGCCAGATTTACAGAATCAAATTTGGGCAATTTTTCGCAAGTGAGAAGAACCTATTCCTTATAACTTTTCCCTTCTATTTGTTTGGAGCTTGTAGCTTATGCTTTTTGACAAATTACTTGCAATACTTTTACTTACCCTGATATATATATTTTTTTAGGTATGAGAGTTGTATTGATGCTGAGATACAGCAAAGAGCTGTTGAATATATCACACTGAGCAGAAAAGGTGCAGCGTTGGTGGATATAATGGCTGAGATGCCTAAATTCCCTGAGCGCCAGGTACATTCTAGATCAATTGTGCACAGTCAGATCTAGCTCATTATCTTCTAGTTTTGTAGGATTATTCATCAAAATAGTTGATGAAAGGCCCCATGATAGAGTAGTTCTGTATAAAAATGTTATGTTCGTGGGCAGACAATGCACTTATAAATGCATAAATGTACACAGTTCATGTCTTCATGACACTAATCATGCATTCACTTTGGTGTTTAGTCTGCCTTGTTGAAAAAAGCTGAAAATACTGAAGCTGATACGGCGGAGCAAAGTGCTCTTAAGATACGGGCAATGCAACAGTCTTCTAATGCTTTGGTAGTGACTGACCATCACCCTGCCAATGGGACTCCACCAGTGAGCCAGCTTGCTATGGTAAAGATACCCAGCATAAGTAGTGTGGTAAGATATCTTTCCACTGCTTTTATGAACACATAATCGAATATTTAGACTACTATTTTAACTGCACAAAGAAACTGATTGTGGATCGAGTATAGGGACAGGATCACAACACGACTGATCAAGTGGTGACTCCGGAAAATGGGACTCTGAGTGTCGTGGATCCTCAACCTTCAGAGCCTTCAGTTGATCTCCTTGGTGATCTTTTAGGTCCACTGGCTATTGAAGGACCTCCTGCTGCTATGCAATCTGAGGATAATTCGGTCTCTGGAGTAGACGGTTCTTCATATGTTGACGAGGCATTAGCACTTGCAACTGTTGGAGAAGACGCAAACACCATCCAGGTTTCTGTTGCTTTATTGCACTTTTGTTGATTTTGTTCTGATTTCTGGAGAATCATTATCATCCTGGACTCCATTGCTAGACTGGGGTAATTGATACTCTTATGACTAACAGAGTAATAGTACGGTGATCAACTCAAATTTGTTTCAGTAAAGTTACTATATAAGTAATATCTTTCATGCATACTATTTTAACAGTTCAGAAATAGAATAGTAAAACATGAAAGAAAGTGGTTCCATCAAAAAGGGCAGGTCTGCAACTGAATGAGTGAATCAGTGATAGAGACTTAGATGGCGGCAGTTTTTAATGGTGCTACCAGGAAATGATTTTCTTTGGAACTTGTTGGTCAGAACTCCAATTGGTTTCGGATCACTAATGTCTGGTAACCTTCTATCCAATCTCCACCCAAAAATTTAAGAAAATTTATCAATTTTCAGGGAAGCTGGTTTGGGGCGTGTTCAAACTCAAAATATTCTTCCTATCAAAATTTAAAAAAAAAATTGACAATATTCTAGGCAAGCTTAAATAATATGACCCTGCAAAGATGGCAATGGTTTGAGCTAGACCTGGACTTTAGTGTTGCCAGATGGAAATTGTTACTTGTCAACATTGTCATATGTTTGGAATAGTGATTATAATATTGAGAATGGAATGCGGACATATAGCCTCGGTTTGTTTTTGTAACACATCCATAACACCGTGAATAAGAATTTGACCGATTTTTTACTTTGTCTAGTTGTTTTGGTAGACGTACTCCATGGGCTGCTGCCCCAACATATTGACTCTCTTAATGGGACTTGAAGACTTCTTACCATTCTTAACAGACGACTCAATACCTGGCTGATCCTTGAGCTAGTGTCTACATGGAATTATTACCATTTTGCCCAAAAAAAAAAATTATTTTTATGTCAGCCAGCAGGCATTACTTTTAATGACACCAAAAGGCCAAAGCAAAACAAACAGTACAATGTAGCTACTTCACAATGCAATTGTCTCTGCTTTTAATGTTTTATCAGCATTTAGATATTTTGTTCCATTTTATTTTGTATATTCTCAAAGGAGAAGATTATTCTCTTTACCAAACATATGCGAATCCAATCACGAGCTTACAACAAGAACAACAGATCTCTTGACAAATCTTAGGATAAAAAAACTTCTGCTGCTGTGCAATGTAAATAGAGAACAGTCTTTTTTTCATTTTATGCTTTTCAGTTTTCACATACTGCTTTCGTGATTTCGCAGCCTATAGGAAGTACTGCAGAAAGATTCCATGCTTTATTGCTGAAGGATAGCGGTGTCTTATACGAGGATCCTTGTATTCAGGTATGCTGTTCTCAGGTTGACTGTTCCTTATTGGAACTTAATTGTTAATTGTCAGTTGTATGGTTTCCATGCGAGGAAACTGATTTAGTGGCTATACTTTAGTTGACACTGCCTTCCCAAGGGTTACAGTAGTTTTCTTTGAAATACTCTCCCAGATTGGCATTAAAGCTGAGTGGCGAGCCCATCAAGGCCGACTTGTACTTTTCTTAGGAAACAAGAATACTGCTCCTCTAGTTTCAGTTCAAGCTCTGATAATGCCTCCTTCCCATCTGAAGATTGAGCTCTCAGTTGTTCCTGAAACTATTCCTCCACGGGCACAGGTCATACAAGTGGTTATACATTTACTTATCTGTAGTAACTGGTTCTTAGCTGCTCTTGTTTGTATTTTTGTTACTCCTTTTTCTTTAATGAAGACTTTTGGTTACTTAGGTGCAATGCCCGCTTGAAGTCATCAACCTTTGCCCAAGTAGGGATGTAGCTGTTCTTGACTTCTCCTACAAATTTGGAACTCAGGGGGTACTACCTATAACTTAAATTTAAGTGGTATTGCCTTGGTAATTCAACTAACTGTATGTATCATGTCCATCTACAGGTCAATGTAAAACTTCGCCTTCCGGCTCTCCTAAATAAATTTCTTCAGCCTATGTCAGTATCTGCTGAAGAATTTTTTCCCCAGTGGAGATCACTTTCTGGACCTCCTTTGAAACTTCAAGACGTGGTATGTAAACTCTACCTTCTTTTTGAAACTTCAAGATGTTGGGCCTTAAAGCGAGCTTAAGATCTTCATCCCGAGCTCTGTTAAAGCAGATTTGTTTCTCATCTCGTTGGACTCTGTTTAACCTTGTCAAATACAGTGGGGAGACATATCAATACATATTTGTGTATGCTACTTGAGGAGACAATACACATTTCTCAAGCTTG
The DNA here is from genome assembly GCF_030253575.1 of Rhododendron vialii. Classification (NCBI taxonomy): domain Eukaryota; kingdom Viridiplantae; phylum Streptophyta; class Magnoliopsida; order Ericales; family Ericaceae; genus Rhododendron; species Rhododendron vialii. Next base: position 39,661,670 of record NC_080557.1, on the reverse strand, counting down.
ATTAAAAAATTCCCCTTTACAATTGTGGAGTCTTGAGGGGAAAATATATCAGAGAAGTTTTCAAATATCGTTTTACACCTAAATAAACAGATTCTGTTGTCAAAGCCTTTGTGAGGAGACCTTGTCAGTAAGTACTGAATCTAAAAGGGAAGAGCGGTTTAGAGGTTTAATTTCTACTCTTGTCCCAAAAGTAAAGCAATCATTAAATAGTGTTCAGGAGTCTTGCTACTTGACTCTCGAAATTCATCAACGTTTAACGAGTTCTTCATTCTTGAACTAACAAGAATGAAAGAGATCACCCAGTAGGGGTCCATGTTGAGTGTTCTGCATTATTCCACAAGTTGGCTTATCTCTCAGTCATCAAGACTCAAATCAGCATTCTCACTTATCGTTGAAGCTACCATTGACAAATATATGTGTGACTTATCTTTTCTATTTATGTTCCAAATTTGACAGGTTAGAGGTGTAAGACCGATGTCTCTCTCTGAAATGGCCAACCTGTTTAACAATTTCCGGTTGTTGGTCTGTCCCGGACTTGTAAGTTTTTTTTATCCCCTCCACCTGGGCCACCTCCTCTCACATAGTCAAGGTGTTCTTACTGTTTGATTTCCTGTTTCAGGATCCAAATCCCAATAATTTAATTGCTAGCACAACTTTCTATTCAGAGAGTACACGAGCCATGCTATGCTTGGTAAGATTTGGCTTTCAATATCTAGTTGCCTACTATTCCAGTCAATCCCATTATTGCTAATGGTAGGCACCCATTCTGCAAAGAACCTATGCTTGGATATAACAACCCGAACAAAGCTAGGCCTTTTGCCCCAATCATTCAGGGTCATGGAAATCCTTTTTCACCATTCCCCTTCTCAGTGGGCCAGTGGCTATATGGTCAGCTAAACTTACACAGTTGGGGTCAGCTACCTGCTTTATCAATAGCATTTTATAACCTTTTAGATAAGAAATTTTGCTGAATTAAAGTACTCAACTTCGTCAGAAGTGTGCTACTTGCCTCTTCTCTTTTCTTTTTTTTTTTGTTTCCTTTTTTATTATCTTTGGAGACCGCCTCTCCTGCATTAGTTAAGCTGATGTAGGATAAAAAAACAACCACCGCATTCGCAATGTAACACTAACTGCAATTTTTTTCTCATTTTATTTTTGTTGTTATTTCTTTGGGTGGTTTTCAGGTTCGAATTGAAACAGATCCGGCAGATAGAACACAGCTACGTATGACAGTGGCCTCAGGGGACCCTACACTAACATACGAGTAAGTCTCCTTTCAGGTTCCAATTGTGTACAATTTAGCTTCATTTCAACTTGATGCCGTAATTTGAGCCCATTTGTACAGGTTAAAGGAGTTCATCAAGGAACAATTAGTTTACATTCCTACAACTTCCGGAGGCACCACAGCAGCACCTCCGCAAGCTCAACCAACCAGTCCTCCGACAACGGTCTCAGATCCTGGGGATATTCTTGCCGGTTTGCTTCATTAAAGTGGATTGCTGTCAATTGAAGAATTTTTTTTTCTACAAAGCTTGTAAAAGTGATTATACATACAGCCGATCATCCCCGAGTGAAGAAGTGAGTACAAGCACAAATACGATGCCAGGGCTTGCGGACGTAAGTGGTGAGCTTACATGTGACCGGCTTTGTGTTTTGAGTTGGAGTTTTGCGAGGGGGGATGGCTTAGGCTTTCGTTATTCTTTCTGCACAACTATGCTGTGCTTTGTGAGTTTTCCTCTTTCGGGTTGAGGTTTGGCTTTTTTATTTTTTGTTACAATTTTTGGACCTTTTCCTCTTACAATCTAGGGAGATTCCATTGGATTGGTTTATGTACTATATTATGCAGTGGATGAAGTAGGACCCGTTGTAACAAATTTGTTGTTTGTCGATACACTAATATTTCCAATAAAAGTAATTCCGATTGGAAAGAAAACTAATGCAGCAATTGATTGCACTTTATGTCCGTTTCTTCACCATCTTATGGGTTTCTGATTTTACTTGGACTGTTGCTTGCACAAGGCTGGGATTAACGAGTTACAATCCAAAGGGATAGCATACATAGCCTTGTAGAACGGTTTCATATATATTCATGTGTAGTGCTTTTTCAATAGGAAAAGGTAAATTTTCATTGCATAAAATCATGTTATGGAAGGCCTAATATCATGGCTTTTCTGTTCATTAGTCAACATTGGATGCATTCACTTCCGTTTCATTCCTCTTTTATGGTAGTTTGATCTTTACAGCTTTGAGGGTGGCAAGTGTTTCGTTGTCAAGAGGATCTGGGAAATTCAATGTATTTACCATGCTACAGTATGTCCAATGTACACTGCCTAGGGTGATTCCCAGTTAGGCTGAACACGGGAAGAAGAAGAAAAAAAAAATTTACTAGCACCTTGATATGAAGAGCTCCCTGGAAAAAGTTCCTTCTGCCAAACAATGCAAAGTCCTAACAAATATTGTAAATAAAATAAGCGGTAGTTCTGATTTACACGGGAAAATAATTAGATAAGCACCCAAAAAACCTGCTTATCTTCTCATATTGAGATTCCTAATATCACTAGGGGGAGCAACTATCAGAAGTGAGCTGTGTAACATTTGTAGCTTCTAATGGGAATCTAACCAAAACTATGATTGGAAAGCCAATCTCCAAAAAATTCGCATTTGTCAGAAACAGAATTGTATCAGATGAGAGGAACTTGCCATGAAGCAGCACTGTCTTATCACCGGAGAACAAATTTGGTACATGTACAAAGCACTCCAGCTCAGGAAGTTCGCTGCAGGCCCATGGCTAGTCCACCGAATCCGAAATCACCATTACATCTGATTATTCCAAACCTCCGGTGTTGATTAACAGTTTCCAACTACAAGCCTATGGTCCATTTGGCAACTCACGGTTAAAGATAGACAAAAAGATCCGAAACCCAAATAAAGTGATCAACTACTGCCACTCCCGGCAATTGACACACCTCCAATTGCCCTCCCAAGATGACTGCTCAACCCCGGGTACACAATCAGTATGCATGGATAACCCACAAATTTCACAAGAAAGATCAGGACATGGATCTTTGCGCGAACACTTGTGACAAGGTGCTGAATCAGTAGTACCCGTTCCACACTGCTCAAGATATCCATCCCTTGAAATTTCAGATGAATTTTCCCAACCCCCCATTACAAACCCAGATGCATCAACTTCATCTAACCGGCCACCATCATCAGCTACCAGCAGCTCTGTAAAAGAGAAGTAGGTCTGGGGTTCAAATTCTACATCTTCATGGTTTAGACCTTCGTAATCAACAAATGTACCATCTTCAAATCCATTTTCAGAAAGATCCCACTCTACATTGGGAGAGAATGATTCCTCTTTAGAGTTCGGGAGATTTTGTTCAATGGGCATGGATAACTCAACCCGAGACACAACTTCTATATTGTTTTCAGTCTTAATATGCCTTCTAACTGGTAGTTTCTGAGGCCCAGTTCCAGAAGCAGTAGCTGTAGCAGTATTCCATTCCAAATCCATCTCCGAATTGTTTTCTGAAAATTGCTCTACCTTTGAAGGAGATAAAAGACGAGGATCTCCCTTTCCTGTGTTCACGACTTCCTCAGTTTTTGGCAACATTTTAGGGTAAGAAAACTCAGTCTGAGAATTATTTGCTGTGGTTCCATCTACATTGTGCCCATTCTTTATAAGCCTTCGGAATGTGAGTTTCTGAGTTCCAGTTTCAGAAGCAGTAGCCTTGACAATACTCCATTCCACATCACTGTGTTTATTCCGTTCTGTAAATTGCTCAACTTTCCAACCTGGAAAAAAACGCGGATCCTCCTTCTGCACATGCCCAACTTTCTCAGCTTTGGGCATTATTTTAGGGTTAGATTCCAACTCAGTAGGGGGCTCAGAAATATTCCCAGAATCGGACTCCAATCCAGAATTCATTGCCTTTGGAGCTGCCCTTGTGCGTGGCCTCTTGGCCTCTAATTTTTTTTTGTTTTCCGGATCCATGTAAGGGCACAGAGGTGTTCTTATCCTACGACATCTACAACATTTGAATCCCATCAATTCACTAATTTTCGACTCATCAAGTTCAACCGCTTCAGCATGATACCAATCTGCAAATAATGACAAATAGAAGGCATGAATGGCCAAAACTTAACAGAAAACGTGACCAGGCAGAGAGAGAGCGAGAGATGGAATATATCAGGTAAAGCAGGCTTACTTTTGCATGTTTCACAGCGAATATAGGTGAGATCTGAGTTATAAGGCTTATTGCACAGGTGGCAAACAGGTCCTGACCAGGTCATATGTTTATTGCCCCGCAAAATAATGTCTTCTTCCAATCTGAATTTAGTACCATCCTCACTTTTATTCTTTTTCCAAATCAGACCCCATGAACATAACTTCCTTTGATTTTTTTGCGCCGAACTAGAATCAGGTGTGGCTGATTTCATCTCCAAAGAACTTGCTAAAAGTCCAACCTCTGGAACTGGTGGTGTTACTGGTTGATTAAAGCTTTTTCGCTTGGCACCTTTACCCACTGTAACTGCATTCTGAGATTCTTGCCCTAGCAAAAGCAATGGGCTAGTTGGCGATTCATTAGCCTTTTTAGTTTGAGGGAGAGTTTTGGCATGGTCGCACTGTTTGCAGGTCATTAATAACTTAACTCCACCATTCTCGTGAATTGTTGAACTGATGGTACACTGCTCATGACAAAAACCTGAACATCAAAAATTGCAGTCAGTTCACTGGGGTATTAGCCAAATGCATCCATGCTCTGAAGATCTACAATACGAAATTTCCACCATAAGCATACTATTTCATGAATATGAATCCCAAGTTCATGCTAGTAAGTTCAATACCAAAGGAAGTAAAACATGTGCATTGCAGTACGAAACAGCATTTTAGTCTTTTGAGGAACTATATGCTGACTCGGTTTATTAAATTCCCCAGAGTAAATAGAATGCGTAAACAAAAAAAAGATGTTTCTTGGTAGATTTTTTTCCTTTCTGGGAGAGTATAAAGCAATCCCTTTTCCACTAAGGTGGGGCATTGAGGCATAGAACTAGCAAAAATAGCATTGAGCTTCCCCAACACTTAAATTGACAAGTTAAGTCATAAGTTCAACCGAATTATTGGGGTAAATTTGGTAATTAAAAAACTAATGAAAGGCATTTTAAATAATTCAGACAGCCTAAAATTCAGTTAGAAAAGAGAAAATTGGATAAACACATTAATCTAAATGTTCAACACAACGCATATTCTCATAATTGGATGTGGAATCGCACACTCATGGTTATACCTTGGCATGAACTGCAATTGACAGAATTCCTGAAACCACAGAAGAAAACACATTAGTCAACCAAAGCAAGCGGAAGAATGAAAGCCCCGAGGGAAATTCACAGTAGGAGAAAAAACATTACCCAAATAAGACATCTAAGTGACATGAAGCACAACAGCACTTGCCCAGATTCTCTCTCTTACATGCAAGGTAGGAGAATATATCCTTACGTGAAGCTTTTAGCTGCCTTTTTTTCAACTTGGACACCGCATTCACAATCTTGTCAGCAAATGGCACATCCTTCTTCTCCAACTTTTCTTCGTACTCTTTGATCAAGTACAAAGGGATATGAACCTCAGAAAACCAGTATTTTTCTATTCCTTCTTGACTTTGATCTAACTCTATCAGATTCTTCATGACACGGGAAGGGAGGTGCTTTTGCTTCTCAAAAACAACTCCATACATAATCTTGTCACCCACGTTTTTCTTATCTCGCACAAAAGCATTTCTAAAAGCAGAAGCTTCTGTCTCTGGACCTTTTCCCTCTTGAAGGTTCTGCTCAGGACAAACAAGATCGCTCCACCTCACGTGAAGGTCTAGGTACCTTACCTGAAAGAAGCGTCAACTTAGACATCTTGTTAAAGGTTACTACTAAGATTCAAACTTCACAACAAAACTGAACAGGGACTAAGGGGCAAATGTCCAGTATTGCCAACTCAGGGATGGTACAATTGCAATAGCACGAGGACAATAATTACACACCTGAAACGCAAGCTGTGCTGCATTCTTACTCATTTCAACTGCAGCTCTCCAAACATGCTGTCTGCTTCTTTTGGGAACCTCAGAACCTTCGGAATAATGAACACCAGGAATCTTTCTATAACCACCTGATAAGTACCAAAACTGTGAGCTGAATTTTTATTGTCTAGTACTCCGTATTAAAATCACACAAAAGAATAAAAGAAGCAGTAGCATAGTAAACTTGATATCCATGATGCTTGCAACAAAGCAAATCGGTCAAAACTTCTCTGCAGTGAGAAAGAGGGTTGAGCTCAGACAAGTTTCAAAATTTTGTTTCGGTTTGTTGTTTCGGTGAGCTTGGAGAAGGGAACTTTCAGTAACATTTCAAAAACCTAGGGAAAACATTCTAAAATGTCAAAAGAACTTGAATTGTATGAAACTGTCATTGTTGGATATCTATTTGTCGATAACTCACTTTTGGTATGTTTCCTAGAAGGTTTGAGATGTTTCAGTGCGTCTCAGAATGTGTCGGTGGAACATTGGTATTTCGCAATTTCACTAATATTTGTCTTGGTTACCTTTTTTCTTTTAATCAAGCATTTCGGTTACCTAGGAAACCAATGACATTTCAGCTGTTACGATCGAAACGAAATGAAATTTTGTTCCTTGAGCTGCAACGTTACCTTGGCGAGCTGCTTTCTTAACCAGTGAACATGGCAAAAGCCCCTTCTGCAATATTAGCTTTGACAGCATCCCTCCTCGCCACCAGTTGACATCACTCGAGTCGTCTAGGCAATCATCAGATGTGAATTCGGATAGAGCAGCAAATCGTTTTCTACCCCGCCTCCGACTTGGTCCACGTTTCTGAGAAGATCCACCGGCAAATGTAGCACTCTGGGTCACAGAAGATTCATTGGACCAATCATCCACAAGCTTATACCAGTCACCAGAAACAGCAACAGCACGGATGTTTTCCTCAAGCTGCAAATATATAAAACAAAAACACCAACCAGAATGTTTACGCAGATTTATAGACTGCATATAAAGCACGATCATGCACAGTTCGCTTTCAATTATCAGTTGCTCGAAAGTAAAAGATTCAAAACAGGACCTCTAAAAATTAATGTTGGAATTGTCCCACATGGGATAATTATCACCCTCAAAAACTTATATATGAGCCTGAGCGGCCTCTCCCCTCATTGCCAATTGGTTTTGAGTTGGATATAAAGTTTCCACAATTAGATTGAAGAACTAAAAATCAAGTAATCCTTCAAAACTAGTAGATTATTCTTTGAAAATAATTCCCAATGCCCATATGAACAACGATTTCTAAATTTCCGGAAGAAAAATGATGGGGTGTTATTTTGGATAAAAAGAAAGTTAACATCCACGTTTATGCTAACCCTAATGGCAAATTGAATTCAAGCTACGAAACAAAAAAATTGAATGCACGGTGCTGATGGCAAAATGGATATTATATCTGCATATGACGGGATAAAGAGTAAGATGGTTCACCTAATAAGTCCCAACTACATGGGACAGCTTACCGCATTTTCAGAAAAAAGGAAAAGAAGATACGTTTACAGGAAGGAATATGTCAAGCTTGTCAGCATACAGTGCAGATAATTAAAATGCAATGAGATAGGGTACTAACCTCAAGCAAGAGAACCTTAACTTCACTGCAAGTCGTAGCCTTTTCTACTTGTTTACGCCATTGTTTTCGGTATGTAGCACTCCTGAAGAGACCAACTGTCAGACCACATAAACTCTCCTCCATGAATATAACATATGTTGCAATGCCAGGAAGGCTACCCTCTCCATTCTTTAAAGTACGAAGACCAGCAATAATCTTCATAGCACCTTTAATGGCATTGGAGACAGCCGCATTCAACAAGCATCCTTTCTTGCATGAAACAGCAGCCTTGCAAGAAAGGCACCAACCACACCTTTCTCTTGGGACTTCCACAAGCTTCTTTTCACAATTAGGCCAGAAAAAACGTATAGCAGCTGATGAGAAAGCTTTTACTTGCAACAAATTGTTAGCAGCCACAACTTTCTTCCGTTTGTCTGAAGCCTGAGACTCGGAGACCTGATTTTCTTCAGGCAAAAGAATAGCCAGATTGGCAGCTGCAGAAGCAGCAAAATCTCCATGGGTATAGTTATTTACATATGCCTGGGGTTTAAAATGAGACCCCATGTACGAATAGTCATCAGAAGAATTCTTGTATCCTCGTCCAGAAACTCGCCCACCACCGGTTTGAGAGTTTGTATTGTTCACTGCAACATGTATACCACTCACCTGTCCTCCGTAACTGCCATTGCTATTTCCCGAGGTACATGTACCAGAGTCAATAAAACTTGGTTTCCCACTTAAGCTTTGATGAGTTAAGTCAGATGAATCAGCCTGCTGCATAACTGATCCAGAATACATGGTACGATCCACTTTAGACTGCTCTGATACCTCTGTATTCTTAAGGAGGCAAACCTGTTTTGCTAAAATGTCGCCACTCCTCTGCTGACTAGGATGTTTAGGTTGGGTAATTGTGTCCAATGAACTCTTGTTAAACCCCAGCACTTCATGCGACTCTAGAGATTGAACTACCACATCTCTCACTCTATTATCTGTCTTGCAACTTGGTAAGTTCTCAACCTCAGCTGGATCTAATATTTCATGACTTCCCTTACTCGACAGAGTAAATAACGCATTACAGTGCTCAACATCATTCTGAATGGTTGCTGATTGTTCAAACATTTTGATTGTTTCAAGTCGAGGTAAAATGTCATTCTGGATACCCCAATACTGTGAAACTCCCCTGCAAATCTCGGAGTACACCAGAATGTGATGCAGAGATGAATGCAGTGCTTGCAGTACTTTTGGAATGTCCTTCGTATTGTAGTATCTAAGACATGGTTCCGATTTGATTGATACCCTTAGCCTGCAATCAATCATTTAAAAAAAAAAAAAACCGGAATAAGGTGCAACGTCGAGACAAACCAATTATAAGGGCTGTAACAAAGCAAACCAGCTAGAACAGTAGATATTAGCATATCCACAAAGGAAAGGAAACAAAGGAGTATTGGAACTAAGCTACCAGAAACATACACCAGTAAATGATTGCATGTTCCCAAAAACACTTGCCCATATGAATCAACGCCAAAAACTTCTGCTCCTCTCAGAGATGTACCCCTTCCAAGTGTAGGCCCAGTCTTATCAATTATGCACTCGGGACAATACCAGGCCCCTTCTGGTATAAACATTTTGGTCACACCTATACATCTGGAATGGTAAGCTGATGGGCACCCATCACAGCAGAGCAAAGTCCCGTCCATTCCACAAAGCCGGCATTCATCACTATTACCATCATTGACAGCACCAGCATCCACATTCGTATCACTACCTTTCACACCCAAAAAACTTGGTTTAGAAGAAGACCTTGTACCACGAGGTTCTACCATGATCACCACGGATTCTTCATCCCTGCAAGCAGAAGTCTTCGAGTATCTAGGATGAACCCTTCTTGGACCACTTTCAGAACCAACAGTTGCTACAGCATCAGAATTTATTCCAACTTCTGATTCTTCACGCATGTCAATTTCTGCTCTTAGCTCTTCAGAATCCAAAACATCATTGCACAGTATTTGCAAAACCATCAACTTCCTGGCCGCAGATAACGTGTAATAATCTTTCTCTAAAACATCAGTGTAAAATCCTTTCCACTCAGGTCCATTTGCATATCCCATCACCATTAAATATCGAACCAAATAAGCTGGCCAAGTCAATGTATCAAGCAAGTTCCAGTCCGCAAGCCTACAAGCAAGAGTAAAACGTAATTCAAAGTCACAAGAATAACTATTAAAACAATTTATTTTTTCGATCTGTGTCAAAACAACTTCTTACTATGGTAGAATATATGGAACACACGGCATGGACACAAAAGGTGCACGGTGCGTACAGTTTAGCCATATGTGACGATGTTTTTGAAAATAGAAATGGCAAAGTAATGCTTCTTGGGTGAGTGCAAGAAACTATTCATTCCTAGACCTCTAATTAGTATATCTGAAAGAGCAAAATATTAAACCATCCAACATCTCAAAGAGTGGAAATAATAATTCATGATGTCAGCAACAAAACAGAATTTTCAATGAGAGATGCTCGAGGTTTTTTATTTCATTATCGATAAGCTCAAATTCACTGCTATCAAACTACATGTCATAACTTTTGTCAAAGAATCAGGAAGAGAAAATTCATATAAGTACCTCAGACATTTTGAAGCCGAGTCGGAACCATCTGAAGAGAGCATTTGAAGATGACGCCTCAATGCACGCATGAGAGCAAGATGAATGGCATCCAACAAAGTGTTTGGGACATGACCGTTCAGAGATCCCACAAAATCATCAAGTTCGAAGGGGGTCAGAAACAGCTGGATACTAAATGAGCGCAAGAAACCATATACAGAGAAAAGGTGTGAAACATACTCCTCCGGAACACCAATACTGCCCGAAGATGGAGGCAATTCTGGTGGCGGGACTACTGGAGCACTAACCTCCGAGCTGGAATCTTGATGCCTAGCATGCTCACAGGAATCACTAGATGAATCAGCATCATCCCCATTGTCACTATCACCATCATCATTGCTTAACCCACTCGGTGAAGATGCTTCAACCCTCTCACGCAGTGAAGATGCTTCAACCCTGTCCGCAACATTCACCGAAACGTTTGCAATACCCTCCACCTTACCATTATCCTTCACGTCTTTCTTTGCCAATAATTCATCCAACTTCTTCTTCCTCAACTTTAAATCATCGCCAATATCACCATCTTCAAAAAGAATCTCCGTCACTTCTGCGCTCTCCAGATCCTCACAATCCCCATCTTCGTACTCGACTCTATATAACCCAGTATCATAATGCACAACCTTCCCAAGAAAAATACCATTACCCCCAAACTCTTTCATCACATATCTACCAACCAATGCCCTTAACATTATCCCAATCGCCTGCTTCTTCACTTGCCGATTGGCCACACCATTTTGCACATCATGCCTTCTCCTTTTTCTCCCTCGACGTTCCGATCTGATTGCCACGGTTTCCATTTCTCCAATCGGAACCGTACCAATCCCGAATCTAAATCCAAATCCTCACTCCCGACAAACTCTATTCCTAGGATTCCACAATCAAATCATTGACCAAACCTATAATAAAAAAATAAACGTTGCAGAATTAAGGCTTTTCGCAAATCTCAAAAATTGAACAATAAAACTAAAAAAGTGGCGGCTTTGATGCATCGATTTTGATTTTGATGCCCAAACGCGACTTCCAGATGAAACGATGGGCTATCTGTCTGTTCGTGTGTGTATATATAAAATAAACACGTTATATATGAATATATTAATTAATAAAATAACAGCGCATGAATATAGAAGCGTATGGGCGAGTGAGATAACAGATTTTACCGAGTTACCGATCGATAACCGCCATTGAAGGTTTCTCCGTGCGGCTTCTTAGAGAGGAGAGGAGAGGGGAGAGAGAGAGTTGTGGTAGGAGCCCTAACGGGTAGAGAGGCCAAAGGTTTCGCCAGTCTTCTGAAGCGAGTTATAATAAGGGGCATAGAGAAACCATGGTTCGACCGACTCGGTAACCCGCCTGTGCCAATTTTCTGACTCGGAAACCCGTCCGAGTCCTGGGCGAGGTTTTAATTCCGGAATGTGTTAAAAACTTAATTTCCTTTGCCACGGGAAAAAAAAAATTAGAATCATTATTTGTGAAGAAATACGTTATGCAAAGGAGGGAGAAATAAACAATGACAAATTGGACAATTGTTTTTTATTGCATTTCTTGAAATTAAGAATTGAAATATTCATTAAAATACTACACAGATAAAATTATAGATCGCATAATCATATTACGAATAAGTATCGTTTATCTAATTAAACATTAAGTTTTGAACGAAAAGAGAACTATGTGAATTAATTGTTAAATTGAGGTTCTATGTACTCCTCCGAAACCCAATAATTAAAACTAAGTGCCCAAAGAAAAATACTTTTTTCTTATAAGTATTATAGTAAAACCACTAGTTTACGTGGCTAAGTTTTGTTTTGAATGTCAAAATGGCTTCTATAGAATGACCAATTTGTTTTTTTCAAAAATTTTATGTCAAAGTGTTTTTCAGCTACTCGTCCAATCAATATAGAGCGTGCACCACCTTTTTTACCAGCTAAATATTAAATTGTATTTCAATTAAGTGAATTTTTTTTAGCATTGAATTCAGGGGAAAGAGCTTTTAAATTTGAGTGTGTTTAACTTATTTTTACTTAAAAATCTAGATGATTAAAAACACCCCCAACCCAAATTTGAGTGTGTTTTACTTATTTTGACTGTGCTGAACTACTACTCATCATTTCAATTGAAGAGTTATTTGAAGAAAAATAGTCGCATAAAGTAAATTCACATGTCATAATTCACACAAAACATATACGTACTAATATTTTTTAAACATAATTTCCCAAATTCCACTCTAATTTCTACGTTGTCCGCCCCTGTTGGCTATTATATGCGATGGGATGATAATAAAGTAGTACTACTATCTGACAAGTATTCCGAATTGGAGTGCTATAAAATGGAAAAATGCACGGTTTAGGATAGTCCCAAGAATCGTGATCATGTGAGTCGACTCGGAACGTTCAAACGAGCCATGGGTAAGTTGTGCTGGAGCCAAGCGCCAAGTTCCAATGCATCATCATCATCAAACCATAGAAAGTGTGAAATTGGCGGGAATAGCTTCATTGGTAGTATCCCATCAACCGCCAAAATATTTCAAGTTCGAAAACGGTCTAACTTTCTATACGGATTACTTGAAATAATAATAATAATAATAACAACGAATCTGTTCTAAACTGCTAGATGGAATGTAGTGTAGTAACACGTTTTGTTTGGTAACTCACTCGTCCGAGCCAGCTTACGTGAAAATTTTGACTGCTTTTGGAGAGTGATTACATTGCTCATTTATCGGGTTCCAATTAAAACTAGAGCAAATCTCTGTGTAGACCTTAGTCATATAATCCTTTAAAATGTCTCGTCCTCCCGTTTATAATACTCGCTCTCATAAATTTTAGTAGGTTGTTTCTAGGACGCTTTTCACGTTCGCGCACACAAATTATGTGACTTAGGTATAGACTGGCCCCGTGAGTTTCTAGCACTTGAGAGTTTTGAACACGAGATCTTAGGATGAAGCAAACCACTAAATCTCAAACCTTGGCCATTAGGTCAACCTCTTGGGGTTAAATATACAAATGGGTTAAGGCATAGTTTGGAACCTATGCAAAAGAATGTAAAAGTAAAGGAAAATAGGAAAACTTGTCCTCCCCTTGTTTGGTTTACAAAGAAAGTGAGAGGAAAATTAAAAATCATGTTTTGAGCACAGTATGTTTTCCTCTTATTTTTTTCTTAACCATTTTCCTTTCCTTTCCATGAATTCCAAAGAGACGAAAAAAAAATACTCCATTTGTCCGTGTTTGTTAGTCCTTTTGGAAGTCTGTGCAGTTTTTAAATGTTTATATCTTTCAATAGAGACTACAAAAAACATGCACTATGGATATTGTTTAATAAATCTCAATTAGTTTTATTATTCTATATTTTCAAAATTATGAAAAATATTATAAATTGAAAAATAAAATGGTTTAAAAATGTCATGCATTTCCAAAATGGACCAACAAAGATGGACGGAGGAAGTAAATAACAACAAAAAATTTAAAGCCAATTGTCAAACTTGATAGTACAAAATTTTGCACCGCCAATGGCATTGTAAATTTGTAATCGACATGAGGTGGAGGACGTTGTCATTTTTAACGCCAACATTTTTGGGGAACCTTTTTTTTGGGTAAAAGACCATCTACAATCATATTGGTGTCATACATAAACTTGTTAGTTGCACAATTAGCTTAACAAGAAAGTTAGTCCCGTCCCGCTAAAAAAAAATAAGTTCATATTTTTCAAATAAGCACTTATTTTATAAATTAAATATGATGTATTATGAGAGAATAACCTATCTCATAAAGCGAAACATAAATATTTAAAAAATAAGAACCTTAGTTGAATGAGACCTTAAACTACCACCATTAGCGGTGAAGCCAGACTTATAACAAACTAAATTATTTGAGTTTGAGCTCATATTCACTCGTTTAAAAGCTAATTTCGACATTGGTCGTTTTGAAATAAGCTTCTCGCATACTAAATAAACAAAAATTGGGTTGACTTATTTTGTTTTTTTGCTAAAGTTGTGGATTAAAGATTTTACCCATTTGAAGTCTTAAATTTGGGACTTCCTAGTTGCTGTCAACTTTTATTAGGTCAATATATATAGTTTTTTTGTCCCATATTTGAATAACCCCACTATTAATGGTTGATGATATATGACCCCATGAAATTAATTAAAATGCGCATACACTGTCATAACTAAGTTATGATAAAAATGGTTTTTAATTTCAAGCTAAACAAACCAAACTCATTAGATCATAACCAAATTCATTGGCTGATTTTGTCATTTCAAAATGAGTTCACTCGAGGGTGTTTCTACTAGACTAAAAATAGTCTTCAAATTATTTCACTAACACATAGACAAATTGTTTTTACTATACGCAGGTCAACATAAAATTTGTAGGGAAAAATTTATTGGGTGTTTTAGGCTAGGGGAGATGACTCAGACGAGTTAGAGGCAAATATAGGCCAAAAAAAAAAGAAAAAAAAGAAAAAAGGGAAACATTCACTCCGCATGTGAAAGGCGTCTCTATTTTATTTATTTATTTCGTTGAAAGTCAACATTACTAATTGCGTCGTGAAATAAACGAATCCAAGTTATTTAAAACTAGCTCGATTAAAGCTCATTTACAACAACGAAAGCTAATGCTTTATTTGGAACTTGAGGAAAGTAGGATGAAAAAAAAAAAGGGAAAGAGAAAAGGCCTACGCATATACATTGGGGGAGGCGGGAAATATCAAATATACAAGCGCATATAGCACTCTTTACTCCAAGCACCAGAACCACCACCTAGGGTTTCTCCGATTCTTTAATCTATTGAACTCCAATCCCTAACCCTAGACAAGGAATTCATTTTCATCCTTATGCGCAATCAAAATCAACGGTGATTTCCCTCGAATTCCACCATACTACTAGTACTAGTTTATCCAATTCCTCTGTCTCTCTCTCCTTGTCCGTCAATCTATGGGGAGCAAAGTCAAGGACGAGCTGGTATCCACAGTCCGATCCATCGTCGGCCTCGAGTACTCCACCATGGACATAATCCGAGCCCTTCACATGGCCAACGACGACGTCACGGCCGCGATCAACATCTTATTCGACACCACCCCCAGCTTCAAAACCAAAGACAAATCCGCAACTCGCAACGCAAGCTCCTCGAGAATTCCAAATAGCAACGAGACGGTAAACCGCGCAGTGGATTCGACTTCATCGGACGGTACTCCAAACCCCGGCAGTGGGGTTAGGAGTGTTGATAATAGTACTGAACCCACGAGGGGTTTGAGTTCGAGTCCAATTGGGAGTGAGTGGTGGCTCGTGGGTTGCGGTGAGGTTTCTGGGCTTTCGACTTGTAAAGGAAGGAGGCTGAAGCCCGGTGATGAGGTGGGTTTCAATTTTCCGATGAAGAGTGCGTCTGCTGCACCCTCGCCGGGGAAGTTTGGTGGTCGCG
This sequence comes from Rhododendron vialii, assembly GCF_030253575.1. Lineage (NCBI taxonomy): Eukaryota > Viridiplantae > Streptophyta > Magnoliopsida > Ericales > Ericaceae > Rhododendron > Rhododendron vialii. The sequence goes on along the minus strand of NC_080557.1, from coordinate 39,645,958 downwards.
GGCGACAGGTGGCTGCTTGTTCTGAGATTGTGAGGTTCTCTACAAAAGACTGTGGGGAGGTGTGTTGTTCTTTTTCCCGCTAAGTGAGGTGTGTTGTTTTAGTTCTCAAGGTTTTGGTAATTATTAATGCCAATTGGATATGTGGTTTAAGTATTTTTTGGAGTAAATGGAACAGACGATGGGTAAAGCAGGATTGGGGTATGCCATGTTTTGTTATTAATTTGAAACAAGAGTCTATGGAAATAAATTTTCGAGTATGCATGTGAAGCTTAAACATGTGCATATAGATGGATATTTATACTCTCTATCCACATTTGTTCACGGTTTATAGAATCTCCTATATAGTGTCGGATCTAGGAATTTAACACGGGCACATTTCAATCATAATCTTTGAAGTATTTATTTACCAATGAAGAACAACGCTATTTTCATGGGCTGGCTTCCCGCATCGGGAAGTTTGTGTGTGTGTGTGTGTGTGTGTTAAAATGGTCCTCTTGCCCCTCACTAGTCAGCCATTGCCTAGTTGAGTGGGTTAAGTGGAATTACCCCTGCTCAAAAGATGGTTACGTTTTGTACAATGGAAAAAGCCTTAGTTTTTAAATACAATCAGCACATTAAATGTGCTGGAGAGCGAAAATAGTGAGCACATTGATTAAGAGGTCTGTGTTGTTGCTTTTGAGACAAATTCTAATGGTTGGTTTGATAATTCCTTAATATTAAGTGCACTAGTGCAATTCTTTTGTTTTTTTTTTTGAAGATGTGCAATTCTTTTGTGAAATGCATGTAAAACACTATAGTTAAATTGGGGCACAAGTGTAAAGTCAAAAAATCTGGGAGGGCACGTGGTCTGGCCTTAAGATGCATACGTCAGTGCTCGTATACATACCTGCGCAAAAAGAGAGAGCCTTATATACCTCCCTGCATGCTAGCATCTGTCCGTGCCAATATGAAGTACATATGTTAGTGTCTGGATGCTCATCTATGTTATGCCGTATGTGTATATCATTAGTACAACATCTCTATATTGAAACCTCAAATAAAAATTATTGGGATTTTGTTTTATCATTTTTGAAAAACACTCTTGCATAGAGCATCTTTGTTGAAGCAAATTGGGTAATAATGTAAAGAATGCAAGAAGCTCTAACTGAAGATCACAAAGGACAAAATGTGACAAGTTGGGGCCTTTAGGTCCTTGTGTTTTTCCACATGATAATATTGAGTTCATGTGCAGATTGGTCGAATACCTAATGAGTGGGCACGATGTCTCTTGCCCCTTGTGAGGGATAACAAGGTCCGAATTGAGGGTTGCTGTAAATCTGCTCCCATTGTATTGGGCATTATGGACACCATTGTGTTGTCTGTCAGGTAATGTTGAAAGTATACTGAACGTATTCCATCTGTATTATGCGAAAGAAGGAAAAAGGAGTATTTAATGTTTGCTCTTAGATTAATACATGACTTATTGATTATTACACTCTTGTTGTACGCAGCGTGTACATCAACAGTTCCATGTTTCGGAAAAATCACCAAACTTCGCTCAAAGCAGTCACCAACTCAACTGACGAAACAGTTCATCCTCTGCCAACCTTGTTCCGCTTGCTAGCACTGACACCTTATAAGAAGGTGATACAGATCTTTTGAGTTGCAAATTTTTTCCGGAAAATTTCCCAAAGTCTGATTAGGTATATGGATGAATTTAAATATAGTGATTCATGTGTTGAGCGTTAATATAGGTATTGTGTTTTCCAGCTATGTATGCTAGTTGGCATCTTTTGTCTTAAAATGTACCATCTCTCAATTAGTATTTGGAATATCTGCTGATTGTTTTGCTTGTGTTTGCTTGGTTATAACTAGGCAGAATTTACTCCTGCTGATTTGTACACAAGGAAGCGACCTTTAAATTCAAAGGTGTGTGAACAAATTTATTGGCCTGTCCAATGTTTTTTTTATGTACGAGGATCAGTATGTGATTTCAACCATGCAGGACAGCTCTGATGGTCCTACTGCACTGCTACACATCAACAAGTTTAAGACTCAGTCTGTGAATGGAAATGAAGTTGAAAATGAGGAGTCCATTTCAGATGCTGATCTTGAGAATATTGTTGGCGTTGTCAATAGCTCTGAGTTAGAGGTACTGTCATTTTTGAGAATATTCTCTGTGGTCTTGGAACTTGCATAGACACAAGCAAGGAAGATATGTTTCAACCTGTTCTGTGATTTAGGAAATGGAATCCCCGAGCACTCTTCAATGTGAACTTCGCTCCTACCAGAAACAGGCTCTTTATTGGATGATTCACTTGGAGAAGGGACATTGCAGGGATGAGGCAGCAACAACGCTGCACCCATGTTGGGAGGCGTATCGTCTTGCAGACAAGTATGCTGATTTTTATCATATTTTATGCTCTGATTTTGAAAATTTATGTTTAGGAGGATGTTTGTCTTTGTAGGAGGGGGCTTGTTGTCTATTTGAATGCATTTTCGGGTGATGCTACAATGGAGTTTCCAAGCACCCTTCAAATGGCCAGGGGAGGAGTATGCTCCTGAGTCTCCTGTCTTTCGTCATATTGTTATCCATAGTAGTTTTGGGGTTTTGACATTTTCGCACATTTTAGATTTTGGCAGATGCTATGGGACTTGGGAAGACAATAATGACCATAGCTCTCCTTCTTGCTCATTCGGAAAGAGGTGGATCATTAGATAGTCCTTCCACGAGTGGAGCCTTCGTTGAGAATAGCAATACCGATGGCATTTCAGATCAATCTCCAACTTTCCTGAGTAAAGACACAAAATTTTCTGGTTTTGATAGCCTTGTGAAGCGAAAGTACTCCCTTATTGGTGGTGGCAATCTGATTGTATGTCCCATGACGCTTCTGGGCCAGTGGAAGGTGCACACACTCCATTTTGACATTCCTTTTTAACTTTTTCCACGACACCCAGAAATGGATGTGTCAAGATTACACCAACATTGAGATGGTGTTCATCCGGAAGTCTGATATTTTATTTCTTGTTGTCTATTGATAGGCAGAGATTGAAACTCATGCACAGCCTGGGTCTTTGTCTGTCTATATTCATTATGGACAAAGCAGACCAAAGGATGCAAAAATTCTTGCTCAGAACGATGTTGTACTAACCACCTATGGAGTTTTAGCCTCAGAATTTTCAACAGAGGTACTTGAGAAAACTTGTTCTGTGTTTTTAGGAAATCTCTCAGCAAAATCCTGCTCAAGTAGCCTGTATAGATAAATCAACATAAACTTGTATCACATTCTGTAGTATGCCCTTGTAGAATGCTGAAGATAATGGGGGACTATACTCAGTGAGGTGGTTTAGGTTGGTGCTTGATGAAGCACATTCCATTAAATCTTCTAAGAGCCAAAGTTCTGTAGCTGCAGCTGCACTTACTGCTGATCGCCGTTGGTGTCTTACTGGTACTCCTATCCAGGTATATTCATGTAATCACTTACCGTTCCTGGATTATTGTTCAATTCAATATCTTCTTTGAACAGTCTTTCTTCTGAGTCTCGGGGATATTTTTTTCTGAAGGTGTCTGGTGGATTACTTACTTCTACATAATTGGCAGTAAACAATTCGGGCATATTTAGTATCTAGCAGTTCTCGTTGTTTTCTCATAAATTTGAAATATGTTATGAACTGCATTAGTTCTTTGATTACATAGTGTTCTGCTGCCCTCCCTAAAGTTTGAATCGGAGGGTATTTTCGCCTTTCTCAAATTGTATGAAGTGAGAGAGTTACAAATAATTTTGTAATTTAAATTTCTGAAAATTATGAAATGAATGGCATTTCTGACTCACTCTGATGATTGACACAGATTTTTTTATTTGTCCTGACATTTCACATCTGTGTTTTTTTTGTTTTTGTAGAACAACCTGGAGGACATTTACAGTCTCCTTCGCTTTTTAAGGGTTGAACCGTGGGGGAACTGGGCATGGTAAGTTTGCTTTCCTTATCCAAAACAGGTTCTTCTTGATTGTATGCTGTTTTGTTACGCCATTTCTCTTTTTTTGCTTTCTGTGTTACTTTGTGTGTCGCCAGGTGTGGGGTGGCATGCTTATGCTATCTATTAATTTAATCCAGGTGGAATAAACTGGTCCAAAAGCCTTTTGAGGAGGGCGACGAGAGAGGATTGAAGTTGGTTCAGTCCATCTTGAGGCCAATTATGTTAAGAAGGACGAAGTTTAGCACAGACAAAGAAGGCAGGCAAGCAAATTGCACACAGCACAATCTCATCTTATCCTTTTCACCTTTCTTTCTATAAAGCTTCTTTAATATCTGTATTCATATTCTTGTTTTCATTTTGCAGGCCAATTTTAGTTCTGCCTCATGCAGATGTTAAAGTGGTATATTGTGAACTCACAGAAGCTGAAAAAGATTTCTATGAAGCTCTGTTTAAAAGATCCAAGGTTTCTAATTGTGATTCATTCTGCTTATCTGTATTATCTCTTTTCTGTCACGAAGTAGAGAAATTTGTTGAATGCGAAAAGATAAGAAAGAGGTACAAGCAAAGGAGGAGGACATAGTACCCGAAAAGAAAGAAAAGACACCCACCGAAGGCTCTCTACAAATCATAAATGCCACCACTGTCACAATAAACCTAGAATTGTGGAATGTCCTGAAAAGTGGGAGATCCTGAAGCCCAAAAAGATGACAAATGACACTGATTATCAGTGACTGAATTTCTTCATACTTACCCTGAAAACCCCTAGCATTGCTCCAACCAAATGACCCAAAGAACAAGAATGATACACAATTCTACAATGTGATTTCCATAATGATTGCACCCAAAGGACAATCTCCCCAAGCACTTACCATGAAGAAACAATATTCCTTCCTATTGCTAACACTTTTGCTTTGGAAGGAGTGGCCCCTCAACTCACCAAATGATCTTTCTTCTTTCATCCCAAACTTTCCATGAGCAATTTTCCTCTCGAAATAAAGATCTCTTCCATGATTCCAAACTTTTCATCATTTTTGTCCAACACTGGAGCCTAAAGAAGCTTTTCCTGCACCAAGTACTTGAATTGAAGATGCTCAACGGGGCAGCCTAAAATTTTTCCAAAAATTTGTTCCCACATTATTAAATTTATATAAGTTTACCTTTAGACCTCGTAGCAGATTAGATGCTCAATAGCACATTTTTGTATTATGCTATACAATGCTTTTCAATTGGTATGTTAACTTGACTATTCAGGTTAAATTTGATCAATTTGTTGAGCAAGGACGGGTTCTCCATAACTATGCTTCTATTCTGGAACTGCTATTACGGCTTCGCCAGTGTTGTGACCATCCATTTCTCGTAATGAGGTCTGTGTCATACGTCGGTATGCTTTCATTTTGTTTGGATTTTGTTCTTCATTTTTGTTTCTTGTCCATACTTGGTGGCACTTCGGCTTGCGTCCAGTCTATCAGCAGAATTTTAACAATTCTCTGTTTGTTTCTTTGGTAAAAATTAATCTGATTCAGTGCTTTCATTCATCCATTTGACACGGATTAATTCTTTTTTTTCTTTTTTTATTACAGTTACAATGTTAAATCATCTAAGACAAGAAAACAGGAAAATTGTTTACATGTTTATTCCAACAATGCCTAAGAAACTCTTTGGCTATTTTCAATTAGTTTCCTCTCATGTTTGTTTTAATAGTCTATATGTATCTTTGGTGACGGGGTGGTTTGATGTTTCCAGTCGAGGTGATACTCAAGAATTCTCTGATCTAAATAAGCTTGCCAAACGTTTCCTCAAGGGCGGTCAGGATCTTGTCGAAGGGGAGGCCAAAGATGTGCCTTCACGGGCTTATATTCAGGAGGTGGTGGAGGAGTTGCGCAAGGGGGAGGAGGGAGAGTGCCCAATATGCCTTGAAGCATTTGAAGATGCGGTATTGACTCCTTGCGCTCATCGATTATGCCGAGAATGTTTATTGGCTAGTTGGCGTACTGCTACATCTGGGCTTTGCCCTGTTTGCAGGTACTTCCAGGTTGCTTTTGTTTAATAGTCATTCACTCCACCCTCACCCCTAACATTTCTTTATATTTTCCAATGTAAGCTCCCCCTTTCTTTCCCCTCCCCATTGAGTCATTCTTTACCATTTAATTATAATTCTTCCAGTTAATTGTTAATTTTCCAGTTAGTCAAATGTGGATTGTTATTACGTCCAAGCCCCCTGATACACAAGGTTGTCTAATTTACAGGAAGACTATCAGCAAGCAAGATCTTATTACAGTGCCTACTGAGAATCGATTTCAGATAGACATTGAGAAAAATTGGGTGGAATCAACGAAAGTTGCTGTTCTGTTGCGGGAGCTAGAAAATGTTCGCTCATCAGGCTCTAAAAGCATCGTTTTTAGCCAATGGACAGCATTTTTAGACCTTCTACAAATTCCTCTCTCTCGGTAGCAATTTTGTACTCCTTTAGACCTTTGTGTGTGTTTTTTTGTTTGTTTGTTTGGGGGTGGGGGAAGTGGGGACTCGCAAATTATGATGCAACACTATTTTTAAGTATTCCGTACCCTCATCCCCCAATCAAAATTCAAAGCTGACAGAGTTGAATGATTTTGAATCTCTGATACCTATTTAGATTTCTATTTGTACACTTGGTGAGTTTGTGTGGGGAAGGGAGTTAGGACTGGATAAAATGAACATAGATCAGATGACCAAAATTTAAATCCAGTTTACTAACATTGTATTTGTTCGGTTGAATTCCCTTTTATGTTCTGCAAATGCAGCCAATAAAAAAAAAAAAAAGCAAATCAAATACTATATGTTATGGGATCGCGACTGCTGTCAACTGTTATCGCATGCAGTTAGTGCCTCAAAGTTTTCCCTCTCTGCTATTGTAAACTGTGGCTGTTATTTCTATCATCCTCAGGAGTAACATTCCTTTTGTTCGTTTGGATGGTACACTGAATCTACAACAGCGTGAGAAAGTGATAAAGCAATTTTCAGAAGAAAGCAATATCCTGGTCAGTCTTTTGGATTGGAAGAGGGGAATAATAGCGCAGTGGGGGTCATATTTCTCAACTTAGTGGCTTAATTATAGTTCTTGTACTTTTGTTGTTAAACAGGTGTTGTTGATGTCGTTGAAGGCTGGTGGAGTTGGAATAAACCTAACAGCAGCATCCAATGCCTTTGTCTTGGTATGAAGCCAGTTTGTAACCTTCTTACTTGTCCACTTCGGACCTTGCAGTGAGAGTTCGATTATGCTTCAAATGGTAGAGCTAACATGTTACCATGAAGTTTAATCTCGGTTTAAGCTGAGATCCTTCATCATTTAGATAGAGTATTATCCTAGACTTGAATGGTATATCTTTTGGTTTATCGCACTCGGTGCTGTTAGTTCAATAGTTTCTCATTCTTTCCATTGACACTTAGGTTTGTGAGTTCATCCCATTTGTGACTGGCAACAAAATTTCATTTCGTCGTAATATTAGTATTGTAATTGGTCCATGGTCTTCGAGTGCAGTCCCCAAAGTCGCAAGAAGCTCCCTGGTTGCTTAGTTAGGGGCTGAAAATTTTTCGAGTTTCACATGGCAAAAGACCTGCATTGGCGGCTAGATCAGGCACCTGTATCAGTACCACCATACGAAACTCGCGTACCAGTTAACACCAAACAATCAAAGTGATCATATAGAATATTTTATTGACTTTCTTAAGCTTAACACATCAAACATTTCATGGCCTAGTGTCTGAAGAATTGTTTAGTTTGTTGTAACTCCCTTGCCTTTTAAGAGTACTTGAATGACTGCTCGACTCCAAGTAAGCTGGAGGAAACATCATAACTTTGAAAACCCTTCACATATATCAATGCACTTTTTGCACATTAATCATTGCCCATTGGGCTAAGGTTAGCATTTTCCTTCGTGATACTCCCTCCGTCCCATTTTCATTGTCCATTATTCTGTTTGTCTCTTTTATGTCTTTTGCCTATATCTTTTAGTGTGGATCTTGAAAAATATGCAATATGGATCTTGTTTGATAGATCTCGATTAGTTCTATAATACAAAGCTTTCAAAATTATGAAAAACATTATATTATAGATCAAAATATATAAGCAATTAAAAAACGGCACACAATTCAAAAATGGACAATGAAAATGGGACGGAGGGAGTATTAAGAGTAATCTTGATGGGTTTTTTTAATGAATCTATTCAACTTCAACCACATCATTCTTTGCAAAGTTCTGCATAAATCTTTTGATCGTATACCATTATTCCATTAAAATAGTCATTATGTTCTACACTCTACTTGTTTGGGTTTCTCCTGTTTTGTCTCCATTTTCATGTTGATGTATTACCATTTGCATAAATAGATAGTCAATGGCAAATGTTCAACTTCTATATAGGATCCATGGTGGAATCCAGCTGTTGAGGAACAAGCTGTCATGCGGATTCATCGCATCGGGCAAACTAAAGAAGTAATGATCAAACGGTTTATTGTGAAGGTATCATTCTCTTCTCTTCTTTTCTATAAAATGTAGATTCATTCTTTTTTGGCGTGATCCCATCCAAATGAATCGGCTACATCCTCCCTGCTGTTGTATAATGGCATGGGAGAAAAAACGTATGAGGCAGTGTTTCATGACTGAGCTGAATGCTCAGAACATCAGTACAAGACAAACGTATGATTTAACTTTGATCGTGCGGGCTTGGGTGGCATCAATGCACGTGTTAGAAGATTGTATTGAAAGACTGTAATCCCTCATCTAAATGATTTTGGATAGTAGGGAACTGTTGAGGAAAGAATGGAAGCAGTGCAAGCCCGGAAGCAACGGATGATCTCCGGTGCTTTAACTGACCAAGAAGTCCGAACTGCACGTATTGAGGAATTGAAGATGCTTTTTACTTGAACTGGGGGAAGTCAGAGCAGATATTTTTTGCAACTACTTGGTGGGGTTGAGGGTTTTGCTCCAATTGCTGTTCAAATCAAGATCTTGGATACAACAACAAAATGGTAGCTCTTCATATTGAGAGAGTGCATGAAGTTGCATTCTTCATCTATCGGGAGAAGCAAGCATGTGGAATTTGGCGGGGAGCCAGGGACAGAATACCATTGATCTGGACTGATGCGAAGCCCGAGTATACGTGGTGTGGAGCATGAAGATGTCTAGTAACGTCCGATAAATTAACCTATAATCATTGAAATGTTTTTTTGGCAAACAGAGATGTAATCTAATGTAAAGTTGGTTGTATTAGTGTTAGATGTACCAAACAGGGATCCAGCATTTCCTAACTTTAATGTTGGACCCATTGTACAACTTCATTTGTTAGGAAATTTCTTTGCAAGGTAAGTTATTTTCTTTGTGGATGGGAAGGATAGTTCAATGTTTAAAACTTCACCTGTTTAGTTAATGTTTTCAGAGTGTATAGGAAACATTTTTGGTGGAAGTATTTGTTTAGACAGCTGAGAGTTTGTTTTTCTTTCATTTTGATGCCCTTCAGTTATGTCTTTCTTTCACTTCAATGTAGAGCGAGCAAATGTTGTTGATGTGAAGAAGACAATTGTTTAATTTGATGGAGTGATTGGATAATTCTATGTAGGAGTATATCTTGAGTATGGTGCTTGAGACAATACTATGAATTTGATAAATGGATCAGATTTGTTTCATTAATTTCATACATGTGGCAACACCACAGATTTTAAAATTTGACAAATGGCTGCACCTGGTGACTAAGTGCAATTTTTATACGCGAGATCTAAATCGGGAGTGTGAAAATATTTATAAAAAGGGCACGTCACCTTGGAGGCACATCAATTACACCCCTTTCATATACAAGTGGGTCCCATTGAATACCTATATGTGAGAGGAATATGGTTGATGTGCCTCTAATAAGTGATGTGTCTAGCATTTTTGTTATAAAAACCATCCCAAACTACTATATTTTGGATCGTGAGTGGAGGAGATTATGGAGGATTGTGTAACAGGCTAGATGTTTTAGCTTAATGGTATCAGAAAAAGAGATTAAATTTTTTCCATCGGTCGCAGAAACTATGGGTTTTCCACCACCGTTATTTCATGCCCACCGTGCATCTGTTGGTGATCTGAACTGTTTATCTTGTACGGCCCGAGCGTAGCGTATTTATTTTAAAAATTAGATTGATCTAGCATCGCAAGTGTATCAAAATTTGAATTTTGGTTTGTAAAATGGATGGTCATTGACAGTTTAACTTGACATAATCAGACCGCCCATCTAATAAACTAAAATTCAACTTTTGATATACTTATTATCAATGTGCGATCAAACTAAATTTTTGCATGAATATTTTATTCTATAGGCCCTACAAAATAAACCGTTCAACTTATAACAACAAACGCACGGTGGAGTCTAGAATGGCGGCGGTGGAAAGAAATGTTTTCGCGCGCTGACGTGGTGGAACAAACCAATCAAAACAACCACGTGTTAGGATCTGGGCGGCGTATTAGAATCTAGGCTGTGGGCTAAGGTTGCATTGAATTATTTTCCTTACTCCTGAATACTTGCACCAGAGGGAGGGAGAGAGCGAGAGAGAGAGAGAGAGAGAGCGAGAGAGGGGACATGAATTCGGAGAAGGAAGAAGTCTCCGTCCCTCGGCGGCGCTTATCCTGCACCAAATGCATCGATGCTCTCTGGTTTTGCTATTGTACGTCTCCTCTCTCTCCCAATTTCTTTTTCCTTCATTGTTTCTCCTCGTGCCCCGTAATCGTAACTCTTTATCAGGTTGATCTCCGAAACTCAAAAAACTCAACCTAATTTCCCTCTCGCCTGATCTATCAATCCATTCAAAGCGCAAATTGATGGTTTAGGATTTGTATTGTATTGTCGAATGACTCAATTAAGCTGCAGTTGTCATTTTAAGTTCTTACTGATGAAATTTCATCCATGAGTTTTTGTACAGTTATCTGTAAAGCTTGAGGCTTTATGTGGTTGTGCTTGAAATTTCGGTTGATCCGTGGCATGTGATAGGTAGTACAAGAATTAGAAAGTCAGTACATATTGTGAAATGCTAATGCTTAAGCTAGGTCTGAGAGAAGTAGCTGGTGGACATTCATGTGATCGAACTTGCTTAACAATACTGAGAGCAGGACACCTGCTGTTTCTCCCGGTTTTAGAGATTGTTATCTGTTTAAAGGTTTTATGCCTGGCTTATTTTCGCACGTGTCTCCGTTGTGTTTTCTTTAAAAGAAGCATTAAATTCTTCCGGCAAGGATAGGGTTACCATTTTATTAGAGCAATAGTTGACACAACGTCCCTGCGATGCATAAGAATGAAAGAGCACAGAAAAAAAACTAAGAATCATTCACTCCCAATAGTAGGGTAAGGTTCAAACAAGCTGGATAGGGAAATGCCATGATGTAAGCTTGAAGAATAGGCTAAAGATTGCAAGTTGTGGACTTAAATGCCAGTGTGGAATGTTATTGTCACTTATAGGTTGATCTTTGTACAAAGAAGGGATTGAGGAAGATATACATTGTCATTGAAACAAAGAAGCTTACGTAGAAGAATTGGAAATTCTGCACAAGTAGGTTTTTTTTTGTTCATTTTTTGTCTCCTCAGCATTTATGTTCATTCACCAACATCGTCGAGGATTGTCCACTACCAAATCTCAGAAGGAAAAAGTAAATAAACAAAGAGTGTTCCACTTACTAAAATAATTTCTTATTTTTCAAATAAGTACTTATTTTTTGAATTAAAGGTGATGTATTGTGAGAGAATGACCTGTCTCGTAAAGCGGAAAATAAGTACTTAAAAATAAGAACCTTAGTGGAACGGGGGAGGCAATACAGGTTCACTTTGGGGTTGCATTACCTTCTGTGATTTGACTCTCTTAATGTTCGCCTTTGGAACTTTACTTTCCTTCTTCAGTGCCTTCAATACTTTTTGATTGTCATTTGTTAAACTAATGGTGTTCAATGTTTTGTCAGCTCCAGTCCACCAGATGCAGCAGTATTATCGAGTTGGTGTCCTCGACAACTGTTCTCAGAAATGGACTGCTCTCGTTGACTGCTTAAGTCTGAAAACAAAACAATCATCTGAAGTAGAGGTATGTCCTTAATGTTTAAGAACTCGAAGGATTGTTTCTTTATCTCTATTGTAATTGAGAAAACTACTAATGACTATGTCCCTGAGCTCTAGAACCAGTGTTTGGATGGACTAGAGTCTGAAGCTGTTTTTTAATTACTCTGGGGATAAAGGTGGTCCATTGGCAGTTACTTTCTTGATGATCTCTTATCAATTTACAAACTAAATGCAAAGCTGGAATCATCCTCCTTTTACCCTTTTTGTCATTCTAAAGGACAAAAAATTTGTATCTATTTCTGTGCTGATTTTATTTAGTCTTTGATTGATGGTAGGATTCAAACCCTACCCACTCCCTTTCCTTTGAAACTTCACCCAGTTTCCCTCTCCACTTTCATCCTTAAACAAGTTGATTGAATTTTTGCCTTTATTCCTCATTTGTGAAGTGCAATTCTTCCACAATTCTTGCCTCTCTAAAAGATCTATTTACAAGCTGAAGGTGGCCTTCACATATTTTAAGGATGTCTGGTGACATCGACAGTAGTTTTGAATGAAGTTTCATATAATTGTTGAGACGGTTGTTTGAAGTTTTTAATGAGCTTTTTCTGTTGCTGGACCTTGTTAAACATTCAGTAAATAAGCACCTCTCAAACTAATATATGGATGTTTTGAACCTTGTAGATGTCCTCACTCGTGGCCACTCACCAATTGGTTCCGAGTAGGATGTTTTATCAGCTAGACCTTTCATAGATTCATGCAACAATCACTTTTGTGTGCTGTAAGTGCACTTTGCTCCATAGTGGTCCGTCCTTTGTTTGCTCTCCACATGCAAGTGGGTTTGCATGAGTGTTAAGCTTGTTTGAGTTGTCTCACATCAGTAAATCACACCTTCCGAACTAGTATGAAGCTTGTAGGAGCCTCCATTCATTGCCATGTAGTTTCACATTGAATGCGTTTCCAACTATAACTAACAAAAACTATTCTTATGCAGACCTCATCATAAGCAATAATAATACCCCTAAGAGGATACAGTTAGTGTATCTGCATGAGTGTTAAGCTCGTCTCACATCAGTAAATCACTCCTTCCGAACCAGAATGAAGCTTATATGGGTCTCCATTCATTGCCATTTAATTTCAAATTGGATCTGTTAACAATCATAACAACAGAAACAAATTCGTATGAAAACCTCATTATAAGCAATAGTAATTCACCTAAGAGGATACATTTAGTGTAGTTTTAGAGATGTGTACACTCTTCCAAAGACTCCGATACTATAAAGATGTGTACACTCTTAATTTTTTTTTCAGTGCATGGAGAATCATGTTAACTTGCATCATAGTTTTTTCTGAATGCTAAAACAGTTCAAATTATTGGGCGGTATTTTCTTCTTTCACTTTGGCTAAAGTTTGTCAGGAAAGAAATATCTAACAATCAACTGGACTGCTACCGGGAACTAGGGTTGGTCAATGTTTTTGCCATAGGATCCAAACCAAAACACACAAACCCAATTGAACACAGAGACAACAACTTTCACGTGGTTCCCGAAAGAAACGGGTACATCCACGGGGCAGGGTATTTCAGATTCAGAAGGGGAGATTACAATGTTTCACTCAATCCTCACCTCACTCAGATTCTCTCTATTTTCTGCACACCTTATACAAAATCTGATTACCAGTACATTCATAGGGGAAGAGGGGAGGAATGGGATTAGTCCAAGGGAGGTCTCCCACAAAATCCAACGTGATAAACTCCGAGCCACCAATCCACAAATCCTCCAAGTTGATAGCTGATCTTTGAAACTAATTTGTGTATCTCTGATTTATCTTATCCCATTGAATGTGAGTCAAATGGCCAATCTCCAACAGTCCATTGGTGAAAATAATCAACTATTTTGGTGACTAAGATTTGCCGTGTTTTCTGTTTCTCTGGGGAAACAGCAGCAGTTTCTTTCTTAGCGGTAACTATTTTTTGTGTTGTCATGAGCTTGCAATATTATGCCTTACAGCTTGAGATTGTACCTTTCGAACAAGGACAATAAGGGAGAAGGTCATTTTGCCTTCAAATTCAGGATATGTTATATGCAGACTTTTCTCTGTGGCGATTAACTAGTGGTTCTTCTGAATGCAGGAAATCCTGGAAAATCGCGAGAAAGCTAAACCCCACATCTGGTCTTTTCGGACTCCTGAAGAATCAGCTTCCCACTGGCAAGATCTTTTCGGACATTTAGATGAAGTTGAATGACTATATGTTTGATTCACAACTATTTTTGCTCCTGTTCTTTTCCAACCTTGTCTCCCCAGTGCCAGAAAGATCAAGATTATATATAGGAAACCGGGTTTGACAGAGAGAGATTCTTTTTCTATTGAGATTCAATATAACCATTCGAAATTTTGCATTTGTGGATGCTAATGATTTTGAATGTCCGCCTTCGCTTATTGGAATGAAATCTTCCATAAATGTTGCTAGGAATTTCCAAACTAAATTAGAGCACATAATCTTAGGCTTTTTCTTCTCATTTTTTCTTCCTTTTTTTCTTTGTTCATTCAGGGTATCAATTTTTCATATTTTTATCCTGCAGAATGAAATCTTTCATATTTTTCATATTTTTTCTTCCTTTTTATCCGGCGAGGGGATCCATGCAGCCTCTGGTTATTGCGGTCCTCCTCTCCGGCGTTGCCATTGCTGCTCCGATCTGTGGCTGTACTTTATGCTCTAGTATGTTTGGATGTGGGTGCAAGTGTGCATAGCTGATTTTTGGCTTTGGTGGCTGCTGATGGAGGTTGGGTTGTGGTTGTGGGCGTTTGGATGGCGGCAGTTGGAGGTCTGCGGTTTGGCTGGAGTTTGGGGGCTGCTTTCCAGTGGTTTTTGGGACTGTGATGGCAGCGGCGGCGGTCCGGTGGACCTGTTAGTTTGGCTAGGCTTTAGGGTTTTTTCTTTTGCAGGTGGGCTTTTGTTTTGGGCTGTTGCTGTTAAGTTTGGGTGTAATGAGGCTAGTCCACTTGTTTGGGCTGGGTTCTTTTTGGATTTGTTGGTGCCTTACCAACTTTTAAGTGTATTTTTTTTAATTTTAATTTTAATTTTAAAATGTGAGGCTCTAGTGACAGATGAGATACTACCGTTTGTGCATGATGCTTTCTGGTGTATCACTATAAGGTTTTTGTTTTGAATCATTTTTATTAATGACATAGAAATCTTTCTTTGGTGATTAAAAAAAAAAAATTTACAAAACAAGGGCAAATAGTTCTCTTTCTACTTTCTTTTCTTTCTGATGACGAAACAAATAATTTAACCCTCGGTTCCTTTTCCTTCCTCTTCCTCCTTTTTCTTCTTCCCCTTCATATTTTCCAAACACAACCTCCATATTTTCTAATTAGCACAAAGTTAATTTCAACGTGTACTCATCATGATTTTGAGACGAAAGTAAGGCTCCGTTTGTTTGGACGTAAAATATTTTTCGGTAAAATGTTTTACCTATTTTTTGGTGTTTGATTGTGTAAAAAATGAGGAAAACATTTTATCTATAAAACATTTTTCATTAATTGGAGAAAAATGATTTACCCTTAAATACTTCATAAGTTATTTTCCGAAATGATGAATTCGCTACCTCCTATTGCAATTCTCACTGCTCAGTTTTCTCGATTGTCAGTCCTGATTCACATTCAATTCCAATATTCACAAATCTCTCCACCGTTTAAGCCTCCTCTCTCTACACTATTTTGTTGATTTTTGAAAATATTTTTCGAGTGTTAACCAAACACTGGAAAATAAAAATTTAAAATTTATTTTTTAAAAAACTATTTTATATGAAAAACATTTTACATCGAAACAAACGGAGCCTATGAGGAATTGGAATGGCAAATAAGTTTGTCGGTATACCCAAAGAACGAAAGAATTGGTCGGATGGTTTTCTTCCAAGCAACCGACCAATTTGTTTAGCTTCAGCTTAAAGTGAGGGTCAAAAAATAGGACCCGGGTGCTGTAGTGCATCTTCCGTGTTTAATTTGGCCGTTCATCTCGATAATGAAAGGTTTAAATTTTCATCCAAACAATGGACGGGTAGAATTTGTAGAACCTCGGATTATATCCAACCATTCATTGTCAAAATCGATGACTCATGTGCTCCTTATAGGTCCTTGCACTACAGAATTTTCTAATTCCAAAAAATATCTCGCGCTCTGCTCTCTTTTTATTACTCTCTCCATATTCTGTTTCTATTCACATGAAATGATGTGATTTTCCTTTTTACGTGTGTAGTAGAATGTACATACACACAATAACTGGGGTGATTTTAGTTTGGATTCGATCGGTTTGAGATGGGGTCAGTACAGTCGGAGATTCGGTCTGCTTGAAATGGGTCGTAGTTGTGCCAAATATAAAAATTGACAGCGGACCAAATGCCCCAAATAGATGAACAGACAATCGAGATTAAAAAACAAATAGATGAATATACCATATTGTAAGATATAAACTAGGTTTATATAGTCGGTTCGATCCTAGTCGGTCCATTTAATTTCAGTACAGTTCACTTCAATATCCAGCCACCCAAGACCGAATTGAAAATTAACTTTTTTCTTTTTCCAGAACTGAAACCGACCGAAACCGGGTTCTGAAAAAAAACCGAAAAATTAACTTTATTTTTCGACGTGGATAAAGACATAAAAAAATGCATACGAATATAAAAGGAGTTGCCACTGAGTTGGTGGCTGTGGGGTTCGAACCCACGCGCACTTATGTGCAGAAGATCTTAAGTCTTCCCCCTTAACCTCTCGGGCAAACCACCTGCTTAATAAACACTGTACAAGTTTTATATATATAAATTATTATACAAAACCTACCATAGGCTAACTGCCGTTGGATCTAACGGCTCCTTCATTCACTCTCAGCCGTCGATCTTCATTATCGCTATAATAATAATAATAACCTCTCCCTCCTTCTCACGTGTCCATATCGCCTTCGACCTCAGAAACAAAACCCTAGACAGAGTAGACACAGAGAGAGAGACTTCTTCTAGAGCATTCCATTCTAGAGAGAGAGAGGTGTCTGGTTTTCGAATGGCGGAGCACTTGGCGTCGATCTTTGGGACGGAGAAGGACAGGGTGAACTGCCCATTCTACTTCAAGATCGGGGCATGTAGGCATGGCGATCGCTGCTCCAGGCTCCACACCAAGCCCTCGGTCAGCCCCACCCTCTTGCTCTCCAACATGTACCAGCGCCCCGATATGATCACCCCCGGTGTCGACGCTCAGGGCCACCCCATCGACCCCCGTAAAATGCAGGAGCACTTCGAGGTCTCTCCCTCCCTCTCTCTCTCTCTCTCTCTCTCTCTATATATATATATATATATATATATATATATATGTATAATTGTTTATGTACACTTTCAGCAGGAAGATAGGCTATGGTTCTGAATTAAGAGTCTTTTCCTTTCCGCTTTGTTTAGTTGGGAGTTGATGGACTGCAATCCTACGCCGGATTGATTATTTGGCATGTTAGGTATTTTTGGAGCTTAGAGTGGTGTGTTGGACCTTTTATTGTTGGTCAATTCTCGCGATGTGCGTGTGCAATTGTGCAAATCGTGTAATAAAAATTGGAATGTAAGAAGTAGAAAAGAGGAGAATAGAAATTTGGGTTGGATTTTTTTAGAGGGCCTTTTCCTTTCTGCTTTGTTTAGTTGGGAGGAGTTGAAGGAGTGCAATCCCACACCAGATCGATTCTCTCGATCGGTTATTTGTCATGTTAGATATTTTTGGAGCTTATAGTGGTGTGTTGGACCTTTAATTGTTTGTTTGTTTGTTAATTCTGGCAATGCATGTAATAAAAATTGGAATGTCAATGCAGAAAAGAGGCGAGAAGAAATTTGGGTGGGAGTTCTTGGGTAAAGGGGTAGTTCGGGAAATAAGTGTGAGCCAAAGGGGTGTTCCCTTATAATGATATTGGATATTAGATACACTTGAATTCATTTGTTTTGCATGACTAATGATCTATTCGGTTCGTGGTTAGTTGGTGTAATTTTTGAAAATTGGTTTGTTCTTGTGGTGGGTATGGTTTTCAATTTGTAACTGTTGTAGATCTATTAGGGTTTGCGGTTGGTTAATTGCACTCTGTAATTAGTGTAGAAGAGTTTGAGTATCCCTGACTCTTAGAGCAACTCCGCCTCTCCTCTATTTCATCAATTTAGAAGGCAAACTCGACCCAATTTTCAATTGTAGGAAACTTGCATTTTCATTCCTGTGTTCTTCATGAATAAGGGTGTATTCAATTTGTGGTTAGTTGGTTTGATTTTGGCTGATTGGTTTGTATTTCAAGTACGTAACCTTTGTGTGAATAACAAAATTTCTATTGTGACTCTTTCTTATAGTATGGGCATAGTTATTGAAATCGTTCGAATCGTACGATTCGGTTTGATTCAGGTATAAAACGATTCAGATCGATTATATGAATCGCAAATAGGTAAGAATCGAAGAGAGAATCGAAGAATCGTTTTTTGAATCGGTGAATCGTGAGGTGAATCATGAGAATCATACGATTCACCTTGTTTTCGAATGAGTGGGTTTTCCGGCGGGTTGGGCTGGGTTTCTGCACATAAATCACAAAATACCTTAAATTTATGGGAGGCAAGGGGTTGGAATTTCTTGTCTGACCTGGAGAGAACCCTAACATCGAAGAACACGAAGACCAGAGCCCTCGTAGAGAAGCTTCGAGCTCCTTCGAAGTTTTCGACATCGACATGGATGTTTGAATTGCATCTCGTTCCAGTCGGTGAGGGTACTTTTTTTTTTTTTTTTTGATCCGCATCGGTGAGGGTACTGACTTTTGATATCTTTACTACTGGGGTGTACGCTAGTTAGTGGTGTGCATATTATATATTATATTAGTTAGTGGAGTGTATATTATATATTATATACACTAGTTAGCGGTGTGCAACTGTGCATATTACATATTATACTTGTTAGTGGTGTGTATATAATTTATATCACCAGCAAGTGGGGTGTACATTAGTATATAAAAGTCCGTTAAAAAAACAAAACAAAAAACCGAGTATAATAAACTTCTTTTTAACTAGTGTCACTAGAGCATCTATTTATCTTATGAAACGATACTTTTAATTATTCAAACTTGAAATCTACATTTTTTTATGCATTTTCAAGATTTTGGCCGAATCAGAACGATTCATGATTTGATTTGATTCACAATTCGCAAATGGGCCTTTTCGATTCTCAATTTGACAACTATGAGTATGGGAGTTCATAGCTTAAGATACTCGAAAACTTTTGATGCTTTAGATATTCACGGTACCTTCAAAATAAGAGTAGTATTAAATGAATTCAAGACTAGGTTAATTTTTTTGGGGAGAAATTAGGAAATGGTTTAGTTTCCAAAATAAAGAGTGTGATAGGAGTTTTTCCCTCTAACCTTTGGTTTTTTTATTGGAAAATGTTATTTTGATGCTTTAAGCCAGAGGATTGTGTTGGAGATGCTCTTATATTATTCTTTATTGCTCTCTGCCTCTGTTCGACAATTGGAGTTCATTACTATTCCTGTCTAAAATAGTTACTTTTGTTTTTTTCAAACTGCATATGTAGGGTTTTTGGAGTTGTTTATATGGGTCTTTGATGAAATAGGATTTTTTCAGGCCAAAATATTGATTGCATCATGATTCATGACTTAAAATTCCTGAAACTTTATAGCCAAAGGCTCAAAACGCACTGCGTTCATCGGTTATGGTTTCTATTTTGCTCTGGAACATATGTAACTACTTATGCTAATGTAATCCATGCACACGCTAATAACACTCTGTAATATCATATGCAATAAGTGCCTGATCTGCAGGCCATCCTCTTAAAAGGGAGAAGCTTATTTTGCAATCTGAACGGCTATCTTCTTGTTTATTGGTTCTATTGGTGTTTATCTCTGTTTTGTATGTTCTGTAGTGGTTTTGAAATGTGATCCTCTTTCTTTGGGCTGTGGTTGATGTTTTTTTCATCAATACCTTTCCGAATCTAATTTAGGGTAAAAGTGTATGGTGTTGAGCCTGCTGAGAAGGTTATCACAGTTCTTATGTGCAGTAGTCTTGTGACATGCAATCTGGTGAATCTTTTTAAATTTGACTGAGCGTGAAAAAAATGTAGGATTTTTATGAAGACCTGTTTGAGGAACTGAACAAATATGGGGAGATTGAGAGCCTAAATGTTTGTGACAACCTGGCTGACCACATGGTAAGTACATGTCAATCTTGATGTATTCATAGTTGTTCTTGTTCATTTCCTGTGTTTTTTATTGTGTGATCTAATATGAATTCACCCCATGTTGTATTGGCAGGTGGGTAATGTGTATGTTCAGTTTAGGGAGGAAGAACATGCCTCAAATGCCCTAAAAAATCTGACTGGAAGATATTACGCTGGTAATTTGTTCTCCCCTTAGTTATTTCGATCTGTGTCATTTTGGATGGTAGGGTGGTGTTCCTTTGTTTCAGCCATTATTTGTTTTTCTGTACAAGTTAACGTACTACAACATCAATTTTTCTTTTAAAATACTATGCATATTGTTGTGTACTGTCAGGTCGGCCCATAATTGTTGACTTCTCACCAGTGACTGATTTTCGTGAAGCCACATGTAGGCAATATGAGGAGAATGCCTGCAATCGTGGCGGGTATTGCAACTTCATGCATCTGAAAAGGATCGGCAGGTAAGGGAACTTGATGGGTGCTTTGGGCCTCTGTATTGTTGCATGGTATTGCAGATGTGCAGCCTGATTTTGTTTGTAAACTGAGTCCGCTTACTCCTAATGTTTAATAGAGAGTTGAGACGCCAGTTGTTTGGGAGGTATCGCCGAAGGCACAGCCCCAGTCGGAGCCGAAGCCGAAGCCGAAGTCCCTATAGGCATCGCAGTTATGATGACGAGCGCACTCATGGAAGTCGTGGGCACAGTAGAAGGTATGATGAGAGGGATTACCACTATGAGAGTAGTAGCAGGCGGCGCAGGACCACTAGCCCTGGCCATAGTAAAGGTCGGAGCAGGAGCCCAGGGGAAAGAAGGAACCGGAGTCCAGTTAGGGAAGGAAGTGAAGAGAGACGTGCTAAAATTGAACAGTGGAACAGGGAAAGGGAACAGGCAGAACAAGCTAATAATACTAATACCGATGGTTCCAACTACAACAATGAAAGCAAGGACAATGGGTTCATGCCACAAGGAGATGAGTACTATGGAAACCAGCAGCAGCAGCAACATGGTGGATATGGATATTGATCCAGTTAGTATTATCTGGTTCGTACTCCCACTTTCTTGTGTGTCGTGATTTTTGGGTGTTCATTTGATGGAGAGTTCCATTTTTCTTGGAAAAATGAAAGAACCAACACAGTCAACAAGTATAGCTTACTCCATTTTCCACTATGCAGGTGGTGTGCAGGTTCACTGTCTATGATTCGAAAATTTTGCCTCATTTCTTTTTCTTATTGGTTGTCTAATTGCTTTTAATGTGCTTGATTTTTGTGCTTGCATGCATGGTGTTCTATCGCCATCCTTTTCCCTTTTTTCAGTTGTCTTTTACCTTTCTCAACGGTTCTCTATATTACTGGCTTTGTTTCTCTTTCTTCCAAAGTTCTCTCGTCAAAAGTGGTCCTCCCCTCCCAGTTCTTATATACGCCTACTTCCTGGGTTGTTTATGTGGAGTACTTTGCAGTTAGGTTGCGTATTCTGATGTATTTTGAATTTATTAACACATGTATTTTGAATTTATTAACACATCCTTCGGAACTTGGATTTTTAACCACTGATGATACCTGCCTTGTAAGAGCATCCCCATTGTAATAATCAAATTGGTATCGATAAGCAAACTTAACAACACTGCTAAAAAAACACCTCACATTATAATAAGCAAAGTTACAAGTCTTTTAGCAAATAATCAAATTCCACTCATTCCATAACCAAACTTAACAACTTTTACCAATAACCAAAACTCAATAACCAAACCCAATAACCAAACTCAAAACTCAATAACTAAAAAATACCCCACATTAGAATCGTCTCATCGAGACGAATAATTTGGTGTGGTTGGGTGCGTGATTGGAACTCGTTTGCTATTGGACATAGGTGCATTGTGTATTGTGGGGTTTTTTTTTTTTATAGGGATGCAAAAATGACCAATGTGGAGGTAAAGGTTGTTAAGTTTGATTATGAACTAAATGGATAATCAAATGCTGACGTGGCACATTTTGGTTATTGATTTTGATTATTCCCATTGCTAAGGGATCACCTTAAAGCAGTATCCTCCCCCCCACACATTGTTCCCGTCCTTTTTGACCACTACTGAAAAGCATGCACATCTTTCTGTTTGTATGCTTTTATTGTGTGCGCGTTTGAATCTTTGCTTGCAGTCAGGTAATCCGTGACCACCGCACTTTCCAGGCTAGTTAACATGGAAATTTTCATGCTGTTTCATACCGGGTTTTGTTTTCTATCAACTTTTTCTCTTTTTTAAGTTATGATCTTACATGTATTACGAGTTTTCTATCAACTTTTTCTCTTGTTTAAGTTACGATCTTACATGTATTACGAGTTTTGCAGGTTCAGGTAGCCCTGCTTCTAAGGACCGAGGACTTAATTTTTCATTGCGGCTTACATTAGAATTTTTTACAGGTTTCATGCTGTGACAGAGGATCTAACTGGGTTTTGCAGATCACCTTTGAAAGTTTTCTGAAATGTCTTCTTTGAGTCAGGCGAAGAAATGTTCTTGAAGGTTACTAGTTTAATAATGGTATTCTAGGTTAATACAAGTCAGGAATTGTGGTGTTAGTCTTTTCCTTTGTTGGACGAGTGAGAATATTGTACTGCTGAGGATGAGTATAACCGTGTTATGGATGTTTGTAATCAGTGTCAACTGTTCGTTACCTTCTATATTCCTTTCTAGAAATTGTGATTGATGGTTCTTACTTTTTCATCTGCTTGGTTGACTATTTAAGAGTTGGGCGGCTTTTGTGGATGTTCGTTCTACTGATCTTGTTTGATTCACGGGGTTGATATAGGTTTGCAAAAGGTTGATCATTTTAAGGACGATTTTGACACGGTATTGTGGTTTAGATGGCAGCTCATGAACAATTTTTTTTGAGTAATTGATTATGATCTTATTGCTTGGCTTTCTAAGTGTGTTTATCCTTCTGTTGGGAGCAAAAGACAAACCCCTCTCTCGTCTCTCCTTGCAATAAGAACAAGCATTTTATCCAAGTCATAATCTGGAAATGTGCTTGTATTAGATTTTGTGCACATTTGATACTTGCATGGCCAACAATTATTTTTCAATCCTTGTTGTGGAAGCAGACAGTTCATTTCTTCGTAAATGTGCCGAGCTCGTGAATCTAGTCGCATGAAGGTGTAATATTCCCTGGTTAGTCCCAAGGGTTAGTCCTATTCCCTACACAATTGATCAGAGTTAGGTGGTTAGTCCAGTTGGTTGATGGGTTTGTTCCCCACACAATAGATTAGAGTTTGGTTCTTGTGAATTCTCTAGTTCTGGTATCAATGGTTTGTCTTTAACCGGACCGGACCGGAGAGGAGATTAGTTGAGATATGCGTAAGTTGACCTAGACGCCCTTAACCGTCTACCCAAAAAAAATTCCTTGTTTTACATGACAATAGCAATCTTGAATTCATAGTCCAAGAATGGCTTGTGTCAGCGGAACACATGATAAAACGGGAGTAATCTATCTCATCACATGAAGCCATAGGAAAAGGTTGACTAACCAAGTTCCATTTAAGTTGATTATGCTAATACATCTTGACAATAGTCCAATTTTCGGATCCAGATCCTTTGTGAGATTTTTGTGAAGGTTTTGCTGTGGGCTTGACAACACACCAATAAAGAGATCTAATAAGTTCACAGCAATCTTCTTTATTTCTCAAGCAAAATGACGCCGTTTTACTTGTTAAAAATTCAACATTTTCTTCTTCCGTTATCTTCTTGTCCTCTTTTATTTTATTTTATTTTTTGACCAGTTTTCTTCTTTGTTATCCCAAACTTGAACATTATCAAACTTAAGGTCTTGTTTGGATAAAAAACCAAGGTCTAGCTTGGATAAATAAATCAATTAGCTTATTTTTTTCCTTTTTCAATCTTTTTCCGCATTTGTTAGTTTCATGTCCATTTGTGGATTATTGAATCATCTTGACGAAGGATAAAATATGTAAAAAATCACGATGAAAACTCAAATATTTTTTAATAAAGACGAAAAAAACTTGGAAGATTTGTCCTTTGGATTTATAATAATTGTCCTCATTCAAAACAAATTGTGTTTTGAGTATAATTTTTTACTTGTTCGATTCTTCTCGTCGAAATGCATATTTTTTTTTTGGTGAACTCAAATATTATAAAGCAAACCAACTACAACCATAAAAAGCATTATTGAACCTCAAAAAATAACACTTACAAAATGAAAGACCAAAAATAATGTATGTTATTGAACCTCAAAAAACTAACCGAATATATACTATTAAAACCATCACATGCACACAAACAGAGAAGAAGATAACGGAAGAAGAAAACATAATTTTATTAGCACTATGTTGTTTTTAAAAGTTTATTTGTTGCAACTGGGGAAATAATTTTAGTCATTAGTCCTCATCGGCTCATATTTTGGTCAGTTTGTAACATATGAAAGGTGCTAGTAGTATTAATTATGCTAATACAAAGTGTAAAATCTCTTGGTTGGACAGGTGTTGGATCATGCAAAACTATGTTGGGCTGACAAACTCTTACTATTTCAAAATTATTGAGAAGAAACAACTATACTTTTAAAAAATTGAAACATCGCCCGGGCTCATTCGCCCCCGGTCTGTCCCTGCTTGTCGATATTCACTGCTTATACCCAATGATTCTAATGGTGATGTTCAACTGCAGTAGATCACTGCGTAGCCTTCCTGGGCAGTGGACACTGCGTTTTGGTTGAAAGTGGGACATGTTGGCCCTTTGAGTCCTCCTTCTCCAGAAGATATTGACCTGCATATTTCATCTATATCTCTGCTTAGCTTTCATGACCGTACTTCTTTTTTAACTTGTCATCTTACATTGTGCAGGTGAACACTAATTCCATATTCACGATTCCCGGCACGAAAATTGGTTTGGTAAACGTCTCCATTAAAAGGATCTAGAAGGTCATTTATACTTACTGAGGATTCGTCCCTTCCAATTTTCTTTGCTTCTTCACCAGTGCAACATGAGTGTATACCACAAGCTATCCTAGGAATGGATGTTATCCGTCAAGCAACGTCAGGGATGGGGAAAACTGTGGTGTTTGTTCTCTCTACGCTGCAGCAGATTGAACCTGTTTCAGGACAGGTTGCCGCTCTCATCCGTTGTCCTACAAGGGAATTGGCTTACCAGGTATGTCGTGGACATTGGAGGCCATTCCTATGCATCCAGTTTGGAAATACTGCAATGACAAAAATGCCTTTCTCCACTCATGCATATACGTAAGAGTTGGAACTTGTATTGTTGTATACGACTTTGTTTGTCGACTAATAATAATCCTTTATTTCTACAGATCTGCCATGAGTTTGAGAGGTTCAGTACCTATTGGCCTGATATTTAAGTTGCTGTCTTTTAAGGTGGTGTCAATATCAAGGTGCACAAGGATTTGCTGAAGAATGAATGCCCTCATATTGTTGTTGGAACACCTGGTAGAATCTTGGGTCTTGCAGGAGATAAGGACCTTGGCTTGAAAAATATGAGACATTTTATTCTTGATGAGTGTGACAAGATGCTGGAATCACTTGGTAAGCTTCTGCATGTTGATAGTCCGTCCAGAAGGTTTCACAATTTTGGCCTGTATTGTTTCTCTACTTTTGTGTGGCTTGACTGACTGGCTTCTAACTTTTTTAGCAACCAAAATGATTTGAATTTCTCATCTTGTCTACAAACATGAGGAAGGATGTGCAGGAAATTTTTTAGCTGACCCCTCATGATAAACAAGTTAGGGGGATGATGCTACGGTGTCCCCGGTCATTTTGGGGACACCGTAACTTTTGGCATAACTGACCATTAAAAGCATAACAAAAACCAGTGATGTGCATAACCAAAACCTTACAGAGGCATAACCCTCAAAATCCCCAGAAATTTTGGGGATTTTGGGGGTTACGCCTTTGTAAGGTTTTGATTATACGCATCACTGGTTTTTGTTATGCTTTTAATGGTCGGTTATGCCAAAAGTTACGGTGTCCCCAAACGGCGGGTAGACACCGTAGCATTTCCCGGACAAGTTATGATGTTCTCAGCTACACTCAGCAAGGAGATTCGCCCAGTTTGCAAGAAGTTCATGCAAGATGTAATATTTTTTGCTCTCTACTCTTTTGATGTTTTATAACTGCCTCTTTTTGGCTATCCTAAATCCAGAAAGTGTACACGTAACTGATTGTTTTTTTTCCCTTGACCCTTGTTCGTCCTGTAACACACCTTTGATAATGGTTCATGTCCTCCTTTTCTGACTTGTGATTGTGTGTGACTGACGATGTAGGATCATCAGTGTTCTTCAGTGGTTTATGAAATTTTGCCTACCATACATATGGGGCCATTATTCATCTACAGTGCTATGGATTAAGGATTTCTAAGGAATATCAGTCCTGGTAGAATTCATGATATGTAAGATGGTATTTGTAGCATGGTTTGATAAGCTGATGGAGGACAGTTTCTAGTATCTTTTTTATTTAAGAATTTCTGTCATAACAAATACACTATATCGTCATCATCTTTCTCACAAACAGCAAAGACAGTTTTTTCGATTTATTTGGGACACTTTCAGGGCATTGAGCCAATTTCTCTTGTATAAAAGAATGTCCCAGAGATTGGTTTCACTTCTTTTTGCATCGGCCATCTATTACTGTTGTACTTCTCCTGTTTCTGTAAGCTAAATAATTGAACTACAAAAATGTAGTATGGCATCATTCATGCTACATGTTTTTAAACCTATTTAATCAAACAAGTGCCTTCTGCTTCTGATACTGGGAACCAATCACTTCTTAAGTGTATTGTTGGACGCCAGTCACTAATATTACCCTTCGTACACCATTGTGAGACAGTAACAATGTACATGGCATAAAATTCCTTCTGCACTAACCATTTTTTTGGAGTAAAAGGTCATATTTGAAAATTCTTTTACTGATAGCATAGTTTCTGTTTAGATCTGGAGGTCTGGAAGAAAAATCAGAAAATTTTCATCTAACTGAAGATGAATAGTGACGCTTCCTGATAATTTAGCCAGACAAGATTAGTTGGTGGTATGAAAGATTGGGGAGCAAGTCTTGCATGAATTCAGTTGGTGGAATTGAATGTGCAAGTGGGGGCTTGACCTTTCTGTCAGCCAATGACCCTTGGAGCCAAAAAATATGAAGGATAAACCCGTCTTCTCTAATTCTAATATGTCGCTTTGTGATATTTGTCTCTTTCAGCCAATGGAAATTTATGTGGATGATGAGGCCAAACTGACTCTTCACGGTCTCATACAGGTATTTCTTGTGTCTCTTGTTGAGCATCAATGATTTTTGTTGGACTTACCTACTGATTTTTGTTGGAAATTTTGTTGTTATGCTTTTGCCATCAGCACTACATTAAACTAAGTGAGCTTGAGAAAAATCGCTGGCTGAATGACCTCCTTGATGCACTGGACTTCAATCAAGTTGTCATTTTTGTCAAGAGTGTGAATAGAGCTGCTGAGCTGAACAAGTTACTTGTAGAATGCAACTTTCCGTTTATCTGTATACATTCTGGAATGTCGCAGGAAGAAAGGCATGTATTTTCAACTGCTTGCTTGCTTGTTTGTTTGCATCCCTGTATGTCTAAAGATCAAAACATCATGCTGTCAGGGGCCTGAACTTTGATGAGAAATTGATTGGTGTCCTCTTGTTAATCCTCTTTCTATTTATTCTTTTTACTATGTCTTTTTTAATCTTCGTTTTTGTGCGACTCGGGCCAAGTATAAAATTGAATCCATTCACCATGTGCAGTTAATTTATTTAGACATCGACAGGGATACAATTGTTTCCTATTGTTTTTTCTTCTCAAGATTAGTGCACAGTCAGACCTTCATATGTATTGCAATCATTTTTGAACTGTACTATGTGAGTGCCCTTAATAGAGCTTCCATTGTCAGCACACTAGGTTGTTGACAATCATTGACTTTTTCTACTCTATTTTATGTATAATTTAATTTATCTGTTGTCGATGAATATTCTGTAGGGGGCCGAAATATCCGAAGGTTCACCAGGTCCAAAAGGGGCGATGAGGGTTCACACGTTGTTTGACTCATCATCCAAGCTATCACGGTTCGCCTCCAAATAAGTCTGGACTTCGGTTGGGCCGAAAGATAGACAGAACCACGAGTGCTTCACCGAACAATTATAAGCAACATCCGAACATACGACACATGAGTTCGCTCGGGGCTTTATCAAGCGCACGGATACGAACTTCCGTTTGTTCGGCCAGGGTGTGCCTCGGCCGGGATGTCATACGCTCGGATAATTCGTATGCTGGACGCGGGTCCCGCCGAACCTGGACGATTGTGGAACCTTCCATAAATATCTACTGATATTTAGGCTGTCCTCTCTTACATTCGAAGTGACATCTCTGAACGATATGACCCTCCTGACATCAGCCCATGTGGCTCTGAAAGACTAGAGAAGTGGTGTTCATTAACTGGCCCTGCTAGAAAGGCGCCAAGCGAGCAGAACGTGACACGTGGAAAGTATGGCCAACTTACTCAGCACTTCATCTCTTTGCCTATAAATAGAGAAGCATGGCCACTGAGTCAAAAGAGGGGAGAATCTAGTCGAAGGGAGCATTTTCTCTTTCCTGCAGACTGTTCTTACTAAACTTCTTTCTTTCCATCTACTGACTTAATCATCGGAGCTTCTTCCCGGAGGAGCAACCCCCTCCGGTTCTACAGGTACATCAAGACCGGTCGCACCAGAAGGAGCACGAAGAAATCACGCCCCCACAATTGGCGACTCCGCTGGGGATTGCAGAAAACAACTTTCGGGGTGTTCTTTGTGTTCTTCGCATTCATAATCCGTTGAGGGCCTTCGTTCATCGCAGATCCTGTTTGTTCTTCATATTTGCACGGAACAAATGGCTCAACATCTCTCACCTCCGGGCCCAGAGAACTTTACCCTTGGGTTGGAAGGCTACGGATCTATCAACCTTGAGCCCCGTCAAGCGGCTAGGGCAGTTCCACATGTAGCCCGCCAACTTTGTTTTCCACCGACCGAGTTGGATATCGCCCTGGCCGAACAAAAACGTCAGGCAGCGGTTATTACTATGCTGCAACAACGGCTAGAGGAGCGGGACGGGGGGTTGACCGCAACCCCTGCCAACGAACATCATGCCGAGCCCAGTCGACCGAATAGATCCCGCAAACGACGTCGGCCGTCTCGCCCACCCCAAACGGCCGAACTCGCTGTTACCGAACGACGAACTGTCTTTGAGCGCCTCGATCAGGGGGTTTCACGACCTCGGCTGACAAGCATCATTCGAGCCGAGAGTACTAGATCCTCGGCAACGGGCTCCACGGCGGGAACCAACAGGGGAGGCGAATCTGTCCGAACACAACACCGCTCCGAACGTCGTATGAATCAGAAAAGTGGGAAGAGGCCCGTGGACTTAAATGATCCACCTCGGCGACCCCATACCAGTAGCAACCGGGAATATTCATTTCAATCGCGACATGATTCCGAACGTCACGATGGGCGACACTCAGCCAACTCTGGCAGTCTACACCGAACAGAAAGCAGAGGAAACCGTTCGGAGCACGATAATACGATTGTCCTCTACGATCAATTCACGGGCCTGCCAACCGTGTACCAACCCGTCGACCCGGCGCTTCAACCTCGGCACGCACCATTGACAAGCTTGAGGGAGGCACAGGCGCCCTTAATGCTAGCCGCTCCACGACCGAGGGAAAAAGAGGAGCACCGTCGGCGCCATCGGCGGGAAAAGAGAAAGACTCCAGAGCGGCACACTGATGTTCTTCCCCCTATCGCCCCACAGATCACAGCCGAAGGGCAGGCCGAAGACAATTCGAAGCTCGGGAAGGCAAAGGCTTCCCCCTTCGTGGATGCTATTCAACAAGAGCGGCCGCCAGACAGATTCGTCATGCCGAAGCTGAAGCGCTATGAGGCAAAAGAGGACGCAGTCGCGTTCGTTTGTCGCTTCAGGCAAACCATGAGCCTCCATAACTTTTCTGACGCTCTTATGTGTAAAATCTTCCCGCTCACTCTCAGTGAATCGATCATGTTATGGTACAATCAGTTGAAGCCCAAATCCATTTCTTGCTTTAACGAGCTGGAATTGGAGTTTAGCAAACGCTTCGTCACCAGCAACATTCAACCGAAGACGTTATCAATGCTGGTGAACATGCGAAGAACGGCGGGAGAAACACTGCGACTCTATACCGAGCGTTACTGGGAAGTCTATAACCTCATTCCCGACTGTGATCAAGGGGTGGCAGCCGAGTCTTTCATGAATGGATTGGACCCAACCTCGGCAATGTTTCGTGACCTCTCACGAAATCCACCTAAGACGATGGGGGAGCTCATGACAATAATCGAGAAAGATTGCGTTCACGAAGAAGCAATGGCCGAGCGGCATACGTCAAAAGCTGAACCTGCCAAGACGATAGGGCCGAAGAAGCAGGTATCGAACGTTCGTCAAGGGCAAGGAAGCCAGGGTAGCTCGGGCCAGGCATCGAACAAGTCGAACAACAAGGGCCGACCCTCTCAGCACCCTCAGCCACAACCCTGGACACAAACGAAAAGAGAACCCCGACCGGACGAATACGTCGCCGAACGTACGGTATTCATTGAACCTATTTATAAACTTCTTAACATCATTGGCAAATTGCCGTTCTTTGTTTGGCCAACGGTACTCTTAGGCACCGTCGGAAGCGGCCCGGGGATGTGCACGTATCACAAGGAACGTGGCCATTACACCACGCAGTGCCCACCTTTCAAAAGGTATCTAGAAGAGCTAGCAGCTGCCGGTCACCTCAATCAGTGGATCGACGTTCGGCAAAATCCACTTCCTCCACCTCCCCCTCTTGTTGGCAATCTCGTAAGCGTAATACAAGGGCTGGTATCCGAAGGAAGGGCGGCCGAACTTCGTTCGGAAATTGACAGGGCTGTCGCCTCTGCGTCAGTCTGCAATGTGGGAGCCTCGGGAAAGCGAAAGTGGGAAGATCCTAGCTTCGGCGGTACTATAACTTTTTCTTCCGACGACTTAAAAGGCGTGCAACTTCCACATGCAGATGCTCTCGTACTATTGCCATTGAAAAATCAACCGTACAACGGGTATTGATAGATCAGGGAAGCTCGGCCGATGTCATGTTTTTCTCCACTTATCAGAGCCTCGGATTATCTCCCGCTCAACTTCGGACAGCGTCAGCTCCCCTTGTTAGTTTTACGGGAGCCCCGGTATGGCCACTCGGCCTGATTACCCTCCCTGTGCGAGCTGGATCACGCATCCTGGAGATCGAATTTGTCGTGGTCGCTTCGCCAAGTCCGTACAACGTCATTCTTGGCCGAACCTGGCTACACGAGATGCAAGCGGTTGCTTCAACATATCACCAGGTGGTAAAATTCGTCGGATGGAACGGACGACAGGAGAGCCTGCGAGGCGATCAAATCCAATCCAAGAAATGCTACATCAGCACTGTAACGAACAAACAGAGCTGCATGGAGGTACAATGCGTGGCTGCCGCTCCTACCCCAGTGATTGAGGATGTTGGTGTACTCGCCGAACAACGGTCAGCCGAGGAGCTGATACGTTTTTCCATTCCTGGGGAAGAAGGAAGATATTTTTTGATCGGGAGTTCATTGAGCATGAACGAACGGGAGGAGATGTATCGATTCCTGATGAGGAACATAGAGGTCTTTGCTTGGACACCACAAGACATGCCGGGCGTGGACCCTTCGTTCGCTATGCACTCATTGAATGTGGATCCGAATAGGCGACCGGTTGTGCAAAAAGTTCGACGCTCGTCGGCCGCGCATACCGAAGCTGTGATAGCAGAGGTGAATCAACTGTTGGAAGCTGGCGTCATTCGGGAAGTACTATACCCCACCTGGCTTGCCAACCCAGTGGTAGTCCCGAAGAAAAATGGGAAGCTACGGGTCTGTGTCGATTACACGAACCTCAATGACGCCTGCCCTATGGATCGATTTCCACTTCCTCGGATCGAGCAGATGGTAGATGCAACGGCAGGATGCGAGCGCCTAAGCTTCATGGACGCGTATCGGGGCTACCATCAAATTGCTTTGGATCCGGAAGATCAAGAAAAAACGGCTTTCATCTCGCCTCGGGGAACCTTCTGTTACAAGGTTGTCCCGTTCGGCTTGAAGAATGCAGGCGCCACTTTTCAACGCTCCATCACGAAGATGTTTCCTGGCATGCTCGGCGTAAAAGTAGAAGCTTATATTGACGATTTGGTTTGCAGAAGCATATTCGCTCGGGACCACCTTCGGGATCTGGGAGAGGTCTTTGCTGTTCTAAAACATAGGAAGCTACGTCTCAATGCCGAGAAGTGTGCGTTTGGCGTTAGCTCGGGGAAATTCCTAGGATACATGGTGAGTCGTCGAGGAATCGAAGCTGATCCTACCCAGATTTTGGCTGTGCAGCGGCTACGAGCTCCAACGACGATTAAAGAGGTACAGCGGCTCACGGGGATGGTTGCTGCCTTGAACCGTTTCATTCGACGTTCGAGCGATCTCTGCCGCCCGTTCTTCCGAGCAATCACAACAAGCCGACGCAGATTTGTATGGACAGAGGAGTGCGAGCAGGCTCTGCAATCTTTAAAGCAATACCTATCTCACGCTCCTTTGCTCGTCAAGCCCCTGCCCGATGAAGATCTCTATCTTTACCTTGCCGTCTCTGACCATGCAACGAGCGCGGTTCTTGTTCGGAGAGAAGGGATGGACCATCAACCGATCTTCTACTCCAGTAAAACGATGACGGATTCTCAGACGAGGTATCTGCCTATGGAAAAGTTAGCATTAGCTCTCGTTTCTGCTAAAACGAGCCTCTTGCCCTACTTTCAATCCCATAGGATTGTGGTCCTCACTGAGTTTCCTCTCAGAGCTGTTCTTCGGAAAACGGACACGTCGAGTCGAATCCTGAAGTTCTCTCAAGACTTGGCCAACTTCGACATCCAATTCGAGCCTCGGACAGCTATCAAAGGGCAAGTCCTGGCCGACTTCTTTGCCGAACTAACTCCCGGCTTACAAGACGAGGCCAATGCCCTGGCAATTGCTGCTGAGGACTCTCGGATTCAAGAAGAAGAGGTTTTGGAAGGGCCGTCCAGCTGTCATGCCGAACCACTCCGAGCTCGGTATTCCCTCGGGCGCAAGAAACCCAAAAGACAATGGAAGCTCTTCTCCGGCGATGCTTGGCGACTGACCGTCGATGGAGCTGGTGCCGGCATCGTCCTTGTTTCACCCAGCGGGACTGTTCATGAAAGCGTGGTTTCAATTGGGTACACGGCGACGAACAACGAGGCGGAATATGAGGCTCTAATTGCAGGCCTCCAACTTGCTCTTCGGCTGGATGCAGATTCGGTTCATGTCTTTTGTGATTCTCAGCTCATTGTGGGGCATTCAAACGACGATTATCAAGCCAAAGATCGACGTATGAATGCTTACGTAAGCCACGTGTTGTCTTTGTTCGGCAAATTTGGACGCGTCGAAGTGGAGTGGATCGCTCGGGAGCATAACGCCCACGCTGACGCCCTTGCAGGTCTTGCTTCAGTTTACAAGACCTCGGGTAGTCGCACCATCACCTTCGACGAGGTCCCCAAGCCGAGCTTCGAAAAGCCGTCTGAACAGGTTATGGCCATCACCCTCGGCTCAAGCCAGCTGGATTCTGTGGTTGCTTACCTGAAGAATCAAGTGCTACCGACGAACAAGCGCGAGGCGTACAAAATCCGTTGCCGAGCTGCCAATTTTTTCTTGGGACCGAATGACAATCTCTACCGACGGACTTTTACTGGCCCCGATCTGCGTGTCGTCCACGACGACCTCGTGCCAGCCGTTCTGGAGGAACTTCATTCGGGTAGCTGTGGGGCTCACTCAGGAGGACGGTCCCTTGCACAGCGTGCCCTAACGCAAGGCTATTGGTGGCCGAAGATGGTCAAGCAATCCGAAGACTACGTGAAGCTCTGTGTTCGGTGTCAGAAGCATGCATCTCTCATCCACCAGCCTGCTTTCCCCCTTAAAATGATCACCAGTCCATGGCCGTTCGCGGTTTGGGCTTTTGACATAGTTGGCAAGATGCCAAAGGCGCCCGGAGGATTTGAGTACATGCTCACTGCCACAGATTTGTTCACCAAGTGGGTCGAAGCCTCCCCGTTGATCAAGACCACCGCCGGGGATGTGGAACGCTTTATCTGGAAGCACATTATCTCCAGGTTCGGCGTGCCGTACGCCATACTATCTGATAACGGTTCCCAATTTGTCGCCTCCGCTCTCAAAGCTTTCTATGCGAAGCGCCATATTACCATCCAAAATTCCTCGGTGGCATATCCTCAGGGTAATGGACAAGCCGAAGCATCAAACAAGACAATCACTCGGGGGCTGAAGCGCCGTCTGGATCGGAAGCTCGGCAAATGGGTGGAAGAGCTTCCACATGTCCTTTGGGCCTATCGAACAACGCCTCGGCGGTCCACCGGCCGTACTCCGTTCGCTATGGCCTACGGTATGGAGGCTGTCCTCCCTTTATCTACTATGATCCCTACAGTTCGGACGGAGAATTTTAACCCTGTCGACAACAGTGCTCTAGTGGGTTCCGAGTTAGATTTTGCCGAAGAACTGCGTGACAATGCTAACCTTCGGCACGCCGCGTACCAGCAAGAAGTTGCAAGGGGCTACAACCGCAATGTTCGTGCTCGACCATTCAACGTCGGGGACTTAGTCCTTCGGATGGTTACCGAAGCGACAAAGTTGACCAAGCTAAAAGACCCCTATGAAGGGCCTTACCGAGTGGTTGAGAAGATCGGGCATGGAGTCTACAAGCTTGCTGAGATGGATGGCACGCCAATCGCTAATCCATGGAATGCCCAAAAGCTTAGGAAATTCCATGGCTAGTGTTGGCATCTTTTGTATTACATTTTTGCTCGGCAAATGCGCCTTTGAGCGTTATGCACTTAATATAAATTCGTCCAGTATTCTGCTTTATTTTTACACAAGGGGTATTTTATCTAGCTCCAGTAACATCTCTTGTTCGGGTGAAATCCTCTAAGCCCCTGATGATGTGTTTGTTCGGGTGAAATCCTCTAAGCCCCTGATGATGTGTTTGTTCGGGTGAACTTCTCTAAGCCCCTGATAATTTGTTTGTTCGGGCGAAATTCTCGAAACCCATGATCACTTTTTCGGCTCAGTTTTCCCATCCTACTGCCTTATTCTATTCCTATGGTAATAC
The DNA here is from genome assembly GCF_030253575.1 of Rhododendron vialii. Taxonomy (NCBI): domain Eukaryota; kingdom Viridiplantae; phylum Streptophyta; class Magnoliopsida; order Ericales; family Ericaceae; genus Rhododendron; species Rhododendron vialii. The sequence continues at coordinate 39,610,507 of NC_080557.1, read as the reverse complement.
AATAGGGCAGGGGGCTACTATATGGGTAAACCTGAGTTCATCTCTCAGTGACTTCCAAATCACATAAACAGTCCTTCCGAATGAAAAGACTTAAAAATTTCTGAAAAAATTTCTGAGATGTGATGTATATACCGAATAGAAAGACTTGGCAAATATTTATATACTTGGAAACAACATCCATACCGAACGAACAGACGATTGTCTTTTAAAAAAAAAAAATAAAAGAAAAATCTCCATGTTTTTGTTACATCCGATGGTCGGTGCCGACCAATGTCAAAACTATGCAAAAACAAAACAAAATACAAAGACAGACTAAACAAGAACAAATCTAATCCGTTGGAGCGTCGGATGGGGCTGGTGGAGTCGGAGCGTCGGTTTGGGCCTGTAGGATTGGAGCTTCGGCCGGGGCTGGTAGGGTGGTCGACTCGATAGCGTCGGCTATTGTCTCCTCCGCTATAACTTCGGCAGGGGCGAAGGGTGGTATTTCCACCAGACTCCTCCTTTCGTCGTCAGCTTCAGCGCCTGCATCGTCGAGACCCATGTTGTAGCCGAGCATAAAGCTCTCTTTGTGCTGGGCCTCCTTGATCTCGTCTTGCACTTCAAGGACTTGATCGGTCACGTCCTCTTCGGCCTGGGCGTATCCTTTCTCGTACTGCCCCTGCACCTCTTTCTCCATCTCTTTCCTCATCTCTTCCCTCCCCAAGGCTCTCCCTTCGGCCAACCCCTCATCTTTTCCTTCGGCTCTGGTCTGCTCGGTAGACTCTTGCAACCCCTTGATAAGGTCATTTTGGTTGGCGACCTGAACCTCGAGGCTTTGCCTCACGAGCTCGGATTGCTCCAAGCCCTTCTTGTACTCCTCGGCCAGGGCCTTGTTGTATTCCACCGACTGCTTTTGCAGTTTTGACTTCTTGTCATATTCGGTGAGATGCAGCTGGGCACTCATTATGGACTGGGTAGCCTGTAAACAAAGCAAAATGAAAGTCATTCCGACGGAGTAAGGCATTTGTAAAAAAAAAAAAAAAAAAAAAAACAAACAAAACGAATGTGCAAGTGTAAAACCATTTACTTACCCTTCCTGCGTGATAGTAATATTCACTCAGGGCTGCTTTCAGGGAGGGGGGATTCTGTACATCCCTCGGCAAAGCTAGCCTCGAATGAAGGGTGAAAGCCAGGGAGGGATCCTCCCTCAAGCTATCCGATTTAAGGACCTGTTTCTTGCCAGGTGTGATGAAGCTTGGCACCCATGGGGTGTCAAGATCGAAGGCAGTCACCCTCCCTTCTCCTTCTGCGGCGGCCTCTTTCGATTGCTCCACCTCTTGGCCCTTTCCCTTAGCGGCCGCCCTCACCTTCTTGCTCGCAGGTGGTTCCTTCGGGGAAGGAGGAGCGCTCAGTGGTCGCTTTTTAGAGGGGGGAGGAGGTGGGACTTTCTTGCTCGGAACCGAGCCCGAAGCGGCTGCACTCGAAGCGGCTGTACCCCCAGCCTTCTGCAGTCGAGCCTTCTCCCTCTCTTTTTCCTCCAGCTTCTTCTGGAGAACCTCCTTGATGTTTCTTGGAGGCATACCTTCTTGTTGTTCAGGGAAAGGCTCTTCCTCGGTCGGAAGTCGGATTGACCCTCGGAGGGGTTTGTCGAAGCTCGGTCGGAGCTCTTGTGGGGTGTCCTCGGACTGCTCAGGCTCGTCAGTTACCTTTCGTCGGATCCGACCGCCGTAGGTAGCTGTATATTTGAGGATGGTTGGGGCGTCTCTTTCCTCCGCTGGGATAGTGAGCAGGGAGTCGGCAAGACCGCAACCTTTGGCGGCCCTTAATAGTACCTTGTTGATCTTGGTGGTATCTGCCGAAGACAAGCGTGAAATCGTTAGTTGAATTTTTACAGCTGAAATCAGAGCAACAGAAATAAATATTTGAAGTAACGACAAGTGTTCTTACTCGGCGTGCCTCTGCGTGTGGCTATCTCAAACTGACCGTATTCGTGTTCGGGGAATTGGAAATTTCCTCGAACTTCGACGTAGTCAGAGGCCCATTTCTCCGAGTCATACATGCCCTCGGGAATGATCTTTTGCATCTTCCTCCGGGAGCAGAGGTAGTATCGAGAGTACCGAACGTTTCTCGACATCATATAATTTTCAAAAAAATGAAAGGCTTCTAGGCGGAACATCTTCACCTCAGCAAGGGCGATTACCGAGTGAATGATGCGGTAGGAATTGACGCTCAGCTGGCACGGAGTGAGATTGAAGCGGTGAAGTATCTCTCTCAAAACTCTGTGCATCGGGAACCGAAGGCCCCCTTCTGTGATTGCCATCAAGGGGACAGTGACGTGTTCGTCACCATATTTTATTCGGTTCCCTCGGACTGGTGTAATGATAACATCGTTAGGGATGTCGTAGACGGCTCGGAAGGTGTCCAGGCTTTTTTTATCTTGGAAGCATTCCAAGTAAGGGCAGGGGTCCTTTCCCGTTCGGTCAGGGATCACATCGGGGTCCATCGGAACGATCTTCCTCTTCACCTTCGGCGGATGTGACGAGGATTCCCCAGCAAATCCGGCCCCTTCATTCGCTCGGCTTGGCGAGATAAGCGGAGTCCCTGGTCTCGACTCGGCTTCGTAAGCTCCTTCGGCCTCCTCTTCCTCTTCTGCTTCGTCATGAGGACTTTCGGACGAAGATTCGCCTATGTCTATAATATCGGGGTCCGGCCCGATTGTTCGGAGAGGAGCCACCATGGCGGGGTAGTCGACTCCCTCTACACCCTCGGGGATCCTTCCGCTTGATCCCGTTCGGTAATTTCGGGCGAAATCTCTTATAGCTTCGGATAACCCCGGATCGGATCTACCAAAACCCGAATCTTCGGAATCCATCGACCGATAAGATTCGCCCGAAGAAGGTGACTTTGCAGACTCCATACCTAGAAACAGATAAGTGCATGGGATAAGACCGTTAGCGATTTGCATGGCCAAGAATCTAAGTGCCTACGTTCGTTGTTTTGTGTCGTTAGGAGAGATATCACCTTTGTTCGGTTGTTTCCCGAGCGATTCCCCTCGAAAGAGATTCCGAAGGAAGGGCTCATACCGATCAGGAAAACGGTGGGGGACCCTACGCGTTCCCAATGGGGAAACAGAGATTGAGAAGCTTCACAGGGGTTGTAAAGCTTCTTAAAGACTGCCCCTTTGTAAAAACCTCACGCTCGAAGATGCCCTCGTGTTCGGAAGAACACAATTTCAAGGTATTCATACGCTCGGAAGAACACATGAACACCTGGGTTTCAGGCGGTTCTCAGTCAAGACCAAAGGGAAAAAATCGACCAAAAAGGGGGGAAAACACTCGAAAAAACGCTCAAAATGTATCAAGAAATGGAGGGGCTCAAGAAATACCTGAGAAATCAAGAGAAATCTGTGATCAAAAGCCTTCAAATATGCAGATTTCTGGCGATTTCAGTCTGGAATGGTGCTTGAACAGTGAGACGATCGAGAGTCAGAGAGAGAGTAACCTTCTCTCTCCTTCCCTCTTCCCTTTTATACTGGGTGTAGCATTCGAAGCGGTCTCTCACCCTGACCGTCGGATTTGGGCGGGAGACTGATGTGCCGCTCGATGAAGGACGCGTGGCAGATATGAAGCGTGCCGTACCAGCACCCAATGAAATCGTGACACCTGGCATCGATTCAAATCGACGGTTACAGGAGCATTTAATGAAAGGCTGCGCGCGCGTCTCGAAGCGTTTCAAATAATTTCTGTCCGTTCAACTCTGACGGTTCGTCTGGTCGATCGCTCTTCGGACTGATGGTTCTTCGGTTTTACGTCTTCGTTCGGCCAGGTTCTTATTCAACTCCTCTTTCATTTCCGAGCAAGAAAAGAAAGAGTTGAGGGGCTATTGTAGGGGGCCGAAATATCCGAAGGTTCACCAGGTCCAAAAGGGGCGATGAGGGTTCACACGTTGTTTGACTCATCATCCAAGCTATCACGGTTCGCCTCCAAATAAGTCTGGACTTCGGTTGGGCCGAAAGATAGACAGAACCACGAGTGCTTCACCGAACAATTATAAGCAACATCCGAACATACGACACATGAGTTCGCTCGGGGCTTTATCAAGCGCACGGATACGAACTTCCGTTTGTTCGGCCAGGGTGTGCCTCGGCCGGGATGTCATACGCTCGGATAATTCGTATGCTGGACGCGGGTCCCGCCGAACCTGGACGATTGTGGAACCTTCCATAAATATCTACTGATATTTAGGCTGTCCTCTCTTACATTCGAAGTGACATCTCTGAACGATATGACCCTCCTGACATCAGCCCATGTGGCTCTGAAAGACTAGAGAAGTGGTGTTCATTAACTGGCCCTGCTAGAAAGGCGCCAAGCGAGCAGAACGTGACACGTGGAAAGTATGGCCAACTTACTCAGCACTTCATCTCTTTGCCTATAAATAGAGAAGCATGGCCACTGAGTCAAAAGAGGGGAGAATCTAGTCGAAGGGAGCATTTTCTCTTTCCTGCAGACTGTTCTTACTAAACTTCTTTCTTTCCATCTACTGACTTAATCATCGGAGCTTCTTCCCGGAGGAGCAACCCCCTCCGGTTCTACAGGTACATCAAGACCGGTCGCACCAGAAGGAGCACGAAGAAATCACGCCCCCACATATTCTAAACTGGGTATTGAACAATGCATTGGTTAATTCTTTCCATCTGAAGTTATCTGAGTGGGCATCGTCTTCATCATCTGCTAACAAACAACTGTTTGGTTGGAAGAACCCTCGATGGTTGTTCAATTGTTATTGGAAGGATTGTTTCCCCTGCGGATTGGCCACTGATTGTCCTCTAAAACAAAACGATAATATCATCTGTGCTGTCCTCTAAACCTTTCCGACTGCTTTACTGATTTTCAACGCTGTCCTTTCCAGGTTAACATGCTACACGAGTTTCAAGGAGGGTCATAAAAGAATCCTTGTGGCCACTGATTTAGTTGGTAGAGGAATTGACATTGAGTGTGTCAACATTGTTATATGACATGCCTGATTCTGCTGACACCTACCTTCATCGCGTACACGTAGTGTGCATTGCTTTGAGAGCTACTAAAACTGCAATTTACTTCCTTGGTATTTGATATTTGCCAGGTTGGCAGAGCTGGTAGGTTTGGCACCAAAGGGCATGCAATTACATTTGTTGCATCTGCATCCGACTCTGATGTTCTCAATCAGGTAATATCAGCGTAATATATTCGTCTTTCCTTGATGCTCCGTTGTGCTACCACCAACTCTTGGACTTCATTATTTGTACAGGTTCAGGAAAGGTTTGAGGCGGATATTAAGGAACTTCCTGGGCAAATTGATACTTCCACTTACAGTATGAACCACTTCTTGTGAAATGCTTTTTTATCTTTCATGTCAATTTTTGTTTGTCATAGGGGAACACCGGAACATTGTTTGGATCTTTCATCTACTTGCCTTTCTCTCTCTCTCCTTTTTTTTTTTTTTTTGGGGTTATGCAGTGCCATCTTGATGGATACTCTTTTTTGGCTGCGATGAAAGCGTCTTATCCAAGTGTGATTGGAAGTTCAAGTACAGGCACGGGAAGGTTTTTGAGAGGCAATTTCGATGTGACGGTGTAGAATATATTGAACGAAAACAGCTGTAAGGCTAGCCTGTTATCTTTATTTATCAGTATGCCACTCTTTGATACTGAATTTTAGACTGGAAGCTGTTTGTAGGGGTTATTAAACTAGGCTTGCTGAGTTATCATGTGATGGCACACTTGACATCCAGGGAGTACTTCATTTGTTTAATTGCTTTTATTTATGGGTTTGTTTTGCTGTTTTTTGTGGTAACCCATGATTCACCTTCACCTTTCCAAGTAGTCCTTTTGCTACAGTAAGTAACAGAACTACTTGGATAGGTGTGTTGTGCTGTGTTATGTTTTCCTCACTATGTTATGTTTGGACGATCATTACTTCTTATAACAGAAGCGGGGGGCTACTATGAGCAAACACAGCAAAATGCAGATGTGCCCCATTTCACCCTTCATCTCGGCAATCAATGGTTCGGATTTTAAAAGAATTCTTCAGGAAAAAGTCACACTTTTGGTCGGTGAAATTGCGAGATGCTATGTTCTAAACACAACTAAGAGAACTTAGGAATCCACAGAGAGAATGGAACTAGATTGTGGTGGGTATGGGCTTTTAGCGTTGGTTATATAATTATATTTATGGGTAGTTTGTGAGAAAGGTTACATAGAAACTTTTGGTATGCATTAAGATTCCTGGCGAATATAGGAAATTAAATTTGGCCCACGTCTTGGTTTGAGTTGATAAATTTTTTGAAGTCCTGTCGAAAGTGATTTTTGCAATTGTGCCTTCAAAAATTAAGTATTTATAATCACTTTTACTGTGCCATTAAATAACTATTGTGGGCAAAATAGTAATCGATCAAAAATCACCTACCAAGATGAACGTAGATAAGTGCTATTGTAACCTACTAAAATGAACCTAGATACTTTGGCTCGATTAAAACTGGAATATTGATTGTTCAGTAACGAATTGGAAATTTTCACATATGCGGATCGAAAAAACAAATACTCTACTAAATTTTCGTATCATGTCTCTGTTGCCTAGCACCAAACAAGGAGGTGAAAAAGTAGAGAGCTAGTCAAGTGAAAGAAGATTTCTAAATCTTGCATTGAGATGTTGAACTAGCATGACCTTCCTTCTACTGTTAATAAGGCGTTATATTTAGCCCATAAAATGTAAAATCTTCTGAAAAACAGAAAGAAAACCTAAAATCTCACAATTTGAACTCACAAAAGCAATCTGGCAAAGCAGACCCTCTACCCAGCACAAAATCATCTCTATGCACCTTCCAAAGGGCTTCTCTCAACTCGTTCCCTTGCAAACCCTGAGACGTGAATCCTGCAAAAGCCCTCCTGGTCAACAAAAGTGTCTTAAACAACCCCTTAAAAGCCCGCATTGCCGCAACCATTTTATCCATGTTCCCAAAGTACGTAGCAATATACGAATCGCTATTGATAGATACATAGTAATCCAGTGCAGCTTTTGTGTTCCCATGCATGCTTGCAAATTCCTCGCCACTAAGAAAGGTAGCTTTTGTGGAAATGTTTGTGTAGACAGAAGTTAACCCTTCCAGCTCCATAAGGCCATCACCAGCTGCCAAATAAATATTTGTGTTTGTTGGGATGGACAGAGATTGAAGGATGAAAGCAGTCTCTTTAGGAGTGAGGGGGCATTTTCCACAGTTACGCCAAACACGGGCGGATTCTCCTGTCCAGGGTTTTCGATCTCCCCGTGAAGCTTCTATGGCTTCCATGGAGGAAGAAGAAAGGCCAGAATACTCGCATTGACTGTAGGCCACCATGTCAGGTTCAAAACGAAGGTGAAGTGAGAGAAAGGGTTTTGGTATGGCTTGAAGGAGTTTGGAGCCTTTATTTTCCAAGGCTTTGGTAAGGCGTAACGCATTGTAACAAGTTTGACAAAGAGCAGCCTTTGCATGTAGAGGATATCTACAAGATTTAGAAGAAAGAGAGGCATTAGAAAGACCTCTAAAAACATAACCTTATTGTCATTATTTTACCATTTTGCTGAAAACAAAGAACACAACCATTATGGAACTAAAAGTGTACATATTAGCAGAACTGCTCACCAAAAAGAAACAGCAACTGCTATCGTAAATGGAAAAGAAGAATATGAAGACAACATGGAGCTAAACCAAATATAATCCAGAAAATGGAGTCTAGAGTCCCTCAAGTAATATCTATTCAACACTGCTATCTAAGCTTCAGATTATATAAAAAGACGTCCTCAAACATAAACAAAAGCAATTCCAAGAAAAAGACCTCCTGTTCAGCAAAAATACATGGAAAAGAAGAAGATGAAGACAACATGGGTACCTATCTCTCCTTTGGCTCATTGCTGGGGTGAGTGAAATATAATGATGCTTCAGTAGAGAAGGGAGGACACTTTCCGCATAATCAAATTGGCCTTTACGTTTGCTGCAATCCACTTGGACTGGTTCTTTCGATGCAATCTCTGCTGGCAATTCTTCGACAACTTTAACAAAGCCATTCATCTGTTGTATTAAGTAATCCACATCAAATACATCTGCAAAACCACTGAAGCAAAAACTCATGAATAAGCAGAATGTTGCACACAGAAGAAGGAAAATGGTACAAATCCCAATAGATTAGGGAACAGTTTTACACCTCTATTTTATGGCATTACAAGTGAGAATAAAGAAGAAACACCGGATCTTTCTTCAGTCAATTCTAAACACAGAACTTTTGTATCCTCAAGCTCCTATCACAAATTTAATGCATAGGCTCAACATTCAATTGGTAAGTTCTTCCTCTTTCTCATCGTCCTTAAGGAATTATAAGCTACCTCAGGCCATGGATCTTTTGTGGACAACATTAAAGGTCTCAGCAGTTCATTTAAGCTGCTTCATAAATGATTTTCAATCTGGCAGTAACGCTCTCCAATATTTTTCTGTCCTAAACTGATGTTAACCACATAAACAACAATGATCTCTTACCAAATGACTTACAGTGCCTATTTCTGCTTTTAGTTCACAAATGGAGTAATGGTTGATTCCCACTCTATCAAAGCGCCAGAGTTCTAAATTCACATAGGGTTTTTCTCCACACAAGGGAATTCTGGATCACAAACCCCGTCAAGCAAAAGGTCTGGTTGAAATTTGAATCAGGACTCAGTAAGTCAACAAGCTACTGAAAGATCTATGGCATGCCTCCACTCCCTATACTCATTTGTTGTTTAAGCCCTGAACAAAATAGATTCCACAAGATTTAATATTAATTCAGTTTCTAAGCCAACAGACTACTGTTTAACGGTAGCATTAGTTCATGCTTTTGCTTCCATAAAAAAGATATGGAAAACGGCATTGCAGTCAAGGAATTTATCCAATAATGCAACTATCAAAGTTAAGAAATAGTGAAGTGATACTGAGGTACCCATGTAAGGAATGGACAAGGGTAAGATCAGTTTCATAAGCATCGACTACCTTGATTCATTCCAGTATGCAGCCACTTCGAACTTTGGCAAAACAAGAGTTGCATTCAGCAAACGTGCTATGCCAACACCATCACAAAACTGCAGCCATCACAAACAACATCCAATAATACCGAATGCAGCTCAACATTTAGCACAAACAAACCAAAAAAGAAGAGGTCAAGGAGACTCAGATAGTACTTACATCCCTTCTCATTTGATTAAGCCCGCCATAGCAATCTAATTGAATGTACCCATTACTCTCTGCTGGCAGAGCTGTAGCATTTCAACAGAAATAACCAAATGCAATTGTCTGCATTGAATTTTTCAAAAAAATCAATTGCAAAGCTCTAAAAACTAACCCTAACTCAAATGTTATAACAAGTTCCTCAAATAACTCCAACCAGAACTACTTCAATGGAGAAAATTAGAACCTCTGAGTTGGGGTCAATGATACAAACAATTACAGTCCTGTTAGAATAGAGTTGAACTTAGTCCCACATTGGTTGCTTATGTTATGTAACTAGTCGCCACATAATATAAATAAAGCTCACATGTGTTAGGGTTAGTTAACACCCTATACACTTTTCCTTTCTTTCTCTCACAACATGGTATCAGAGCGGGATCTTAATCTTAATCCTAAACCACCACAACAATCCTAAACCACCCTAGCCTTTGTACATAATCCCTACAATCCTAGCCTAAACCCTAGTCTCTGTACATAAAATCACAATCCTAATCCTAGCCTCTGCCTTAACCCTAACCCTAATCATTAGTTCACAGGTACTGTTCATCATCGTACTGTTCACCGATTACTGTTCATTGTCGGCACTGTTCACCGATACTGTTCATCATCGGCTCTGTTCACTGCCGTTACTGTTCATCGCGCACTGTTCATCGCGCACTGTTCATCATGTTGGGTATTGTTCCGTTACTCTTATGCACTGATTGTTCTGGTAATTTTGGATTTTTTGGTCAATCTACAGTTTATCCTCTCCAATAGATGGTAGTTTGGGTATGTTGAAGTCTGATTTCAATTGTTAGATTGTGTTGAGTTATTTGGTCTATGTTGGCATATGAGCTCTTGGTTGTTGCTTGATATTGGGATTATGTTGTTCGGTGGCTACTTTGGTTTTGTTGGATGCATGCGGTGTCGTGCCCTTGGTCGTTAGCCGGTCAATCAGCCGGTCAATCAGTTCCTTATTTCTTGTTTATTGGCCGTTTGTTAGTGGAGTATTTGGTTGATTGATCTATCGGTAGTTGACTAGTTGCCTCTCATTGTACGGTGATATGTTTGCAATGAAATCTGGTTCTGATTTTACTTCCGCTGATTCTGGTGATTTTGGTTCTTCATTTAGCCGTGATTATGGGTACAGTGGTCGTTTTGACCGCGTTTCTGGTGGTCATGGTTTTGGTCGTTGTGGATTTAGTCGTACAGGTCACATGTCAATGAGAGGTGGCCATAGTCGAGGCCATGGTTATAGACTTTGTACTTATTGTGGGGGAACTAATCATACGGTGGACCACTGCTATGACCTACATGGTTTTTCTCAGGCTCATCGGGTTACTTCTCCCAAGGATATTAGGCAGGCTGCACGCTCCACTGCTATAGTGACTATTTCTATGGAGGAGTACCAACGCCTTGTGTCACTTCAGACAAGTTCCTCCATTTCTACGCTATCTCAGACAGGTTCTTCTAGTGCTTGTATTGCAACTTCTCATTTTTCTGTTCCTTGGGTTATTGATTCTGGTGCATCTGATCATATGACTGGTAATTCTACTATTCTTTCTGGCCATCAGTCTATTGATAAACCATCTCGTGTTACCTTAGCAGATGGTTCTACCACTGATATTACTGGTTTGGGTTCGGTTTCTGTTACTTCTTCTTTGACTTTGGATTCAGTATTGCACGTTCCTCGTTTTCCATTAAATCTTATGTCTGTTAGTAAACTTACTAAATCTTTAAATTGCTCTGTCACATTTCTTCCTCATGGTTGTGTGTTTCAGGATCTCAAGACGGGGCGAAAAATTGGTGGTGGTACTGAGCGTGGTGGTTTATATTACTTTACTGACAATGTTCACCCTAGTTCTGTTGCCTTTCAGTCTTCTGTGTCACCCTATCAACATCATTGTCGACTTGGTCATCCATCCCTTCAGAATCTTAAACGGCTGGTACCTTCATGTAGCCGTGTTGATGCTTTGCCTTGTGAAGTCTGTGAGTTTAGTAAACATCATAGAGTGTCTTTTTATCCTAGGGTTGAGAGTCGCGTAACCCGTCCTTTTCACTTAGTTCATTCTGATATTTGGGGTCCAATGCGTGTTCCTAATGTTTTTGGCTTTCAGTATTATGCTATTTTTGTCGATGATTATTCTCGTGTTACGTATCTTTATCTCATGAAAGAGCGGTCAGAGTTGTCTTCTATCTTTAAGTCATTTTATATGGAAATCAAAACTCAATTTGATACTTGCATTCGTATATTTCGTTCTGACAATGCAGGTGAATATTTTCATAATTCTCTTTCTAAGTTTTTTGATGACCATGGTATAATTCACCAATCTTCTTGCGCTCGAACTCCACAACAAAATGGAGTTGCCGAACGCAAGATTAGGCATTTATCAGAGGTTATGCGTGCTCTATTATTTCAAATGCAAGTTCCTAAGTCTTACTGGAGTTACGTTGTTCTTACAGCATGTTACTTGATCAATCGTATGCCATCTAGCGTTCTAGGTGGTCAGATACCCCATACCGTTTTATTTCCTGGTCGCCCTCTCCACTCATTACCCTTACGAGTGTTCGGGTGCACCTGTTATGTTCATGCTCTGGATCCTGACCGGGACAAACTTGATCCACGGTCAATTCGGTGTATTTTTCTGGGGTACTCACGCACTCAGAAAGGGTACAAGTGTTACTCACCATCTCTTCGTCGTCATTTTGTTTGTGCTGATGTCACATTTAATGAGTCAATGCCCTTTTACTCGGGTCACAGTATTCCAGTTGACCTTCCTGAGTCTGAGTCTGTGTTTCCTATTTGTGTACCATCTGGTCCTCCCTTGCAGGTGTATGTTCGTCGGCAACAAGTATTAACAGCCCCACAAGTACCAGCCACCACGCCTCCTCCGTCCCAAGATCCGGTTGCACCTCCACCTCCACCTCCACCTCCACCTCCGCCTCCGCCATCACCTAGTCTTCCTATAGCTCTTCGCAAAGGTATTCGGTCTTGCACATCTCATCCTATTGTTCGGTTTGTTTCCTATGATCATCTGTCTCCGTCCCTTCGTGCTTTTACTACTTCTATTTCGTCCATTTTTGTTCCTAACACTGTTCAGGAGGCCTTATCTGTTTCTGAGTGGCGGACAGCTATGGAGGCTGAGATGTCTGCTCTTCATGACAATGGCACTTGGGAGTTGGTTTCTCTTCCACCAGGAAAGTCTACTGTTGGATGTCGATGGGTATTTACCGTCAAGTATAATCCAGATGGCACAGTAGAACGGTACAAGGCCCGTCTTGTGGCCAAAGGCTATACCCAGACGTATGGCGTTGATTATGCTGAGACTTTCTCTCCGGTGGCCAAGATTAACTCTGTTCGCATTCTTATTTCTATGGCTGCCAATCTTGGTTGGCCCTTGTTTCAGTTGGACGTTAAGAATGCATTTCTACATGGTGACCTGCTCGAGGAGGTTCTCAGGTGTGTCGCCTTCGCAAAGCCCTCTATGGTCTTAAGCAGTCCCCTCGAGCTTGGTTTGGCAGGTTTAGTGATGCTGTGTTGCAGTTTGGTATGCGTCGCTCTCATTCTGATCATTCTGTCTTCTCTATTCAGTCAGATCGGGGAAGAGTAGTGTTGATTGTGTATGTGGATGATATCATTATTACTGGGGATGATCAGAAAGGTATTGATGAGCTGAAACAGTTCTTACAGCGTCAGTTTCACACCAAAGATTTAGGTAAGCTACGATATTTCTTGGGTATTGAGGTAGCAAGATCCAAGGAAGGGATCAGTTTATCTCAAAGAAAGTATACGCTAGATATTCTAGAGGAGACTGGTTTATTGGGAGCAAAGCCTGCGGAGACTCCTATGGATCCAAACGTCAAATTGTGTGTTGATCAGGGGGAGATATTTCCTCATCCAGACCGTTATCGTCGCTTGGTAGGCAAGCTGAATTATCTCACCAATACACGGCCTGATATCTCATTTGCTGTCAGTATGGTAAGTCAGTTCATGTCAGCTCCTCGTTTTCCACATTGGGAAGCTTGTCTTCGTATTGTGAAGTATCTCAAGGCTCATCCTGGACGTGGCTTGTTTTATCGTTCAAATGGTCATTTGCGTGTCGAAGCCTTTACCGACGCTGATTGGGCAGGATCACCATCTGATAGACGGTCCACAACTGGGTACTGTACTTTTGTTGGTGGAAATTTAGTTACCTGGAAGAGCAAGAAACAAACTGTGGTTGCTCGTTCCAGTGCTGAAGCAGAGTATCGTGCCATGGCTCATACTACATGCGAGATTGTATGGTTGAGAGCTTTGCTCGAGGAGTTGGGGCTTAGTGTACAGTTACCTATTCCTATGTATTGTGATAATCAGGCAGCAATACATATCGCTTCGAATCCGGTATTTCATGAGAGAACCAAACACATCGAGGTAGATTGTCATATTGTTCGGGAGAAGATAGATAGTGGCTTGTTGGCTACCCCTTTCGTGTCTACAGGAGCTCAGTTGGCAGATATCTTCACCAAGTCTCTAGTTAAACCACGTTTAGAGTTGTTACGTAACAAGCTGGGATTTTGTGATATTTATTCTCCAGCTTGAGGAGGAGTGTTAGAATAGAGTTGAACTTAGTCCCACATTGGTTGCTTATGTTATGTAACTAGTCGCCACATAATATAAATAAAGCTCACATGTGTTAGGGTTAGTTAACACCCTATACACTTTTCCTTTCTTTCTCTCACAACAAGTCCCACAGATAACCAATTACTCAAGCTATCCTAGAAAATAACAAAATGGTAACAAACTAACACCCTTCTACTTAGTGTTTTCAAATCGGAATACCCATAGCTATCCTTAACTAATTCTTTACGTAGTTGTTGATATCTATTTATTTTAGCGTATGGAATGCTATGGGTGGAAAGTGTTGGTTTTTTCTAGCGGAATGCTATTGAGCTTGATGTTTTTCTCTATTTAATTTTTGCTAAAAGTATATACTATTTGTGTGTCACACACTTCTCTTTTCTCTAATTTTGAGTTCAGGTTCTAAAATCTTACATCCAAAGCTGAAGCTTTTGAGCAATTTAGTGGAGTAGATCCAATCGAAATTGTTTGCCGTTTTGCCCAATCACAGGTCTATATTTCTTTATCAGCATTTGTGGAGATCAATCCTGGTTTTTTGTGGCTTCTCAGATCTTTATTTCTCTATAGAATGGATGAAGAAGTTTTGGTTGATTTTAGTACGAACTGAACCAAGAATGACACTCGCTAAAGTCTACTAGGGCTATTTAAGAACATGGAAATTGGCTTGCACGTGAATGAAAGGCATCCTTATCCTTAGTTGTGGATTCATAGATTTTCTACGATTGTTGATAGCCTCAAAAGTAAGCAAGACTTATATTGGCTGCGAATGGTCCATATTTTTCTCAACTTTGATCGTAAAAGCATTTGCCGTTAGGCCGTTATATTAGTTGTTTGTCTTTTCTAATGGAGGTCCAAGTTAGATAGTATGTTCATTCTTCAATATGAGTTGTACTTGAACCAGTTGAAGTGAATGAGCTTAAATTGTGTAAACATGATTCAAATCTCCCATACTTTCTCTAGCCCATTTGCAGAATGGAAAACAAGAGTTTTGGTTCTCGAGAGTTTTCAATTAAAGCTCAGTCTTGCCCTTTTTATGATTCTTTTCACTTCTTGGATTTCACATTCATGAGATAAAAAAGATAAAAAAAGAAAAAAGTCTTGCATTACCATGATCTTTGAATAATGTTTTGATTTTTCTTCTTTCATTTTTGTTTTCTAGGCGTGAATCTGAATTTGAAGATCATCAAAGCCTCTGTCTTTGTTTTCTAGGTGTGAATTTTAACTTGAAGATTATTAGAGCCTCAGTGGAGTTGTCTCAAATTAGACCCTTTTTTCCTTCTCAATTGATTACTTCCATCCAAATTGTATACTTACAGCTTTTGCAGTTATGCTAATTAGTGTTTGGGCCATAGTTAGTCCAACAATAGATGCGGACGTATTAGGAGTTGATTTCCTGAGTTTCTTATTGAGATTTTGCCTCTTGATTATGCTGATGTTGAGTTGGGCTCCTAGTTATGAATTTGTATAGTAATTTGTTTTGGTTATATGCCGTTATTGTTACTCTAATTAGCACACAGGTCATGGTTCTGTTCCTACACAAAAGTACTTCACATCAGGAGTTTGATGCTAGCATTAGGGCATTGGTGCATTATAAGTTTATAACCATGACCGTGTGAAAAGGGGTTTCAACATTGAGTCTCTCATAAACAACCTGAGGCGAGTGGGGAAAATGGAGATTTGGTGGCTCTCTCTCGATCGTCTCCTCCCTCCTTCTATCCTCTGATTTAATCGTGTTGTCTTTTCTGGTTAGTTTCTGTTTTTTTTTTCATGGATCTGTTATGAGATTTTCCTGTTCTTAATTCTGGAAATGGTTCAAATAGCTCTAAGATTCGCTTTGCTTTGAACTTAGGGTTCTCGCCAACTTTGCTGAAACATGTTAATCTAGTTTCTAATTCTGAGAATTCTGGGATTATTCATGGATCTAAGGATGTGATTCATCAAGATAAGATGCCGTGTGCTAGTGTTGGTCCTAATTCTTCACACAAGGTGAATTTCTTTGACGTCTTGGAAGCTGTTACTGTCTCAAACAATGATCATTTTGAGATTCAGGAGGGAGATACTCCTACGGTTAGACAGGTTAAAGGTCTATCACAAGAGGTTACTGCGCTCCGTAAGGAATTAGAATCTAAGAACAGTCTGATTGAATCTTTGAAGGTACCGGAGAAAGCTCCAGAGGTTGAATTGGATTCTGGTTCATCGTGGAAAGATAAGGTCTCTCCTCCTGGAGAGACTCATGCTAGGATGAATTTGCGCTACTTTCCTCCCGATGTAGATGGGGAGAAAGTTAGGGTTTCTTATCCTAAGCATGTTGAGATCCTGGGTTCTGTTAAATGGAAAAATTGCATAGTTGGACATTTTGTTGATAAAAAACTTGCATTCCTGGTAGTTCAGTCAATTGCTGTCAATGCCTGGGGTAAATTGGTCTTAAGACTGTTCTATCGAATAAAAAGGGTTTCTTCTTTTTCTGTTTGGTGAGGAAGGTGCTTACAGACATTTATCTGAATTTGGGGCTTGGCATTTTGCAGGACGACTGATGGTTTTACAAGAGTGGCATGCTGATATGGATTATGAGAAGGAAGGGCTGAGTAGATTGCCTTTATGGATTCAACTTCATAATGTTCCCCTCCAGTATTGGAATGAGGAGGGTTTGAGCAATATTGCGAGTGCTGTTGGGAAGCCATTGTATGCGGATGAGATGATGGAATCCACAAGCAGAATCAGCTATGTTAAAATTTGTGTGGAGGTTGATGTTACGTCTACTTTGCCTCATTGTGTTGAGGTACTCACAGCTTCTGGGAAAGTGGTTACTGATCGAATCAAGTACCCATGGAGACCAACTAAATGTGCTTCTTGTAGAGTGTTTGGTCACAATGAATGTAATAAGAATAAGGTGGGTGTGATTGAATCTGACAAGCTTACTGTGATAGCTTCTGCTGTTGCTCCTACTAAGGTTTGGGTTGTGAAAGGAAGCAAGGGTGATTGTGCTGCTGGCCTTGTCTCTTCTGTGTTGCCTTCTCAGACTACTCCAGATCATATGAGGATTGCTCAGAAGTCTCCAGTTCATGTAGAAGTTTTGCCTTGTGTTAATCAGTTTTCAGCTTTGCCGGAAGAGGGGGTTAGGTCTTCCATTGTGGTTGAGTTGCCTATTGGTAGGAGTGAGGTTGATGTTATTTAGGCCTCTGAGTTTGAGGAGGATATTCCAGAATCTAGTTAGTCTACTGAACAGGATAATGGGGTTGCTTATCTTCCTACTGAGTTGGATAAGGGTTTATCAGACCCTGATGCTGTCTTTCAGGCTCTAATTTCTTTGGAAAATGGGAGCAATATGAAGACTGGAGGAGGGAAGAACCCTGGGGTTGCTAAGAAGAGGAAGAAACTAAAGAAAAGATGGTGAAATTTGCCTCTTAGAATATTAGGGGTTTAAATAACCCTATTAAGCAGGTTGAGATTAGGAAATACAAGGAAAAGAAGCCAAAGGATGTTGCTGAAAATAAGCTTAAATCTCTCCGCATTCTCACCAAGAAGTGTTTCCAAGCCGAGAGTATGGAACTGGGAGTTATATATGCCATGGTGGTAAAAGAAGTATCAGAATCAGCTGCTGCAAGCCTGCAACAGCCTCTGAATTACCATCAGAAGTGGCTGAGTTGCTGTCCCATTTTTCTGATGTTGCACCTAAAGAGCTCCCAAATGAATTACCTCCCATGCACAATGTCCAGCATGCAATAGATCTCATTCCGGGTTCACAATTACCTAATCTTCCGGCCTATCGCATGAATCCAAGTGAACACACAGAGCTTAAAAGGCAGGTAGATGAGGTTCTGTCCAAGGGGTTTATTCATGAGAGTTTAAGCCCTTGTGCTGTTCCCGCTTTGCTCATGCCAAAGAAAGATGGCAGTTGGCGCATGTGCGTAGATAGCCGTGCTTGTTTGCTATAAACAAGATTACAATCAAGTACGGGTTCCCTATCCCAAGGCTTGATGATATGTTGGACATGCTGGCTGGTTCTTGTATATTCTCAAAGATTGATTTGAAAAGTGGCCACCATCAACTACGCATAAGGCCAGGAGATGAATGGAAGACAGCTTTCAAGACCAAGGATGGCCTCTATGAATGGCTAGTCATGCCATTTGGTCTTACAAATACCCCAAGTACATTCATGCGCTCTATGACGCAGGTATTACAGCCTTTCATTGGTCACTTCCTGGTTGTTTATTTCGATGATATTCTACTACTCCTTCCGTCCCATTTTCATTGTCTATTTTTGAATTGCGTGCCATTTTTAAATTGTTTATATCGTTCAATCTATAATGTTTTTCATAACTTTGAAAACTTCGTATTATAGAACTAATCGAGATCTATCAAACAAGATCCATATTGCATATTTTTCAAGATCCACACTAAAAGATATCGGCAAAAGACATAAAAGAGAAACAGAATAATGGACAATGAAAATGGGACGGAGGGAGTATATAGCAAGACCAAGGAGGAACATATCTTTCATCTTCAACAAGTTTTGAGGCTTCTCCGTCAAGAGAAACTCTATGTGAACTTAAAGAAGTGTTCTTTCATGAGTCCAAGGGTTGTATTTTTGGGCTTCATTGTGTCCTCTAAAGGTGTGGAGGTCGACCCAAGTAAAGTGAAAGCTATTCTAGAGTGGCCAACTCCCAACTCCTTGCATGAAGTACGCAGTTTTCATGGGTTGGCGACTTTTTATCGTCGATTTATTAGGAATTTCAGCACGGTCATGGCACCTATAACTAACTTTATGAAAGGAGGACAGTTCCTTTGGACCAAGGCAGCAACAAAAGCTTTCAAAGACAAAGAAAATGATGTCTGAGGCTCCTGTTCTATGCCTTCCTGACTTCTCAAAGGTATTTGAAGTGGCATGCGATGCATCACATGTTGGGATTGGAGGTTTGCTTAGTCAAGAAGGGCACTCGGTTGCTTATTTTAGAGAAAAACTCAATGAAGCCAAACAATAGTATTCCACCTATGACAAAGAATTTTATACAGTGATTCAAGCACTTCGCCATTGGCAACACTATGTTCTTTTTAAGGAGTTTGTGTTGTTTTCCGACCATGAAGCACTCAAGTACATCAACTCCCAAAAGAAGCTGAATCATTGACATGGTAAATGGGTTTCATTTCTGCAGGAATATTCTTTTGTTATCAAATATAAGGCTGGTTTAGAGAATAAGGTTGCTGATGCCCTTAGCCGAGTGGTGTATGTTCTCTCTTCCATGGCTATACAAGTGGTGGGTTTTGATTTGCTCAAGAGAGACTATCCTTCTTGTAAGGATTTCAGCTCTATAAATGCTCCGTTGCTGGCTGGACAGCAGGGAGGATATGGTGATTTTTCTTTGCATGATGGTTTCCTCTTCAAGGGAACTCGACTTTGCTTACCCAACACATCACTCCGTGAAGAAATGATTTGGGAATTGCATTCCGGAGGGGCAGCAGGTCATTTTGGAAGAGATAAGACAATAGCAATGGCTGAAGATAGCTTTTATTGGCCAAAGCTGAAGCGAAAAGATGTGGGCAGGGTTGTTTCGCAATGCCGTACTTACCAACTTTCAAAGGGAAGAAAGAAGAATACAGGTTTATACACTCCGCTACCTGTGCCCCACGAGCCTTGGCAGGATTTAAGTATGGATTTTATCCTTGGATTACTAAAAACCCTTCGGGAACATGACCCTATCTTTGTGGTTGTGGATCGCTTCTCCAAAATGGCACACTTCATTCCTTGTTCAAAGACATCGGATGCTGTCCACATTGCTAAGCTCTTCTTTCAAGCAGTGTTAGACTTCATGGATTGCCAAAGACCATGGTCTCTGACTGTGATTCGAAGTTTGTGAGCTACTTGTGGCGAACACTATGGAAGTTGCTGAATACAAAGCTGAAATTTTCTTCGTCTTTTCATCCGCAAACTGATGGTCAAACGGAGGTTGTTAACCACAGTTTGGGTAATCTACTCCGCTGCCTTGTGGGTGATCATGTTGGCAGCTGGGATCAGGTGCTTCCCATGGCTGAATTTGCATACAACACCTCTGTAAATAGATCTACAGGTCGCAGCCGTTTCGAAATTGTCACAGGTTTGCTTCCTAGGAAACCAATAGATTTGGTTCCTCTACCTATTCAAGCTCGCCCAAGTGCTGAAGCTGAAGCTGAAGCTTTTAGTCAACACATCCGTGATATCCACGATGATGTGCGACGAAAGATTGCCATCAGCAATGAGAGCTACAAACAATATGCTGATTTGCGGCAGAGGTTTGCTGAATTTGATGAAGGTGACATGGTTATGGTTCGAGTCAAACCAGAACGATATCCTAAAGGGGTTTATAAGAAACTTCATTCAAAGAGTGCTGGTCCATTTAAAGTTCTCAAGAAAATTAGCTCTAATGCCTATGTGCTAGAATTACCTGATGATATGGGCATAAGTAACGTGTTCAATATTGAAGATCTGACTCGATATTCTGGGCATGCTGAGGATAGTGACCGGGCTGACCCGGTGGCATCTCTCCCGGCATCCAAACGTTTCAAGGATGAAATCGAAGATGTGGTTGATCATCAAATTGTTCCACTCGACATGGAGGTTATCAAAAGTATCTCATTAAGTAGAAGGGGCGTTCACTTTCAGATTGTACTTGGATTACCAATGAGGAATTTCACCGCCTCAACTCGGACCTTCATGAAAGGTTCCATGCTTTTAACTCGTCGGGGTCGAGTTCTCTCAAGCAGGGGAGAGTGGATGGAAAATGGCAGCACCTGATAAAAGGTTATAAAAGACGTGGATTGGATGGTTCTAAGGCCCAAGCCTTAATTTGGCATATGCTGGATGATGTGGGGCCTACTTGGGATATTTACTAAGACATTGACTAGAACATTAAAGGCTATGACTTTTCATGAGCCTTGTGTCTTTTCATTTAGAGAAGTTTGACCACATATTTAATGTATTCAACCATTATGTAACACATTCATCCTATCCAACCATCTAGGGAATAGGAATAGTCAGTGTTCTAAAAGTCGGCCGCCTAGGCCGACTACTCCCCGCTTAGGCGCTAGGCAGTGGTCCAACACCTAGATTAAGCAGCCAACTAGTTGGTGCCTAGTCCCCGCCTGGGCGATTAGGCGGTCGACTAATCAGCACCTAGGCGCTAGGCGGCCCTTTTTCATCCGACTAGCGCCTAGCGACTTTTAGAACATTGAGAATAGTTATCTACATTCACACATTCATTCTACCTAGACGTATTGGGAATAGAGGTAGTTATTTGCATTCAAGTGTTATGGAGTCTATATAAGTCATGTAATCTCAAGAGCTTGAATTATGATTGAATGAATGAAAAATTAGCTTTAAGCTTTTATGATTGTGTGATGCTAAAGAGGCCTTAAGTGTGATCCTTCGGTAACCTAGGTGTGAGGCCTAGATCTATCCTTCTCTAACTCTTCTCTCCTTACAAAAGTACTGTTCACATCTACTGTTCACAGCCCCAAAACAGCCATTTTTCTTGTGTTTGATCATACTTAACCCTATTCCAAATCTGTCCTACATCACCATGGGGTCCCCTCTACAAGCTGCTAGATGCAAGATCTATTTCTATCCTTGGGCGAGCTATTTTGGCAAAGGTTAGTTCTGTTGTCTTCAATGGTGAATGGCACTGGCCTCGTCAAGGAATAATTTGATTCAACGTATCCAAAATGCTATTCCTCCTACCTTACTGCCTCAAGCTGATTAAGAGGATGAAGTTGTTTGGACAGTTTCTCCAACTGGGCAGTATGTCACAAAACATACTTGGGAAGCTGTTAGGCATCATGGTATGAAGGTTTAATGGGCTCCCCTTGTCTGGTTCTCCAAGAATGTCCCTGAGTGGGCATTTATTTTATGGTTGACTCGCTTAAAAAGACTTTCTACAAAAGATAGGCTTCGTAAATGGGGAATGGATGTGGATCCAAAATGTACGCTGTGTTCTCTCTCTAATGAAACCCTACAAGATCTGTTTTTGATTGTTCCTATTCTAGAGCTATATGGGAACAAGTTCTGACTAGATTCTCGATGCATAGAGGTGCTAGTTCTTGGGATGTAGGGCTCAATTGGGCTATTAGGAATTGCAGGGGAAAAAGGTTCAACGCTTTGTTGTTTAGATTAGCTTTGGCTGCTAGAGTTTACCACATTTCGATAGAAAGGAATACCAGGATCTTTGGTGGGAAAGCCAACTGTGCTGCTGCAGTTCTTTCCAATCTTGTAGATAACACCACATTAAGGACTTGCTCATGGAGAAATATTGCCAATACGATCGAGAATCAAAGACTTTTGGGCCTTTGGAATATTCCGAACAGAGTTTTTGGGACTTCTAATCCCTAAGTTTTGATTGGTTACATGTAGATTGTAATAGGATTTCAGTTGTATAGCTTCTGAACATTGTAGGTTGATACCCTTTGTTGTTTTGGTTGGTCGGTCGGTTATAATATGCGCAGTTTGGTTTTCTTATTCATGATAGTAGTGGTATTATTTGACTTAATAGTTTGGATTGCGCGGTTTTGACACAAGCCATGGTTTAGTCTTTTTTATGGTAATTTTTTAACTTGGCTCCTATAAATGTAACATGGAATTGTTTAGAATTTTAAGTGTCTTGTTATAGTTGAATTTGGATCCTATCAATGCAACTTCGTATTTATTGATTTGGACCGTTGTTGGTAGTGCCGTAGGCAAGGGCAATTCGCTAGTAAGACATAAAAATAAAAACCAAATGGCTTGGCCTGGCGTTCAAAGCCTCTCAGATGCGATCAACTCCTTTGGGCTAGTTTATACGAGGACTTATTCCCTGGATTTAATTGGGCCCCGCTAGAGGACTGTGGGATTGGTCCCAAGAATAGTCGAGTTACATGTAAACTAACCCGAACACTTGAATTATAAATAATAATAAAAAAAACCAATACAGAGTTACACGAACCAGTTAAATGTCCATCAAGCCACCATTTGCAAGGCCGCCACTCCATAATTCTTCGAACACTCCATATATCCTTTTTCCCGGACCTGAAAAAAGGAGTAAAATCTCAGTCTTCGCATAAAACTTCAACTGTTTCTGTTATAATTTTCCCTCTTCTTCTCAATAACCATTACAGGTGATAAACGAGCCGAGCAAAGCCGAGTAATTAGTTGTTCGAGCTTGGCTTGAAAATTAAACGAACTTCAAAACATGTTCAAACTTAACTTGTTTACGAAACCAGCAGATCTCGAGCATGTTCGAGCTGGTTTGAAAGCATAATTGCTTCAAAAAAAAAAAAGTTTCAAGTTTAGTTTGTTTATGTAAAAAATCGATCTTGAACGAGCTTTTAACGAATAAACACCGGCTCGAACCGGAGTACGGATTCGAGCCGACTAGTTTGGTTCATTTATCTCGTAACAAAACAAATACTCCAGTATTTACCGCATTAACAAAGAAAACAGAGCATACGTACATTGGAGATGAAACGGAAAGCGATGGTTCGGAGAACGGAGAAGAGGGAGAGAACCAGATTACGGCGAGGATAGAGAGAGGGAAGAGCGAGATGATGAAAAGCAAGGGTTTTTTCGCACCCATGACGAGGAGCAGGAGCAGGAACCAGGTCCGTTGCCAGAAAGGGATGTTCGGATCGGGTTCTATGCATACTATGCGGGTCGGATCCGGAATTGGAGTGTGATTGGGTGATGACGATGGAGAATTGGAAGAAGTGGGTTTTCTACGGGAGTCTGAGGATCCGAATATGTCGGGTCAAATAGCATTCTGTGCGTCAGAGATCGAGAGAGAGAGAGAGAGAGGAGAGAGATGAAAGAGGAAGGTTTTTTTTGCCACGTCGGATGCACTTCTATGGTGCTCAATAGTAGTATGGGAGCACCATACTCCTAATAAATATGAATTATTGGATTGAAAATAGGTAAATCACAATTTTTGGATCAGAACCATTAACAAAAAGTACAGTGGTCTTGTTAAAAACACGACGATTTTATGAATTTTTGACCAACAAAATAATAGTTGATACTTACCACATAAATAAGTTCCATATACTACTATTCACTTAGGCAATACATTTAAGTTTCTTATACGGTTACACTTACCATTTACTAAGGCAAGAGTGAGATCTAATCGTTGACATGAAACAATCAGATTCAACGATTCAGGAACAATGGGATTACGGTGCTCCTAAACCGCTTGGGAGGTTGGGAGCACCATAGCCGGACTCTGTCGGATGTGAAGGTTGGGACGAATGATAGTGTTACACGTGGGAAATGATGACGTGGTTTGTTTTAATTTGAAAAATCGGTCTTTCTAACTTCCGTTCACTAGGCGGGCGGAGAATAATAAGTATGTAAGAACAAACAAACAAGTTTGGATAAACTTACCCCAAAAAAAAAAGTTCAGACATTAATATGCATTTTATGGAAATTATTTTTTTCGTATATCAATCACTTTTTACCTATTAACTTATGCCTAATACGCGGAGGTTAGCATTTTTCTTTTGGGATAGAAGTTGATAAAAGTTGTATTCTGTTCCTTTATTATCGATTGTACCAAATTCAACCTTTTATTTTTATCTTCATCGAGGTGATGATGTCCGTTGGCATCATACTTGGGTTGAGTTCTTGTAAATTTTAATTATTTTTTTATTTTGTGCATTTTGTTCATTTTTTAAAAAAATTTGTTATATTTGTGTCATATTTTTTGGATTAATCATCCATCTCGACGAGAAGAGTCTAAAAAGTACTAAATTGTAATCTAAAGCAAAAAAAATTCACTAAAAACAAAAAATAGTATTAAACAGCTATCTTATTTGTCTAAAGTGTTGTTGTATTTGAATTTTTTCAATGTCAGTCCATATGTTTATACTTTTCCGATTCGTCTCGTCGAGAACAAACAAAAAGTTACGAAAAACAAAAAAAAAGTTTCAGACATTTAAGTTTACAAGAACGCATCCTTAGTTAAAATGAAGAGGCAATTGGGAAAATCATCCCATGGAGTCGAAAATAAAACTCGTGGTAAAGTACCTGGACAGTTTCTAAAATTTCTCAAGCCTTTTGCATTGGGTTTTAAAAAATTTCTAAGAAAACAGACCCAGCATTCAGAGAAAAATAGACATATCTTTACTCTACCGGTTTGGGTTGCAAAAACCGGGACGGTTATTGCGGTTTGCCGGTTTAACCGGATTACTTTGGCAGTTTTGCAAAGTTAGTTCGGTTTTGTAAAATTAGTGGCCGTTTTTGGGTTGAACCAAACCGGACTAGGGACTAGTTGGTGGGTCAATCAGTTGAACCGGCCAATCTAATCTGATTTTTAAAACATTGCTTTAGGAAAAAAATTAGAGCAATGTCATGGAGACAGAACTTCGTGCGTAGATTTGAATACGGGAATACCAATGTGACTGGAATCTTCTGATGCAGGTGAATCTCAAACCAAAAATTTGAGGAAAAAGATTAGAAAGAAAAATTTTGAATTGTGATTACTGGGTAGTGAAATCTAGAACGTGAAAGTAAAAACGTAGTAAGTATTTTTAGCATGTCTTTCACAAAAATCAACAAATTTTGGTATTTTACCATCTCGTTCACAGTAAGTAACATTTTATCAACAAAAACTTTTTTTTGCTACAATAACTCTTCTCACAAACCCATCTACAACTTATTCGTGACCGGAAATAACTTGACATTTCTTAACAACTTCTTCACTACTGGAAACACCTAACAACTTGATTGCTAGGAATATAAATTTTTTCTCACAGCTTATTTACTATTGGAAACACCACCTGAGAGGAAAAATTTGAGATTGTAGTTTTTCGTTTTGACATTTCACTGTAGCCAGGTGAATCAGAATATTTTTGAAGACATCACAATCCAAAAGACGAGGACCCAGACCACCATCCTCACTATTCACTACTGATGCTTTGAAAATACTGAGACTTGGGTATTATCAAAAAGCTCAGGTCAGAAAAAAAAGAGTTTCCTCATGACTTAAGCAACTTTCTTTTTTAAGTTTTCTCGTAAAAACATTTAAATGCATACCTTGTCGGTTTGGACAGGTCTTCCACGGTTTTCATCTTTCATGTCCAACAGAAAGATACTATAGTGATAAGGAAGGTTGGGACACTAAAAATAATGCAGCAATGAGTTTGCTGCAGCAGCAAATTAAAAGACTAACATTAATGCTTTTATTCTCACTGTTGGTAGAGGAAAGATCCTCACATGGAAAATCCTCAGAGAGGATCCATGTGTTAACTGTTGTAAATTGTGGACAATTACCTGATTGCTGCATTGAGAAATGATAAATAATGGAAATCAGAGATCGGAAATTCAACACAAATAGGTTTAAAAAATTAAACACCATAAACTAGAACCACCATTTAACAAGCACCAGAATAGCAAAATCAGATACAAGAACTATTTAAGTATTCTGAAATAACTGGCAAGTAATCTCTCCATGCTACATCTCACAGAACTACCAAAACTTGGGTATTATATTGGTAATACGAAGTCTACTACTAGATCGCCAAACATTAACATCATAACATCACAATGCTGAAACACGACATGGCTCTAATCTCTTCACCAGAGCAGTGACAGCTACAAGCTTGGCCTCTCCGAAGGACAAACGACAACGGATTAGAAGAAAATTGGTTGCCGCCTCTATGTGCTACCATGCTTGGCCTTTGAATGAGACTCAAGGGCATTGTCCGAGTTGAATGTTCTGTCAAAACATGAAAATACTTTCAGCTTTACTAGTTCGACATAATAGGAAGAAAAGCTGAGGGTTTTCATAGCGCAAACCGATACCTGTTGCAGGTTTTGCAAGAAACTTTGCCCTCAGACTTTGGGGTCTGCTCCTTCGCCTTGTTGCTATTAGCTGCTGGAGATTTTCCCGTCTTTTTTGAAGGGTGGGGAGTTGCTGTATGACCACCACCCTTCTTACCATCTGCACCGAAGGCAAACAGACCATCTAAGCCTCATCTCTTGAAAAGGGATACACACCAAATGCAGTTTGCCTAAATATAGAATGCAGAGTTGACCTAGATAATATGTCTCTCTTCAGGAATGCACAAGCAGGTAAATTAGTAGAGTTACTAGAGTAACAACTTAATCAAATCAAACCAAACCGACACAGTAAAAAATCATCATATCATCAGCATCTCATGAAGGAAAATGCCAACCTCAGCCCTACGGGTGGTGGATAATATCTAAAAGGTGCATATACCTGTGAAAGTGTATAAATATTTGTTATCGAAATCAAACTTATTTGGCATTATTTGAACATTATCCTTTGCATACTAGGTGGAGGATAGCAAGACCCTTTCATGAAAGCCGCATTGTAATCAAATTCCTTTAAAGATAATGGAAGAGCACCAAAAATTTGAAATCAGAATGCAACAATCTTTAACACCTACAGCAATTTAAATATGGAGAACACTGCATGATCAACACTTAAAAGCCCGGTTTCTCCTATACAATCCTCCATTGTAATTTCATAAAGTAAATTAACATATCTTCAACAAATTTCAGGTAAATAAAGCTGTTCAAACAAAAGAACAAGTATAAGCCATCCTTTCAGCTTGCATCGCATAACTTTGTTCAGTGCACGAAGATCTAATGAATTATGCACAAAACTTAAAGACGATGACTTGGAATGTTCTCCAGGGGATTTTTGTAGCCTCTTCTGGGGATAATTGTCGTACATAGATAAGAGTTTTTTGTTGTTTTTCTTTTTGGGCCTGTTGCTTAAGGCTTGGTTTTTGAGTTTAGTTTTGGTCTTGCATGACCTCTATTAAGGTGCTGTTTTCCTTCGTTGGATTGGTTTTGTATGTGCTAGGTCTGTTAATGAAAAGTACCTTGACCAAATAAAGGGATACCTACTTCTGGGACAATTACACAATTCACAACCAGAAGAGCAGTGCCAAATATGCACACTTATTTTGGTGCCAAATATAAAGTACATGAACAAGGAAAAAATATAAGGGTGAAAGTACACAAACACCCCCTCAACTATCACTTTTTCTCGTAAACACCCCCTCAAATTTAACAGCGCCCATGGAGACCCCCTCAACTACTGGAAACGAAATAAAGACAAACTCCGTTAACGGAATGGATAAATTGACGAATATACCCTTTTTATATTATACTCTTACATGAAAATTTCAAAAAACCCTGAAATTATTTACCCCACCCCTCCCTAGTTCTGGTTTGGGGAGAGAGAGAGAGAGAGAGGAGGAGGAGAGTGATCGGCGACCACCATCACCGCCACTGGCAGCGCCACCAACGGAAGGGAAGCTTCGACTCCAGCCATCTCCTTCGATATCACGAAGCTGAGATTCGAGTGCTGATATACGGTGCTCAATTTCGATCTTCGATGACTTCAAGCTGTCGATTTCGCTGCGAATTCAAGATGCTTCGGCTCCGTTCGACTCCATGGCTCTTCTCTGCAGGGACTGTGGAAGTTCACAGGGTTTGGGAATACGGATCACTCGCCCCACGCTACAGTGCTTCTCCTATCGTTGACTTCCCGGCGAGTTTCTCGGTGGATTCTTGGAATTTTTAATGGCATGTATATATGTGTGTGTGTGTATAGGCATATGTATATGTGTGTGTCGGCTGGATTGAATTTGTGAGTTTCAACTTCAATTTGTTGATTGAATTTGATTTGTGGGTTTAATTTTAAGGTTTGATTTGGTTCTTAAGTTGGATTTTGTATTTGTGGGTTGAGGTTTGTGGACTGGTTTTGTTCTCTGTTGAATCAATTGGGTTTGTTTTCTCATGGAAGGCCATGCGGAAGGCCACTAATAGAGGGTTTTGCTAGGATTGTGCAGAGAGAGAGAGAGAGAGAGAGAGAGAGAGAGAGAGAGGGAGGATTGATTTGGAATGCCCAATTTGCTGACATGTGACCTCCCAGCAAACAATTTTGAGACGGAAGGGTGTTACTTGGGTAACGGGAATAGGTGAGGGGGTCTCCATGGGTGCTTTTAAATGTGGGGGTGTATATAAGAAAAAGTGATATTTGAGGGGGTGTTTATGTACTTTCACCAAATATAAGAGATATTACCTGTCTTCTGGGGTGTATCTAACTTCACTTTCTTTGCAGGAACAGGTGTTTTGGTTGCAGATTCTGTTGCCCTCTTCTTGCTGGGGCCAGCCTTCAAAATTAAACATCAAAAGCAGGTTAATAAAAATTAGTGCAGGAATAGGTCACCACAATGTCAAATTTTCCCATAGCCAAACCTTCGCCTCCGCCTTCTTAGGTGTCTCCTCCTCTTCTTCGTCCTCCGAGTCATCTCCATCCTCAGAGTCATCTTTGTCCTCCACATCATCCATCATGTCCTAAGCAACAATCAACCATGGAAAGTTAAAACAAATGGGCACACTATTTCCAAACAGCTCAAAAGGGGATATCATAAAAAAGAGTAAACATGGAAACTACAATAATATACGATGATGTTGCAAAATCAATAGCCGCACAGCATATGCCACAAATATAGACCTATTTATCTGCTTGAACTTGCATTGAAGTGCAAAACTTTTAAAACAAGTTATGCAGTTAACCAAAGATATGGCCGAAAAAAATTAAGAAGTCAGCAACCACTTCCATATTCCTACACAAAATAGTCTTCAATGGTCCATATTTTATTAGAAACACTGAAAATTCAGCTATACGCGGTACACATTTGGGCACAGTATTTAAAGGGAGTTTAAGAAACCATTAAGTTTCCAATGTGGATAAAAATGCAAAACAATCTGAAAGCATGAAAGAGAAAAATTGAAGAGACACACAAGCCATGAACTATAACAGAAGAAACAGTGTTTCTTATCTATGTTTACTCAAAGAACTTTTGATCCCATATTACCAGAATGCTGTTAAGGCTCATTTAAAACAAAACTACAAGGAAATTTACCATTCCCAACAAAGCCACAATTTCTAACCTCTTACAAAAGTTAATTCTCCATTAAGCCATAACTTGCAATGATTTAAAGCGAAATCTTCCTAAAATATTCAAAATTATGACATGAGATTTTAGAGGTACAAAAATCAGCATCATGATCTGCCGGTACAATTGTTTACCCCATTACGAACCCGGATCTTTTGACATCATGCCTGCTCACTAACAATTGAGAGCAATGGTTAAGGCCAGCATAGATTATTCTGCAATGTCTTGGCAGGTGAGAAAGAAGAGAGAGGAGAGAGTATAAAGAAAAAAAAGTAGAGAATAGGGAAAGACTTTGTTATCATCAGTTATTTTCTTCCCCGCTAAACTGATCCCTTGAGTGTCCTTTGAATTAATTTTTTTTCTTCCTAATTCGTTGCATTAAACTGGGACAAACAGCGAACATGCTTGAACCTTATGCAAACAATAAGAAACATGCATCTTCATAAACACTGCTAGCTTTAAGTTAGCAGTTACTCAGAGAATACAGCCCATAATCATAATCAAACAGTACATGATAACTCAGCAAAGTAAACTGTATAGAGGAAAAAGTAATTTAATTGGCACATGAAAATAGAGATCTCTCTCAGCTTATTCAAGCTATAAGCAAACCATACAGATAATCAGTAAACTAAAAATTCTCTGAATTACCTCATCATCTGAGTCATCTGAGTCGTCATCAGAGTCATCTTCATCAGAATCGTCATCTTTTTCTGGTTCCACAACAGTCACCTTTGGCTTGGCAGAAGATTCAGGTTTAGCAGCTTTGGGCTTGGAAGCTGTTGGTGCGTTAACTTTAGCTTCAATTGTTCCTAAAAAATGTCATAAGCAGAAACAAATGTTACAAGTTACCAATCTGAAGATATGAAAAACTAGTGAACCAACTAAATACTAAAATCTACCATTCCCAGTGATTCCTACAGGCAAAGGAAAATCTTCATCCTCATCTGAACTCTCTGAACCTGCAAATAAAACGTTTAGCAAGAACCATAAAATGAAAGCTGTTGATTGCTGATAAAGCAAAAAATGTCTTAAAACTCACCAAATCCTTCCTCGCCATCGGTGGAGAGCAAAAACGGTCAAGGAAACAAAGTTGATATGAAAGCCGAACATTGATCAAAAAGAAAAAATGAAAACAAAACACATCATCAAGATGGCTCACAACCTAGAGTTTGATGTCAATCTCTGAAGTAAAATTGTAAGAAGAATTAAAAAACAAATGAAGGAATTGGTATTGGATTAGCATGCAACATCAATCCACAAGATTCGTACTTCTACTTATTCTTCATGAGAACCAATCAAAGAGATTTATGCTCACAACATGCCAACCAAATTATTTACTTATTTAAGAAGAAAAAAAAAACTCAAAGCCATTGAAAAGCTATTAGGTACCAGGTCAAGGTAATAAAATAAAGGAAATAAAAGTTTGACCAGTATGAATTCCAAACCCAATCATAAAGCATCTTTAGTGTGGCAAGTAAGCAATAGGAGATTTACAACATCGGAACTTGTTCAGGGAGAAGATTCAAAGTCAACAGAATTAAGTGAGCCTCTGACTATCACCAATCTGGCATCCAAAATATATGATCTCACGTCACAGCTCAGGCAGGGATATCCATGCTATAAGCATTAGCAGTAAGAACACTAAAATTACATAGACACAGATAAATGGCAACACAAGTACTCAAAGACGAAGAGGAATGAATGTGAAGGATATTCATAAGGGTTCTCCGCAGTATATCCACAAAAGTAAACACTCCCATTCTTCCAATCATGCGAGAGCTCAAATTCTCTCTCAAGGACCAAATCAAATGAAACCTGAGGGAATTTCTCCCCAGATAGAGAACCCACAACAAACATCTTGCCATTAATCTTCAGGCGAAGTGGGACAATGTCATTTCCCTTTTTTCCCTCACCCAGTGCTGCCTGGAAACAGCAAATGTAAAACAATAAATCAACTCTTAAATTGGATCTATAATTTTACATTATCAAGATAGTAAATCAGTTACACCAAAGTAGTGAATGCATTGATGATGACCTGTGAAATATGTATGACTCTGCCATCCTCCGGTTCGACCTTAAGGGGCTCTCCAGCTTTGACTTCAACACCTTTAAGAAACAAGACATATTAACAAGGTCGATGACTCGATATAGATATATATATATATATATGTATATATATATATATATATATATGTATGTATGTAAGAACAAGGAATTTACTGAAACCATTGTATTGCAATACATAATCCAGTTTTAAAAAGAAACAAAAATTAGTTTATTTTCATAATTAATCGCAAAAGACCCAAACGCCACTTTGTACTGTAAGCTCTCAAAAACAAAATAGCGAAAACAGAACAGCTGGATAGAATTTGTAACATCTTTCCATTTGAAAAAGGTAACAAATGACCTATTCGTATTCAATATGTTCCTGTAAATACCAAATCAGAGTAACATACAACTAATTTTGGTGTCACTAGTTTTAGGAGCAGTAGTAGGGCATCTCAAGCCCTTAAGTCAGTGAGTGAAAAAACACCTTACACTCCCACCATTCCATGACTCAAAACCTTACTTACAAATTCCTTGACCTTCACCCAAAAATTTGAAGGTAATTACGCTACAAAATTTATGACTATGCCATCAATGAAGCATTTACCCAAATTATATGTATAAATTATGTTTGCCGAAACGTAGGGCTTCATATCCTCAGATTTTAGCAAGAGCTCTTCAATCATAACAACAAAACTATGAAGAGACCAAACAAACGTAGCCTAAGCAAGTAAGCGCTTTATTGCGCTCTGAGAAGCATCAATAAACATGTGGCGGGATTCAAACGTTCTCAATAAGGGTTCATAAAATGTTTCACATCGGGGAGAAAAGCAAGGTTGTTAAAAGGCCCATTCGTAAAAGCTTGTACAATGGCTAATCACATATCTTCACAGTAACAACCTAGAGAGAACCACGGGGGTAACTAAAATCGGAATAAAATTAACTGAAAAGAAAGAACGAACCACGGGGGTAACTAAAATCGGAATAAAATTAACTGAAAAGAAAGAACGTCAAGGAACAGTAGGATTATTTAAAACGATGGAACAAATAATAGTAACAATCAAACTAGTAACTGATATTTCGATCAAATCCCTGACTAATGTCCGACATAGATAGAAAATACGCGAAAACCTTAATTTACTCTCTGCAACCTCAACAAAATCATTCACCGTCCAAACATGAAACATATGCAAGCAAACATGATCGACTGAAAATAATAGACGCCGAAGAGACGATGGCTGTAGAATCTCACCCCAGAACTCCATTGATGCTGACGGAGAGGAGAGAGAAACTAGGGTTTTTGACCGAAACTGAGTGAGAGAGGAAGGTTTTGGGAAGAGGAGAAGCGAGAGTGGGGTTCGAAGGGGATTTATAGCCGAGGTGCCGCCAAGGTATGGATGAGGGCTAGGGTTTTAGCAAATGGAGAGAGAGATTTTCGGCTAATGATGATGGTTTGTGGGATAGCGGGCCTCTCGGCCCTGTATCGTACGAGAATTTGGCCCAACGGGCTCTCCCTTGGGAAACAAGAAGGGCTGAAAGCATGGTGGATCGTAAGTGTTGGGCCTACGGGGGTCTAAGTGAAAGAGAAAGAGAAATAGATAGAGAAAAATTAAGGGAAAATGACGGCCAATGACGTGTTTTGATAATTAATACCCGTCAAAGACATTTTCAGCATTAACAAAAGTTCTCAAAATGTCCTTGGCGGGTATTAATTATCAAAACACGTCATGGGCCGTCATTTTTCCAAAAATTATTAGAGACCGTGCCGAGTGGTTTGAAGACCACAAAACAAACAAGGCCTTGACCGAAAAAAGAAAGACAAACAACTAGAGTCTCTCGTAGGAAACTCCCACCAAATCTGTCGCGAGGAGATTCTTCACTTCATACGATTTTGTATACCGACTTCGACCAAATTTTTTCAGCTCGTAGAAAACATAAGAGAGATGCAAGTTTTTTCCCTTTTGATAAGCTAGAATTTTGTTTCTTTTTGGAACCAGGCAAATTTATAAGTGACCACGCCCAAACACACCCTGCAACAGGATACAAAAAGAGCCAAGCTACAAAACGGAGGGGGGGGGGGGGGGGGGGGGGGAGGGGAAACCAAAGCACTCTAAGAGACATCTCTAAAAAAAATTGAATCTGGAATCCCCCAATCCGTATAGATGTTGAGGTTATCCACTGTAAGAAGTAAGAACATTCCTCCATGAGCTTAAACAAGCCTTGACTTCTTCAAGGATTTGAAACAAAACTGAATCAGAGTCATGCCCAATCCGTTGAAAGATACGCTTATTTCTCTCCCTCCAAATGTCGTAAATAGATGCAGCTAGACATAGCTTGAACAGAGAGGCCCTAACAGACTTATTCTTGCAGGAATGGGAGCCCCAAGAGACTAAGCTAGAGACCAATCATGAGTGAAAGAGCCCAACCTTGCCCTGACTCCTAATCAGGCCCGTGAAGAAAATTGGCAGGAAAAGAATAAGTGAGGGCAAGGTTGACGGTCGAATTGGTACCCCAGAGATTAATCAAGACGTGCATTCGGTCCGTGACATTCTAAGTAATTCAGAGAAAGGAGACCCTACTTGGCATAATGTGATCCCTCCCTTGCGTACCATTGTCCGCATGCTTATCCGGTCCACCCAAATTTAAATATCTATGTAGCTTTAAAAAAATCATACGCTTGTTTACACCCATTTTTGGCCAAAATTCAGGAAATGGATTTACGGGTTAAAAGGTAGCCTCGAGGGTCGAGGCCCTAGCCTTGAAAGACCTTACGACCAGTTGCCCACGAATTAGGGCCGGTTCTTAAGAAATGATGGGCCTTCCATATAGGCTTAAATCAGTCAAAGGCCTAAGGCTTGAATCAGCCCACCAGGCCTGAGTATTTCATCCAGGCCTAACCAAAATTTCTAGAAGTAACAAAGGCCTAAGAAATTGGCCCAAATCGGTAGAAGCCTTGGTTTTCTCACCAGGCTTGGGCTCAGAAGGCTTACATTGGGCAAAGGCCCATGATTTATCAACAAGTTCAGGCCCAATTGATGAAAGACCCACTGCTTAAGAGCATCGTTAAAGCCTTTAATGAGCAATGAGGGGGCCTTAAGCTGCTCACAAGTAGCTCAAAGGCCTTAAGCTGCTCACAAGCAGCTCACAAGGAGGGCCTAGAATATTCCTGATAGGCAGGTCTGGGTAAGCTGCTCACAAGCAGCTCAATGTCTGAACTGGTGGGACCCCATTCTTCAGCATGAAGCAAGGCCAGAGACAGGTGGCGCACATGCAGCCCTTAGAGCTGTTGGTGAATGATTCATGCAGACCTAAGCAAGCTGCTCACAAGCAGCTCATCCAGGTCTGGTTAATCCTTTGTTTCTGGATCCTTCTTCCGTGAAAGATGAACCTCAGAGGATTTAGAGGGCCCACAAGTATGCAAGGTCCAATAAAATGATAAGAAAGGCCTGGTGAAGTATTGGTCTGCAGCTGTGGTGGGCCCGAAATAGCCTGGATACTGCAGAAACTGAAATTTACTTTGCCCTTTTTCAAAGTTTTATGCAAAAAAGAAGGATTTTTCAGGCCTTTGCCCTTTTCTTGGAGTAAAAGGCACGTTTTGTTCAGAGAGCAGCCCCTCATTGGTGCATTTCGAAGCTGCTCAAGCTCAAGCCTCTGATAGAAGGCCATGTGGCAGCCTTGCATTGGAGCATTTTGAAGCAGCTCAAGGCCTGTAGCTCCTATAAATCACAGTTCTGAAGGCCTTGGCCATGGTCCACGACCAATCAAGCCCACGGCTTACCCAATTTATCTTTCAATTGTCTTTATTTTGCCGTTCAATCTAGCACGGACTAGATTTTATGTCATTTTATTTCCTTGTACCCAAACTTTGTTAACCGATTAATAAAGTTTGTTTTCGTTCCTTCATTACCTTTCAGTCCTTTCCTTTTCTTTTAACCATTTTCTAACAACGGTTAGGAAATATTTAAGTCCTTATCCAGCAAAGGCGAACAACGAACCATCACGAGGCCTTACCCTTTTGGCCTAGCACCATTGTTTGAAAGAAGTCAGATTTTTGAGGCACGAAGGCCTTGAAATACAGTTTGGACTGCAATCCAGTCCTGACACGCCCGCGATTCCAAGCCATTTGGTTTTTGCACTTTTTGTGGAGAAACAACGCTATGATTTTACCTTGTGTTGTCCAACAAGTTACAAAAAAAAGAAAAAAAAAATGGGTGAAGTGTCGATATCGAACTTTTGGCATTTGATTCATAGAATCATCCATGCAATACTTTTTTTTCTCTTAAAAAAGAAAAAATTTAGTAATATTTTTTTTTTGATGAAGGTCAAGAGGTAATTTCACTTAACAACTCACCTAGGCAATTGTTGACTAGGGAGAGGCTCAGTGAACCTTTTAAACACACACACCCAAACCCAAACTCAAACTCCCGATGTGGGAACCGAAAAAAAAAAAAAGTATAGGTTTGTGAAATTAGCACATTCTGTTTACCGAGTTGGGCAACAAGCTTAACATCTCCTTCAATTGGCTCCTTTTCCCCTTTAAAAAAAAAAGGAATGTTGAGGAGGTCCCAGCTGATGAAAAACATATGCCAACCCCCCCCCCCCCCCCCCAAAGCAGTAGAGTACCTGTTGTATCGGTGGACGGAAAAGAATGGATCGATATCTGACTAGTTGCCGATCAAAAAAAAAAAATATCTGACTAGTTGGTGATATATATGTCTGTCGCTTTTAAAGGGAGAAGAAAGACGATAGTAACGTGATAAGCATGAGGAACTCGAGTCCTCCACGGATTAATTAATTCAGGCGTGCTATAAGTTTTGACCCGGATAAGCAATAAAAAAAAGTGTGAGGCACGCGAGGTAGATCTGGAGCTCTGGCTGGTGTTCGATAGTGGCGGAGTAGCGGCAGCGGAAATACGGAAGTGCGGCCGCGACAAATTTGGTGTGCTTCCGCTTGATGCAGAGTACTTTTTTCTTGCATTTTTCGTGCAAAAACACCAATTATGCTTGTATAATCACTTCTTTTTTTTTTAAGAATGAAATTCATTTTATAGATCCATACTTAAATGTACACTACACGACTCAATGGGGACCATAGGTACAAATTTTTGGGGCTCAAGGTGAAAGTCTTGCTTGCCTTTGCTCTAGATTGACAATGAGCAATGGTATAAAAACAAGTAATATATGCGTACACGGTTTTTGTACCTAAATTATGTTTGCTTTAGTACGCAAGAGTCATTCACTTCAATCTAAACAGTATAAAGATAAACTTCAAAAAACAAATTAAGTAGAGGTAGTTTTAACAGTGATCCCACTATCATCTCTGTAAAATTATAGTCCCGTCCCTAAATAAGTGTCTGGCGCGCAAACTTAGCCTTACAAAAGATGCATGTTTTTCTTTAAAAAATCTAATTTTTTTCCACAAACAAATAAAACTCATTGCCATATATTGATTTATGAAAAAAAAATTGATTTTTTTAACGAAATAAATGCATTTTTTAAAGGCCTAGATTTGTGCACCGGACACTTATTTAGGGACGGAGAGAGTATAAATACTGTTGCTGGCGTTATTTGTACACGAGTCCTGCTACCGGTACAGATTTTTGTGCACAGATTTCGTTGTGGGGCCCACCACGGGTCCCACACAAATCATCCAAGCCGTTCATTAAATGTAAAACATTTTTTCAAGGGTCCCCGTAAAAAATATGCTCAATCCAATACCTATAGGTGCTTCATCCAACCATCTAACTTTTCATTCAGATTTTCGGATAATGAAAAGTTATACGATTGGATCGAGCATCTATAGGTATCGGATTGAGATTATTTTTTATGGGTACCCTTGAAAAAATATTTTACATTTAATGAACGGCTCGGATGATTTGTGTGGAACCCGTAGTGGGCCCCACAACAAAATCTGTGCACAATCTGTGCACAGATTGTATGTGTTTGTAGACTTTCTGTTTGTACACAGTTTCTCCAAGTCATTTTTATAACTGGATGTTCGGATCAGATTACTCGCAGTTCGACTGATTTTGAAGTCCTAAAATATACGAGCTCGCAAATGCAATCTCATGGAGGACAAACATAAGCTCTTTGCAAAATTCTGCATTGCATAAATATTATTGCAAGTTTTTTTTTAATGAAATTGAAAGTTGAAAGCTGGAAAATGATCCTTATTCCTTAATATGGAGGACATAATTGACATCGCCCTAACCTCACAAATATATGGAGGACATAATTAACATCGCCCCAACCTCACAAATAGTACAAACTGATTTCAAACCTAACATATTCACAAGACATCGGATCCCAACAAGGGAAAAATAACTAATAAATGAAACATAGGCTGAGATCGAAGCCAAAGACTCTTTCAGAATGACAAGAACTTGAGCCAAGGAAGTCCACCCTTGTTGGCCTTCTCAGCTTCTTCAGAACAGGACACGGTCGTCGCCGCAGTCACGCCGTCGCCACCTCCACCACTTGCGGCGGCGGGCGAGGGCTTTTTCGGGCACAGGAAAAAGTTCCTTGACCCAAGCGCCGTCAGCTGCTCCTCCCGATCTAAACCTGATCCACAATAAAAACACGCCGTCAATCTTGACCGTTCTAAACCTCTCGAGCAACTTTTTTTAACGGCTGATTTTTTTTAAACCGATATTCAACCGGTATCGTGAACACCATTTTCCACTGAAATCGGTGTTCATTTGAACGTAGTCGATCATAGTTGGAAATGTTGTGTGGGAATTATATTTTCAAGAAAAGTCGAACAATGAATATAAATTTTATTTTTTGGTACGTGGTCGCTTGACGAGGATTTTTACAGAAATTATAAACGTCTTCATACTGATGAAAATTTTACTCCACAGGAATTTGTATAAAGGGTGCTGAATTGATTTATTCCTTGTGTGTAACATTTTCTGACAAAAATAAACAAAGAAATATTCTTTTCCCAATATGAGAGGAAAAATAGTAAAGAATCATCTTTTTCTGGGAAAATGATTTTCACATTTTCTTTTTTCATAAATGCACTCCACTTTTTCTCTAGTAGTGGAAAATCACACATTAAAATTTCACTAAATAAAAAAACGAGTGAATTTATTATAAAAAAAAGAAGAAGAAGAGAAAATCACTACTCCACCTTTTTCTATACCAGAAGTTAAAGAACACTATTTACTCTCCGTTCCAAATTCCCCAAACTTTTTTGGGTAACCGTCCGTTTTGCAAGCAAAAAACAAATTTATGAGATTTTATTTTGAATAAACTTTAGACTAACTTTTTCTTCCCAATGAAATCTTTAAATTGGTGTAATAATGAAAAATATCGTGCTAATACATTATTTTTTGTGCACAAAAAGATCGAGCAGAGGGAGTATTTTGCAAGAAAAGTTTTTCAATAAAAAAAAAAAGCTTTGATTGTTGATCCAATAATTTTCTTTGACAACGGGAAATTTAATTTTTCATGATTTCTCTTCCTTTCCGTAAAACTGAACAGGCCGATAAGAGAGTTAAAAGAGAAAGGGCGCTTACTTTCTAAGCTAAATTGGGAATAATGGAGATCAAATCCAGACGGATCCGTAGCCGGCAAGATCGGCCGCCGTCCTTCCTTCACATACTGCCGTAGCGCGGCCGCGATCAAATCACCAACAGCAGATTCCGGCGACATCACCACCTGCACGGCACCGAGGCTCCTCTGAATCGTCACGTTGAGCAGCAACTTCGTCAGCCTCGGCCGCTGCTCCTCCGTCGCCGCCACACCGCCCATTCTCCTCCCGCCCGCAAGCAAGTCCGGCACCGTCCTCGGCCTGATAATAACCCGCTCCACCATCGCCGGCCCCGGACTGCTTCCGTGGAACGACGACGCTCTCTCCCCCATCATCTTCCCCCTCCTGCCCTTCTCCTCCGTCCCCCTCCTCTGACTCTTCGAATTCGGCATCTCGTATATATTATCTTTAAATTATATATTAC
The DNA here is from genome assembly GCF_030253575.1 of Rhododendron vialii. Classification (NCBI taxonomy): domain Eukaryota; kingdom Viridiplantae; phylum Streptophyta; class Magnoliopsida; order Ericales; family Ericaceae; genus Rhododendron; species Rhododendron vialii. Next base: position 39,570,731 of record NC_080557.1, on the reverse strand, counting down.
ACCAAGCCTTAAGTTCTAATCAATTCGGATTAAGGGGATCGATTACACTACGGGCAACCTCAACCGGCGGTAACGGAAGAACCTGGGGCGGGGGAAGCCGAGAGCAGGGGAGGAGAGGGGGCTCTCAGGTTCCCGGTCGACGGCAGCTATCATAACCAGAATGGTCCAGCGGTAATTACCGAGGAAAGAGAAGGGCGTTTGCGGAAGGGGGAAGAAGCAAAGGTAGAGGAGGATTTGCACAACGTTGGTGGTATGAATACATTGTGTATATATAGGGAGAGGACCGTGAGGTTGAGGGTGAAGATAAGGGTAGGCATCTGGGAAGGCCCTGTGATTCTTCACATCACGGGGGTAACCTGTTTGGCCTGTTCTAGGGAGAGAGAGAGAGAGAGAATGCGGTTGGCAATGCAGCTTCGCGGTTAGGCAGCATTTTTGTCTTTTTGCAATTTTTGTTTTTCTTCTCGTTTTTTTTGATTAGTTTTTTCTTCCCGTTTTGGTAGTACGGAGTAGTATTTTCCGCGTATGAATATATTTTTATCACAAAATACGTGGAAAGATTAATTTGGCTTGCATGAATAAAATAAGGAACTAAAGATGTAGAGAAAAATAGTATAAAATTAACATTACTTTTCTTAGAATTTAGTTGCACACACACATACGTTAACTTCTACTTTGAATTTTAGACTTCACATCTTGCCAACTTTGCACAACTATTATTCTATCAATGTTACAAGCGTACTACCCGTGCTATGCATGAGAGCAAGATAAAAATTATATTGCGATAATGTTATTTATAGCTACTGGTAAAGTCTTGTTATATTATTTACCCCTCATTATTTATTGTTTAACATTAAATATAAAAAGTTTTAATGAGAGAATGTTTGAGCATGGAAGGAAGTTTGAAAGCTTTTTTTTTTTAACTTGTGGTATTCTGAAAAGTGTAGTGAAAGAAATGAAGAAAATGAACTTTATTAAGAGAATGCTACATAAGAAAAAGAATTAAGGAGAAAGCTTGATTTTATTTTTGAAAACTACATTTGCTATATAGTATAGATAGATAGATAAATAAGTTAAAATAACTATAATTTTTTGATGAAATTACGTCATGCCACAAATAAATTAAATAGATGGATTTTTCACGAATAAAAAAATGGTCTTACTTTGTTTAAAAAGTTGAAAATAGAAAAGCATAAATGCTAAAAGTTGATGAGTGAGTGTTGATAAGTTTCTTATTGCTCTTTTCTCCTCCCAAAAAATTTATCCCCAAAAATTTTGACTACTTTGTCATTCATATTTTTCATCAAATTTTTTATTTACTACTTATTACTTTTTGAATGTATATAGTGTATTTCTATTTATCCTTTTATTTTTGAGTTAATGCCAATAAGAAAATATAACGACGATGTTCTTAAAAGATTCAAATAATATATAGAGTGCAAAAAATCACTCCCAAAGTGAAATGATAATGTTACTCAATAAGTTAGAATCCGTAAAATGAACCAACAAATGGGAAACAATAGGATATTATAACAAGGTAAATTGACAAAACTATACATTTAGAGGGGGAAATTGAAGTTTTAAGGAACGTAACGATCAAGTGAAAATAAAATTTTTTTTTGGAAAGATATCAAGTGAAAAAACATGAATAATGTAAAGAAAGATGAGTTTTTTTTTTTCTTTTATCCCCTAAATTATGCACATCTTACTCCTTAAATTATCAATTTGACGATTTCATCCCCCAAAACTATCGTAATGTTACCTACCTAGTCCTATAGATAACAAAAATTAGAAATTTGGATGAAAAATGCCACGTAAGGCCCTGTTTGGGATATTGTAAAATAAATACTTAATTATGAGAGCCCTAGAGATAAAAATTAATTATGACCCTTTAGGGTAAAATGATAAAAAAAATAAGATTTTTGCACCGGTTCAGACGGATTGAAAATTGAAACACTTAATTTTTTAACAATATTTTTTAATATATGAACCTTGTCAAAAAAAAAAAGTTAAGTGCTCCAATTTTCTATCACTTTGAACCGGTGTGAAGATATTATTTTTTAATAATTTTATTCTAAAAAGTCATATAAGTTTTTTTTATTTATAGGGCTCTCATAATTAATATATCAGGGCTTTACGTGGCATTTTATAGAGGTTGACACAGATATATTTTTAAAAAAAGACTAAGCTCCTTATATAGAATTTAGACTATAGATATATAAAAAAAATATGGTTAAAAATTAAGCGCTCCAATTTTCAATCCGTTTGAACCGGTGTGTAGATCTTGTTTTTCTGATCATGTTATCCTAAAGGGTCATAATTAAGTTTTGTCTTTAAATCTTTCATAATCAAATATTTGCTCTACAAGGTCCAAAATTAAAAATAGATATTTAATTATGAGAGCTATAGAGATAAAAGTTAATTATGACCCGTAAAGATAATATAATAAAAAAATAAGATATTAGCATCGATTCAAACGGATTGAAAATTGAAGAATTTAAATTTTTAACCATTTTTTAAAATATAACCCTTCTAAAAAAAATTAAGTGCTCCCAATTTTCAATCCGTTTGAACCGTTGCGAATATCTTATTTTTCTGATCATTTTATACTAATAGATCATAATTTATTGTTATCTATATTTTTCTGATAATCAAATATTTGCTCTAAGAATCCCAAATAGGGCATTTTGTGGTATTTTTCATCCAAAATTCTTATTTTCGTTATCTTTTGAACTAAATAAGTAACAGTATAATAATTGAGGGGATAAAATTGTTAAATTAATAATTTAATAACTAAATAGAAAAAATATGCAATTTAGGAGATCAAAAGAAATAAAACTCAAGAAAGATTGGGTTTGTAATTTGTATGTGACCGGCTAGTCCCGGTGCAGAAAGCATGAGTCAACTTTGGTCCAAGCATGTGAGTGGGTGCTGATCACGTGTGCGGTTCCGAAGGGTTTGGTTGAGAATGGTGACCCCGAAGGTGCTACGTGGAACGGCCACAGTGGTCGTTCGTGATTCTTGCGTGATACTTTGTGATCTTTTGAGGCGGCTCCACAGCCAAACGTCATGTAACGACGCGCGTAACGCAGTGGTTCACTCCTCAGGGGGTGCGGAAACCAACGACAATCGGTATTGTTGAATAAATAAGTATTTATTTTTCAAATAAGTATTTATTGAATTAAAAATAATGTATTATGATAAAATAGTTGTTTCATAATGTATGATAGAGATGACAAAAAAAAAATACTACTATTAATCGTTTATGGTAAAGACAATCAGTATTATGTAAGTTTTAATTACCTTTTTTTTTTTTTAAGTTTTTCATCCTAAATTTGTACATTGCATTATTCATTTCCACAATGGAAATGATAAAAGTATAAATATAGCCTAAAATTGAAACAAGTTCGCATAAACTAACGCTAGAAAGACTAAAAGACTAATATATCTTTCCTCACTTTCGAACTTTTTTCGTCTCTGATCTATATATTTTACTCTTATATTTTTTTGATTTTATTTTAAAATTTTGATCCGAATCTCGTAAATATTGGGAGAAAACATACCAAAAAGGACGTAGGATTAAAGTCTAATAAATTTAGGTCAACAGAAACCTTAAAGTGAGCGGTGGTTACACGTGATGGCTTAGTTGATTTTAGTCTCGATCAATCGACAAGTAACGTGGCATGTTGACATCATTCTTTGTGTCATTTACTTTCGTTTCTTTAAGTTGTCAAATTTTCTTTTCTTTATAGTAAACAGGGAAGAATAAGGTTTGTCTGCGGTCCATATTTGGACCGCAGAGGTGCGGTTGAAGTATTCACAATCGTCGGATAATGTTTTTAACGGTCGAAATCTAAAAAAAAATTACACTTTTCCAGGAAATCCACCTCCAACATGGAAACAAAATTAGAATAACAAGCGCAGTAATGATATTCCACAAATAAATTGGAATTCCATAAAGGATTAACATATGGCCATATGGGACGGAAGGATTATCTCCGTGCGTGTGGAGTGGGACAACACTCAATTGAATCGAGATCCTCTCATATGATTCTTATGTGACATTAAGGGAGATTCATTCCAGTTTTACTTGACAATACAAACCATTTACATTATGTTCCTCGATGTCTTCATCATCCATGCAATAAATTAGAGTGATCATGTATCTGACGGGCTGAATCAAATTGCATGAGTTACAATAGAAAGAAACGATCAGATAGTCCATTCTTTTTCCAAAAAAATTATATTTCTTTCTGGTAGACACTCGTACCCAATCATTTTGACTTTCGAAATAAAATGAAGAACACATCAAGACTTACAAAATGAATAACTGCATCGTCAAATAAATTGTGGTGGTCTCATTTTCCATCATGGGGAGATGATCATAAGAGGATATCATATCAAGTGAAATAATCCATAAGTTAGGTACTCCAGTAGTTCATGAAGCCCATTATTATCCGGTTCTATTACGTTAAAGTGGGGCTCCAAGCCGAGATATTTTATTAATCACTAGTTAGGTCGTTTATATTTTATGGAGTTCTTCAAAAGTATTTGATTGTAAAAAAAAATAATGTCGATGGACGTTACTGTCATGATGACCGAATAACGCATGCTTCTAAGAAATCAATGGTTGGTATATCTCTATCGGAAATCATTTAGTTATAAATAATCGATAAATTTTATTAATTAAATGCTAAGTCAACTCCATAAAATGAAGAATTTCGTTCATTTTATAATAATAATAATGGATATTCCATAGTTGGATGATTCGTAAACACTCTTCTCGATATCGGATTGAGGTGATTTTTTTCAGAAATCCCAAACGAAGTATTTTGAAAAAAATGAACGGCTCCGATCATCTTTACGGAGCCCGAGACGGATGCAAAAGCGGTCTATGCGCGGTTGTTGTACAAACCCTGCTGTACCTGTAGCAGCGTTGAAACAGAATAAACAAAAACTTAGAATTGACCATGGTCAGTCGCTGGGTTTGGCCTTTGCACAGTCTCCGTTCTTGGTTTTGCTCGATGTGTGGCGTTCACTACGGTTGCGGTTTGGGTCTTGGATGCATGTAGCTTAGTTGTCGTTTCTATATATTTCAGTTGTTTTTGTTTATGTAATGTTTTTGTGTTGCCGCACACACAATTTTCACACTTCTTACGGTGTGCTCTGGTCATTAGGCCTTCTGTTGGTTTTCGCTCATTGTTCGTGTCCCTAAGCTTCTTGTTAGCCTTTATCTTCTGGTGATACCATAGCTCTTTGTGCATTTATGTGTTTGCAGGTCAGTACCTTGTGTTCTGTTCTTTAGATCTTTGTTGACTTTCGCTCGTTGTTGGCACATCTTAATTTTTGTAAGGACGATACCACATTGTACTATTTTTACTATCAATGAAGTTCATTGATCGCTTTCCAAAAAATAAAACATTCCAAATCCGAGTGTTAAGATAGAAAAGGTTTCAGGTTAATACAAATTAGTACTGTAGTTGTTCAAAGGAAATAATCACTTTCAAAAGATTTTGGGAATACTTTTTAGATCTCAACATTTGAAAAGATTTTGGGAATCTTTCACGTTTTGGATCGATTTGAACAAAATAGTGCGAAACAGATGATGAGGAATTGAATTTAGCAAAACTATTTAATTAAATACTCCAGTAAGTAAGTAAAAAATACTCAATGATTGTCTGTAGTGGGACCTTTTAAGCAAACACGAATGGGCCCGGGGCGGCAAAATTTTTCCCGCCCAAGATTACGTAATTATTTCGTGGAAACTTGTTACGTAATTCATTGAATTTGGACCACAATTTACAAGATACACAAGTCCCCAGATTGCACCGGGACCATATGCACATAAATTGAAATTTTCAGATACAGTAGTATATAAAAATACAAATAGGTGTATACTCTAGCTTAGCCCATCCACAATGGTATAATCAAAAATGGATAATCAAAAGTTGACACATTAATTTTTGATTATTCACTTAAGAGATTGCTAAGCTTAACAATGTTGAGGTTCACAATAGTCACTTTTAGTCCATAACCAAAATAAGGGGTCCACTACAATTTCACACAATCTCTCTCTCCCCTTTTGTTTCCCGCTATTCACTTCCCTCCATTACGTTTTTTTTTTGGGCAAAAATATATCGAATATATAGTGTTCTTTCTAGTGTTATCTATCAAAACAACACCAAATTTTTTTTTCTATTCCTATAGCCTATATCACAAATTCACCACTCTCTTAATCTTTCAAAAAAAAAAAATCAGATGTGTTCTTAAATTTGGAAAAGAATGCAAGGTTCTTCCTTTTTTTTTTTTTTTGCAAAGTTCTTTGTTTACTCAACCATAGGGGGAGGAACAAAAAAATGAATAACCACTTTTTAGTCGAAAAAATCAAATTTTTTTGCTAAAAAGTGATTATTTATTAAAATACTTGGGTAAAAGTAAAAGTAAAAAAAAAAAACATTTTTCCCGATCCCTCTCGTTGAGACGAATTAATAACCTATAAAAGTTTGGCGCAAAACTAAAAAATGCGAAAAAAATTCAAATAAAAACAATTTTCAGATTTAAGTTAAGTTTAGGTTAAATTCATAAGAATGCAGCCTAAAATAGAAACGAAAAAGAAGAGTAAAATACCTTAATCCAGCAACGATGAGTTAAATTATAAATGATCGAGAAATATGAGCTTCACTTTTGGACGAAAAGAAAGAGAAACAGTTTGTGGTTGAAGTGAAGAAGATATAAAGCAAGTGAAGAAGAGAAAAATAAAATAGTAGCTGAAATACGCGTGTATATAAATTTTGGACCTAGTTAACTTATGTAGTGTGGGGTTCACAATTTTTGATTATTGAAAAAAGTTGCTAGTTTTGGTTATCCAAAGCTCAAAATTTGATTATTTCTAAGAATGTTGCTAAGTTTAATTATACCATTGTGAGCCATTTTTTGCACAAATATTGTTAACTTTAACAACAATTGTCTTTTGGTTATACAACTGTGGATGGCCTTAGGGGTATTTTCGGTAGTTAAAAATTTGTAAATTTTTATTTGTGGTTGAAAGGTTGTTAGCTGTTTTCGGTAGTGAATAAGACTCCATTATGCTTTGTTCAAAAACCTTCTTTTTCAAAAAGAAGGTAATTTCAAACTCAAATATAACGAAAATGAAAAATAATTTTTCAATTTTTTTTTGCACCGTTTAAAAGATCTCAATGAGATCTATCAAACAAGATCCATATTAGTAGGAAAATTATTTGCGTAGATACATAATTTTTGAGCTTAAAATTACCTACTTTTTCAAAAAGTGGAACGACCCCTAAGTTGTTGAGAAATGTCAAGTTGTTTCCGGTAGTGAGCAAGTTGTTGATGGTTTGTAAGTAGAGTGACTGTAGCAAAAATAATTTTTGTTGACAAATTTTTTTGTTAGTGGAAACGAAATTTAAAAATGCTGAAAATTTTTTGTTAGTAGAAACAAAATGGAAAAATATTCGTTAATTAGTTTTTTTTTTTTTTTTTTGTGATTTTTGTTAGTGGAAACATCTCCTAAGTCGCATATTTTCTGAGCGTGAGCGTCAAAGCGTTTTTGAAAAACATCACAAACTACTAACCTTTGCGAGATGGAGGATTGAGAGCGAGAGCGCTAGCTGAGCATTGGAGGATTAATGGCTGATGGTATACATATTAGATTAATTATCCATGCATGTTCATCCATGGGGTGTCGCCATGTGATCAAGAATGAAGAAATATTAAAGAATTTTATATCTATCATCATGTGATTAAGGTAAAGGATAAAAGCAAGAATAATAGTATATGCAAAGTGGATCGATTAACAAAATATTAAAGATATTTTAGAGACAAAATCACAAAACAGAACGTGGTGAATACTGCTATATATACATGCTACTACTACTCCAGAGAACAGCTTTAATTATCACCATTTGTATCAATAATAGAGATTTCCATTTGTATCAATAATCCTGTGTGGTAAGCTTACATTACCAAAGGTGAGAAAGTCTTTTTTCTTGGGCTTACAAATATATATTTTTTTTTCGAAAGAAGAGGAGTCAAAATTTTGATACATGCATGTTTGATACGTATTTTTGTGGGAGCTCTTTTTTTTTTTTTTTTCACTCGATAAATGTCTAGCCTACTCCTAAGAAGATGAGAGAGAGATACTGCTAAGTGGCATACGGGTGGGGCGAGCCCAAAGATCATCAACCACTACACTAAGTACTTGCAGTCCTAACGAGAATCGAACTCTCATCTTCTACGTGGAAGAGGTGAGGAAATGTTATTGAGCTACAAGTCCGTTGATTTGAGGGAGTATTAAAAAATCAAAAAATCAAAAAATATGAAGTTATCACTGCACCAAAAGAAGACAGACAGTGGGCTCTAGCCCAGTTGGTATCTCCTGGTCCTCCCCATATGAAAACAAATAGGCAAATTCAGCTCGTCAAATTTTCAATGAATTTGAACTCGACTCAAGTTCGGTTAAAAATTTAATGAGCGAAGCTCAATACTCTAGCAAAGAGCGAGCTCCTAGGTACCCATTTTAGGATTTGTGATTGACCACATGATCATTTTCCTTCCTATATAATTTCAACAAATTGAATCACATGGGTTGTTTTATATTGCTTAAAAAATAGGTGATTTTTTAAAATGTACTCACGCAACTAGCTGGGGAAGCAAACAAAATTATAGTGGAACCGAAGTAATTGTGGCTGCTGTGGACCAAGATTAATGTATCAAAATGTAGAAAATTCTTCAGACATGGAATCAAATTACAAACACCTTGTTTGGTTCTCATTTTTGAAAGTTATTTTTAATGTAATGAGTGGAGAGAGATAGAGAGAAAAATGTATTGAGAAACGTGTAGAGAGGAAAATGAGATGAGATGAGATGGAAACCAAACGAGGTCGGCTTTTGTCTTATTTCCTTTATTTGAAAAAAAATTTCCAACTCAAAAAACACTTATTACCCCTACTTTCAAATATTACTCTAATTTTTCTCTTCAATTATTATTCTCATTTCTCTCTCTATCTCTCTCCATTCATTACCCATATCTCCATTCATTACCTTATTTTTCTCTCTATTCATTATTCCAAAAATCAAACTCAAAAATTTTCAAAAATCCATCCAAACACATCATACTTATCATGATAAGGAGTGACAATGGAATTTTTGGAACCTTAAAATAATTGAGGGCAAGGTAGGTATATTGGTCAAGGAGTGATAAATGGCAATACCATAAACGTCATATTATTATCGCCCACTTGTCAAACGGTAATTCCATACATAATTGACACAATGACAAACAAGCGAAACATCCGCCCCACTTAGGAGAGGGTCGGAATCAGCCACGTACGAGTACATAATTATACAGAATTTCCGGAGTACAGCGTGGAGTTGTACACGTAGTAGAAATACAACATGGCAATATCACATGTTATTTCAGGTGTACCCAATAGTTGGCCCTCTTGCAGGCAAAGGTGGTCTCAAATTTACTTACTAATTACGGAGTATTTCCTCCATTCTGTTTTATTTACATCGTACGGAAAACTTACTTTGTAAGATGACACTTCCTTCGTTCCAAAATGAGGAATAAAAAAGTGTATCATTTTCAATTGCTTATATGTATCTTTCAATCCCGTGAAAAAAAAAATACATCTTTCAATATGAATATTAAAAAATGTACAATATGGATCTTATTTGATAGATTTTAATTAATTTTATCAAACGAAGTTTTCAAAATCACAAAAAATTTCATAAATTAAGAGAAATAAATATTTTAAAATGACACGGAGTCCCAAAAAGGTCACTCTTTTTGGAACGGAGGGAGTATGCAATTAATGCATGTCTCCCTAAAAGGTTTAGTGACATTTCAAACATTGCCACTTGTTCTCCATTGTTAAAACTATTTGTGATCATTTAGGAGGGTTAGTTTGGAAATTAATTGGAACCTTACCCACTTTTTTCTTTGATTTTTAGAGAGAGCAAATATTTGGGACATCCTAAAATAAAATAATCAGTCAAACAAAATGAGACGGAAGGAAATAGTATGACGTTGTTGATTGTGTATGTGCACGTTTTTTTTTTATCCACCGTATGTGCACGTTGGTGACCACTTTTGATCGAGTAGAGTCCAATCCGTAGAAGTGATAGACCCTTGTAGTCATTTGTCGAAATGATGGTGATGAATTAGTAGAGCAATGAATATCGAATAAGTGGGGAGAGAGGATTTTTTTTCTTCTTTTCTTTAACCTCCTTGTGTGGAGGTTTTTGCCTTGACAAAAACTTTTTGTTGTTTTTGTGATAATTCTTTCCTCTGTGGAGGTTTATGGCCTACGCTTTGTGGTGACTTTGCAACTAAAGCAAGGAGCTCTTTTGCTTCCATTTTTGTTCTGGTTAACAAGGAATGGATTAAAATTACGAATACGAATACATGGTCCGGGGATAATTAGTACCCCTCATGTCCTCCAACAATTGGAACTTTTATAATACAAAACGTAAATGGAAGATGCACTAAAAAAGGAAAAAGATGTGATCTCTCATCTTGCGCTAAGAGGTCCGCACACTTGTTACCTTCTCTCATGATATGCATGTCTTAGCGGTGGGTCACGCAGTTGCTGCAAAAGGGACCTGCAATCAAGAATTATATTGAAAAGTTGACGGTTTCTTGTAGCCGTGGTGATAAGTTGGATAACATTAGAAGCATCTGATTCAATTCCACCATAGTCATGTTATATATACACGAAAATAGGGTGTCTGGATTAAGTACTGATGCAGAACAGAAAAATGAATAATATAAATTAATTACGCATTATTTTGAGTTTATTATTTTGTTAGGAAATTCCGTTTTAGTTGCCTCTTGTTTTGGCAACCTTATATTTCTCTCTAGTATTTGATATCCTAGTTAAAGTAGAAATTTTGCTTTTGGTAATTTTTGTTAATTAATTGATTCTGCTTCCTTTTCGGACGAATCAATTAGGGTTAAGGCTTTTTCCTATATAATAAGTTGTAAGCCTTCAGGTTGAGGGAGTTGTTTTTTATGAATTGATTAATGAAAATTGAGAAGTTTCTCAATATCGTTTGTTCGTAGAGAGAGTATCTTTAGTTCAAACTTATTCGTGATTGTCCTTGTTGCGCGTACTTCTATTTCGACACGCCTCCCTGCATCAAGTACCCTACACACATCGGATGCCATTGATTCCCTTGAGAGCCCCTCGTTTTTTTTTTTATAGAATTTTTGGACGGCTCGGATCGGCTGTCCGGTGGCCGGAGACAACTCGGCACAGCCGTCGGTACGATTTCGGTAGGAGACCGGTCGGTCCCTACAGCTTTATGGGTAATTAAAATTCTTGTCTGGTGAATTAAAAAAAGTAGGCAGAGATGGTGCTTTGGCTCATCCCTCCCCACCTGCACCAGACAAGCCCTTAGCTACCTATTTTTTCACACCGCGGGGTTGGTGGTGTGTTAATATAGTTAGCATACAAAGGGTTTCAAAGATTATACATAGCTCTAAATTTTAAACGCTCACGACAGAACTCGAACCCTGATCCACATGTATGGAAACACCATTTGACAAGTGGGCGACAATAATATGACGTCTATGGTCTTGCCATTTATGACTCCTTGACCATGTACCTTGCCCTCAATTATTTTAAGGTTCCAAAATTCCATAGTCACTACTTCTCAAGGTACGTGGCCTTTGTAATTTGAGTCCCATTATATGTCTGAAGACTTTTCTACATTTTGATACATTCTTGGTCCACAGCAGCCACAACTTCGGTCCTAACTTCCCAGAAATCCTATTGGTACCGACGGTACCCATAGGGAAAATGCACCGACGGCCACCGGACGGCCGTCTCCGGTAACCGGACGGCCGATCCGAGCCGTCCAAAAATTTTAAAAAATAAAACCGAGGGGCCCTACGCGAGAATCAATGACATCCGAGGTGTGTAGGGTACTTGATCCGAGTACCCCTTTTTCGTGTATATACACGTATATACAAATATACACGAAAAATGGATACTCGGATCAAGTACCCTACACACTTCGGATGCCATTGATTCTCGCGTAAGGCCCCTCGGTTTTATTTTTTAAAATTTTTGGACGGCTCGGATCGGCCGTCCGGTGACCGGAGACCGCCGTCCGGTGGCCGTCGGTGCATTTTCCCTATGGGTACCGTCGGTACCCATAGCAGTACTCCTAACTTCCCCAGCTAGTTGCGTGCGTTGGATTACATTTTAAAATCACCTATTTTAAGCAATATATAAAACAACCCATGTGGTCAATCACAAATCAAAAATGGGTAGCTACCTCGATCTTCACTAGAGTGTTAAGGTTTGTTCGTTAAATTTTTTATTGAACTTGAGTCAAGCTCAAATTCAATGGAAATTCAACGAGTCGAGCTTTCCTATGTTTGAGTCGAACTTGAACTTGTTAATGAGTTAAAATATTTGATATTTATGCTCTCATCATGCAAGTTTAGAACTGCAAATAAATTTTTTATTTTGTACAAAAATAAATTCATACATCTATAAAAGTAAAAGAATACTAAATTTTATGTTTATATTACTTTTAAAAGTTTATATATATGTACAAGTTACAGAATTTTTCAAATATATATATATATATATATATATATATATATATATGTAAATGTTTACAGATATTCAAGGATATATGTGAATTTTAATGATATATGTACACAAAACTTCAGGTTCGCGAGCCTAAGTGCAATTAGGGGTGGGGATCGTGTTGTATCCAGTCGTGTCATTTCGTGTTTCGTGTCTTTTCGGGTTCGTGTCAAAACATCTAGTAACATAAAGGTGTCAAATATTTTGACACTAATCCGACCTGCTTAAAATTGTGTTGTGTTCGGGTTGACACTATTAAGACCATTTTGTTTTTTTAATATTTACAAAAATTATATGCTTTTCAATGTTTTGAATGAAGTACTTATTTGATTCAATAGCAAAAACGGAAGACATTTTCAATACCATCATAATCATAGAAATGATAAAACCGGCTAAATCATGACATTGAAAATACCTCAAGTCACAACTAGACATAGGTCTCAAAATTAATAATTTTATATGATTTTCAGCTAAAATAATAAAAAACTCTAATAACTATAGAATAAGTCTATACAAATTTTAAATTAAAAGACTAGACCAAAATAATGAAAAAAAAATCCAATAAGTCTAAATAAATTTAATTAATTTTGGACTCTTTAGCATGGAAACTCAAGTGAATAAGCAATTTGGAAATTAGGTATTCAATTGGTTTTGATTTTTTTTTTTAAAATCTTTAATGGGTTCTAACAGTTTACATGTCTTATCTTTCTATAATTACACTAAAAATAATATATTTATATACATGTTAACTAAACATGATTTTGAAAAATCAAATCTCCTACTAATTAGGAAATTCAAAAGAATCAAAACTAATTGTCAGTGTCGTGTTCGAGTCGTAGTAGTGTCGTTTCGAGTTAACGTGTCGACACGGAAAATTAAACAGTTATCCGTGTCCTTGTCGAGTTACACAAGTCAAATATGTGTTTGACCCATGTAATTGTCGTGTCATACTCGTGTTCGTGTCAAAAAGTGGTCGACCCTCTCACTTCATGTCGTGTTAACAGGTTGTGTCCGAAAATTTCACCTCTAAGCGTAATAATATAAGATTCATATTTGGCTCATTTACTAAAAGAGCTTAAAATTGAGGCTCAATTTCTATCCGTTGAGTACCCAAATCGAACTCGAACGATTGATTCATTTTCTCTACAAATGACTCCGTAGATCAGTAATCGGAACACCAGCTTTATCATTTTGCTCTTAATCAATTGGTTGTTGCTTGGATATTTGATGATGTCGTAATAATAGAATAAAATTCCAAAATCGGGGGAAGGAATCAAGTGTTGATCAAGTGGGCCCCGGCCGTCTTGTTGGAACGACAGGCAGAAACCTACCCTGATTTCGACTCAATTGTTCGACAGTTAACTGATACAATTAATTATACTGTTAGGAAGTTAATTTCATGTAATTTCGCTTTCCATACAGGAAAAAAGGCTGCGTTAAATTTACCAAGAAACATTCAAGTCCAACCGCGGGTACACTTTGATGTCAGAAGGAGGTTAAGAGTTCAATTCATTTTTCAATGCACTAATCTAATAATACTAACTTTCGCCGATTACAAAAGAGAAAAGAAAAGAGAAGACTGTCAATTTGTTTAATGACAGAGTTCATGTAGTTATTCAGGGGCGAGATGAAATTTGGATCATTATTGATTACCGAAACGAGCAGCTTGGATTTCCCATTACACCCTTGTGGGTCCCCAAATCCCATCTAGTCGCATACCCAAGTGGTTTTAGGTGGAAAATGAGGCGTGTGTAATTAATATATTGTTCGGTAAAAGCAACCATATGGATGGGTACACGTTATGTGAATTCCACACAACAAACACGTAGAGGTTAAAAAGAGAAATGTTAAGTGCAAAGAAAATGGGCAAAGAATTAACCCTTAAAGTGTACATAAACTGTTTAGATACACTTTAAGGATCAATTCTTTGTCCACTTTCTTTGTTCCTAGCTCTCTTCGGTTAAAAATAGATGCTTGTAAAAGAGGAGTGAATTTGTACTACAAAAGGCAGTGCTAAAATTCATTTTTCTAGAAGTTTTTTATGGGATTGGCATGGGTAAATTGGCTAATGATTGAGCAGCCATTTGCTGAAAAAAGGGAGGGAGAGAGAGAGAGAGAGAGAGAGAGAGAGAGAACGAAAAGTGACTTTGTGTCAGCATAAATGGATGGGCTTTCTTAGGTATAACTTGGGAAGGTTAACTTGGATTGACTTATCCATCCACTTGGATTTCTTTTCTAGTAGGGATTGACTGCACTCATTTAAGTTCAACATTAGAGGTGTACTGCTGTACATCTATGACCGTGTCTTGTGTAAGACTCTGGTTAAGACTCCACAATCCAAAATGGTTAGCTTTAAGTGGTAAGACTCCAGCTCGACTCTACGAGGCACTCTCTTCAAGGGAAAGCTCGTGCGAAACATATGTGAAAGGGAGGGAAAGCTTGTGCAAGCTCGTGCGAAACAGATGTGAAAGGGAAAATCTGGTGAAATCGTTTCTAGATTAGCGAAACAAAAGTCCTTGGGGCTTCACAAACATGTAAATGAACCAGTCCACTTACCCAAAAAATAAAAAAAATGAACCAGTCCGTCTACGGTAAGGTAGGGTGGAAAACATCCAGTCTTGGCTATGGTAAACAAGGAATTGGTTTCAACTAGTCAAATCGGCAAATTGCCTCCTTGATCTAGTCATGTTTAAAGAGTCTCCATGGTACACTCTTTTATGACTTCTATTTTCTGGTTTCTGTAATTATTGGGGACTATTTGCTTTGAGAAGAATCACTTTATAGAAGACATACCAAATAAACATTTTTTCTTTGGGTAATGCGAGGTGTTTCGGGTCAGCTTACGCATAACTTGGACTAATTTCTGCAGTCCCTCCCATAGCCTTTTCAACTGTTTATATGTAGGGTGAGGTGGCTTTAAGATTAGTTGGTAAAAAAATCGAACTTGAGACCTCAGGTGGGAGCAAATCTTCATGTCCGAGGCCAATCGATCCCTTGGGTTACCAAATAAACATTTGAGTTTAGGACACAAAACGTGTACGCATCGCTCAAACTCTGAGTCACAAAACAGAACGAGGAGTAATATTTGATCATCGTACCAGCTCGAGAGCCATTATATGAAGAGATGGAATCATTTCGTAATTAATACTACTGTACAAAATATTTTCATGGATCAATAAATCTGTTTAACTTCAATCTCAATCACTATTAATCAATCTTAAGAAATATGCACAAGTAGTTATGTCCAATCACATTCAAAACAGCTTTCGATGTTTTTTAGATAAATACATTGCACTGCGCCAGGGTGGAAAAGGCCCCATAGAGCTTGGACATTTTTTTTCCACATAATTGAATCATTGATGGCTATCCAAAGGATCCTTAACCAAATTGCCATTGGACTCCATGCCAACTGGCCCAATCACATGATGTTTTTTGTTAGCCGACGTTTGTTCCATGAGATAAGATTAAGGGCTTGTTTGGCTAAAAAAGCCTTTGGCTTTCCCGCAAAAAATAAGCCAAACAAACCCACATAAAAACAAAAATAAGCCAATAAGCCACTTTTTTCGTCTTTATTCAAAAAAATCTTGGATTTCGATCAAAATTTTATACTTTTTAGATTCCTCTCGTCATAAAGATTCAATAATCTCCAAAAAAAAAATGAGGATAAGCCAAGTGATACGAAAAAAATTTGAATAAGGATAAAAAATAAGCCACTTTGGCTTATTTGTCCAAACATCTTTAAGATTCAGGGAATTGAGAAGATGAGTAATGATTGTTGAGTTTGCATGATAAGCCGTTTGAAAATTAGGTAAGAGAGGGGGAGAAGTATCTGTTGTGCCCCTACGTCAGTATTTAGACCATTAAGTATTTAAAGGAAAAAACAAATAGGGACATCATTACTGTCTAGGAATGCCTAAATAAGTTGTGGTTGGATCATGAAGTTGAATGATTTTTAGGAACGGCAAACATTAACACAAAGGCAAAGATTGTACGGTGATAAAACAAATGAAAACGTAAAACCTTACATTGTTTTTCCATCGTTTTCTTTTTCTTTTTCCTTTCACTAGAATTCATGATCCAAACACAACTTTGGATGAAACTTCGACGAAATGTATGTTTGTGGCACACTTGCATTCCATAATTGTACTGAGATTCGCCCTAGCTATAATATCTCCAACTAAATACAGATACACCACTCAAAAATCCTCCACTTGGGGTACATCTTTTTGTTTGGATCCTAGAGTTTGGACCCATTTTACCTTAGGAACATGCCATAGACAGCAACATTGAGCAACTGATGACCTTCCAGGTTCTATCCTACAGGAAGTTTCCTTTTCTCGATCAGTGCCATAATGATCCTTGTCTCTCTTCCCCATGAATTCAAAACGGCCAACTGGGTGTTTTGCTACCGCTGAAATTAGGGTAAAATTTTCGCCAAAAAAGATAAATATCAATTCATCAGATCCACTTGTGTACTGCACCAATGGTTCGAGAAGGGAATGACTGCGGTGTCCCTGGTCATTTTGGGGACACCGTAACTTTTGACATAACAAAACTATTATGAGTATAACCAAAATCCATTATGAGCATAACCAAAACCATTATGAGCATAATAGAACCATAGCAAGACATAACTTGTTTGTTATGCCTTGGTTGAGTTTGGTTATGTCTTGGTTGGTTTTTTGGATATTCCTTGATTATACCTTGTTTGGGTTCGGTTATGCTTGTAATGGGTTTTAGTTATGCTCATAATGGTGAAGTTATGCCAAAAATTACGGTATCCCCAAAATAACCGGGACACCATAGCATCATCCGTTAGAGAATCGAGTTTTTTTTTGTTTTGTTTTGTTTTGGGGTGTTCGGGAGGAGATGAGACTAAATAGTCTTGCGGGTAGTTTTACAAAAGTTCTAATTAAAGGAGTTTTTTTTTCCTTTGTATTTTGTGAAGGAAAAAAGTCCCTTTAGTGATGAAAAAAAGATCATTAGTACTTTTAACACTTTTGTAAACTAGGCCCTTACAACATTGTCTAAAATAACTCAAACCCATAGGATAATCCCCAAACCAGCCAACACAAAAATGCCTAACCGATCGAGGGAGGGGAATCCACGCATACAATGAGGCCTTCCTTTCGAGTCTATTTACTTGTACATTTGAACTAGTTGAGAAGTTCGGTAATGTTTCATCTTCAATCAATAGATACCTAACCTACTTCAATACTTTTACATGGATGATCGATGAAAGGATATTGTAAAGCCTATGGAGACACTAACACTACGAAAAGTAATGTATGGGACACCGGACATGCTACTTCACCTGTCCATTAAGTTTAATTAAATTGTTCTATGGAGATATGCACAGCGGGGAGTCAGGGACATGAAATACATAAGAGAACGCGGCAGGGGGTTAAATATGTTAATTTTAAATTGCTGGGGGTAAATAAATAAATATTAATTCAAATATTTCGATTTAAAAATATATTATAATTTATATATGATGCTTGTACATACATATTGAAAGCTTAAACTTCTTTATAGAACTGTGTTTCCACAGGTTTAACATTAAAGTTAGTATATATATATATTGAAAGCTTAAACTTCTTTATAGAACTGTGTTTCCACTGGTTTAACATTAAAGTTAGTGTGTGTGTGTGTATATATATATATATATATATATATATATATATATATAGTCCCCTTCTTATAAGGACCACCTCATTTTAATAAAATACGGACCTTCCTTTCTCGATCGAATTTCGATGATACGAGCCGCTCAATGTGTTCAGAACATAATTTTAAGAGTACTCGCGAGGAATCAGCAAAAAAAAAGACAGGGAAGGGCTATCCGAGCAGTTTTTGTTTGTTTTTTATCGAACTGTTCAAATAAAAACTGCTCAAGTCAAGCCCTTCCTGGTCATTTTTTTTGATGATTTCTCGCGGGTACCCTTAAAATCACGTTATGAACACATTGAGCGGCTCGGATCATCGAAATCCGATCGGGAAAGATGAGAAATGGAGAGGTCCGCATATAAGGTTCTCATTTTAAGGTCTTTACTTAAAGATTTCTCTATATGAGTCCCCTTTTTATAAAAACCACCTCATTTTAATAAAATGCGGATCTCTCTTTCCCGATCGAATTTTGATGATCCGAGCAGTTCAATGTGTTCAAAACATGATTTTAAGGGTACTCGCGAGGAATTAGCAAAAAAAAAGACAGGGAAGGGCTATCCGATTAGTTTTTGTTTATTTTTTATCGAACGGTTCAAATAAAATTTGCTTAAATCAAGCCCTTCCTGGTCTTTTTTTTTGCCGATTTCTTGCGGTTACCCTTAAAATCACGTTCTGAA
Source organism: Rhododendron vialii (assembly GCF_030253575.1). NCBI lineage: Eukaryota > Viridiplantae > Streptophyta > Magnoliopsida > Ericales > Ericaceae > Rhododendron > Rhododendron vialii. Next base: position 39,551,767 of record NC_080557.1, on the reverse strand, counting down.
CACATTGAGCAGCTCAGATCATCGAAATCCGATCGGGAAATGCGAGAAATGGGGAGGTCCGCATATAAAGTCCTCATTTTAAGGTCATTACTTGAAGATTTTTCTCTCTCTCTCTCTCTCTCTCTCTCTCTCTATATATATATATATATGTATATATATATATATATATTTGTCGTATTTCATGCTTTGTCCATGTCCCCATTTAAATCGTGTTCGTGCCCTCAAGGCACCACCCATTGATAATTGAAAGCTCAACCTCCAAGTCGAAAAAGTTGAGGAGATGTTGAACCAAAGACCCATCGGCCAAGTTTTGTAATGTGTGGTGTAGAAGGGCCAATCTGATCTCCTTTTTCACCCTCCGTCGCGGTGCTTTTCGTGGGAGGTGTGGTGGTGGTTGGAGTGGGCGTGGGTGTGGGAGCTATTTGGGTCCACATGAGGGGTTGGATTTCGTGTGGTGGTAGTTCTACTTTCAGGGTTCCGGCCGGTTTTGGTCTAACGGCGTCGCGGAGCTCTGTCGGCTGGTGATGGTGAGATTCCAGATAGGTTGTTTCTCTTGGGAGCAATCGTTTCTTGCTTAATGGTGGTTTGGTGTCAGCGGTCTTGGGGTGGCTGTTGCGGTTGAGCTTGTTGAGGCAACAATGGTTGTGATAGGACTAGGTTTTCTTTTTCTTATTTTTGGTTTCTCATTTTCGGGTTGGGCTTGTCCCATTAGGTGTGTTTGGGCTCTGGTCTTTTAGGTGTGGGCTTTGTTCCTTTGAGTGTCCTTGGTTGATTTCTTACCAATTGAGGGTTAGGGTCTTGGACTGGACACATGATTGTTCTCCTTCGTTCTATTAGTCTATTAGTCTTTGTAACAACTTCAAAAATTAATGAATTTTTCAAAAAAAAAAAAAGGAAGGGGCAAAGGGCACTAGCAGATAGTTTTCGATGCTAAGGGTCTTTGATAGAAATAGAGTCCCAGCTTTTCATTGAGGCCTAAGTTCTTCCTTGGGCTTTTTATTGAGAGTAACCTATTTTTCTAAGCACACATAAATGGGCCTGATTTCGGGACCGGCTCTGTGTGCATTAGGAAAATGGGCCTCCTAAGCCGAATTAGCCGTAACAGGCCAAAAATGGTTTGACCTCTTTCTGAAGTCTTTCCCTTGGAGTGGGGCTTAAAGGCTTGTTTAGAGCAACCACAGCGGCTGCTCTTTTTGTGTTGCCATTTTTCAAAAATGACAAAAGAAATGACAACTACCGCTCGGCACCCACAAACTAAAAAAAATTTCAAATATGGGAAATACCATTTTATTCGCCAAATTTGAGAAAATATAGGGCAAAGTTGCCGTTTTGAATGAGAGAGAAAGAAAATTGAGAATGGCGAAATGGCATGAACGGGTGTAGCACCTTTGCCAATTTTTTTTGTTTGTTGACAAAATCACAATTCATTGCCAAAAAATAAGAATGGCAAGGATGAAATGACAAAAACAGGTGTGGATGCTCTTAGATATATATATTGGTCTTTTATAAGAATCGCCAAGGAAGGGGGAGTAGAGGCTAGGATTGCAGCAAGACAAGAAATACACAAGGCTGACCGTGATACTTGGACACACCACGTGGCCCTGTTTCTAGAAAACTTCATAAAATCCTTCTTTGGAATTAGCAAAGATTTTGTAATTTTTTGATTATCCAACTGAAATATTTTTAAAAAAAAGAGTCAAAATAGGTAAATTTTAAAGTTTATTTTTGCCTTTCTCAAAATATATCAAATTCGGTTAACTCTTTCTACTTTGAAATTACTCTTTGTGCTTTGAAATCAATTCGTACATGGATTTTTTTTTTGATCGGCTTCTTTTTCTCTCCCCTTTCCCTAGCCGGTTGTTTGTTCTCTCACTGCAGTTTTTGTTGCAGTTTTCTCCGTGCTGCGTCTCCTCTCGGGTGCCGATTGTCCGCTGGCTACCATTTCTGGGGGTAACCAGTTGTCCTAATAGCTAGGGGTTGTGGCGGTTGATGGAGGCGTGGCAGCAAAATCTCCTGCAGTTCTCTCCTCTTGAGCGTTTTCGGTTCAGGCCTAACAGCTAAGTGGAGACCTTGCGGACTGTGAAAAATGATATACGAAACGTTGGCGAGCGTTGTGTGTGTGTGTGTGTGTGTGGGGGGGGGGGGGGGGGGGGGGGTGTGTGTGGTGGCTTTATTCTCTAGCCGGCCCCTTTAACAATGTTACATTGTTATTCATGTTCGTAATGTTGTTGTCAACATTTTTCTTTATTTTCATGCCTTAGTTATTGTTTAAAAAAAAAAAAAAAGGAATCATAAATAATTTCATCTTCCTGGGCCTTCAATTATTTGAAGCAATGGAGACAAGGGAAGGCCCTACAAAGGAGCATATCTGGGAAGAGTACTGTACATAAAAGTAGTTCCACTAGATGCAAGTGCTCTTTGTAACTTTTTTTTTTTCTTCCCCTTTAGGGCCAAGCCATACAGAACAAATTAATTGCGACTCGAATTGTACTTAAGCTGCTTTAAACGGTGCCCGAATACCTCCAAAATTTACAAGTCAAAATTAGATGTTTATGGCAGCTATGCCTTGTGAAAAGGGGTATCCGATTCACATGACTTCGGAGAATAGTTCCATGACAAGTACTATTCTTCTTCCGTGACGGTTTGTTTATTTTTCATGTCACACTGTTCTCTTTGACTTACTTATTAAGCACGGGCATTGTAGCCATTTATTTATTTATTTTTTCGGAAAGTTAAGTTTTATAAGAGACCAAGGAAACAGCCTAGTCAATTACAGTAAATTATTCGTTTGTCAGCACGTTCAAATGGTTAATCTCAAAAATGTAATGCGAATTTAACAAAAAATTATAAAAAGTTGTTAAGAAAAAGAGAATTGACAAAAACCAAGCTTTCATTGATGTGTATCATTCATTATACATATAATAATAATAATATCATAGCCCTAGTATGCCCTTATATACGCTACAAGACTTGGTTACAAACAAACCTAATAAACAGTGGCGGAGCTATGTTGGGGTCGGGGGGGCCCCAGCTCTCCGAGCGACCGAATTTTAAAATTTTATTTTTGTATATATTTGATTTTGAATATTTTTTATAATTATTTGCGTATAGCTACTAGAAATCTTAATAATTTCGGTTCGATTTGATAAAAAATCGGTTATTTTACATTTTCATTTCTCAATTTCTTTCATAAATAAAAAATAAGCATGTGATAGTTGAAATAGCCTAAAGAATCATTTCAATATACAAATGTAATGAATTGAAAAATAAAAACTTTATGATATAATAAATATACATTCTGATAAAGAATATATGTATGTTAAGCCAGCCGTCCTGGGATCAAAATTCTGATTCCACCATTGAACCTAAGTCAACTAGGAAACATGCTTTATAAGGAACCAACTCACCAAGACTGACTAGAAAAATATGAATATAAACTAAAAGGAAACATGAATAATAAAGCCTATCAACTTTTTGAAAAAAATCAAGAGAAATCAAGAGGAGCACAATCAGGAGAAGCAAGGAAGAAAATCGAGAGAAGCCGGGAGCAAGAACTAGGAGAACCTGGGAAGAAAACTAGGAAAAAAAAAAACGGCCATCAGCGAAAGAAACCATGACAATAGAGATTTAAGATGAAATCCGAGTGCCTCTGATACCATGTTAGATTTATTGGAAGGTTCCAACATAAAACCAATTGACAATAAATGGAGTAGCCTCTAGAATATACTAAGTTTGAGTGTCTTAGATGAGTAATGTGGGATAAAGCCTAACACCTCACCTCACAAAAGTTACGATCAAAAAGATGGACCGCTAGATTTACGCCAAACTGCCCCCAATATCAGATCTAAAACATGTATAATATCTGTTTTGGTATTTTGGCAATGTGGGACTTGGCCTCGGGCGCACGCACACGTATATGATTCTCCTTATCGCAAATTTGATGATCTCTCCCTCTCTCACTTAATTGTTGGGCTTGTGAAAACTGATTCGATTTTAATCGCGCCCCGCTGAGACTTTTGGATTGGTTCGACTTGAAAAGGGGTATTACGGTAATTGGTGATTTGCGTTTTTTTCTCTGTGTACGTCTTGTGTGATTGTTTTCTCTTCTTGATTGTTACTCGCGATTGTGTGTTTGTTTTATTCTCAACATCCCTCCCTCTCACAGACACATGCGAAATTTGTAGTCAAACAACTCACCATTTGTTGGTTCCACTTCCAAGTTCCAAGTCCTTTTATTTATGTGTACAACAATACATCAAAATAGAGCTAAATAGCTAGAGACACAGCCATATGCATACATACTCCGCAGTTGAACTTGGACCCCCGAGCCACAGTACCCAAATTATAAGACATGAACGAAACAAAAGTCTAAAACCCAAACCCAATACAAACAGAAATCTCCAAAGGGTCAGGTTTAGAAACTGCCTAAAGAAACTCCTGAGGAACTTTTAGGACATGACTTAGTTACTAACCAACCAACCAGCTAGCTAACTAACTAAAAGAGGGTCTTTTAAGGCTTATTACGATGCTGAGTGTAAATGTAATCCAGGTGAGCCTCTGCAACCATCCTCCTCTTGGCACACTCTTCATCATCATCTCCACTGTTACAATCCTCCAACCCCATCAGCTGCTGCAAGTTAGAGTTCCAAAACTCAATAAAAAGTTGGAAAAAAGAAGGAGAAGAAGAAAGTAGTTCCAAATAGGCCACAGAGTTGTTTACAAATTAAAATAGCATGAAAAAGAAGAAGATTATTACATCCAAAGAATCAATTTCTTCTCTTTCTGCAAGATAAGCCGCTTCCCCTGCAAAAGATGTGCAAATTTGCTTTAGTTTCGTAGACAGGACTATTGAGGTGATTAATTACATGTACATGAATGATGCTGATGAACCTTGTTTGGATTCTAGGAAACGGGCCAATGAGGGTGAGGTGTTGATCATGAGGAGAAGAAAGAAGAACAGAATAGCAATGGCATGGGCAGTTTTCTTCATTCTTGTTCTCGTTTAGCTTCAGAGAGAGAGAAAGAGAGAGAGAGAGAGAGAGAGTTTTAGTTGGAGGTTGGGGGTTTGGAAGCGGTCATATGCCTGGCATAAATACATGCAAAGAGGGAGGCAATTACTCTTGCATAGTGTTTTTTTAAATTTTTTTGCCAATATTGTACACATTAGTGGAGGTTACCGGAAGCTATCCATAGCCCTGCACATCAAATGCCTCTACCAAGGTTCAAACCCTGACCTTCTTTGTAAGAATACATAACTGCTGAGCTACAAACCCTTTACACTTGCATATTTGCATCACATGAATTCCCTAAATATGACAGTTACATAGAGTGCTTACAAGTACCATACAACACGGGGCCCAACCCACCATCATCATTTGATAAGTATCCATCCTCATGTGACACCACCAATATTCTGATTCAGAGAGAGGGAGAGCTTGCTTTTAGTCATTTTAAAGCTAGTGGTCCATGTGTTAGTCCAAAGAGTTTTTTTTTTATCCCACTCGACGATCGGAGTGTTCGGATTAACTTACGTGCATCTTAACTGATCTTTTTTTCGGTTCAGTTAAAACTGGCCATCCATACCGAAATAAAAAAATTTACAAAAAATTACTTTATTAAAGTCTGACCTCTAAAATTGAACGCACATAAAACCTCAAGAATGGAACAGCGGTAAAGTCCGGACAGTTTTACAAATATCAAGGTGTAATAGTGGCTGACAGTGCCAACACAAGTCAACCTTTTGGATATGCTCATGATGGCTGTTTCCCATCATCCCATGTTTTATGTTTCAATACAACATGTTGCCACGTATCAGAAATTTGATTGTCTAATAATTCTGTGCGGGCAGTACAGGGACTAATATATACTCCCTCCCACGGCTGAGATGTCGGATGAAATCTAACGGCCGAGATTAGAAATCCGCATGGGATCCCTCATAGGGAGGAGACTAATTATTCTGTACGGGCAGTACAGGGACTAATATACACTCTTCTCAATTACTCTATTTATTGGCTTTAAGCTTGTTCTCTTGTTATGCATCTCTAGTGAAATGTTTAACACCTTATCCAACTAAAATTTCCATTTCACAGCTTTATATTTTTTATTTTCGACGGCTCGTTGATGTGCTTAGAATTACTCCTATGCTTCATTGGCAATGTTGTTATCACGAAATACGAAAACGAGTAAAAAATGCAGCGATGAACCGGCTAGCTGTTCGATTACGTCACTTAAATAAAGATGGATTATCTTTAAAGGGAGAGGAGATTATGCTTCTCTTTATGGGAATTTGAATCTTTTTTATGCTTGCTGATCAGGAAATACAACAGTGGTTAGCAAAGCTGTCCGTAATCGGGTTTGGATTCTGTGGATCGATATATTCTTTCATGGAAAGTAAATCTCTGGAGAATTGTGCTATACTATACAAAGGATCTGTGTGGTGGTACCATACAAATCTGATCCGAAAAATTGCATTCATAAAGCATTACAGATCGACTATAGGATAAGACCGCGGCTTTGGAATTTGATTCTTTAGTTCTTCTGCATTTATTTATTTTTGCTCTAGTCAGGACTAAGCTTTCTGGTGAACTCAAGCAGTAGAGCTATTTTGATGTACTTCCAAGAACTGGTCCATTTTGCCCATCAAATCCTATTCTGATAATAACTTGGGCTAAGGCTATCCACAGTGGTATAATAAAAAATGAATAACCAAAAGTTGACACATCAGCTTTTGATTATTCACTTAAGAGATTACTAAACTTAACAACGTTGAGGTTCACAATGGTCACTTCTAGTCCATAACCAAAATAAGAAGTCCACTACAATTTCACACAATCTATCTCTCCCCCTCTGTTTCCCGCCATTCACTTCCCTCCATTATATTTTTTTTTTGGCAAAAATATATCAAACATATGGTGTTCTTCATAGTGTTATTTATCAAAACAACACCGAAACTTTTTTTTTTCTTCCTATTCTTGTAGCCTATATCACAAATCCACCACTATCTTAATCTTTCAAAAAAAATCAGATGTGTTCTTGAAATTGTAAAATAATGCAAGGTTCTTTCTTTTCTTTTTTTTGCAAGGTTCTTCATTTACTAAACTATAAGGGGAGGAACAAAAAAGAATAACCATTTTTTCGTCGAAAAATTTATTTATTTTGCTAAAAAGTAATTATTTCTCAAAATACTTCGGTAAAAGTAAAAAAAAAAAAAATTCCGATTTCTCTCGTCGAGATGAATCAATAACTCATAAAAGTTTGGCACAAAATTAACAAATGTGAAAAAAAAAATCAAATAAAGACAAATTTCAGATTTAAGTTAAGTTCATAAGAATGCAGCCTAAAATAGAAACGGGAAAGAAGAGTGAAATACCGTAATTCGGTAACGATGGGTTAAATTGTAGATGATCAAGAAATATGAGCTTCACTTTTGAAAGAAAAGAAAGAGAAACAGTTTGTGGTTGAAGTGAAAAAGATATAGAGCAGGTGAAGAAGAGAAAAAGAAAATACTAGTTGAAATACGCGTGTAAATAAATTTTGGAACCAATTAACTTATGTGGTGTAGGGTTCACAAATTTTGATTATTGAAAAAGGTTGCTAGTTTTGGTTATCCAAAGCCTAAAATTTGATTATTTTTAAGGATGTTGTTTAGTTTGATTATACCATTGTGAGCCATTTTTTGCACAAATATTGTTAACTTTAACAACAGTTTACTTTTGATTATACCACTGTGGATGACCTAAGTAAGCATTCTTAGAGTTCTTTGCATGATATGAAAAGTGGTTTTTGTCGTAGTTAGCTGGGTTAAAATTAGTGCATCAACGGCCTGTTTGGATAGAGTAAAAGGTGGAGGGAAAAGATAAGAGGGGGTATATGGGGAGGCCCCACCCCTTATCCCCCGTTTGGCATCCGAATATTTTCCCCTGATAACTTTCTACCCCCTCATCGTTTCCCCCTGTTCGACGGTTTCTCCGGTGTTATTTTTGGGCTGCTCTGGAGTTCCCCAAAAATAATCCGGTTGTAGAGGGGTGATTTGTGGACGAATATACCCCTCGTTATCCCCTTTTCCCATCCCTAACCCTCGTCGTGTATCATTTCTGTTGCCGCCCATTTCTGGTCTGTGGAAGATAGGGTTTTGGTGGCGATTTGGTGGCGATTTGGTCGATTTCTGCTTCTGCGAACTCAGGTATGGCTTCCATTCGCGATGTAGGGTTTCTCACGCCCTCATCTTCATCATGCGATCTAGGGTTTGTCAGATCTGTTTTTGTGTTTGATTGTACGCAATTTAGTTCGCACGGCTGAAAAATGGAAACATCTCTGTCTGTGTGTGTTTGTGTGTTTAATTAGTGGTTTTATTATGGGTTTGGTTAGTGGTTTCATCTACGGTTTTGATCATATCAAAGAACATGTTGTGGGTTTCTGTACAAAGAAGGCTTGTCATTGTATAAAGCCTGAGTTTTTTGTTCTGTTAAAAAATAAATAAATAAAAACTTATCTAAATCTCATCCGAATGAGATTTGATTTATATAAGCCTTGACCCAGATTTTGTCATCTTAGGTTTTGGGCTTTTGTGGGTTTTTCCTCGGGCAAAGATAATCGGAATCATTTTTTTCTTGACAACAGAACCTTAGTCACGCCAAAAACCATCAGTAGATATGATTCAAAGTTCATTTATCTTACAAAAAAATAAAGTTGAAGATAAATATATTTTGAAGTCATTTTTAGCGGTGTTCAATTAATATGATTTCTAACTTGACATATGTCCGCGGAAGGATTTAAAAAGTGAATGTTTTGATCATTTCTACGAGTCTTGGTAAATAAATAAAACTGAGTGAAAAAAGTGTAATGCTTGGATTGGGTAATTTGGTTGGGTTTCGAACTGCATTTTCTGGTATGTTTGTTGGTTTAAAAGTGCAGGTTTTGGGTCTGATTACATATGCAGGTTTTGGTTGGGTTTTGTGCAAAGAATTTGGGCTGAGTTTGTGGGAAAAAACTATAGGATTTAATTGTGTTTGTGGCTGCATTTATGGGTTAAAAGTGGAGGTATAAACAAAACAAAAATCAAAACCTTAAACTCAAAAACAGAGGCCAAAACCCCCAGTTTTTAATCACAACTAGATGTAAAAACTGCAGTATAAACTGAACCAAAACCTGCATGTATAAACTAGTTGGCTACAGCTGCAAAAGTTGGTTTCAAACTGGAGGTTTTGGTTCAGGTTTTTGGGTGGCTATAATGAAACATTTATATGAGCCAAATGGGCAGATGATATATACTGGGATGTTTAGTCACAAACAGAGACTAACACATGCAGTTTGAACCCACAAACAGAGGCCAGAACCTGCATGTATGGATGAACCAAAATCTATAGTTTTACCATGCTAACATAGGGATTTTGGTGATTGTTGGTGTTATAGCTAACCAATGTTAGGTCATTTGTTAATTGTTGAGTTAATTAGTAAAACAATGACCAATAGTAGAGTCTTAGACTTCCTTTTTGAGCTTAGTTTCAACTGCACTCTAAACCTTTCAGAACGTTTGTGAGCATAACCAGTTAAAGCGAAATTATGTGCTTGCATCTTTACATAAACCACCAATAAGAAGATTCATGATATGGCTATACTATGTGTCTGTTCTAAAATGCATGAAGCCCTTTTTTAGGTCTTTTACGATGCCTAGATTAAATAGAACAGAAATTAGGAGAAGAGAAGAGGAAGAGGCATTCATCACATTAACAATGTACATTCGTGCTGCAATGGGCGTGTTTCGGCTTTATTGCTTCATTCTGTCCACGGCACAATATCCCCGTCCTGAGTTGTCTCCAAATCCAAACTACTACCAGACCCAAGTAGATGCTGTGAATAGGCTCGTCAATGGTAATGAAGTAGATTGCCACGAGCAGCTGAGGGTAAATAGGCATACATTTTTTAGGTTGTGCTGTCTACTTCGAGGTGTTGGGTTAGGAGACTCGCGCAATGTTTGTCTTGAGGAGAGGGTAGCCATTTTTTTGTTTATCCTCGGTCACCATACAAAACAGAGGCGTACGAAATTGCACTTTTGGAGATCAATTGAAACTGTGAGCAGACATTTCAATGTCGTACTCCAAGGTGTCTTGCGCCTTTTCGACATGCTCCTAGTAAGGCCCGAGCCCGTACCTCCTAACTACCACGACAATAGATGGAGTTGGTTTCAGGTAAACTTTATTTCAATTGTTTGTAAATCTTTCATTTGCTTTTCTCTACTCGACCATGTCGATGTAGTATTAATTTTGTCATATTGATTTTGTCGTAGAATTGTCTTGGGGCATTGGACGGGACGTATGTGCCAGTTAATCCCCCGGCAATTGACAGGCCGTGCTATAGGTCAAGGAAGGGTTAGATTGTCACAAACGTTTTAGGTGTATGTAGTCGAGACCTAAAGTTTGTTTTCGTCTTGTCTGGTTGGGAAGGGTCGGCCACTGACTCTAGGATCTTGGCGAATGCCATTTCAAGACCCGATGGTTTGAAAGTCTCCCGTGGTATGTGTCAATTCCTTAGTTCACCTTTCTTTCACTCTATTCCTAGTATCAACCCTTCCTTTAATGTCGTAACTTCCATTTCGTACAGGACATTACTACTTTGTGGATGCCGGATACCAAAATTCCGAGGGTTTTCTAGCACCGTACCGCGGGCAACGATATCACATTAACATTTGGAGGCAAGGTCACATGCCAACTACGAAAGAGGAGTACTTCAACATGAAGCACTCCGCTGCTAGGAATGTGATTGAGAGAAGCTTTGGTGTCTTGAAGATGCGGTTTGCAATATTGAGGTCTCACTCGTATTACCCCATTAGGACTCAAACACGTATCGTCACAGCATGTTGCCTTCTCCATAACCTCATCAAAAGAGAGATGCCCAATGATCCCATTGAGAACGAGTACACAGCATGGGAACGTGATCACATACACGATGTCGAGCTAGATGATCACATCACTACCATAGAGACTTCCAATCAATGGACCGGGGAGAGGGATGCATTGGCTACAGCCATGTACAACCATTGGCTAGGAACTGGTGGGGGACAAGAGGTTTTCCCACCATGAGAAAGTTTGTTTAGTGTATTTGTATGAAGTATTTGAAGAACTTATGATGAAAACATTCTAATTGCGGTTTAAAGAACTTTTATGATGTAAACATTCTATTTGAAGAACATTGTAGTAACTTGATTGTAATTCGATTCTGGTTTGTAGTTCATAATACACTTGTTAAATAATCATTTATTGTCGAACCAAAAATCCATTTTCAGCAATGGATACCGAACAAGGTCATGTGCCTACAAGAAAGGCTTCAAAGACACGTAGGGTGTGGAGGAAATCCGAAGAAGATGCCCTCATGAAATGCATGCTAACTGAATTGTGTGATAAATGGAAGGCGGACAATGGGTTCAAACCCGGATTCTTCACCTTACTTGAGAAAGAGATGGAGAAGGTCAAGCCGGAGAGCAAACTTAAGGCCTCCCCCCACATTGACTCTAAAGTCAAGTATTGGAGACAAACATATGCCAAAATTACCAACCTTCTAAAACTTAGTGGTTTTGGGTGGGACCATGTCAACAAAAGGATTGACGTGGATGATGAAGTGTGGAAAATCTACGAAGAGGTAATTTCCAATGCTTTAATTGATATGTTATGGCATGGGATCATGTACTAAAATTGTAATGTTCGTGTAGGCGTACCCTAAGAAGGCCAAAGAGATTGCTGGGAAGCGTTTCCCTTACTTTGAAGATTGGGAAATTATCTTCGGAAAGGATAGGGCTAATGGGGAAGGAGCGGAGGTTCCTTCGGAAATGGCGCGACCACAACAAAATGAAAATGTCATGCCTAATGATTCAATTGAGCCGAATGAGGATTGCTACTATCCATTCTTCGGTGAAGAATTTCATCGTACCCCCACAAGTGGACTCTCGGAGATGTCCAATGAAATTCCTTTGGGCTCGACACCTCCACTCTCCACAGCTCCGGCTTCCACACCTCCGGTCTCCACAACTTCAAACTCCGTACGTCGTACATCACTCCCGACATCCACTCCCCAAACCTCTACTCCTCCGGCCAATTCCGGAACTCAAAAGGGGAAGAAGAGGACACGGATGGGTGATGTGGGATCCCTCGCTGCAAGTATGGAGGTATGGCTAGAAAAAAGTGATAGCCATATGGAGAAAATGACCGATGACATGGGCTATTCGAACAAATTATCCGCTCGCCGCACTCAAGTGCCTCTTGAGCTTGAAAAGCTTGACCTTACCGATACCCAACGCTTTAGGTTAGGTGCCATCATATGTGCGGCGGAAGACAGGTTGGACCTATTCTATGGCATCAAAGATCATCAAAAACAAGCTTGGGTTGAGGCCGTGTTGGATGGTCTCATCTTTGGTCCCGTGTAGCCATGAGGGGGAAGAAGTAGAAGTAATACAATGTTATTTTTTGGTAGTGGCCGATCGTTAACTCTTATATATATGGCCCATTTTTGAAGTGGCCAATCCATCACTCCTATACATGTGGTCCCTTGTCATATTAAGAGCCTTTTGTTCTACAAACAATAATTGATAAGCTCTTGTAATGTAATGTACTAATGTGAACAACTTATCCTATGTACTGCTAAAACAATGGTCGTTTGATGATGTTGATGTTTGTGTTATACGAATGCAGGTTTCTAGGTAACTCATGTTGCATTGTACTTATGTTTATGGGCAATGATGAAATAATTTCACTATTAATGAAGGTAGATACCGTGGCGGGGTAACATTAGTTGCAGCCATGAGTACCTTTACGATTCTTATTCATTGTCTGAGCCCAATCCATTATGGCCTCTGTTTGTGTGTTAAAACTGCAGAGTTTGGTTATGTTTTGTGGCTGCATCTGGGTTCACTATGTTATGATACATGGAGGTTGTGGTTTTGTACCTGTGTGTGTTGAGTTTGGAGCAGGTACTTGCAGGTTTTGGCCTCTGTGTATGGGTAAAACATGTAGATTTTGCTTGTGCTTATATGATGCAAGTTATGCTTATGTTTCTGATGGTTCTGTTTTACTGCTATCTATTTTTGCTAGCTATGGTTGTGGGTAATACCTGCAGGTTTTGGCAGGTTTTGCTTGTGCTTATGTGATGCAGGTTTTGCTTACGTTTCTGATGGTTCTGTTTTACTGCAGTTTATAGTTTGCTGGCTATGATGAAACCTCTCTGAGCCAAATGGATAGATGAGGTCAAAGTGTGTCAATGGATACATGAGATAAGCCTGCTGCATTTTGGTTTAGTTTTGTGCCTCTGGTTGATTTGGTTACAAACTGTTGGTGTTGGTATTTCTATGTTCCCATTGAAAACTGCAGGTTATGCACTCCAATTGTGGGTTAAAGCTGCAGATTTTGGTCACTTTTGGTGTGTTAAAACTGCTGGTTTTGGCCACTGTTGGTTCAGTTTTGTGGGAAAATAATTGGATAAACAGGTTCAGCTTTTTCTGGTTGTTCAGTTTTGTGGCCTACGGTTATGATTTGTTTTCTGCCATGGTTTGGTTCAGTTTTCTGGCTGTAATTTGGTTCAGTTTTGTGCCCAAATAGGTGCATGATTTGGTTCAGTATTTGTGGTTATGATTTGGTGCAGTTGTGTGATTGAGTATGTGGAACTGCAGGTTTGGTTATGTTTTGTGGCTGCAGGTTTGGGCTGTTTTCTGCCATGGTTTTGGCCTCTGCTTCGTGTGGGTTAAAACTGCTGGTTTTGGTCAGGTTTTGATTTTCTTTTTTATTTTGGAAGTGTGTCAACACTGGTGCAATTTTTGGCTGCCATTTGGTTGAGTAAAACCTGCAGTTTTCTGCCTGCATTTCTGGGTTTGGTCAAGAGGTTTTTGTTTACACTTTCTGACTCTGTTTATGGGTAAAACCTGCAGGTTTGTGGACTCTGTGGATGTGTCAAAACAGTTGGGGTTTGCTTATGTTTTACTGGCTGCATTTCTGAGTTATAACTGGGGGTTTTTTGTTTAGATCTTTGGGTGGCTATGATGAAAGTTTTCTGAGCCACCATCTGAACCAAAACCTGCATGTATATACTGAACCAAAATGGAGCCACAATCTGAACCAAAACCTGCAGTTTTAACCCACAAACAGAGGCCAAAACCTGTATGTGTGTGTGTGTGTGTGTGTGGCTGTGATGACAATTTAACAAGACACGTACGGGACTTAGGCGGGGCAACATGAGAGGGTCATTTGGCAACTCATGTTGCAGCCTAGTACCTTGAAAAATTTGTCTACTACTCTGAGCCAAATGCCTTAATTATGGTTTTGAACTCTTTATTAGCGATTGAGAGGCATGTGATGGCTTATTCATGTGATATTGGTAGGTAATCCTCCCGATCTTTTACGAATAAACCCTCATATGTCTCTCGATTCTTAACAGATAGTTAGAATATTTTATGAATAAGCCCTCATATGTTGGTGGCTATGATGAAACCTTTCTGAGCCAAATGGATATATGAGATAAAACTGTATCAATGTTTGTGGCCTATATTTATGTGTTAAAACTAAAGTATTTTGGTTCAGTTATGTGCCTACATTGTGGTTCAATTTTGTGGGATAAGCATAAGGTTTTGGTTCTAATTTTCTGAGTGAGTGTGTGTGTGTGTGTGGTGGTACAGGTTTTGGCTACCATTTGGTTCTGTGAGTGTGTGTGTGTGTGCCTACATTGTGGCAGAACCATAATGTACTTATGCAGCATTTTGGTTCTGTTTTGTGCTTTTGGCCTTTGTTTCATTTGGTTTAAAACTGCAAGTATTGGGCTCTGTTTGTTTCCATTGAAAACTGCATGTTTTGTACTATATCTGTGGGTTAAAGCTATAGGTTTTGGTCACTATTGGTACATGCAGGTTGTGTTTTATGCTCAGGTCCTGTTTTGTGCTCAGTTTTGGTACAGTTTTGGTTAAGTTTTGGCTTTGCTCATGTATCTGCTACAGTTTTTTTTCAATTTAAGCGGTGCTTATCTGTTTTGGTTCAGTTTTGGTTATCCTTCTCTGTTTTGGTTCAGTTTTTGTTGAGTTTTGGTTGTCCTTATCTGTTTTGGTTGTGTTTTGGTTGGCCTTGTCTGTCTGGTATAGTTTTGGTTCAGTTTTGGCTCTCGTCATGTGTCTGCTACACTTTTGGTTCAATTTTGGTTTTGCTTGTCTGTTTGGTTCAGTTTTCGTTTAGTTTCTTCTCTTGATTATCTATTTGGTTCAGTTTTGTGGCCTATGGTTATGTTTTGCTCAAGTTTCTGCCATGGTTTTGGTTCAGTTTCCTGCACACAGATTGTGGTTTAGTAAAACCTGCAGGTTTTGGTTTAGTATTGTGGTTCTATTTGTGCTTCAAAACTGCATTGGTTGGTTCTGTTATGTGCCTTTGGTTCAGTTTTGGTGATGAGGTGTTGGTTTTTATATTGTGACTCAGTTTATGGGTATATACGTGCAGGTTTGTGGCCTTCTGTGTATATGTGAAAACTGTGGGGCTTTCCTAAAGTTTTGTGCCTGCATTCCTGAGTTAAAACTGGGGGTTTTTGCTCAGATTTTTGTGTGGTTATGATGAAAGTTTTCTGACCCACGAACTGAACTGAAACCTGCATGTATATACTCAATGAACATGCAGCCACAAACTGAGCCAAAACCTGCAACTTTAACCCACAAACAGAGGCCAAAACCTTTGTGTGTGCATATCTATGTATGTGGCTATGATGAAAATTTAACAAGACACGTTGGGGACTTAGGCGGGGCAATGTTTGAGAGGGTCATTTGGCAATTCATGTTGCAGCCTAGTCCTTGCAAAAGATGTCTACAAATCTGAGCTACATGTTTGCAAGTATTTGACTACAAAAGTTTGGTTATATATGGTACCATTGTTACTTGTGTCGTAGTTTGTGTCCTAAATGTGTCAATTGGCGATAATGAAATTTAAGCCAAATGCGGTTTTTTTTTTCCAACTATTTATTAGTGATTAAGGGGCATTTTGGTTCATGCGTTTGTGGTGACTTATAATGTTATTTTCGAATAGAATATTCAATGACAGGTGAAGAAAAAGACTATTATTGGGTGGTTTTCGTTGGGCGTAAGCCGGGCATCTATACAACTTGGGGAGAAGCTCAACTCCAAGTTAATGGATACTCAGGAAGCATGGCGAAAAGATACAAGACATTCGATGGAGCCGAAGAAGCATTGCTCAAGTTTCACGAGAAGAGATACGAGCTCACAAAGTTGGAAGCCAAAAGTTCCACATCTACAAGTGCGGTGGGACTTCAACATGAAATCAATGGATGCTGGTCGTTTGTTTTATGTTTTTTTTTAGGTTTCGTAGGTTGTATTTTGTTGGCACTTGTTCTCCATTCCGAATGAAGTTGGACGTTCCAATATTATGTAAAATTCACATGTTATGAACGGAGACAAGTTGTAATTTATTTTAAATGACGACGTTTTAACATTATATTTGAACATCATGAACAGAGATAACAAATGACATAACATCCATGAATAATGCTATTTATTTTTCCGCTATCTTGACCTACTCCTCGGGCTCTTCGGGAGGAGGAATGAAGCAAACACGCCAATCTTCAAACAGTGGAAATTGAACATCTCTTGCCTCCCTAGCTTGTTTGTTAACCTAAGTCAAAATGAAAAAATTAAGAACAAAAAATATCTTCACATTTCACAAAAATTTATAACACTTTATTAAGTCTTACTTGGACGAATGCATCCCAAACGTCGTCTTCAGCCACCACAATGTTTTGACTTGCATCCCATTCAAACCCGGGACGATCAAGTAGGTTGACAATGATGAAGCAAGTACGGCGCCACTTCTTTATCTTCGCTTCTATATGCCATTCCTCAATGCTAGCATCGGGAAAATCATTGTTCATGAAACGTTTCAAGTAGCTCGTGTAACTTGGACGAAAGTGTCCACTGCTGGTGGTCCACAATCGGGACACCGCCATTGATTTCAGTTCCGAAATCAACAGCATCTCCTCAGCCTGGACCCAATTGTGACGAGGAGGCGGACGACTAGCCATACAACTAAAAAGAAATATGAAACAAGTTATTGTAATTGAAATTATTGAATGAGTTTGAACCAAGTTTGCTTGCTATTTATAACCAAAAATTCAACAACTATTCAACTACATATCCACCATTCAAAAATATATCCACCATTCACCATTCAACCAACTTTCACTTTCATTCAATCTAAAATCATACATTCCATTCAAATCTATCCTAATTTGTTTTTTCATTAAAACAAACAAAAACAATTTCCAAAAAATAAAAATCATACATAAATACGAACAATTTATATTAAAAACGTTTTTTAATATAAATTTTATAGAATATACGTTTTTTAATAAATTCATTTTCTAATACTTCCAATTGTGCAAAATTGCTTAAATATATTGATATTTAAATTTATATACTGGTTTTAATACATAATCAAATATAACTCTGCATATGGGCAAAATAGTAATTTGACATTTTTTCCCATCATGCACCCCTTCTTATCCCCCCATTCTATAAACCATCCAAACGAAATTAAATTTTATCTCTCTTTTTAATACCCCATCCAAACCACGTATTATTTTATCCCCCCTTCATATACATCAAATCAACGTGGGCCAACCCATCAAAATTAATACCCCATATTATCTTATCCCCCTTCATATTTTTTACCCCCAATTTTTTTCCCGCATCCAAACAGGCCCCAAGGTGTAGAAGTGTGCCTATTAGAAAGACAAATCGTAATGAAGATACTACTGGTAACAGATGAAATGCTAAAATGGGACCGCGTAGAGAGTTTGCAAAACATTTAAACGGGACGGGACAGTGGAAAGTGGCAATGGAAATACAAAACATTTCATCGATATATTCTTCTGATGAAATGCTTTCTGTTTTGTTAATGTAGGGTATACTGGGCTAGTTTAGTTTGCGCACACCTCGGATTAAACCCTTGGCCATGCCCTTAAACCATAGTTCTGAATACCGTTTCGGACAGGATACCGATTTTCCTACTGGTACGGTACGTACCGGTACCGGTTAGGTACCGGGTACCGTTTCGAATTTACCGCAACTACAATATATATAATAATTATATGTAATTATAATTCAAAAAAAATCCCCCATATTATACAATTCATCATAAAATATCTCTACTAGAGATTCTCTAGTCCCACATTGCTTAGTAGGGCTGTTACTCGAAACCGGAAAATCGATCGAAACCGGAAAAACCGGACCGGACCGA
The DNA here is from genome assembly GCF_030253575.1 of Rhododendron vialii. NCBI lineage: Eukaryota > Viridiplantae > Streptophyta > Magnoliopsida > Ericales > Ericaceae > Rhododendron > Rhododendron vialii. The sequence goes on along the minus strand of NC_080557.1, from coordinate 39,533,507 downwards.
ATTTTATAAACCGGTTGAATAATTTCGATTCGGTTCCGGTTTGTAAAATTTTATAAACCGAAAAAATAATTTCAATCCGGTTTATGTGTTTTAAAAACCGGTTGAAACCGGACCGGTTATATATATGTATAATATATACATATATAATATGTATAATATATACATATATATATAAAAATATAGGAGATGGGTTGAATTATGGGTTTTTGGTTGATATTTTGTGGTGTATATTGGTCTAATAAATATATTTATTATATAAAAACTTTTTTTATGGGTTTTTTTTATGTATTGGGCTCAAAATTGATCCTTTTTTGTTGGGCCCAAAAAAAAATGGTTGAATTATAGATTTTTGGTTGATATTTTATGGATTGAATTGTGAATTTTTTGATGTGTTGAGTAAAAAATATGGCCCATGAATGAAAACCGGATAAACCGGACCGAAACCGGTTGAACCGGTTCAAACCGGACCGGTTTTATCTCAACCGGTTTCGGTTTCTAAAAATCTTAAACCGGATAACTGGTTTCGACCGAAAAATACACTCAAACCGGTCGAAACCGGACCGGTATCACCCCTATTGCTTAGTTACAAAACTCTTTTCCACTTTAAATGACTTTGCACACTAGTGAACTTGTGAATGAGAACCCAATAAGAAGTCTTGCGCGCTTGGGAAAATGTGCCATGGCCGAAGACAATTTGAAAAAACTGATTCGGAAACCAATTAACCGGATGCGCGTCACGAGTTATTCGTGCGCAAGGGGAGCAAATCCGGGATCTAAGCCTCGCGCACGTACTATGGTTAAGCCCGTGTTTGGCTAAAATTTTTAAAAACGTTTCTTTATTTTTTTGGGCCTGAAATGTGGCCGGAAAGGCCGGTATCCCAATACCGGCCGGTATTTCCCGAAAAGTCCGGTACCGGCCGGTATTGAGACCGGAATGAAATTGGGGGGTTAGAGTACCGGTTCTTCGTCAAAACGGTACGTACCGGCCGGTACGGAACGGTATCCATAACTATGCCTTAAACCTTGCGGCCATGCTGTTGCACCTTGCAGCCACATACTCTTAACATTGCGGCCACTAGTCTAACCTCGTGGCCACAGTACTCAAACCTTGTGGTCGATACCTTGTGGCTGCGAAGATCGATTAAGATGTGAAATCTTGGGGGTTTAGGTCTCAGATAGATAGGAGTATTCGAGCTGATGCTTTATTACATCTATTCTAAAATACAGTAGCAGTTTTTCTTGGGCAAGATCTTTTCTTAAATCTGTTCTATTTCTAAATTCTAATCCATGGTGTGGTAGAAGGAGGAGCTCCGAGAAGCAAAGCTCGATCACCAGAGCTGCGCTATTCCAAATTCCAAATTCCCAAGGCACTATGTCGTTTTACAAGGCATTATTCCAAATTCCCAAGTGCTAAATATGTTTCACATTAGGAAGTTTGTCAAAATTCTGTAGACAGTCGTAGGGGTGATAAACGATCTAAACGAGCCGAGCAAGCAGTTGATCAAGTTTGGTTTGAAAACTTAACGAGCTTCAAAAATATGTCCGAACTTAGTCTGTTTAGCAGACGAGCCGATCTCAAACGGGCTTTTAATCAAGCCAAATAAGCCAAATGAGCCAAATAGTAGCTTGCTCAAACTTGGTTTGAAATTTTTACGAGCTTCAAAAATTTATTCAAGTTTGGCTTGTGAATATAACAAATCAATCTTGAACTAGCTTTTGACAAACGAACACCAGCGTAGATTCAAGTAGCTTGGTTTATTTCGTCAGAAAACCTATGAGTACCGACCATGGGGGAGGGAAAACGTACCGACGGCGGGCCGTCTCCGGCCACCGGACGGCTGATCCGAGCCGTCTAAAAATTCTAAAAAAAAAAACCGATGGGGCCCGCGCGAGAATCAATGGCATCCGAGGTGTGTAGGGTGCTTGATCCGAGCACCCATTTTTCGTGTATATATGTATATACGTGTATATACACGAAAAATAGGTGCTCGGATCAAGCACCCTACACACCTCGAATGCCGTTGATTCCCGCGTTGGCCCCATCGGTTTTTTTTTTTAGAATTTTTGGACGGTTCGGATCGGCCGTCCAGAGGCCGGAGACTGCCCGCCGGCGGCCGGCGGTACATTTTTCCTCCCCCATGGTGGTACATATAGCAATACTCTTATTTCGTAGCCCTAGATAGTTGCATTTTCCATCACTTTTAATGCTTGGGTTTTGTTTGGATTTTGGATTCGTACAATGAGGGACTGAGGATCCAAACAAAGTTTTGTTACCTGGTGTAGCTTGGACATCATCTGATGAGGGACTACAGGCTGTATATCTGTGTCTATTTTCTAGTTTGATGTTCGGGATAGTTTACGCATATATCGACTAATCTATTCCCGATTCGGTCAAAGGTAGGTTATCTATGCCAGGATTAGAGAATTCACAAGAAATTACATTATTATGATCTGGACCCAAAAATCGAACCTTGATCAATTGTATAGAAAACAAATTTATCAACTAACCGGACTAACCCGTGGGCTCCGTATATCTGTGTCTGTATATTTGTTGAAGAGGATGAACAGAGATTGAACGGTAATCCTGTGCCAGCCCAACCTGTTTGTCTTGGGGATTGTTAACTGGGCTGGATTTATTTTTCAAGTCCATTTTAGTAACACTTCAAGCCCAACCTACTTGGCCCAAATAAACATAATTTTGGTTTTATTTTAGGCTATTAATAGGAGTAAAAATAATGAATAATATGGATTTCACTTATGTAGCTAACACCATGATCTATGGTAGTGGTCTCTATTTGGTTGCACCGTTCTTCTAATGTTGTCGCGTGATCGCCGCTTCAGTTTTTTCATATTCTGGCCAACTTGCGTGTTGTTGAGTGCGCATTGACTAATTACAGAGCCCTGAATTTAATAACCGAATAAACTCTTAGTGGTTTCAAGATTTGGAATATTTGACTTCCGTGAGATTGGAACATGCAACACTAAGGGTTGTCATATGAACATCCGGCCTTCTTTATAGCTATCAGCATATGCATGATATTTTTGCTATGTTAAATAGTACCTCTCTTGACAATAAAAATGTCCTTTTGAACACCCACAGAAATTGTCAAATTTGTGCATTTTTTTCACATGGTCTCTTTTTGAGAGTTTCGATCGGCCTTTTAATGGGTCCTTGATATATATCCCCTTCCATTCGAGCTCTTGACCAAACCAAACAAAGCTTTATATCTCAATTAATTGGGTTCGGCTACACGAATCATTTTCTCCATTGAGCTTTGTCAAGAGCTACTTGTTCATTCAAACCCATTAGACTCTTATCTTTGCGTACAATAGCATCTAATGTCAATTTAGGTCTTCCCCTCCCTGTAGCGTTGCTACCAAAAGTTATCCTATCCACTTTCTTGAAACTATTTTTAATCATTTTGAAGGTTAGTTTTAACAAATATGCATAGTTTTTTGCTTAATTTCCAAAGAAAATTAATATTTAGAGCATTTCTAAATAGATAGATGACTAATAGCAGCATTTGTCAACTGTTTTGTTAAATTTTACGAGCCTCGCAAAAAAAAAAAAAAAACTTGTTTTTACCAAGATGAACACCCTCATATAAGATTCTAGAGCCGCCAATGATGTGACCTTACAAATGACAAACACTCATTACTTTCTCGTTCTCACTTGGCCAAACACCCCTTGGCCTGATCACCACTTCAGTGTTGATCTTGATAGGTATGAATTTGTGCTATCACTTTCTAAAACAAGTTTGGAAGTGAAGTGGACATTAATATATTCCTCCACTAATTAATTACATTTGAGAAGGAGATCCAATGAGTTAAGTGGAAGTTATTAAAAGGAATAATCAGAGTTAGGTAAAGGCCACTTATCTAAAATAATCAACAATGCTGAGGAAGATTAGAAGATGCAATGAATTTAGGTTCACCTACCTCATCTCTTTTTTCTTCCTTTTTTTTTTTTCAATTGGTCGCCATATTATTAATTACCGTATATGGGACATGTCTAGCGAAGCCACCCTACGATCCAATCCGGAAAATTCCCATCCCAAACTGGGTTCACCAACCTTGTCTACAAGCTGGGTTTGCCTCTAAAACCAACAAAACTGTAGTTGGTGTTGAAAATTTGTTACAACGCCTCCCAAACTTGAATTGCCGCCACAAGAATAAGTACCGATACATTACTTAATTTAAATAAAAAATAATAAAGGGGAAAGGAGGTCAAACTTATTCTTTTCATCTTTTATATATTGTTTTATTGGGACATACACGGATGTGTTCCACTAATTAAAATAAGTACTTATTTTTTTGAATTAAATGTGATATATTGTGAAAGAATAATCTGTCTCATGGTGTAAAGTGAAAAATAAATACTTAAAAATTAAAAACCTTAGTGGAATGGGGCCAAAGTGAAATCATATAATAAATATTACATCTTAAACGAGGTGAACGATGAAATGAAAATTATGACAAAATATTCTTGAGGTACAACCAAATGAAATGAAAACTTCTCCTGGTACAAACCAAGTTTAAATAATTAAGTAGCAAAATCAGCCACTAAAATGTTGAGATGGCCGAGTTGGTCTAAGGCGCCAGATTAAGGTTCTGGTCCGAAAGGGCGTGGGTTCAAATCCCACTCTCAACAAGATTAGTGTTTCTTTTTCTTGCGGTTCTATTTCCTTAGATCCAAACATTCACTACAGAAAGTGTCCCTTTTTAATTCTACGTGCCGTGGCTTATGTATCTCTGGACGTGTATTATGTTTTGTGTTTTTAAAATTATTGTTTTATAAAAATAATTGAGATTTATCAAACAAGATCCATATTGTATATTTTTAGCAATATATATTGAATGATATATACAATTGAAAATGACACACAGAATCATAGTGAATACTTAAAAATGGACGAAGGAAGTAGTTTACTATGAATCAGATTTTCTAGTGATAATGGTAGGTGGTTTTAAGTCGATTACTCCATTGCCCTATTCAATGACACATTAAAAATAGTTGTAAATACTTGAGTTTTGAAGGAATATTTACGAAAATTATCATGTGATGAGGCTTTAAAAATTGATCGCATCAAAATCACTTATCCCTTTATATAGTAGAAGATAGATTAGAATCAATTAAACAGTATCTTAGAGCATCCGCAATGGGAATAATCAAAATCAATAGCTAAAATATGACACGTCAGCATTTGATTATCCATTTAGTTCATAATCAAACTTAACAACCTTTACCTCCACATTGGTTATTTTTGCATCCCTATAAAAAAAAACCCCCACAGTACGCAATGCACTTATTGCCAATTGCAAACGAGTTTCAATCACGCACCTAACCACACCAAATTATTCGTCTCGATGAGACGATTTTAATGTGAGGTATTTTTTAGTTATTGAGTTTTGAGTTTGGTTATTGGGTTTGGTTATTGAGTTTTGGTTATTGGTAAAAGTTGTTAAGTTTGGTTATGGTGTGGGTGAAATTTGGTTATTTACTAAAAGACTTGTAACTTTGCTTATTACAATTGGGATGCTCTTACAAGAAGCATTAATTGTGAGATGAACGTTTTAGACATTAAGACTCTGTTCGTTTAAGTGAGACTGTGAGATGAACGTTTTAGAACAAGATTTAACACGATTACAAGAAAGGAAAAAGCCCACCATAGTCTACTACATTTCCAAACACACCACAAGCGAATACAAAGACAAATCCTAGCAAAAAAAACATCTCCCAACCGTAACAAACGCCAACAGAGTTAGCAAAAGAGGCCGACTCATCTTTGCACCGATGAATTTCGATTGGTTTCTAGAAGGGGGGATAATTGATCGTCCCTCATAGATAAGGGGCTCCGAACGCGTGGAAATTACCCCAAATAAAGCGTGGAAATTTGATCGTCAGTCATGAATTCGAAACGGTACTGGAAATGTTAGGAATTTGGAACCCCAATCCAAACCCATAACCAGATAACATCAACCCAAACCCAAACCGCTTTTGTTTTTCATCTTACGTTTTGCAGTGTGAACACCGAAATCAAATTGTTGTTATTATCTGGATTTGTTCTGTTCGAGAGCTTGAGAATGGAAGACAGTGGTTCGATGGGGTGGATGGTTCGACGTAAGGTTGCGGAAGAAGATAGGAAAAGGTTGGAGTGGGCTTGAGGTGTTAGGATCCACGAAGAGTCTCTGACCTTATGCTGTAGCATCGTCCAGCGATTTTTCTATGGTTCGTACATCCTTTTCTGGATTTGTATGTTTTCTTTACATTCAATTTCTGCATGTTTGGGTTTGCGCCTGGTGAGGTTAACTAGGAATGTAACTTGTAAAGGTTTATTTATGTGTTTTATTCATTCGAAATTATGTGTTTTATTCATTCGAAATACGGTCCGAGGACCGAATATCATCAAGGACAAGATTAGTAATTCATTGGAGGGCAGCACCCCCGCAATTTTCCAATCGAGTGCCCGATAGGAAATGCCTAGCCAACGAGTGGGCTACCCTATTACAAGAACGAGTAACATGCGTAAAAATACAAGAAGAAAATGACACCATAAGCTCTAAACAATCAGAAATTATAGAGCTACAATAAAAAAAAGTCTGGTTTTGTACTTGATGTGGTTACTATGTGAAGGGTTTTGTATGTCTATCTACCTACATTGAGTGGATAGGTCATTAAGATACATTTGACTCAGTTTGTCTTCTTACTGTGTGCTCTGTGGCCATGGTTTCATTTGCTTTGAAAATATCACTGGATTATGACAATATCTGCTATTTTCCCGAATGATATATTCTTTGTTCTTGTAATTATTCTCAGATAATTAGTGCTTGGTCACAAATTTCTCTTTGAAGTTGGCCAAGAACATCCATCTCTCTCATTTTCGTCATTCATTGTATTTCTTCATTGAAGTCAAAATGTCCGGTGCCCCGATTTCCACGCTCCCGCCCTAAGCCTTATCCTCGCCTTCATCCGAACGTCCAACTTCACCACCCACTAGATCTCTCCCTCTTCAAATCCCTTGCCACGTCTTGAGCCACGAGATTCAACTTGAAGATAGGACACAACTTCAACTTGATAAGTTTATAGGAAGTTTCAATTGAACACCAGTGTTTAGGCATGTGCATTTGTTGTTGTTATGATTACTACTACTACTACACTACTACAACTGCTACTATTATTTTTGATATTACAATTATTATAATTTCCTCTGTTACTGATTATTATTATCTTCTTCTTTGCTTCCCTTCCTTTTTGTTTTGGACCTCTGCCAACTCCCCTAATGCAGATGATCGGAGAAGCTTCTTTGCAGTCACTTTTTGGGTGTTTTATATTTTTTCAGATTTGTGATTTCTTTTGTTTTAACAAGGTGGTGAAACGATTGTGAAAACTTGGATGGAGGAGAATTTGGTCCCTGATCTACGTGACATGTGCGCAAAGGGTGAGATTGATGATAATCATATCATTTATATTGACACTCTGGTTGGAGAAGCGAAGTTGTCATATAAATTGGTGAATTGTGAAGATTTTGTAGAAGATCAGGGTTTGAGGCAGTTTAAATAATCTTCGGCTGAACTGAGAGTCTTGTGCAGGAAAGAGAAACAAAGAAAAGAGAATTTTCTTGTTGCAAAGAATGCTTTACGAATTGAAATCTTCTGTAGGTGTATGTGCTCGTACTGAAATCTTCAGTGATGCTTTAACAGCACCTCCCCCCGGCCCCCTCCCCCTTTTCTCCTTTTTAATTACAATGGTCATATTTTGCCTTCAGGAGGTTTATGAAGGGTTTTAGCTTGGTGATTTTTGTTTTCATTTGTGGATTGTGAGAAAGTAATAACTTAATTTTTTTGGATTTTTTTAGTTATGTGGGCAGTGAAGACTGTGGAATGCAGTTACCGGGGGCTGCTAGAATGAGGCTGTGCGGCATTATTTTTCTTGACCAGGTTGAGAAGGCCCATGCATCTGGTTGCCTCGTTGACCACACTTCTGATAACAGAAAGCAGCAGAGTGCCATGAAACAGGTAAAACTATTGTAGCTCATGTTCCTATGCTTTTCTTGTTTCAGAACTCATTTTCTCGTGTTTTTTTGTTTGCCTTTTTGCAAATCTTTTTGGTTTTTCTGGAAGAGAAGAATTGGTGAAATGAAAGGGATGGGGTTGGGTAGGAATTTCGACACAAAATTCGAGAAAACACCAAGCAGCAAACAACAAGAGAGAGATATTTTGGCACCGAAATATTCTTTTTCTCCTTATCACACCCTTTTCAGAGAGTGGGTATGAATCATGGGTGCTTCGCACAACATGATGCACTGGTACCGATTGACCACACCTTATTTTTTAGGAGCGTAATCTAGTTGTTACTTCATGAGCACACCTTAGATATTTCTTTTCAGATGTTACGTGAATAGCACTGTTACCTGTACACGTGCTTCCATTGTATTTGCAGTAACTTTGATTATGGTCTGTTTTGTGAGATTGTAAGGGCAACTTTTCTTTTTCTTTCGGGGTTCTAAGTGTCTGGAGGAAATCGGTCATGGTTGTTGGAATTCTTGATCATAGGGATGTAGATGGACATGCTTTCGTACTGTTATACTGTGGAGATTGACACCGTTTCCATATTGTTCAATTTGATAGGAAGTGAGGGGGGGTTTTCAGGTGGGAGTTGCTAACTCGGGTGAATGAGTTGGTGTTATGTAATCCTTTCGCTGCTCGTGACGATCAATTGAGGAAAGTTAGCAGGATATCAATGAGGTCTGGTCCTCTGGTTTTTTCGGTTTCCTGTTTTCATTATTCCAGCCGGCTAAGGATTCAGAGGACTCCGGACCTGAAAAAGAGGCATGGAAATTCAAGACAGCGGTCACAGAAATATTGAGGGCGGTCATTGCGTATGGAAGCTGCGGCTGCTGGAGTTGAGCATGCAGTGCAGGGAAGTGCTATTGTTAAAGTAGCATGAATACTCAAAATGTTGGAACTGCTTAGGTTGTAAAGAAATCCATCTGGATTTGGTTGTTTTGTTGGATTTGCTTTTTCTTTTGAGGAGGACATGATGAATGCTTTTCTTCTCCAGAAAGAAACTGGTGCTTATGCAGCTGCTACAGGTGTAGAAGCTCAACTATGGCAATTCTTACTTCTTGGGCAGTTGTTGTTAGGACTCTTTTGTCTCTAGAAGTTTGTCGCGCAAAGGGTTGTCCGCTGCCCAGTCTTCAAAATGAATACTCTTCCAGTGAAAATTATAGACACCATGTTGAAATTACGAAAAACCAAGTTAAAATTACTTTTTCACTTTTCATTCGAGTTGGAAAAGGGAAAACCAAAAAAATGAAAGAGGAAATAGGGGAGAGGAAATTATCCAAAAGCATATCCTTTCCTTTCTTTTGATTTTGCAAAAGAGAGATAAAAGTTGGAAACTATCCTAAACAAAGGGAAAAATAGAAAGAAATTGTTTTTTTTCACAATTTAGTAAAAAAAATATAGGCCCCATTCTTCCTAATTTTTTTCCGAGTATTTTTTCTGGTATTTTGAATTTTTTGTAATTACTTGTTTATCTTTTTTTCATAATTTTTAAAATTAATTATTCGTCTCTACGAGGTGAATAAAAAAAAGTACGAAAATGTAGACCGAAGTTGAAGAAAGTATAGAATATTATACCAACTATATATAAGTGGCTGACACAAGATTTACACAAGATTTAAATCTAGACCAAAGTTGAACAAATTTTATTAGCAAGAGTTTGGACAGTCAAGATAAGATTATTCGTTGTTTAGAGAAATAATGGTAATACTTGTGATAACTTGGAGAAATTTTATTAAGAGTTTAGATAATTAAGATAAGATAATTCGTTGTTTATTAGAGAACTAATGATAGCATTTGTAGTAATTTTGTAAAAGCTTAGCTGCTACTTTTCTAACCATACCAAAATATTATGTAGAGCACTTCACATTACTATTTTTTTTCAAATTCGGGGGCCGCGGTTCCCGCCCCTCCCCTATTTGCCGGTGTCAACTGCAAATATGGCATTTACAAGCTATATCTATATAATAGGGAGCAGTGGTTTTTAAATTTTCTATATTTTGGATCATCAGATTTGTACATATTTTTTCTATAGCTGAAATTTATGGGTAGTAAGACTAGAAATATACGTGGAAAGAATGAATATTTGAAAGAAGGATGAAAGAAAAACTAAAATTAATGTTTTTTAATCTTATTCTGATTCCCTATTTTCGAATTTTTCTTACTTTCCTAATAGTTATCAGTAAAAAATGATTACTGTGATCTAGGACTGTCTCTCTCTCTCCCTCACATGTTAATTCCAAAACGGATTCCAATTTTCAATCCAAAACTATTTTCTCTCTCACATACGTTTAGATCCCCCCCATATATATATATATATGTGTGTGTGTGTGTGGGTCCTGTTATTTTTTTAAATGTATTCAGATTGCTAAATGTTTAGTTAGTTGAGTGATTGAGGGGAAAAAACTGATTAATTATATATTTGGTTATTTAATTCATTGCAATATGTTGGGGGCAACAAATGTATTGATTTTGTTGCATCTTGATACTACGTCATGGTTTCATCTTCGCCTTCATTGGGTTGAAAGTTGAAAGCCAACGAAAATATACATGTGCCTATGTTTCCGCATTGGAATTAATTTTCTTATTTAACTTAATTTTCTATAGTACATAACGCAAGGGTGTAAGATCTATCCATACTTAACAAAAGATAAGTTGTTGCAATGAATGATTACTTTGATCTAATGGTTTAAGCTCATTCTCCTCTTTTCAGTAAAATGCTCATACATTTTACACATATTACACAATTATTGTGTGGGTTTATTTACTCTTAACACCTGTACATTAATCTCTTTGTGATTTTAAAAAAAGAGAGAGAGAAGAATACCAAAATTTTACAAATTCTGTGCTAATTTGAAGCGCGCGCGCGCGCGCGCACACACACACACACACACACACACACACACATATATATATATATATATATATATATATATATATATAGGGGAGCATTCTAGGGACACAAAAAAGACACTCCATTTCAATCATTAAAGCTAATGGTTAAGATTAGAAGTTCACAAAGAATTACTATTGGCCGTAAAGAATTACTCCTAGCCGCAAAAAATTACTCTTGGCCGCAAAAAACTACTCGTGGCCACAATGAATTATTCGTGACCAAGAATTACTGTTAGCCGCATCGAATTGCACTTGGCCGCATCGAATTACTATTGGCCGCATTGAATTACTTTTGGCTGCATCGAATTACACTTAGCCGCATCGAATTACTCTTGGACGCTACGAATTGTACTTGGCTGCATCAAATTGCATTTGGCTGCGAAGAAATACTCCTGGCCACACAAAATTTCTCTTGGCCGCTTTGAATTGCACTTGGCCGCATCGAATTGCACTTAGCCGCATTGAATTACTTTATGGTCTCGCAATTCTTTGCGACCAAGTGCAATTATGTGCGGCCAAGAGCAATTATTTGCGGCCAAAAGTAATTCGTAGCGGCCAAAAGTAATTCGATGCGGCCAAGAGTAATTCTTCGCGGCCAGAAGTAATATTTTACGGCCAATAGTAATTCTTCGCATTAGATTCTTTTTCTTTTTAATTAATAGGTAATAGAACAAAGTTGTTGTTCAATATAACTTGAGTTGTTGGTTTAGATGATTTGAAATTTCATGATCTGTCTGAGATTGAAGATTGTAGGTTTTTTTGTTAGAGCCTTTTGGGTAGACAAAGTTTCAAACTCTACTTCTTACTTGGTTATATGTAATGTTAGAACTATTTTGCTTTTTTATTTTTCTAGGTCAGTTAAGGAAACAAATGCGATAGGGGTGTCACTTTTGAGTGAGTGGACGTTCAAAAAATTGAATTCGAATTGGAATCCAGTATGATTATACATTCTTAATATCTCTAATGTTATATCTGAATGTAACTAACGGAATTAAATAGATTTGGTAACATTTGTTGTGTTAGACTATTTTATGAACTTGGTTATATGAATCATGTTTGAAGCTTATTCTTAAAATGAAAATTTCTGAGAAATAGATTTTGTTGGGAGAATAAAATTTTTTTAATTCACGGTTATTTGTACTGCTCCTCTTGCTGCATATCTGGGACTCATCTCATGCGAAATGGCATTAAAAAGAACCGTTGTATTCACAAAAAAACTTTTGAAAAAGTGTGGTTTGATATTTCATTTAGACTGTGTATTTAGAAACTATTGAGTAGTCGTGCCTTTAAGCACGGACAATTACAAGTAAATACATATACAGAACAGGTAATGATTTTTACATTCTCCTTTTATCCACTTGCATTTTGTCTTATTCATGCAGGTAAATTACAAGTTCGTCCTTCACGCGTGGAAAAGTACTTTACTCATGAATTTTTACCTTTTAACTTATTTTGGTCCACATGAATGACTAATTTAAAAAATTTGATGCGAATCTACGAACTTTAAAAAAGAAAAAAAAAATTGCCCTAAGGCAAACTTATGACCCTTGATAGACACTGGAGTAATACGGTGGAAGTATATCCTTCAAGGTTTCGATCAATGATTCAATAAATAAACAAGATAGCGGAATAGAAGTAACAGGTTTCCAAGATCACATGCAACCAAGGAAAACATGTTGAAACTTCATTAATTAAACTCTTGAGAATGAAACTTGATGGCATACTTCCTTTGCTTTCTCCCTTTGTTTCCAAGACTTGGCTACCCCATTTTCTCATTCATTCTTGACTCTTGAGGTCGAAAAAGAAACTTCGCGAGATATTTCCTTTCCATTCTCCTTTTCTTTAAAAAAATTATGTCATATATAACTAGGTGTCCGGACCAGCTGAAGCACACCTTGACTAATCTTAAGGGACTATGCATAAACCCACCATTCATTAACGGGGTCCTCTTGAAGCAGCTAGAGCAAGCGCCCTGTATGGACCGGCCCCAAAGGCGTTGATAGCAGGTTTCGAATCTAAGACCATATAAGAGAGCAAATCCCTAATCATTAGGCCAACCCTTGGGATTTCCTTTTTTCCCCTTTGTTTCCAAGTCTTTTTTTTGTACCCGGAAGAAGACCCTTTGATTCCAAGACTTGACAGTCATTACTACCCATTTTCCCATTAATTCTTGAGAAAGAAACTTATTAGATAAGATAAGAGATACTTACTATTTCTTTTCCTTTCTCCCTTTGTTTGATCATGAAATGTTTCCTGTACTTGACGACACCATTTTGTCGAAGTGAAACCCTTCCATAAGGTGAATGCTTTTTGCTTAATTCTTTTCCAATTAACGCTTGACAATATTTCCTATGAGTGTACGTATTCTTTTGACGTGAGCCTTGAGGGTGCATGAAAGTAATGCCGGACATTGATCGATTGTTGTTTTACTCCAAAATAATGTTTGGTTTAAATAACAAGGAATTTTTTTCCGACAGCTAGCCAGAATATTTTCGTAATAGAAAGTAAGATTTTCTTGAAAGTTTAATTCGTCTGATTGAGAAAATTTGTAATTTGGCTTTCAGACAAGAAATAAATCCTTAATTAAGTTGTCTGATTTCCAAAAATGCATAATAAAGGCAAATTAAATGTTCTGAGATCCATTTTTCTAAAAAATTAGAGGAGGTGGTTTTGGCTTTGTGTTCAAGGGGTCGATTGCCAATTCCGGCCCCTTCAAAGGCCACTAAAAAGTTGCTTGGTCAATAACGTTATGATCGTCCAAATTATTCTTTCTCGGACCCAATTAGAGCGGACAAAAATAATAATAATCCATCAAAAAAACAAGAGACCCATTTTCTAACACTCATAAAATTTTAATTTTAATTTTTTGACAAATAATATCATAACATTAATAATCTATATTTAAGTTTTCATCGAAATTGGTCCAAGAGATGACCAAAATGAATGACATGAATGATGTAATATTCGTACATTAAATGAGTAAGGTGTAACCACTTTTTAGGCCTTAATTAATCTAATTATGGACTGGGGATCAATACTCTTGATAACATAAACAAGGTTCTGGAATTAAAGGAAAAGGGTCTCTGCTACTGTATTTCTCAACGCCCCAAGGCTAATTAAAAAGAAATTAGAAACAGCTCAAAAGTTGGTGAGAGAGACCTACTACCAATGGCACCCAAAAAAACAAAGAGAGACTCTTTTAAAGACTAGAGGCTTCTCTCCCCGGAATTTGGATTGTTCTTTGCACACCTTCTTCTTATATATTGGTAAATTATTTCGTTCGTCGTCCTGCTCCGCTCAGGAAATCAGTAATCATGAAAAGTTGTGTAATTTTGAAGATTAAACAATAAAATATTTTCTTACATTTTTTTTAAAAATCTCGGCAGTAATTTAAAGATACTAATTATTACTATAGTTTTATAAATAAGTGTAAAAATCATATACGAAAGGGTTATAGTTTTTAATTCTAATGACGTAGTTACCTTTTCGCAATGGAGGATAGGTGCTGTAAATAGATACACATTTGGAGCATATTTTAATTATCTTATGAATGTTTGGTCGAGAATATGCAATGCTCCCACAGACAGATTTTCGCACACAAATCATGCACAGATAATGGTGTGGGGCCCAATAGGGGTCCCACACAAATAATCTGAGCCATTCATTAAATGTAAAACTTTTTTTCAAGGGTCCTCGCAAAAAAAGTCAAATCAATTCGATACCTATAGATGCTTGATCCAATCATTTAACTTTTCGTTAAGATTTCCAAATAATGAAAAGTTAGATAACTGGATCAAACACTTATAGGTATTAGATTAAGCTGATTTTTCTCGGGGGCTTTTGAAAAATTGTTTTGCAATTAATGAACGACTCGCATCGTCTTTGCAGGCCCCACACCATGATCTGTGTTCAATTTATGCGCAAAAAATCAGTGTGTAGACTTACTGGAGAATCTGCGTGCCTCAACATAAGGTGATTAGTACGTCATTATTAGGACAAATATGTCTTCTTCATACATTTGTGCGCATCTAGAGAGAGAGGGCCAGTGGGGGAGGGTATATCCCACGTGATGTCCGTACGGCATATTTGTACGGCCCAAATCGAAACTCTCTCTCTCCTCACCCCACCACTCTCTCTCTCTCTCTCTCTAAATTTGATCCATCCAAAACCGCAATGGACAGTCCGAATGTGCCGAGCAGACAGCACGTGATAGTCACCCGACACTTGGGAAATTCTTCGAGGGAGAGAGAGAGAGGAGTAGCTTTCAAAGCACAAACAAAGCACATCCCCACCTACCACAACAACAACAAGAAGAAAAAAGAAAAAAGAAGGTAAGTTGTTGCCATTGGATCATGCCCTTGCTCACCAAACCCCCCACTTGTTCCCTTAATCTATTGAATCACATCATCACTCCTAATTAAATCGTTTTCAATTCTATTAACAAGATCTCCTAAATCGTGTTAATGCATTTTATTAATTTGCTACACTTTTTTAGTACTGTTTTTAACCCCTTAAATTATCTTATGTGTACTTACATCGTTTTAAATTAACCCCTTTTAGTATTAGTAGTATCTCTTACTTTTTCTGATGTAATCTTCCTTCATTAATTAATTTCGTTTTCAGCTGTCACACGAGATTATTCTATATTGCTCAACCCTTCCACGATAGCGTGGTCTACACCAAGCGGTGAAACACACAAGGGTCGTTTGGTAAAGGTTTTGAATGAGGTTTTTAGGAGAAGTTTTAGGGTGCTGAGTGGGTAGCATGTGACAGTATCCGTTGGTAATCTGGACCGTCCAAGCAGTAATCCAACGGCCCAAATTTATTCCCTTTCTCTTCCCTCACTCCACCACTCTCTCTCTCTCGTCTCTTTTTTTCTTTCTAAAATTGGGACCGTCCAAAACACGTTTAGATGGTTTGGATTGCCGACAGGGCACCGCATGTGTGGTACCCTATCGGCACCCAAAAATTTCTCGATTTTTAGGGTAATAAGTTGGTAGCGATTAGAAACCGTGCTTAGGGTAATAAATTATCTATGTAACGGTAGTGATTTTTACACTAATTTTGCACATTCTTTTTGTTTTTATTAATGTGAATTTATAAAATTAAAATTTTAGCGGTTAAAATTTTCGATATCAAAGGATAATGTAGGCGTAGGTAAGAAAAAAAAAAGCACGAATAACAAAATGGAGAGTGCAAAAATTAATACGTACAATAGTAATTCAGTCAAATGCTGAAAAATTAACAGCTTTTAGAGTATTGCGACGTGATACTTCAAATAGCACGATACATTTTTTTGCTTGGCGAAAGTCAATATTTCTTTTGTAATTAAACTAAAATACCTTATAAGAGGAATTGGATTTTGTTGACTTTCTTTCCCACAACACCTATAAGTGTTTGCTGCTCAACAAAATTTACACGTACTTACTCGCATTTGTGGCGAGTCTATTGCGAGTACTCGTGTAAGTGTTTGCGTGAAGTGGTAATATTGTTGGTGGAGCAGTGAATAATCTCCTCCTCATTATCCGCATGGAGGCTACTAGGCAACCTATCCAATGACAGAAGAGAACGGCTCCCCATTGGATAACGAAAATTCTAGGACCACATTCAAGTGCACTTAGGTGTGGAGGTAGCACAACTCATTGGATAAACACACCGCAGGGAATACAAAACTGAAATCAAGAAAGATTCTGGGGGGCCTTGGGAGTTGGGGCTTTATTTTTGGCTCCTTTTTTTATTTACAGTGTTTATTTATTTTTCTCTCTTAAAAAATAGAGAAGGGTTTTCAGCCCGTCTTCCAAAAAGAAAGAAAAAAAGAAGAAAGGTGCGTAAAAGATTGCTTTGCCACCATTTCCGAGGGCATAAATGACCAATTCATAAAGCCAGATAAATTTCAGATTTGGAAAACATTTATAGCTTACAAAAAGAGAATTGATAAAAGCCCTTTTTGTTTCTGTTAAAACCTTTTTTGTTTTGCCAAAACTCATTCATTGCATGACTTAATTGCCCTCCACTATATTACTTACTTTACGAAAATACCCTTTAAAATCCCATAAGTGCTATGCGTTTTCCAGTTCCATGTTTCAAGCAAAAATGCAAGGATTCATGAGCAAATTCTGAGCTAATTTTACAGAGAAGCAAATAAAAATTAAACATCAAGCAAAAATACAATTCACGAGCAAAACAAGAGGTAATTTGAAAAGAGACATAAACAAAAATAATCTTCTGGATTTGAAGGGACATTTTCGTAAAATAAGTGATATAATGAAGGGCAATTAAATCATGCAATGAATGATTTTTGGAAGAAACAAAAAGAATTTTATAATAGGAACAAAATTGATTTTGGCATTATTAACTCCCTACAAAAAAATGTTTTGTAATCAGGCCAAAAAAAAGAGAACAATAAAACACCAAACAAAAAGGGAAAGTTAAAAATAATTTCTCTAGCGTTCAGATGAATTACAAAAAAAGAAGATGAGACAATTACACAATTATTTTCGTCAGCTACAAGGCTGTTGTTGATAAACAAGATAGATCAAGCAAAATTTTTGAAAATAGAGATATGAGAGAGCACTGAATGAATAGATATAGATAAAGAAACGAAAGTAACAATTGGAGAAAAAACTTATAAGGCGCTGATGCACCAATGCAAAAGTACAAATATCAAAATAGGCGGAGTAATTTATTTCTCCTTCCTTTCTTCATTGTCTGTAATAAACATGAAGAATCACAAAGACTTGAGAGGTAAATTATTCACAATCTTACACCTAACCATAAAATGCCATAGTCCATAGACATCCACTCCATATTTACCCTCTAACCCGTAAATAGTTTTTTTGCCCCAATTCTTCCTCGTCTCCTGATTCGTCGATGAATAAAAAATACAACAACGAAAAATCCAAAAAAAAAAATGAAAAGAAAACATTAAAATAAAAAATAAAATAAAAAAAGGGATTTTGCTAATCGTCCTGGGAGGGGCACCAAGGCGTCATGTCCATGGGATAACTCCCCAACACCCTCAAGAACGACGTGAACTCCTGGACCTCCGCCAGCGCGTTCTGCGCACGCGCCTCCGCCATCGAGGCCTCGAAGTCCACGTAGAACATGTACTCGAAGTGCTTCGCCGTCCCCACGTTCGCGTCGTCAACGAGCCGGATTGGCCTGTTCCGGTGCGGCCGGCTCTCGATCTTCGTCAAGCTGATGTTCCGGAACGCGAACGCCGACAGCACCTTGAATAGTACCGACGTCCCCTTGTCGTGCGCGAAAACAATGCTCGTCTTGAACGGCCGATCGGTGCGCGGTATGATCGGCTCACGCGCCAGCATCACGAACCTCGTGACATTGCTCGAGTCGTCCTGGATCCCGTCCGCCAGGATCTGTAATCCGTACAAATCGGCGGCGCGTGCGGATGCGATCGCTGCCGTGTCGCGGAGGTTGTTCGCCGCCACGAACTCCGCCGCGCCGGCGGTATCGTCGACCGCCTCGCGAGCGACGTTGAGACCTAATTTGGTCAAAGTGAGTTCGCACTGGGATAAGGCTTGGGGGTGGCTGATGACGCGAGTGAGGTACTCCTTGCGGACGCCGGGGAGGGCGAGGAGGCAGTGGTGGACGGCGAGCTGGACCTCGCCGACGATGTGGAGGCGGTGGCGCAGGAGGAGGTCGTAGTTACGGTGAATGCTTCCGCCAAGTGAGTTTTCCACCGGTAAAACGGCTCGATCGGCTATCCAGAGCTCGACGGCTTGGAACGCAACTTCGAACTGGTCGCAGGGGATGGCTTCGCAGCTCGGGTAGGCCTTGCCGGCGGCGGCCTCGCTGTATGCGCCGGGGACGCCCTGGTAGGCGACGCGGAGCTTGGCGCCGTGCATCGGGGCCGGGGAGAGGTCGGTGATGGTCAGGGCCTTGGGGAGGTTGCAGTTGGTGTCGACTGGGACGAGATCCAGGGTTTTGTGGCCGTTCACGGCGGCGACGTTGCCGGAGTCTTTCTTGGTGTCTTGCTGTTGGGAGACGACCTTGCTGGCGAGGATGGCGCACGTGCTCTGCCAATCGGCGCGGGTGGAGCCGATGCCGCCGCAGAAGTTGAAGCAGGCGCTGGTGGGGGCGGCGGGGTTGGTCGCGTTTGCCGAGTCGAAGCGGTAGGCGCATTGGATGACTAGTCGACTCGGGGAGACGCGGTAGGTGGGAATCGGAGTCATCGCTCTGACGGGGAACTGTAGGCTCGGAGAGGGTCTGAGGTAATGCATTTTTATTTGTCGATTTTTAAGGTAATTAAACTGGAATTTTAAGCCAATTTAGTTACGGACTATTTACGTAAATGGAAGGGGGAATTGAATTGGAGTCTTTGTTCAGCTTGTTGTTCTCTGTGAAGGGAACGGCCAAGCTGAGAGAAAAGAAAGGTGGGAGGTTGGTATTTATACTGGGGATAGTTAGGTGGTGATGATGAGAGAGAGAGAGGAAAAGGAAAAGAGAAGTAGGGGAGACTTGAGAGGTGCTGCTATGTGTGCGATGGTGGTTCGGTCAATCTCTTACCTACCCCCTCCTCTCTCGCTTTCTCTCTTCGTAGTCTTTCGATGCACAGTCGTTGGTGCGGAGCTCCGAGTTATTCCGACACCCACACGTTTATTTGGTGGGGTTCACGCACTTAGGCGTTGTTCCGGAATGTAAAATAAATTTTTATTTTTTAAAAATGTAATTTCAAGTTTAAAAATAATGAGGTTATTGAAATTTAAAATGTGTAATATGAATTTTGTTTGAAAGATCTCAACGGTGCAAAAAAATTAAAAAAATATTTTTTATTTATACTATTTTTTAATTTAAAAATATAAAATAAGTACTTATTTTTTAAAAAGATATTCTAGAACGGAACCTTATTTGGTGACCTCACCATAATTTGTGATGATGGAGTCTCAATAACTAATGATAAATCATTTGTGACACCTAACCACACTCCTCACACATACATACGTGTGGGTTCCATTAGCATTTGCATTCTTTTTATATTAGATGAGTTGATAAAATGAAAGGCGAATTTAAGTGGAGCTGTGTTGTGTTTTTTTCTTATAAAATAAGTTGTTTGCTTTGGAAGGTGTGTTATAGACTATAGTATTTAATTGAGGGCCCTTTAAATGACAGCTATATACAACCTCAAGTCACTGACAAGGAAAAACCCAGGGAAAAATTAAAAAACTACTTGTTGACTAGAGAATCAGATTTGGTTTACCGAAACGATTATGTTTATTGGCTAATTTTGGAAGTGTGTTTATATATATATGCATATCCTTTCACGACGTATCAAATGTGTTTTGGCTAGTTAATTAAATTAGTGTAGGAGTCTTAGAGAATTTAATTTGAGCACCAATGCGCATAGAAATTGCTAGTACTCCCTCCATTTCAAATTGGATGTCAATTTTTTATGTCTGTGTCAATTTCAATTTCTTATATCTTTCAATACGAATCTAAAAAAATAGACAATATAAATTTTGTTTGATAATTATAGATTAGATCTATCATACAATGGATCTTCTTTGATAGTTCTTGATTAATTTTATCATACAAAGTTTTCAAACTCATGAAAACCATTATAGATTGGAAGATATAAACGATGAAAAATAACAAGAGTTTCAAAAATTGTCGTTCTTTTTCGGACGGAGGGAGTATATTTTTTTGTAAAAAGATCAGTCCAGAAATTGCTAGTATATTTCTTTGTGAAAAGATTATATGGTTCCGGGCTCTTCATTAGTCCATTTAAGAAATGCGGGTGCAGCCAAAACGATATTAGGTCGGGATTACCAACTTATTAGTTTTTGTGATATCCTTCGATCTGGGGGAGGGGGGGGTGGGCGTAGAAAAAGGGATTACTACATTACATGTGATGTAAAGAAGCTTTTAACTGATTTTAAATTGGTTCGAAGCTGAAGGGGTTGCTGGTATGTGATGTGATGATTCCACCAAATGCATGAATGATTTGAAGATACGTCACGTGGGCGGATTTGGAGCTCATGCAGGGCCCCTTCCCCAAACTCCCAAAGGCGCGTTTCCTAGGTTTGTGTTTCCTTTTTTTTTTTTTCCTACTCTCCCCGTATCTCTTTTCTTCAGACTTCGGATCGGTGCTATGTAGTAAGGTGTATAATACTGTACTGCGTATTTTCAAGCCGTCGGATCGTGTAATCGATGACTCGGATCTCATCTCGGCAATTAACGATTGAGAGCCGTTCATTGCCGAGATAAGATCCGAACTGTTGAATGCACTATCCGACAGCTCCAAAATGCGCAACATAGTGTTGCTCACACCGTTGTACAACACCATCCCAGTTCCCGATCCTCATAGCACCTTCATCAAATACACCTCAAATTTCTCAACACTAAAGCACATTTTTTAACTATACAACAATTCAAAAGCAAAGAACACCTTTTGGGTTAAAAATGGTAGGAACAAGGCTCCGTTCAGTTGCCAGGAAAGGATGGGAAAATCAACTTTCTCATGATTTTTGTAGTGTTCAGTTGGCAGGAAAGTAATGGGAAACATGTTTTTAAGTTTTCTTGCAGGAATTACTTTCCTGCAAAAGTGATCCTGCAAAAAACACAGGATTTTGCGTCGCGGGAAAAGGAAAATGAGTGAACACTCACAAAATTTTTCCGAAAGTTTCTTTTTCCTGACAAATGAACAACTAAACCTTAATTATTCTTGCAAAATTCTTTTGTCAAATGAACACTCACAGGAAAATAATTTTCTTTTTCCTTTACTTCACTTTACTTGACTTTTCCTGAGAATAACTTTCCCGTACAATATTCCTGGCAACTGAACGGAGCCTAACATTTGGCACGACCACATTTTTTCCCCTTCTCGCTACCTTTCACGCGCTTTGAAGGTGTTGTCAAGTTTAGCACCGGTCAAATTTGACACCAAAAATGGTATTATAAAAATTTGGAATTTTTTTCTTTTTTATTCCCTAAACTATGCATACTTTTTCTACTACATCCCTAAATTATTAATTTGGCGATTTCATCCTCTCAACTTCCACTCCGTTACCTATATGGTCCAATACATAACAGAACTCATCATTTGGACGGAAAAAAACCTCACGTGCTTATCACTTGAGATCCCAACCCATAAGACGGGCAAAATAGACATTCTGATGTGGGAAAAAAATGAAAAGTTTTGTATTTTATTTTTATTGTTTTAAAATAAGATTTTGATTAGGAATATTTTCGTTTAGATTAGAATTATTAACTTTTCGTATTCAGTTTGCTTTTGATTTCTACCTTTATTAGGATTATTGGTCTACAAGTATTAAAATTTTATTTTAATTAATTAGAAAATATATTTTCTTTAATGCCATTTGTTTTGGCATGATTTAAGATTTCTTTTACGATAGGATTTCTAGGGTTAGGATTTTATAAAAATGGTTGTAACCTATTCAATTATTCAACTTTTAAAGCTTTTATCAATAATATTGCAGAGATTCTCTCTTTCTTTCTTGTGCGCAAAATTTGCTCGTTGCGACGATTTATTTATCTCGTTTGGACTAGTACGCTAATTAGTCTCTTTTGAATTCTGCTGCATCACATTCCAGGCAGACCGACATATTACCCCATGCAACTGCTGGCTGCTACGTCATTTTTTTCACCTCTCTCTCTCTCTCTCTCTCTCTCTCTACGCTACTTCTCAGTTCTCCCCCTCTCTCTTATGGTGTGGTTCGATCATGAGTGAAGGTTTGATTTGGAGCAAAAATCAAAGGGAAGGCAAGGGTTTTGGCGCAAAATCCTCAGTTGATTCACTAGCTAGCTAGGAAGGCAAGCATAGGAGTGCATTAGTTTGATCGGGATGGATGAGTTGAAGCAAGAGGAAGAACAAGTTTTTTTTTTTTTTCGATCGTGCGCAGCAGTGTGGGGGTTTAAGTTTGCCTGTAACTAATGATTTTCCCACTCCAATACTCATCTTCCCATGATGCAAAGATGCACTTTGGTTGCAATTTGTTTTCTGCAATCTGAAAAGGATGAGATTTCTTGGACTGCTATGATTCAAGGGCTTGCAGGAAAAATGGATTTGCTCAGGAATCTCTGATTTAGTTTGACGAAATGGAGAAAACCAATTCATCTCTTGCACCAAATGAGCTAATTTTTTCAGTTCTATTTGCATGTTCCCATTGTGGGTTGTCAAATGGGTTGATGTTTTGAATAGTAGAAATTTGATGAAAGAGAAGGGATCCAGATCCTCTCCCCATGTCTCTCTCCAATGATCTTCTGGAGGTTTTAACAAGGAAGCGACAACACATTAATAAAAGCATCTAACGGCTGAGACATGGGGAAGGAAACCCACTTCTCACCAAGATACAACGAACATTCAGTCTGGATTTTTGGATAATCCTCATTCTTCGATGATTAATTTGTTCCTCTCCTCTCCCCCCGCTCTTTCTATCTGCACTGCTCCATTTCTCTTTACCTCAATCTCCATTGAACGTAGGTTTTAGTTTTATTTTCAATTGCTATGAACACTAGGCCCTCCGGATTTTCCGGATTAAAAAACCCATTTCAATATACTAATGAATCATCATACCTTGATCATCCATCACTGATCAATTAACCACGTAGAGTTCAGAATCCTTCATGAACACAAAATTATCAATGCATCTATAAGTTGGATGGAAAAACTACATTCAATCACAATAGCTATCACTTCCTGAGAAAATTCAAATTTTTTTTTTAAAACTTCTTGAGAAAATGTATATGTTTTGCACTGCAATGGAGAGAGAGAGAGAGTTTTTTTAAAACTTCTTGAGAAAATGTACCAGATTGATGTTTTGCACTGCAATGGGGGGGGGGGGGGGGGGGGGGGGGGGAAGCATTGAGAACCAGAAACGGAAAAACCAGATCCAGTTAGGTTGCAGTTTGGACCATGTGGAAGAAACGGCGTCATGTTGTTCCAGGTTTGGGCACAAAATTTGCTAGCTCTCTCTCAGCCGTTGGATGCATTCATTAATGTGTTGTCGCTTCTTGATTAAAACCTCCGGAAGATCGTTGGAGAGAGACATGGGGAGAGGATCTAGATCCGAAAGGAGAAGGGATTGAATTCCGAAGAAAAGCAGTGGCTGTAGTTGGGTCGAGATGTGAATTTTCTATTTTGCCCCTATCTTATGGGTTGGGATCCTATGTGATAAGCACGTGAGGTTCTTTTCCGTCCAAATGCTAAGTTAAGTTATGTATTGGATCACATAGGTAATAGAGTAAAAGTTGAGGGATTGAAATTGTCAAATTGATAGTTTATGAACGAAGTAGATAAAATATGCATAGTTAAAGGGATAAAAAGGAAAAAAAAAATCGAAAAATTTGATACTCCATTGAATTTGGGACATGAGTGGATAGGATTTTAACCATTCTTGATGTCAAGTTTTGACTTCAATTAACATGGAATTTGGCATAATGGTGAGTTTGCTCTAACAGAGGAATTTTTTTATTTTTTTTGGTCAAACGGAAATATAACAAAGGAATTTTTTTGTTGCAGTCTAATAAATCCTCCGATAACCTATTTCCTGAATGAAATATATATGATACTCGTAGAAAAAGAGAAAAAGTTAAAAGTACAAAAAGAAAAGATACATAAAAGATA
The DNA here is from genome assembly GCF_030253575.1 of Rhododendron vialii. Taxonomy (NCBI): domain Eukaryota; kingdom Viridiplantae; phylum Streptophyta; class Magnoliopsida; order Ericales; family Ericaceae; genus Rhododendron; species Rhododendron vialii. The sequence goes on along the minus strand of NC_080557.1, from coordinate 39,508,945 downwards.
AAGTAATAAAGTAAAATTAGTTTGACATTTGAAGGGTACAAAATAAAATTGTTAAGGTGTGATGTGTTTGAGGTGTTTACTGAAGTACGTAAAAATCACCAAAACCTTTTTTCGTTATTTGATGTTCGAGGGATCAAGAGATGCTCTTTTGTGGCCAAGAGGCAATGTCCTCTGATCCATCGGCACCCCCTCTATATATTCTCGCAAGTAGAAGATTAAGAGTTCAACTCTCGTCATGAGTGTTGTGCCCGCCCCACCAATTAACGCCGCCTATTTTCCGTTACTGAGGAGTAGGCCATACATCCATATCCATCGATTGAAGGAAAAAAAGAGTCATGTCCGTGTAGTCATATACATATAGTCATGTTATATAATGATTAAAAAATTGTTATACCAAGGGCCACTCCTAATAATTGACTTTTTGGGAGTATTTAAATAAGCAATTAATGTCTGCTTAGATCCCCTAAAATAAATTGAATTGATTATTCTGGATCTCAATATTTGCGTGCACTCGGTTCATTCCGGGTCCTGAAGTTAACGATCGGACAAACCTTCTACTGGCTCCAAGGTTTGAAATATTGGCCTCCGTAGGATTCGAAAATACAATTTTGGTGAAGGACAATGATGGTCTATTAATTTTTTCACACCCACTCGACCAAACCTTTGTGTCTTGTTATTAGTGCCCATGGTTTTACCCTGCCACATTTTTGTATACTCTCGATCTCGTTTAGCAACAAAAGGAAAACAAACACAATGCTTAAGAAATTTAACTCTCGGGTCCCTTTGTTACTATCTTGTACTTATCTTTAGAAGTCATGAAACGAAAGAATTATTTGTTCACACATTTTGGATCAATGCTTAAGAGATTATCTTTCTTTCCATCAAATTTTTGCCGTACTAGCTGCAAAACAATGAAAATAGCTTTTATTTTTCAATCTTATCTTTCATTTTCCTTTTTGTTGCTCCTTTGCAAATTTATGATCAAAACACAGTATAAAAGCTTGTCCAAATAACTAAGTTTTGCAAGGATTAACTACGAAAACAAATTCAGAGTAGATAACGGTCCTTCGATTGTTAGTTCCAACTCAAAACAGTTTGAGCTAGAATAGTAATTATCCCGTGAGGGATTATAGGGGAAGGATAAGGAGTGAGACGATTGTATTGAACAAAACATTCATTAAGATGGTGAGCTTTGTGAAAGTAGTATTCTGTTTAATTAAGTAGCAAGAAATGAATAATATAATCCCTTACACTGGACGAAATATAAATTGTGTACATTGTCTTTTGATGAGATTTACATTTTAATCCACTATTAGTAGCCTGCTATGTTATTTATGTGTAAATTGTCTCAATAGAAGCATGGATTAATTGTGGGATTCTTTGTGAAATACTAGTAAGTCTTCAACACTTCCTCTTGCATGTGGGCCTCATTTGCATGCGGAGGTGTTGGAAATAAACAAATATATGGGACAGAAACTTGACCTGCGAGACCAGTCAAAATGAATCTTATTATACAATATAAAAGCATCCCTCTTGACTCTCAATTCATTTTTTAATAACACGGATTTTCGGGTCAGCTTCTTCCATCGGAGTTGATAGCACATTTCGAATCTAAGACTTTAAGAGAGAGCAAACTCTTAAATTTTGACCAATAGGGCAACACATTGGGGTTATAATAATGCATAAATAAGCACATAAGTTAATTGTTAGGAAAATGTTATGGTACACGAATCATGTCCATGAAAAGCAAGTGGACGGTCTAGATTCACATCTGAGGTGGCTATGTGGTCTTGGCCTGAGATTTAGAGGTTTGCTTCATTCTAAGATACTCCCTACCAGTTTCACATATCAGATTCAATTCGATCCCTCTTGCCAATAACTCTTGGGTGCCACCTCACTCTCACGCGTAAGCATGTGAAACGGCTGAGGACCGTAGGAATTAGTCCAAATTGCGGGCAAGCTAGTTTGGAACACTCTGCGTTACCAAAAAAATATATTTCAATATATGTTACTCTTAATACTCACGAATCACAACTATTGGATAAGTCAAGAATTGTAGCTGGGAGTTTAATTACCTGACAGTTTATAATCCGAGATTGAACAAATAAATCGGGACGGAGGGAATATAGAATTAAGCATTTTAAAACTAAACTAAATTACTAGAAGTTTCTCTGAAACCTATGATCTATTGCAAGACCAAAATGGAAGTAGGTGAGGGAAATAGGAAAGGGCTTTTCTGCCGCCCCCAACTACCACTCCTTGATCTTTTCCTTTCTATCACCCACTTCTTAATTCCTTTGCCTTCTGGACATGTATATCGCCCTGTTTCTGCGAAATTACAAGTTGTAAAATATTGTTATTTTTTTGTTTGTATTAAAAAAAATCATTTTTTTTAATTTTGAGTCAAATTTTTATATATTATTAGCTCGTTTCGACGAAAGAAATCGAAAAAGTAAAGATTAGACTTTTACACAAAATTTTTTGAAGATATTCAAGAAAATCTTTAAAAAACTGACTTTGAGCTGACTTTTTTTATTCTCGATGTAGACCTGGAAAATCCCCCAAATGAACCAAACCGAACTCTCTTGTCCCTACATGAGAAACAAACAAAAAAGAAGAAAAGTAGGAGTACACAAAACCACGACACCACGTTTTGCATTATTACCGCGTGAATTGGAAGACCGGGTATTGTTCAAGGAGAAGTTTTTAGGTGACGGGCGGGTAGTACTACACATGTGCATGTCTTGAACCGTCCAAAACATGCACGTGTGGAAGGTTGGGATCGCCGACGGGTACCATCACGTGGTGACTGCTCAGCAACTAAAAATTTCTCGCTAAAGCGACACTGTTGTCTCGTGTTCCACGATATTTTATGATTTATTACACTTTTTGGTTGTTGCCCACAACGAAAAGCGATAGCTCAATTACGAACAAATTAACTTACTCATACATGTTTTTTTTCCATAAATTAAGGTGGTTTGAATATGTCAATTATACATCGGTTGATGTGGTATAAAATCAAACTTTTTTAAATATCACGAAACAAGATGTCCTCAACAAAATGCAATGAAGAAATTAATTTCATTGTAGTCCGCTCCAATTGATCAGGAATTGGCTTAGTACTTTAATTATATCTAGCCACACCCAACACCTGCTTTAGAGAATGTACATCAGACTAGAAAAAGGACATTTATAGCTATTTTACCTATTGAACACACCAAAAACAGTTTGCACCAGCCTAGCAAAACACTTCTCTGTTTTTCCTTTCTGAGAAAACTTGGGCATTAAGAGCAAGTACATCAGTTATTTGCTAAAAAAACTTGCAGTGTACATTTTTCATTTTACATACTCACATATCTTTTAATACTACATCAACGCTATCTATTTAACCTATTTTTTATTAAAATATTATTACTTTTAATTTTTTTTTTCCACTAAAGGCATGGGGGGAGAGAGAGAGGAGAGAGAAAATAATTGTTTAATGGAAAGATGATGAACAGGGCGTCGTTATTTCTACCGAGCCGTTTCAACAAATCTATTTTCCCTTTCCTTTTACCTCATCTGCTGCACCTTGTTTTTTTTGTTGTTTTTGTCAGTAAAATAGCTACAAGAGGGGTTTAGCTCACCCAGTAAACTTGCTCTAATACCGAACATAACAAAGTGGGACGGAGGGAGTAGTAAACATGCATTAGCTATCCCTTTTTTGGTTCAACATAATCTTTTGGATCTCACAAAATATGTGGACTAGATCAGCAATCATATATAGCCAGCACACATGCATCTCTCTCTCTCTCTCTCTCTCACAGACCGAGATCCCCTGTCCGACCTCAATTCGGACAGGGGTCTGTCCCACTCGTTTCGGCCGTTGATCTCGCAAATCAACAGCTGAGATGCACCGAGCACTTTTGCTTCAAAACGACGTCATTTTTGCTCGGCACATCTCAATCATTGATTTGTGAAATCAATTTACCGAGACGAGTGGAACAGGTCCCTGTCCGGATTGGGGTTGGACCGGGGTTCCGGGTCCCTCTCTCACACACGCGATCATGTTTGATAGGTAAGTGAAACAGAAAATGCATGAATCACATGTTTGCTGGTTAGTTGGGAAACCTCAAAACATTTTGAACTTTTTTAGCTTGCTATTAATGTACCTAATATAGTTCATGACACGAAACCATACGGTAGTCATTTGCTTATGTCGAAAAAAACATAATAATACTGAAAATAGTGATAATGCAGTCAGCGTTGCTAAGCAATTCGGCCCACATGCAGAAAGGTGAAATTATACAACACTTCAGGAGTACCGCCACGTGGTACTCTCTAATACTTTACAACTACACATTTCTGTGGGGTCTACCACTAAATATATGGACTCCACAGGAATGTGTGGTTGTAAAGTGGTCCGAAATACGTACCACGTGGTGCTACTGCCAGACTACTGAATAATTACTCGAAACAAAGTTATTGTGCCTTAACTTTATTGCATAAAGGCTTGTCCTTACACTTATAGAATTTAACTGAAAATAGCAGGGCTTTTTTTTTTTTAATTGCCAAGTGACCCTAAAAATTACAAAAATTCTAATAGCAGGGACAATTTGCAGAGAACTCCGCAGAGACAAACACGTTTGACCTTATTTCGGGTCTCGAAATTTTTTTGAAAAATATCCATAAATATTTGAATATTATTTTATGGGGCCCTGTAAAAAATCAGCTCTAGCGGATATCGGTAAGTATTACTTTTAGATTCATAGGGGCGAACTTGGATATTTTTCAAAAAAAATCCGGGACCCGAAATGGGGCCAAACGCATTTGTCTCTGCGGAGTTCCCTGCAAATTGTCCCTGCTCATAGCAGAGCTCTAAAAATTATGTCTTCATCATAGTACTTCTGTATATTTTTCACATCTTTTAATCCATACTTTATACCTTAACTATATATAGTGCACAATGACTGGTTATTATCATTTTCTAACTCTTTATATTAAAAAAGTGTAATCTTAATTAGCTCGAACATAGGTGAATAAGTAATGACACTACTATAATCCGTCTTAATCAAAACCCATAACCCAAATCAAAAAAGGTAAGTAAGTAATGATACTATAATCCCTCTCAATCAAAACCCATCACCCAAATAAAACAAGGTAAGTAAGTAAGTAGGAGTAATAGCAAAGACTGGCTAATTAAGTTTGCAGCAAATTACCTCTAAGGATAGAAATAGTGCACTTAATTTCATTAAGGATGAACACAGTTTTTAATTACTTCTAAGTACAACCTCATGATAAAATTACCCTTTTACCTTTCGAATACAATTAAAACCTTAAATCCTACCATACTCTAGGATATCCTATCTTAGGGTTTAGGCAATTTCATAAGATTTTAGGGTGTACTTTTCTATTACAGAGTTTTATGCCTTGTTCGGTTTAGTTTTTGGAAAAAAAAATTGAACTCAAAAAATACTCATTACTCCTACTTTCAATCATTACTCTCTATTTATTACCCCTATCTCCAATCATTGTTCTCATTCTCTCCATATCTCTCTTCACTCATTACCCCTACTTCCAATCATTACTCTATTTCTCTCTTTACTCATAACCCCAAAAAATTTCTCAATTTTTTTTTTCCAAAAACTCATCTAAACACAACATTAGTGGTTTAGACACTTTTATAGGGTTCAGGGTTTTAGGCACTTTTATAGGGTACTCTAGGGTATAGGTTTAAACACTTTCATATGGAGAGACCGTGAGGGTGTGCTAATCTGTTTGAATAATATCAAAATACCTATTCGAATAATTCACTTAGGGGGTGTTTCCATTAACAAAAATCACAAAAAACTTAACACAATTTACCATCTCGTTTTCACTAACAAAAAAATTTAGCATTTTACCATCTCGTTTCCACTAACCAAAAAGTTGTCAACAAAAATATTTTGTGCTACAGTAACTCTACTCACAAATCTATTAACAACTTATTCACTACTGAAAATAACTTGACATTTCTCAACAACTTATTCATTACTGGAAACACCTAACAACTTTTAACCACAAAAAAAAATTTATAAAATTTTCACTACCGAAAACACCCCCTTAATCCACTTTTTTACTTAGGCGTGCAAAATAGAAGGGAAAATGACGGCCATGACGTATTTTGATAATCAATATCCGTCAAGGACATGCTGTGAACATTTGTTAATGCTGAAAATGTCCTTAGAGAGTATTAATTATCAAAACACGTCATTGGCCGTCGTTTTCCCTTCGAAAGAGAAAATGATAATTAATACTCGCTAAAGACATGCTGAGAGTAGAGCCCGCAAGAATTGGGTTCTTGAAATTGGAGCGGCCCGTAAATTCCCCTTAAGTTTGTTCAAGACATTCGGTTTTGAAAAGGCTGATCCAGTCTGTGGGATATTGGGCCGAGACCCATCTGGACCTCTAATTCCGTAGACACTGATATTTACGTTTGGGCCGTCTTGAATGGTTGCTTTGGACCCCATAGTATATTTGAGATCCTAGGATACCATTCTAAAAAATATCTAGGGCACTTATTTCTAAAAAAATGGAAATTTAGAAATCTTCTTATTGTTTTAATAGTACCAGTAGACCGATTCACGTTTCTGCGAGATAATTGGAAATATTCCACCAACTCATTGGGCTTGTTTGATTGCCGGATTTGAGCTTGGGATAGGATTGTGAGTCCTATGGGGGTTTTTAAATTTTTGTTCGGTGTTGCCAAAAACCTCAGGATTGGTAATACCAGGGGATTACGAATCTCACAAATCCACATGATTACCCATCCCATGGGGGTGGTATTAACAATCCTATCCCATGGGATTAAGGTTGAAAAGAGAATTTTGTTTACAATCCTATTCAAAACAAACATGTTATTCACAATCTTACAATTTAATTCTGTCTAAAATAAACATGAATAATAGATTCATCTCCTCATTAATAATCCCACCTCATCACCGATCACAATCTTAATCCCACCAAAACGAAATCAGTTACCAAACACGCCCATAAACTCTCTACGCACTTGTACTTAAGTTCTTTTGCATTTCGAATCTGCACGCTTTCGTCACATGTTTAGGCCTTCTCCAATTAAGTTTTCAGTGTCATCCAAGCTACCGATTTAGTATGACATATTTTATTGGAATTTCAATAGCAATCCTCCTATTATTTTCCTTTTCAAACATAAGATGGAGTAGTATTTTATACAAGACAGTAAAAACAAAGTAGTTTTATTGGGATTTTGTTTTGTGGTTTGTCTTAGGCTATATTGAAGCTATAAAAAAGAATTTAATTGAGTTAATTCAATGACCAAAATTAGCCACGTTTTCTGTAAAATAAATTGACTTCTATGTAGTCTCTTCCCTTAGGTTGGACCCATTTTCTTGCCCTTCCCGTGCGTATGAGATGATTAAAATCGTTCACTTTTTAGATGTTGTAAAGAACATTAGTCATATTTAAAATTATATTGATTGGACATCAATAGATAAAATTTAGGAATTCATTTATCTTGTGACAAATGGGATAAATGGGTTCGGATTTGCTTTGTCAAAGTGATTTTTTTCCAAGATAAAGGGTGACATTGTTGTGAAATTAGAAGTCAGTGTTTGGAACTGGAAAAAGTACAATTAAGGGGAGTAATTTGTGAGATAGATCAAGTTCCAGGGTTGTAGCGTGTTCAACCAAAATTAGAAAAAGCAATTAGGGTTTTCTACGGTTTCTTCGTCATCGGCAACAGCCCAACTCGTAAATCGAACAGGTACCGTCCTCTCTCTCTCTCTCTCTCTCTCTCTCTCTTCGTCTATCCCTCTGTTTTCTGATGTGTAATTGGCAATTTAGGCTTCTTCCCTGGGCCGGTCCTGTATGGGTTGTTTCTGTAGTTACGTTGAAGTCTATTGTGGCGGGGAGCTCTACTTTCACTCATAGCTAGCATCTCTGAACCTGAATGAAACTAGGGTTTGTAGTTTTATCCTTGAAATGGGATGTAAATTTATTAAGTTCTTGGCCGAAAAATCCTCCATCGGGACAGGACTTTCCTTGATATGTAGAAGAATTAATGAAAGCACCCCGTTGTTATGCTCTAGAAAGTTATAGAACTTCAAATCATTTTGCCCAACCCATATGAGGAAAATACTTGGTGCTATGCTGGCTGAAAGAAGCATGAGGATGAGCTGTTCATCATTTGAATTACTGCTATCTGAATTTTGGACTATGCTATTTTGTTGCGTTTCTATTTCGCACAGCTTTCTCAATTGCTGTTTTATCATTTAGAAAGTTGATAAGCATTTTAGGACTGGGATAGCCAAGTGAATCTGTTTCTAAATTATTGATGCAGTGATTGCTCAAATTTGGTGAATTTTGTATCTGTCGATGTCAATTGTCATGATTATTATTATTAGGGAAAGAATTGGTTGTCGTTGGGATTATTTTAGTCTGGTACTCTGTTATAACTTATTTGTTGTGGTAATTTTACTCAAGTTTCCGGAGCTAGCGATGGAAGAACGGATAGTTTCTTGACAAATATAAGTGCTCGGTTAATGTAAATTATATGCTGTTTGGAGCAATGGAGAGAGTGGCCTTCAATTTTCAGTATTGCTTGCCTATGAAATTGCCAAACTGTACCTTAACTGTCTTTATTAGTTGGCGAATTTATCGGGTGTTAACATTGCCTTTTGAATTTGATGGAAACACATGAACCTCAAAATATTTGAGAAATCCAAAAAGCTGCAATTTTTCGTTCTCTTCTCTATCTTGACCTTCTTAATACACGTTTTTGAAGTCCTTATACAAAGGATAGGTTGGTTAACCCCTTTAACCAAAGTGATATAATCTACTTGCAAGAGAGACCCATGCTCTCACAAGACTAGGATAAGCAGAGGTGGCTGGATCCACCTTCATTCTGTACAGTAGTTGTTCCCAGTCATTGGCTCCCCCACACCAGAGCGTTGAATTTTTACTGCATCCAATTTTGACACCACTTTCATGGTCGAGGGCCCTATGTTTAGAAACGTTAACAAGCTAGTCATGATTTCTGTGATTGTTGATGATGGTAAATGGTTTATGTTGTCCTTGCTTTACTTTTGATTCTTTCTAGCAGTAATTTCTTATGAATATTTCCTTGCACTTTAATCTATTTGTATAGTTGGTCACTGTGTTGTGGCCGTAATGGGATATCTTTCTTTTTTCTGAATTTCTAATGTTTATGGCTTTTTCTTATTGTTTCATTTTGAGCCTTACGAGGACTTTATTGAGAACTAACTAACGTGGGTATGGTAATCCTTTTACCTAATTTATACTGTCTCTTGCAGGAAATAGAGGTTTTTTTAACCCACAACCACCATGAGATTGGAGAAGTGTTGGTTCTGCTCCTCTACTGTGTATCCTGGACATGGTATTCAGTTTGTTAGGAATGATGCAAAGGTAGCTTTGTGTGACACTTTGTCCTACTATTCTCGTTCTTTGGGTATATGATTGCAGTAAATGTGTTCCATAGTTACTATTGTGTGATCAAACAAGGAAATTATTGTCTGGAAACCAATTCTTATGTAGAACTATGAACTTCTGCAATTTAAACAAACCTGACCAAGCTGGCTTTTCAATTCAGGGCTGTATTGAAAGTTTGTTTACATGGTTATGTCTACTTAGGGGTTTCAGCAAGTGAGTGCTTTCATTGCTCAATGTGCACCATGTGCACACGTGAATGATTGGTTGAAGGGTTGTCTAAATTACTTTTTTGTCTCATTTTATCTGAGCTCAAGTTACTCAGAACTGGCTTCCACACTGGCTTAAAATGCTTCCTATGGACTATTCGGGGCTTAATAGTTGTTCCTATTTGCATTTACAGTTGGTGACATTCTAGAGTACTATGTCTTATTTGGGAGCTATCTCATGACATGTTAATGTTATGGACAACGCAATTATAATAATCAGTGTTAGTGTCAATGGTCAGGTGTTAATATTGCTTATTGACTTAAGACTGCTGACACTTCGAAATACAGATATTCCGGTTTTGTCGGTCAAAATGTCACAAGAACTTTAAAATGAAGAGGAATCCGCGTAAGGTTAAATGGACCAAGGCTTATCGGAGACTGCATGGAAAGGATATGACACAGGTAAAGAAGTTTGATACAATTTTATCTACAGGCCTTCCCTCCGTCTCCATTCTTACCTGATGTAAATTATGGTGATAGTGATTTTTTTCTCTTTCCTATTCTACTTGGAAGGATTCAACTTTTGAGTTTGAGAGGAAACGAAATAGGCCGGAGCGATACGATAGGAATCTCGCTGAGAACACTCTGAAGGCCATCAAGAAGATTGTCAAAGTCAGAAGTGAAAGGGAGGCCAGACACCATACTAGGAGGTTTTCTTCCTTCCTCTTGTCATTTCTCCTTAAAAGTACATAAAGTGGTTTCGTTCTTTTGTGTTAATTGTTTTACTACATCTCTGCTTAAATATCTACATGAAAATATGGACAGGATGAAAGGAAAGAGAGCCAAGGAGCAGAACGAAGCATCAAAGGAGCTGGAGCAGAGCATCCACATGGTCAAGGCTCCTCCATCCCTCCTAAAAGAGGCTCCTCTTACTTTACCAAAGATCAAAGTCAAGGTTTCTCAGCAGCAGTCCGAGGAAAATCGCATGGAGGAGTAATCTTGTTAGCATGGGTTGCTGTTCCTCAAATTTTGTGTTTGTTTTTTGGTTGTATTCAACCCCGAATTTCCTGACTAAGTAGTTACTGATAGTTTCCAGCGGATGGAGTGGCTGTGTTTTTGTTTGTACTTGGGATCTAAACAGGATTTTGAAGATTATATTGCAAGGTTGGGAATGCTGTGTTATTCTTCTTGAGATTTCTGATTTGATTTCGAGACTTCCAAGGTTGTTGATTCTAACCATTCCAGCATATTTAAGAAGTCTTTTACATGGATTAGAATCCTCTTATGTGATGATTTCTCTTATGATTTCAGCTTAGTGATACTTCATGGGACACATTATATCCTGGTCTTATCTTACGATACGAACTGTTCGTCTTGTTGAGTACGTAATGCCCGTTTATGGTTGATCAAAAGCCAGTATGAATGAATATCATCAATGAAAAAGAAGACGTTTGCTTTAAAGTTCTCTAAATTAACGTTTGCTTTGAAGTTCTCAAAATTAATACTAACTGCTTGTCCTAAAATGAGAATTTGCATTCCAGTGGGAGTTGGGGCAAATAATGTTCAACTCATGGAGAGGTTTTTACGGAATTGCATAAATATGGAATGGAGGGGAAAAAAATTTCCCATACATGAAACGGAGGAAAAAAAATTCCCAAAACATGGAGTTGGTTTGTAGTTGAATCTGGGTTTGAACCTAAGTTGTCTATTCTATAGACCTAAGTTGCCCCTTCTATTAACCTAAGTTGCTTCTTCTATGGACTTAAGTTGTACCTTATTTTTTCTAAGAAAAGCAGTTAGTGAAGCAAATTGGTAGCTAGTAACATAACTTCTTCACATTTTCAAGTAAAACCAAACAAGAAATTTCAAGTAGTAATTTCTAAAATCTAAAAGCTCAAGTATAAAGTGGATGCTAGAAAACATATACCTTATTTTCTCTATCATTTCTCTTCCTAAAAGATTACCCAAAAGACACTAATATTAAAGTACTTTAAAAACCCAAATTTGCAAGTAACCCAAATTTCAAATTTCTCAGAAAACAATGGAAATGGTAAGGAGATTGAAGAAATACTCAATAAATTGAACACCCAGGAAGTTCATAGAAGGGGTAACTTAGGTTCATAGAATGAGCAACTTAGGAAACCCAGAATCGATTATAACCAACTCTATGTATGGGGAACTTTTTTCCCTCCGTTCCATATTTATGCAATTCTAAAAAAACCTCTCCATGAGTTGGGTATTATTTGCCCCAACTTCCACTGAAATGCAAAAACCCAAAATAAGTTCCCAAAATCGTACTTGTCGGTAATTTGTTTTCAAAGCAAACGTGTTTTATCGTACCGGTACTGATTTCCTGATTAACATTTTTTTTTTCTTCCAGCCTGCCTTCCTCGATAAGCCGAAGAAAATAAAATGGTTTGATTATTTTTGGGCTGAAATGAGACCCATATGAACAGCACAACAGCTTGCTGTGATAGCCTCCATCCGATTATAATAGCACTAGGAGAAGAGCAATGCTTCGGACAAATATTCGGATACAGAAGTATCTAAAATTGTGCAATTCACGTGAATTTTACACGTTTCATGCAAAATATCAATGTCTAAAATTGTGTCCGAGCATGTGTTGGAAGCATTTTTTTTGGTTTTCCCGCAGGAGAATGCAGTGACAGGTGATGTCGTGCTCTTTAGTAATCCAACCTATAGGAAAAATTATTCAATCAAACATTTTTGTGAGGTTCGAGATTAAGTGTGAGGACCCCACAACAAATATGGTGGTGGGGAGAGATTTGGGGCACTGCCACGTGGTGCTTCAATGGCATTAGAGTGTGTTTTACTAACTAAAATAAGTACTTATGTTTTTGAATTAAAGGTGATGTATTGTGAGAGAATGACCTGCCTCGTAAAGCGAAAATAGGTAGTACTTAAAAAAACAATCCATCCGTCTCATTTTGTTTGTCAATTTTCGTTATTTGTATTTTTCTTTAAAGGCTTATATGTCCCAATCTATAATATTTTTCATAATTTTGAAAACTTTTGTATTGTAGACCTAATATATATACAAGATCCATATTATATTATTTTTAAAAATTCATATTAAAAAATATAAGTAATTAAAAATTAATACAAATATTAAAAAAAATTAAAAAGGACAAACAAAATTGGAAGGAGAAAGTTGGCTTTGTTCGTTTCGTGGTTTAGTTTAGTTTTAGTTTTGTTTTCAATTATTACCCTATTTCTTTCTTCAATCATTACCCTATTTTTTCAATTATTACTTTCCCATCTCTCTCTATCTCTCTCCAATCATTACCCCTATCTTCAATCATTACTCTATTTCTCTCTCCACCCACTACCAAAACTAAACTAAATTAAACTCTCAACCAAACACAACCAGTCTAAAATTTAGCGGGACGGGTAAAAAATAATCTGTCAGATCGATAGAATCAGAGAAACAACGGTAACCACAAACCACTTGACGACAAAATTTTAGCGCCAAACACAAGAAACGCTAAACTCCCAAATCACCGGAAAAAAACCAAAATCGAAAACCACTTCCAAATGTTGTGCACCGCACCCCCTCCCCTCCACCTCTCCATCCTCCGCAAGAACCCTAAATTCTTCCACACGCGCGCCACTCATCATAACCGACCGAGCACTGCTCCTCCCTTCACCGTTCGATCGTCCTCGAGCGTGAAAGAGATCGAGAAACCGATCGAAAACCAGGCGGTAAGAGAAGGGGACTTGAGCTCGAGTTTGTGGGATTCGGCGCCGTTTCTGCCGATTAGGGCGGCGAAGAGGGTGGTTCTAGTGAGGCACGGGCAGAGCACGTGGAATGAGGAAGGTAGGATCCAAGGGAGCTCTGATTTCTCGGTGCTTACAGCGAAAGGCGAGTCTCAGGCTGAGACTTCCCGCATCATGCTCATCGATGATGCGTTCGATGTCTGCTTTTCTAGGTCTGGTTTTTTATCTTCGATTTTGCTCGGTGTTGAATATCAGTTTAGTTTGGTTCGATCTCTTTCAGTCTTCTTCTGGAAAATATTGGAATTTAGTTCTACATGTTAGTAGACACACACACAAACACGACACACATATTAAAGCCCGAGGGGTTGACACGGTGCTCAAGAATCTAAGGTTCGAAAGTGCTATCAACTTGGGTGGGGCCAATGCATATGGGGGTAGTCTCCTACTGGTGCCCAGTTGAATTGGTCCCATGGTATAAAATTATTAATTGAGGCGCACTTATGCTGGCCCGGACACCGGGACAATATATTGATATAATTAGTGATATGCATATGGGGGTTTTGATTGTTAGTTTAGTTTGGTTCCATTTCTCTCAGTTTTTTTTTTTCCTTCTGGAAAATATTGGAACTCAGTACTACATGGTAGCATGTGTGTGAGTAAACCCAAGGGATTGAGACGGTGGTCAGTAAACTAGGGTTTGAATGTGCTATCAACTCGTGCGGGGCCAATACATACGGGGGTTTTAAATACTCCCCCACTAGTGGCTGGTTGAATTGGTCTCAGGGTATTAGTCGAATTATTTATGCTGGTGCTGACACAATGAGTTATCAAAAAATTGGTATAGTTAGTAGTATGTGTGGCTTGTGAAATTGGAGTGGACAATGGGTAACAGGGTAAGATATAGGAGATAAGTATTCTATGAATTTTGGATTACTACATGAAGGATTTCGACGCACTCTAGCATGTAGATGTGTCAAATCCATCACCAGGTAGCTCCCATCCCCATCGTTGGTGTTTACTTATATAGCTCTTCTAGCACCCCGCATTGCCGAGGCCATAGTAAAACACTAAAACCTACCATGCAATTCAAAAAGGTGGTGTTAAAGTTTTGCCTAAAGAAAATTCCAGGGAAAATGTTTCCCTTCTAATATTTCCAATGTCTTAAAACAGTGAAAGGTAACTTTAACAAATGGGAGTCATGGACAATGGTTTCTCTTTGGAGTTACGGACAATAGTTTCTTGTTCAATAACAATACGATAAAGTTTTGTCCTAGTTAAAAAACTAGGCAACGTCATAGCAGTGAACTACTGTGCATTATTTCATTTGTGGATAGTCGCGGCCGTTTGGCTCAATCTCATACCAAAAGCTTGTATTTTTGCATCAAGCATCGGTCCCTAGTAGAGAATGGGAGTTTTGAGGTACCCTTTTTCTTTTTTCTTTTTGAAAGGAACACTTTGAAGCAAAAATTTAGGATCTCAAATTGGAGTGACATTAGTTGATTTTGGTGATGTTGGTTTCCATTTTTGATTGAGGTTAAAATTTGTTTGTTTTCATAATATGTACAACAGAATGGTTCAATCCGAACACCCAGATGCCAATTCATTTATATGGTCATAATAAATCATGAGATGGGATAATTGAGGCGATTCTCATGTAACGATTGTTATTCATTCTTCATATTCTTCATAACCCATTGACCATTCTTTGGTTTCTTTGTTTCAGTCCACTGATTAGGTCAAAGAGAACTGCGGAAATCATTTGGAGTGCTCGCAAGGAGGACATTATCACTGACTCCGACCTGAGGGAAATTGACCTGTACTCCTTTCAAGTGAGTTTGAGTTCTCAACATCTCTTCAATCATATATGCCTTAATTATTCTTGAATGGTAGACAGAAGGTATATGTCAAGTAAAAGTGGCATATTAATAATTGCTAATTCCAGTGCTGACTTTAGGGTCTCCTAAAGCATGAGGGAAAAGCAAAGTTTGGTTCGGCATTTCACCAGTGGCAAATGGATGCCCCAAATTTCAATATCGATGGCCATTATCCAGTGAGGGAGTTATGGGCTCGTGCTAGAAGCTGCTGGACCAAAATCTTAACTCATGAAAGCAGGTCTGTTCTTGTGGTTGCTCACAATGCTGTTAATCAGGCTCTCGTTGCAACAGCTATTGGTAGTACTTCCGTTCTCTGTTGTGAGCTGCTGTCAGAAATTATAGTCTGTCATGTTGAACAGATTTCTTCTCGTTTCCTTTGGTGCTTTTTCCCATTAATCAGGATTAGGCACCGAGTATTTCAGGATTTTACTCCAAAGCAATTGTGGTGTGAGTGTGCTGGATTTCACCCCACGAATAGAGGGTGGGTCTCCATATATATGTCTTAATCGTTTAAATCAGGTATCTGCCCATTCTTTGTTCTTGATCTCTTTTTGTAGCCTGCAGAATTTTCGATTTTGTTGCTTGCTTGCTTTTACACATAGAGGATCATTTGGGTGGTATAGAAAATTGGTGATTTAGAAAAGGGTGATCCAATATTACTGCTTTTATTTATTTTGGTTAGATTTCTATATATTTTGCATTTCTATATATTTCTGCTTCCATCAAATAGCGCATATTTTTGCAATTGAAAATTTCCACAGAGTGCTCTTCTGTTTGTTGAAACGTTCTGAATGAACCAAAATTTCTCGTTACGAGGTTAAATAGTAATTGCATTCAGGATAATATGTCAGTTTATTCTGATGTCATTTTAGCTTGTTAAAAATATTGGACCAAAAGATATTGCTCATGCGGAGCCATTGCTTACTCGGTAGAAGATAGTAGGAATTATTTGAATTGATTTTGGATTCTAATTCATCCCAGCACGCACTACTTCTATTTGGGGCATCTATGAGCTATGTAGCATCGACACGGACACGTGACACGGCACTGACACTCCGACACGCATATTTGAAAAAATTGGAGGACACGACACGTTGGGACAGGTTTTAAAATATATTAATTTTTCAATGATATGAATTAAAAAGGATCTAATTATAGATGTGTAACACTACATACCTTAACTCTTAATTATCATCAAATCACTCACAAAAGTTTTCCAACAAAACACGTTTCGCCATCTGTGTCTCTATAATTAATGAACCATCATATGTCACATACAAAAGAAAGACTTTTCCAAGCTTTAACAAGTGTCTACTGTTTTAACCCCAAGGGGTTGGCTTTTGGTTTGCTCCCTACTAAGGTCTCAGGTTTGATTCTCCTTGCCAAAAACTATTGGGACCACCTCACCCCACGCGTAAGTGTATGAAACGGCTGTGAAGGTAGCGCAAGTTGGCCCAGGACACTTTGCATTCCAAAAGAAAAGTGCCTACTATTTTGTTTAACACCCCTGACATGTATGGCGAGTGTCCTGAACATTTCTTAGAGTGTCCCCTGAGTGTCCGAACCAAAAATGTTGAGAGAAACTATCACACTTTGGATTTTAGTGTCGAACACATGACACCACCAGAAGAGTGTGGGTGTCCGATTCTGGTACGTTGCCTCAAACGAAGTGTCCGTGCTACGTAGTCTTATAAGTATAAATGTTTTCTCAACTGAGTTAGCAAAAACCATTAGCTGGTAGTCCTCATTTTTGTTGCTGACAAGTGTTCATTAAAACACAGTGATTGCATTCTTTTCATAAAATAACAAGGGATGTACCAAGAAATATGAGTTTTCTTAAATCTTTTTGTTGACCTACTAAATGGTTTGCCATGAACGATCATTATGCATTTTATTTGTTAGAGTTGTGCTCGACTAAGTGAACCTAGAAATTTCTAGATTATAGAATCCATGTAAACGTAATTATTGACGTCAATTGATTCTCATAGTTGAATTGGCAAGTGTAGGACATAATTACACCGTAATCAATGCAGACCCCAAATTCACCTGTTGCTGGAAGTTCCGCTGGCAGAAAAGCCAGTAAGCGGATGGTTCTTGTCTGTCATGGTTCCTCACAGGGCAGTTCAGAGGTATGAACCCATGTTTCTTGGGATTTGGATGGTTTGTGTACAGTATTCTCTCATTTTGTTAATGTTTTGTCATAGTGAAATTCGTGACCTGCAGTTATCTTGATTCTCAATTCGATTCATAGATCTTGACTACCTTATCAAATATACATTAGTCTCTATTAGTGTTGTCCATATCTTCAGTTAATCCTTATTCCTCTTCAATAGATAACAACTTATATATAACGGTACTTGTTTGACAGGCTAAAATTCCTTGTACTGGTGACACGCCTATGAATATGCTAGGGATTATACAGGTACAGCAGTTTTCTCATTTCACTATGGAAAATGCTCGTCACTGAGTGTTTGGCTGAGAGTGACAACATATTAGGTAACTATTGGATGGTGATAAAGTGGGCCCCACTGTTGCCCAATGTCATGTTGCCACATCAGTTGGCTTTGGACTGACTTCTGGGCTAGACATAATTCTCTGTCGTTATTATACAGTAACTGATTTTTATGATCTGATTTTGTCTGTTGGACAAACATTAGTCCCAGAAAACTGCGGAGCTACTTCTTGATTTGAAGGTGAGTGCTATAGTCAGCAGCCCTAAAGTGGCTTCAGTTGAGACTGCTAATGTCATCTCCCAAGTAAGCTCCCTGCAATGTTCTTGTGTCTTTGCATAATCATTCACACTTCTCAGAGTTAGGGACTAGTCAGAAGTCAATGCCCAATGGTGGATGTGACTGTAGGTTCAAGAAGCTGCTGACTGCTTGGGTGCTGATTGTGTGCCTCGCTATGTGGAATTGAAGCAGATGCAGGACCTTGATGTTGGAAACATTCTTCAACAATCAAAGAAGGCAAGTGACATGAGTTTGGTATTCTAAAAAATTCTTTAATGTTCAGTTTGGTTGCCAGGAAGAGGCAGGAAGATAACGACCCTAGTATGGTATTACAATCATCTCCGGAAAATAATGTAGTACTATGGTCAGTTTGCTTTAACTAGGCATCCCAGTAGAGCACGAGTCTAAATAAACAACAACTGAGCCTGCTTCCCTAAATGTAATCTCAAGTTGATGATCGACAATTTGAATATATGCTTTCTTCCAGAATTTTGTCTTCCATCCAGGGAGTTTACCTGGTACTAGCAGCTTTATTGGGGAATTTCTTATATGAGTCGGTGCCAGCATTACTGTTTCATCTGGAAGGCATAATGATAGTAGGGTCGGGATATCCCCGCCCTCCGAACCGGACGTGAAGGTCTCCCCTCATCCAGCTCTCTGCAGGGGAATCTCCACTCACTGCTTCCCCCTAATATCCTCCCTTTACCACATCATGGGGGTTTACAGGAGATCCCAGAGGCTCGCTCGGAAAGACTGCTATATCATACCTTTTTTTTTTGGCTAGGCCAAGATTGAAAAGAATCGACCCATATCCATTGATT
The DNA here is from genome assembly GCF_030253575.1 of Rhododendron vialii. Taxonomy (NCBI): domain Eukaryota; kingdom Viridiplantae; phylum Streptophyta; class Magnoliopsida; order Ericales; family Ericaceae; genus Rhododendron; species Rhododendron vialii. The sequence goes on along the minus strand of NC_080557.1, from coordinate 39,490,133 downwards.
GACAAATTGTCCTTAATTCTGGTTTTTGCTTTGTTTTCTTGAATGTTGGTTAACTTTCCTGTTTCTCTCTTCTTTTCCTCTTCCCTTTTTTCTTTCGTAAGAAAACGCCTTAGAGCTCAGCCCCAAGTACAAGAGCTAATAGAAGAAAGCTGTCTGAAATCTGAATATGTAATTAGGCATAAAATCATGCAAATAATCAAACACTGACTCACAGGGGCTTCTGCCTTGTTGACACTGTTTGACAATCCATGAGGATTGCCTTGCAAATAAATGCTTTGTGGTTATGTTAAGATGATGGAACTGTGGAGGTATTTATGGAGGGAAACGAAAGAAGATGAAGAAGCTAGACGTGTTTCTTTGATTTCCCAATCGTTTAGTGATCCAAATACAGCCTTGGATTGTTGTATTTGTCAATGCATTTCATTCAGCTCCAACTTTTTCCCTACAGGATGCAAGTGAAGTTTCGTCTCTTCAGTCTAATTGGTTAAATGGATATGAAGCTGAAGTAAAGACAGCAATATGGGTTCAGTTAGGACAGGCCTGGAAATCTCTGTTAGAGGAACTATCCAGCGAATCTGAGGCGGAAAACATTGTTGTAGCAGTTGGGCATCCTGTGGCACATATTGCATTGATGGGGCATTGCCTAAATCTGACAAAAGAGTGGATGGGAACGTTTCACCTTGACGCAGGCAGCATCAGTGTTATCGACTTCCCTGATGGACCGGCTGGAAGAGGTGTTATCAGGTGCATAAATTTCACTGCTCACTTGGGGAGGTGGTCAATACCGATTACAAGGTCAGTTACCGATGATGAGGCGTTCTAAACTTGTTTGTGTATAGATTCATATATATTGTTGTATTCTGGAACTTACTGGCAATGAGATAATCTGCTCATTTAAGCCTTTGTTCAGTTGTAAGGAATGCCACATGAACAAATAGTTCCTAACAGAGGTGAATCAAAGGAAAAGAGGGGGGGTGGGGGAGGGGGAAATCCATTCTTCATATAAATTGGCAATAAAGTTAATAAAAAATTCTGTTTTCGACTTTGCAGTTGTGCATAAACATCTAGCATTTTATAGGAAATATTTGGACGGGAAATGTTTCCTTAAAAGAGTAATTGGGGACACGCCCTACCTTTCATGGGTCCATTTTATTGATGAAACGGTCAGGTGAGTAAAACATTCATTGTTTTCCTTCCCTTTCTATGTCACTAGAAGGAGCTTTTAGACGGAAATTCCATGATATAATATACACCTATACTACGGTAATGAAACGAGGTGGCAAGTTGCTCGGTTTCACCACCACGAGCTTTGAGACTTGAAGTACGATCTCTGCGTCCTGTGATAATGAATATGCTTATTCAGTTCTGTCTTATTGTTTTAGTTGAGGAAATTTTGTGTAAGCAGTATATTCATCTCCTAACTTCCCCACAAAAGTCCAGTGAGTATCGAAAAGGCGTTTGGTGTGCAGTTGTTGGGTTAATGGATACCTAAACCAGGAAAATTCTCCCATGTCTAAGGCAGATTGGGAAGACTCTTTGAATTGTTGTGGTTCAGTTGGGAATCTTCATGCTGCTGTCCCAACCACTTTTTATTTTGAAAACTGCAAAATATGCATGAGATGACATTTTCGCATCTGTGTTCTGAAATATCTTTTCTTCCCAACACCGTGGTCGTGCCTCAAGACTTATCTGTTCAGCGATAAAGAGTTGGGTTGGAGATGCTTTAAGCATCTCTTACATGGGAGACACCAGAAACTCTATGGCAAGTCCATATAATTTTCAAAAACCAAAAGAGGTCCGTGTAATTACCCCTTTGTTATTTCGAGCATGAGTGGAGGAGGTCCCTGAATCCATCGTTCCTGTTGTGTCCGAAGAAGCATTAGGTCTAGCCTAATTTCTTTGGTTGCTTTCTCGATCTTTTCTGATGTTTCTGTAAGAGCAATGCTATTGACACCGTCTTTTATATTTTATAGATACAAGTGTGGTGGGGACCACCACAGTTGTGTCTATGGAGTATAAAATGTGGTGTCACTAGACTTTTCCATCTGTAATGCACGACCAGGGGAATAAAGAAAAAGGAAAACTATCCCTTGTTTGCACTTTTCGAGGTGGTATGTTATCGCAGGTCCTATTTAGTGGCTCCAATTAGTCTAGAACCGCACCCAACTTTCATTTCCAATTACGCATCTACTCCCATGATTTGTGGGCCCCACATTTTTTTCCTCTGCCTTCGTGCTTTTAATATGCGCTTATGCGTTTACGCTCTCAATCCTCGCTCTCGCGAGGTGTAGCAGTTTGAAATATTTTTGAAAGACGGTTACATGCTCGCGCTCTTGCTTTACACAAGCGCACACCCATTATGTGACTTAGAGCAAGACCGCATGCATATATAGGGCTAAGGCCCCATTCCAGAACATCTTCTTAAAAAATAAGTACTTATTTCACATTTTCAAATTCAAAAATAATATAAATGAAAAATAATTTTTCAATTTTTTTTGCACCGTATTAAAGATCTCAATGAAATCTATCAAACAAGATCCATAGTGATAGGAAAATTATTTGCGTAAACACATGATTTTTGAACTTCAAATTGTCTTCTTAAAAAATAAGTACTTATTTATCGTTCCGGAATCGGGCCTAAATATTAGATCAAATTCTAAGTTACTTAATTTGTTTAGATTATTCATCCAAAGACTTTCTTGAAATCCCACGTTAATGGAAATCAGCCATAGGCATAAATGTAGCCTGATTCCTAAAAATTAACATCGATAAAGTATTCATTGATTTCATGTAGTAGTGATGTTAATTAATTAAATGCTCTTTCATTGCACAGCACATGTTAGTTGGTTGTAAACAAACTACTCCACTTATTATTTATTGTTAAAAAGAAGCGAGCGAATTGAAGGGACAAATCACGTGTATACCTCATCACTATGTCGCCCCCACTTAGGGATATTAGTCTAAATCAAATCAATTGGTTCAACACACACGTACGGGGAATTTCGTTACACTTTTTGTGCTCATAATATGATGACAATGCTGATAGCCCTATTCTCTTGATAGAGGATTTCCCGTCCAAACCAAGCCAAACCGAATGGTTTGGTTAGATTTTTCAGTAGTGTGGTTTGATTCCGGTTTAAAAAAATAAAAATCGCGTTAAATGGTTTGGTCTGTTGATTTACGTTAATGGTTTCGGTTCCAAACCGATTTGAACCGTATAATTTCGTTAATTTAGATATACCAAGTATATATGAGAGTTATAGTTAACTAATTTCCTAAATTAATAATCTATTCAATATACCATCCTATTCAGTATTCATTTACTACCAAAGTTATTTAGCATAAATTCCTATAATCCATTCCTATAATCTTGGTACACCAAAAGCACATGGTATACAGATATATAATGCTCCATTCAGTGAATATTGATCCGCGACTCAATTAATTCCTAAATTTTCTTGTATCTCTATAAATGAAAACCAATTCTTAGTTATCTTCGCAATTTTGAGTAGTTTAAATAGTTTACGGAGATGATGTTTTAGTTTCAAGTAAACCGTGTTCGAACCCGAACCCGAACCGTAGTCTAATGGTTTGGATTGGTTTGGTTGTATACTTTTTGTGGGTTGTTTGGTTCTCCAAATTCATAATTCGTAAGTAGTGATTTATTTTTTGGTTTACTTTAAAATTGAACCAATCTGGTCCATATTCACCCCTATATTAAACACCAAGATCACCACTTAGAAGGGTAACAAAATTCCAAGGGGAAAGTGCCTTTTTTCGTTTTGGATTCTCAAAACCCTTGAGTATGGTCTTCAATAAATTTTATCTATCTCTCTCCATTTATTACTCTCAAAAGACTCTCTCAAAATTCAAACCGAACATGGTTTGTCCTCCCGTTCCTATTCCACCTGCTTAGTTGGGGAATATTGTTTTCAAAAGAAATGAAATATTCTTCTCCAGTCATATATGGACTGGATCGGTCCGGTTCAGCCCTTTTAGGACCTTTTTCGACCCTTGATGATTCGAATCATTTCTATTTTAGATCTCGTTGAGAATTATGACCTTGATGAATATCAAGTTGATCTGATTATAAAACACATTAGCTCAAGGTAAATGTGTTTCATAATAATACCAAATGACATCCACTGTAGGTGGACAAATTCAAGTAGTGCTCTGAATAGCACTAGAATGCAATGGCTTCACGTGCCTCTTGACCGGAACCCTAGTTTGTCAACGAAACCTTTATCCTGCAAAACAGACAAGGAGTGAGTGCACCTTTGCCTCTCGTGGCAAAGGCCCTCCGATGCCTTTGTTAGTATTTCGTACTAAAGAAACCCTAATTATCAGTAGGAGAATATCGAATAATACAGTGTATTGCGTACCTTTTACCTCTAGGTTTACTCTGTTTATATAGACATTCGTATGCTTGGCGCCCAAGCATCCCTATTGCCATAGGATTCCCAACTCGTATAGGAAACCCAGGACATCAAGGATTCTCGTTTCCTTTATCAGCTCATTAAAAGAGTCCTCTTTGGATCCTTTTCCATAATGAGCTGAACATCCCATTCTCATTGGGTATCTTTACTAGATCCTATATTTCCGGGATCTTATTCCTTTACGGGACATGACTACTTTGGAATCTTCCAGAGTATTCCCTATGCTCCTATTTCTTGATTGGAGCTCTTTCTTTGCTCGGCCATCTCATGGCCGAACAGACGGCTTGGACCATTGACTTCTCATGTCACTGGTCCATATTGCCGAACACTTGTTTAGCACGATGACTGTCCTGTCTATATTCAAAATATGGTCCCACATACCATTTACATTGCTTTTAACCCGTGATCCCTCGTATCACGTGCTTGGTTCTTGCTTCATCTGTTCGACTGTTTTTATAACCGAACAGTCTGCTTTGGACCAGCTACTTCACATATAACTTGGTCTGATGTAATCGGAATGTCTCTAACTGTCGAACAGTCAGTTTATAGCTATGACTTCCCATATCATTGGTCCATATCGTTGTTCACCAAACTGCCCGGCGGTAAGTCCTGTCATACTTACCACGTGCTCCCGAATATCACGTGTTCGGCAACAAAATGTATGTTCTCGGGAATACCTCCCTACATCCACTTAACTTGATTTTCGACAAGGTTATAGTTCACAACGAGGTCTAAAGTATAAACGATTTGGATTATTAAAGCAAGGCCTAAAAAGGCTCCAAAAAGGCTTAACAGAACCGGTCCAATCCATTTGCATGATTGGAGAGGATCTCATTCCTTTGCATTTTTCGAGGCGCTAAAGATTAGGTTAGACTTATCAGCAACTATAGAGACATGAATCCGAGTATTGAGAGAGGAAATTCGAATAGTACTTACCGATATTCAAACCAATTACTTGGTCCCGGCGAATATTATAATTACTCCTATACCGGTCTCATTATCTGTAAGCGCATAGATCGAATTTAAACTGTCATTTTCACAACAAAACTATTGCACCCGAAACATGTCCAAAATAATGTACATGAAAACAATGTTTCAACCACTAGCTAGAAAGAAGGTAATAGAGCTCTCTCTCTCTCTCTCTCTCTCTCTCTCTCTCAACAACTAGCTAGAAAGAAGGTAATAGAGCTCTCTCTCTCTCTCTCTCTCTCTCTCTCTCTCTCTCTCTCTACTGCAGATCGATTTATGAACTTACAAAGTTTGTTCTGATCACTCAAAGCTGAATGATTAATTTGTGATCATGACTTTCGACAATGCATTGATTAATGTGCTAGCTCTTTGTTTATTGTATTGTATTGAGAGAGATATTTGCTATTATTAATTCCTTTTCTTGAAAGTAACATCGCACATGCAATATATACTACTAGTAGATGAGATGTCATGTCATTAGTTTTCCAGTTAAATTAATTAACGATGTTGTTACCCCCAATCATAGTAAGATATTAATTACGTTTTTGTTTCATTAATCAAGTTTCCTGCTGGGGATGACTAAGACGTACATGGACTAGTAACTAATAATATCATGAGAATAGGATCAGGATCGAATTAATTAGTAGTTGTAGTTGTTTTGTTACTAATGTTTAGGCTTTGCTTTTAAGTGTCACTTAAGTTTTGTTTCGCTGCATGCATCCAGTGGTATTGGTACCGACAGGTACCATACCGAAAATGGATCGATAGCCGCTCCGGGCCAACTCCGGCCAACGAACGGTCGATCCGAGCCATCCAAAAATTCTAAAAATAAAAACGGTGGGGCTTACGCGAGAATCAACGGCATCCGATATGTGTAGGTGCTCGATCTAAACACCTTATTTTTTCGTATATATATCCAATAGCTTTATTTCTTTTTTCTAGGACTAGTACTTCCAAACAACTTTTACCATATTATTAAAAGTGAAAAAAACCACTATCAGCAACTGGCGTGCGGAAAATGGTCTGTTTCCCCCTACATGTCTGGTTGAGTTACGATAAATTTCATTCAAACGTTGCATGCCACGAGTTAAAATGGTACTATTGTATTAGGAACTGGCGTGCCGCGTGAGGATGTAGTACTTGTCAAATTTAGCAGCACAGCACAGCCGGGTACTATTCTAAATGATGTTATAACAAGGAATTAAGTAAGATTGTAGTGGGGGCCGGCCCGTCAAGTCGCTGCCCAAGCCCGCCCACGGGCCGGGCCGACCGGGCTTTTTCTTTTTGGCGGGTCGGACGGGCCGGGTTACCTACCATAAATTGAAGCTCAAGCCCGGCCCACGGGCTAGCCCAATTGGCGGGCCGGCGGGCCAACAGGCGGGCTTAAATTTCCTTGGGCAAAACTAAACCAAGGGAAAAAAGAAAGGGTTTTGTGGGATTTTGGGCTAATAGGCGGGCCCATTGGTGGGCTTTTGGGCGGGCTGCCGGCCGGGCTCACGGGCCGGGCCTATGGGCGAGCAGAGTAAAAATTCATAGGCCCTAGCCTGCCCGTTTTACGGACTCGGTCCGGGTAAAAGCCCAGCGGGCCGGGCGGGCTTTGGGCGGGTCGTGGACCTTCAAGCGAAATGATGACGCCGAGTTAAAGGAAAATACACCAGAACACATGTGGAGTAGGATATGGCCACATGGGGCTGCGACACAGGTGATAAAAGCCGACCACGCGATGAGCATGGGAGCACCACAAAGAAAGCATTCGAGTTGGAGTACGTGGCAGCACGCGATACCACGAGAAGGTGTGTAAGTCCGAGCAAAGTTATAAGCAGACAATAAAGGGAAAAGGTGCTCAACCTAATTGCCGAACAAAGGGTACGATCACATAGAATTAGCCGAAATAAGCCGACCAACGAGATGGGCGGCTGAACAATCCAGAATGTTCTGGATCGAGCTAGCTCCTTACGTGATAAGGGGGAATCCTATGAATGGAATCTTGTGAATAAGGGAATAAGATATTTTGCCATAAAAGGCAGTGGTAGAGTTACTATACGGAAAGAATTCTATATGAGTAGAAGGATCCTAACGAGATTAGGATCCTCGGCTGATAAGGGGAGAGAATCCCAGAAAGTTAAGTTTCCTATACGAGATAGGAAATTTAGGGCAACACGGGTGCTTGGGGGACAAGTCGCGTGAAATCTATAAATGCGAGGTAAACCTAATGAGAAAAGGTATGCTGCTACTAGCTCGATAATATACTTACGTGTGTTAAAGGTTTTCAATTAGTGTTTGTTCTAACTTAGGCATCAGAGGACCTTTGCCGACGAGAGGCAAATGTGTGCACACCCGTGCTTTTGGGACGCAGGTCTTAGGGTTTCGGCGAGGCTGACACGTGCGTTGCGATCTGAAAGAGAGTTATCTTTCTTAAGCGGTTTTTACCCGTTACAAAGATAATTATGTACAATGACAATAAATAATATCTTGTGGGTGACTAAGACATTTACTAATGATGACTAAAAAAATCATGCATGGAAACAGGATCAGGAATTCAGGATCGAAGTTGTTGTTCCTTAATTCGTGTTTAGGCTTTGCTTTAAGTGTCACTTAAGTCTTGTTTGGATGCATCCTTTTTAATTACTAGTAGTACTTTGAACCAACTTTTAGTACTACGAAAGTGAAAATCTCACGATGAAGCACATGCATGCATGGAAGAGTAGGGGACACTGAATATTTACTAAAAAAAAGCTCAGAGTTCAAATTTTCAACTGCTTATTATTTACTATTAACTAATGTTTCATGCTTCTTTAATTTACCTGTTACTCTATCGATCTTTCTATAAACCAATACTAGATAAGATAATAAATCTACGATGTGTTTGGATTTTGAATTTGTAAAATGTGATGAAAAGAGCCAAGTAAAGTTCATTTTCCTCTCATTTTGTTTGCATTGGGAAAATAATTCATTCCACCAAAGCATAAGATATTTATGTGACGCCAACGTTAAAACATTTCAAAAAATTTATGTGTCGATAAAAAATATGTTACGTCATATATATATATATAAAATATGTGTGTGTGTGTGTGTGTGTTATATGTTCAATTAATTTGTACCCTTTCATCATCTCAAATATATATTTACGTATAAAATATGTGAGACACCTTATTTACATGCTGGAATTAATGCATGATTTACCTGATGACTGATTGTTCTTAATTAGTTTCTAATCTCTGTTTTATAATCCAAATTTTATGAGGACAAATTCCGGGTCCTATGTTTCCTGTTGTTCAAATTTGTAACATGCGTTAATTACATAACATTGCTTTATTCACAAGAATAAACACTTTCTTTAATTAATTATTACTTTTGTACGTACGTATATATATTTTTATATATGTGTAACCATCCATTTATAAACATAATCAACCTAGGGGATAAAAAAAAAATGGATATATGCAGGGATATGTCACAAAGTACGTGCCGGCCCCTCGAGTTTTAGAAAATTATACTCCGTTAGAATTTCTTTATCTTATGAATGGTAATAGAAATTCGCTATTACACAAGTTTATTAATTCTCGTATCTCTTTAATTCTATTATTGCGCCTATGTTATTTTTCCTTAATTTTTTTTTTGGGATTTTTCCCTACAATTCCTAGCTTCTGTACATCAAATATTCCCTTTTTGATCTCAATTTGTACTCTCATTTATCGAATCCCTTTTCTTAAATCGCTCTTATATGTCTCGTCTCGGAGGGAGACTGTCAATGATTGCATCACACACTTTACTTTCTAGGTAAAAGTTCCAAAATACTGTAAATCTGCAATCCTTGAGCTGTTTCCTAATATTCCCTTGATTTTCTCCTTTTGAAGTTCAAACTCCACAAGGTACATGAAATATAAATTTTGATTTCTCATACAAACATTTTTATAGGTTCTGTCTTGGACCCACATGTTTTTTTTTGAATGGTGAAAAAGAATTTTATTAATTATAGCGATTAAAATAATAAGAGGGACAAGAGCAAAACGGAATCACAGTGAGATAAAATCATCCCAACTAAGTTCGTACCCAAATGGTATCAAGTCTCGGACCCACCGGTATAACCATGTGTGTGTATTGTCAACTCGGGATGGTTTCTGGTCTCTTGGGTGTGTAAGAATTTCCTGTTATTAGGTAAAGCAAGAAAAAATGGATAATTTTGTTTAATGTAATAATCCATTTTCTTGTCCTTTAATTTATGATTTTTGCCCTCACGTTTTTTGGGGGGTTTAGGTACTTGACGGCTACTTTTTTCTTTTCTTTTTTTGTGTGTGTGTTAATGTGTCTAAAATAATGATTGGATGAGAAACAGTTTGGATTAATCCATCTTTCCATCAACCAAATAAGGCATAAACTCTAGTGTGCTAAACCTATTTTAGTATAGCAGTGTGTACCGTTAGAGACGTGAAGTCATTATATATTTTAGAAAATTGATGAAGATACCAAACCTTATTGAAAATACCAAATTAATTTAGCCCTACACTTAATTCACGTGTGAGTAGGAAAATTGCCAACTTTATTTAGTTTAAATAGCCGCGATTTATTAGGCCCCGTTAATTCCGCTAAGAGAAATAAATACTTACTTTTTGAATTAAAGATAATATATTATGAGAGAATGACTAGTCTCGCGTGTAAAGCAGGAAACAAGTACTTAAAAAATAAAAACCTTATTGCTACGAGTTTTATGGTTTTTGTTTTTTCGGAGAGAGAGAGAGAGTACATAAACACCCATCACTTTTACATCATTTTCATGTTCGTGCAAAATTAGTTTTCCAATTAATGTTTGGCAACCATTCGTGTCGGTTGATCACTAAAACAAGTTGCGGAAATAATTAACCACTAGCCTAACTTTGCAGGAGTTTTTTGACACGGGCTTTTGGGTTGCTTTCTCAGGTCAAATTTTTACACCATATTTGTCGTCTCGACAAGAAGAATCAGAAAAGTATAAAAATACAGATTAAAATCGAAAAAGACCCAAAAGTCAAAAGAATTTAATTTTTTAGAGGCACGAAAGGGCTTGTTTGGGAGCTGACTTTTTAAAGAGGTTGAATTACTTCTGATTCATAGACTATTGTTTTTTCAATTATACCGAGAACTTGTAAAAGAATTTGGATAATCTGTTCTGTGCAGAATAATATTTTGCATAAGACTAGTGATTATGAATGTATGACGGGAATCTGGAAATCTCATCTGCGGTGATTTTTTGAATTCTCTATTTTCCTGTAGAAATCATTTCGAGACTTGTGGCCAAACAGCCACAATCCAAAATTGCATAATTAATGACGTCCAAACATGTCCCAAAACTAGTTTTCAAAATTCTTTGAAACAATCTTTGGCAAAAAAAAAAAATATATATGATCTCAATATGAAATTGACAAGCATTTTTACTTTTCTGACATAGTTTCTACTTCGTCAAAATCTTAGTTACATAATTTTTTAAAATGTCGCGTGCTCTCACTCTTAATTCTTGCACTCACGGATTTTATTTCATGCTCAAACTCGTGCTCCGGACATACCCCAAGGCCGGACCATATGGGCTACATACCCCAAAGGTGTGCACCCCTCGTCTGACCGCAATGCTCTCATTGATCAGTTTGATTTATTATTCTATCAAAAACATTTTATTTATTATTCTGTACGTGACAGATTCCGCATCCTTTATCATTTTCTCACTCAAACATTTCTTTTTCTCCTTATAATTAAAAGTGTCATTATTGTAATGTTTGTTTCATCGTAAGGTCTCAGGTTCGATTCTCCTTGCCAACTTAATTACTACCACAAGTAAGCGTGTGAAACCGCCGTGGGAGGGGCTGTAGAGATTAGTCTGAGGTGTGCGCAAGTTGATTTAGGACACACCTTGCAAGCGTGTGAAACCGCCGTGGGAGGGGCTGTAGAGATTAGTCTGAGGTGTGCGCAAGTTGATTCAGGACACACCTTGCATTACACAAAAAAAAAAAAAACCATTACACCTGCACACACTGTCTATTCTACGTCACAAAACTTTATCTTTCCAGCTTTATAAAGCTTAAATCATATCCTTTTGTCATCAAATATTATTGTTTATTTTGTTACTTTTTAATTTCTTTATGTAGCTTTAGTCCTTATATGTATTAATGCTTCCTCTATATTAATAGTAATTAATATTCTATGGAATATAGAATGGAAAGATTATCTGTTGTGGGTGAGAGGGGACATTAATTCATGAGGTACATGAATGCTCTTAAAATATAAATTTAATTTAATGTTCCTTCTCTCTCAACTGTAACCATTTATCACAATTTGTTTTATATAAATCAATGTACATTTAGGCAAGGGAAAAAAAGCTAGGATTATTAATTTTCAGTGTTTGATCGATGCTGTGTAATGGCAATAATTGAAGCCAAAATTTGGTATTCTACAATGTTGTAATAAATATTCTAAAAACCGGAAATCGCGCTTCAACATGAAAACGTTATTTGTTATGCTTTTTTCAAAGAATTTGAAATTCTAGAACTACGGACGGATGCCATATATCTTGATTGAAAGAGGTAGGAAAAAAAAACCCAAAAAAAGAAAAGACTAATTGAGCTAGAGAAAACAATCCTACAACTTTGGCAAAAAGCTTTGGAAGACATTAGAGGAGCTTTAATTTTAGACGTACAGGCATTACCAAGTTTTTGGCTTCGACAAAGAACAAACTAAGTCACAAACGGAGATGAGTTAAATGAGTTATAGTGTGTTGTTCTTTGTCGAAGGAGAACACACTAATATATGGGCAGAAAAGAAATTCATAAAAATAAAAGGAGAGATGAAGTTAAAAAAATCATGAGTAAAATACTTGTATTAAAAGAGGGATATCTAAAAGAAAAGTCTGTCCCTCACATACTATTATTTTTCAGTTGCTTTTAATCATTCATAGGAGTAGGTGGGTCAGGTCAACAGACTGGTTTCAATATGTGGGGTCAACACTACACACATGACCAGTTTCCACGTCAGCTGCTTATCTTCTTTTCTTTTTTAATTTTATTATAAGAAAACGCAACTTATATATATATAGGCCGGTTCTAGAGACAATACATTTGACAATACTTTTGACAATACATTTTTCGGAGCTCCACACAAATAATCGGAGCCGTTCAAATTTTTTAAAACATGTTTTTAAGAGTTCCCGTAAAAAATTAACTCATTTGGATATCGACGAGGACTTGATCGGCTCATTCAATTTTATCTTGTCAAGTTTGACAAGAATCAACTAAATGAGCCGATTAATGATAAATCAAATAAAAATTGTGTGGCTGCTAGGCCTAAAAACATATCGTGCCATAATCATGTCAATGTCGTTCTACTGTCAGGTGTTCTAAAATGACGGCCCAATCTAGCCTACTTACTATGTGCGTCATGTCGTTCTGTGTCGTGCTAACTTTTAAACTTGTACGTGCATGTGTCAATATCTCTATTGTCGACATATATTTCACGTATCAATATATTCATGTATAGACTTTGCGTCTTTTATTTTATACAAGTACTCACATTTGACGGGCATTATTTTCTGAAAGGAGTGGAAATGTGATATCAAAGTTAACGATGTGAGGAACACGTCTCTTTGCCAACCTCCCCCCCTCCCCCCCAAAAAAAAATAATACGGAGTAATAATAAAAATAAAAAATGTGCGTGCCTATATATTGCACCCAAAGCACTAAGAAATTTTAGTGTGTCTCGATATGACTCTTTGAGATATCATCATGAAGATTTAAATTTTTCATTTCACAGAGTTTGCTAAAAACATTATTAGTTTAAAAACAATTTAATTTGACATTTATTCTTGAATCATTTGAACCATGCATTATCTGGATACCTATGTCCTTCGGCCATAAGGGTACGGATGTCTGATCAATTGGATAGGGTATATTTTATGCTCGACGATCTCGATGTTTCCTACCGAAGTGTATTATAGTTTCGCAACGCATGCATTAATTCACTTAAAGAAATACCAAGGGATCAGCTCCTCTCGTCCAGTTTTTCAGCCCATATCGGGCCAATTTTGATAATCGAAATTGTTCACATTTAGATTTCGCCCTGAAAATTGATCATGCCAAAAACTCAAGTTGATTGGATAGTAATTCAACTAACTTATTACGAGTTAAATGGGTTTGACCTGGTGTTGCAAACTCTTTTTTTCAAGATAAATGCTTTTCGAAACCATATCAACTGTCAACCGATATTCGATCAACTTGATTTTTGGTGTGATCAATGTTCTTGACGAGATTTTTAAACGAACGATTCAGATAATGAAAGTGAACCTGTAAAGGACCCGAAAAGGACCAAAACTGGATGGATTGTTCAATCCATTTCATGAACTACAGAGAGAGGATCCAGTTCCAAATATTAATTTCGAACTTAAGGGATAAACCAGCTTTTCACCCATTGAGCAATTTAATTTCGCAATGCAGGTATCTTCAGGAGAAGCTCCCTTCTGTGATGGTTAGCCATGTTTATCGGGAGGAAAACAAATGTGCAGAAGTCCTCGCCAAAGAAGCTCCTAATCATGCTTTAAGTTTTATCTTTTTCCATGTTGCACCGATTGGGGTGTTTTTTCAATTGCAAAAAGACATTATAAGGGTTAAATACCCCAGACTTATTATTTCTGATTAATATTAGTTCTCGCGTTCATTACCCAAAAAAATAAAATACTGTACCATATATTCCGAAAAGCCTTAATCCCCCCTCTCTAATTGGGAAATCGAACAAGCCTGTATACATAGTATTAATTTATGGTATTCCCTTTCAGTTAGTAGTCCACTATTTAATACTCCCATCTCAGTTGAACTATCAATAAATAGTCCAAAAAAACCAATTAGAGATTCAACGTTTCTGTCAAAATTTGAAGGTCCGAGAGAATCCCAACGATTTCATAAACTTGTCAGTAACCTGGATTTCATTTCCCCCTGCCCTCGCTCACCTTCCTCTGTTTTTCCTCCATACAAAATTTATCCCTTCAAATTCACCCTCCTTTTCTTCCCTTTCTTCTCGGGCTAGCTAGCCCCAAGCCAAACGAAACATCCATCCATATCCCCAAAACCCACATCTCTCTCTCTCTCTCTCTCTCTCTCTCTCTCATCGATGAGACAAATAGCCTCCTGCATCGGCGAATACGCAATTCAAGTATCCGATCACGCTTCCTGCTCGACCTCCTCAACCCACTCATGGATCTCTCCAAGCCTCACACCATCAACCCAAACCTCCGTCTCCTGCCTATACAAAACCACCCTAATTTCAAACCAAAAACACCTCCTCATCACAGTCACCTGGACAAGGACCCACACCACCCAAGGCCTAACCATAACCTTCGGCACAAACCCACCTCAAACTTCCTTCAAACTCAACACCAGCTCCGGCCTCTTCCGGAAAAAGAAAGGCGCGAAGCAACTCGAGGCCGAAAGCTCGAAAATTGACCTCTCCTGGGACCTCTCGGCCGCCAGGTACAATGCCGGTCCCGAGCCCACCGACGGGTTCCACGTAACGATCCTCGTGGACTCGGAACTGGCCTTGGCTCTCGGTAACAAAACTGACATATCCAAAGACGTTGTATCGGCGAAAACCTCGTTAGTTTCGCGGCGAGAGTACTTTTCCGGAAATACCCTTTACGTGACCAAGGCAAGGTTCTGCGAGGGTGGGGTTTTGCACGATGTTTTGATACACTGTGGCGGAGAGAATGATCAAACGGAGGGTTCGAAGGGTCCGGTGTTATCGGTTTGCGTCGATAAGAAGACGGTGGTGAAAGTGAAGAGGCTGCAGTGGAATTTTAGAGGGAACCAGATGGTTTTTGTGGACGGGTTGCTGGTGGACATGATGTGGGACGTTCATGACTGGTTTTTCGGCAGCGGTGGCGGAGCGGCGGGGTTCGGGGTGTTCATGTTCAGGAGGAGGAGCGGGACGGAGAGTAGGCTGTGGTTGGAGGAGAAAGTGGGGAGGAAGGAGATGCAGGAGAAGGAGAAGATGGAGTTTTCTTTGGTGATTTATGCATGTAAGAGCCCTTGATTAGTCCTTCTTCTTCTACTCTTTTATGGATTGTATGAATTTTCCGTAATTTGGTTTTTTGGTTAGTCCTCAAAGGAAAATAGATGATTCTTTATTAGTATGATTATTAGTGAAGGGGAAAAAAAAAACTTGGATTGTAGATTCTATTTTCGCTTTCAAAGATGGGAAGTTTTTTATCAGTCAATTTGATGGTTCTCTTTGCGGATCAAAACAAAAAAGAATTGATGGTTCTCTCTCTCTCTCTCTCTCTCTCTCTCTCTCTCTCTCAATTGATGGCAACTAACTGATTTCCAAGTGCTTAGTAAATGGCTGAAAGAAAGGACTAATTTTCATGGATTTTTTGTGGCAAAAGGTAAAAATTGACCATACCCATATGAACTTTTTGTATTTCTTGATAGAGAGTTGAATGAAATTTTGCCACATTTTCTTTTGGTCATTCCGAAAGATTTCAGGGGGAAAAAAAATTGGCCTATCAGCCTATGCCTTAAAAGGACAAAAAATGGAGTAGATGGGAATCTCCTGATAATGATGAGAACAGTTTCGTTTGTTTTTTTGGGGACCGGTAAGCGAGGATCCGAACAGCTTTTTGTTTAATTGTGGTTTGCTCTGTTATTTGATAGGAATGGCCAAATCCATCCCTGGGATCCAACTGGAGACTATGGGCTCGCAAGGCGTCCCCAATCCACTGTGATTGTCGGAATCTTTATTCTCGATCCTAGTTTTGTACCATGCACAAATTAGGCACGTTCTGCTGGGATTTTTTACAGTATTTTTTAAGTTAGTTATTTTTAAATTACTTTTAATTCAAAAAAAAAAGTTGGATTAATCAGACGACGATAAGAACATGATTGACCAGGTAACTTATTCGATCTTCCGAAAGAGAGTGAACGAGGATAATTTGAATCTTTAGTGTCATAGTTTTGTCGAGATCGTCGATGAAATTGAACATTAGGTTGATGACATGACGATGGATCATGGACACTAAAAAAGGAAAAAAAAGATGAAAATGGACACATTAGCTGTAAATTACTCTTCTCAAAGAGAAAATCTAGTACGATTTGATTATAGTCCGTTCCAAAATGCAATATGTTCCAACAGATACGATTTTCAAAATATTCTTCGTATTATCAGAAATATTTTTGAAGATAATCCGAAACTTACATAATATAAAAGCAAAAGGAAACAATTTAGGTCTATTTTGGCTAGAGAAAAGCTTTTTCACTGAGCTTTTCTTGAATAGTTATTTACAAAGGTGAATCTTGAACGTCCAAAGTGTTTTGGACGGTCCGAATTCTAATGAAAATTTTCCATTAGAATCCGGACCGTCCAAAGCCGAAACGGATGGCCTAGATCGCACGGCTCTGTGAACAGCCTGTTTACAACGCCTCTGTAAATAAGTCTATCTCTTTTGACTAAATAAAGAAAGTGGCTTCTTCTTTTTTGTCTTTACTAAAAAATTTGGATTTCAATCGTAATTTTTTATCTTTTAGATTTCTCTCGTCATTACGAAGCAATATTTTACAAAAAAAAAAAAATTGATTAAAAACTAAAAAAATAGGCCTTAGTATTTCATTTACCGAATTTGGGAAGAAGTATGCCTAGGAGACGGTCCCTCCCTCCAATTGCTTTGCCAGAGATTAAAACATTGAACTTGAAATTTGTACTTTCTTCATTCATAGTATACTCCTACATATATATATATAAAACTGAGTCCACACTACTAATTAAAGAGGGACCAGCAGCACTTTAAATTTTCTGAAGTTCACATATGCAGATTGATTAAATTTGCTCTGCCAACCTTGTTCCTCATCTAGATTTCAGAGACATCTCAAGTACGCTAGCTCATCTATGGTCACAGTTAGAGCCATTCCGGGCGCCCCCCCCCCCCCCCAAATCAATCCGGCCAGCATTTAATGGAAATGTAGCAGAAAAATTTAGTACGTTGCATCTTTTTTAGCACAGCTGTCAAAGTTAGGAGGGGTCAGCTTGACCAAAGTGTGCGTTGGCGTGTGAAAAGGTTAGTCCGGTTGGTTGATAAATTTGCTTTTCACATAGTAAATCAAGGTTCGATCTTGGATCAGGCCGCAAGAAAATACGAGTATTTTATTGTGAATTCTCTAGTCGCTGCGCAGATGACCTATTTTTGATCGGACTGGAAAAGGGATTCGTCGAGGTACGCATAACCTGAGCTCGACACCCTTAATTGTGGAACCGGGTAAAAAAAAAAGTGTGTGCTGGTGAGGGATACCTTTCTCGGCCTGTTGCCTAAGGTCAAGTGTGCTGGTGATTGGTGAGGGTAGTAATGGGACAGATAAAAGTAAACCAGTTTTTGTTTTCCTCATTAAATCACAAGCCCCTTTCATTTATAGCTAGTTGAATTGAAAGCCTCTTCTGCTCACTCAGCCAAAAAAGAAGATGAAAGAAACCCTTTTTCTGTTCAATAGGAGGTTTTTTTTTTTGGCACAATCAAAATACAATTGTATTGATGTAAACATGATACAACATAAACGGCCCCATCGGCCTAACAAAGAGAAAAATCTAAAAAAAAATTTGTTGGACTTCGCCGGAAACTTGTTGGAGAACCAGTGGTCGGCTTGATGAGAAACCACGGCGGAGGTACAATAGGACTTAAATTAGTCACAACATAATTTTTAATGCAGCTTTTTATTGGTGAATGGTTCTAATTATCATTATTCGTCACCCCCATTGCAGGTTACCGCAAAATTGTACGATTGTGTGAACCCTACTTTGTTTCCTAGCTAGTCGACCATTTGATAGCGTCCCTCGCGGAACTCTAAAGGCAACTTTCGATGGCCTTCCCGGAGGAGTACTGGGACTGCCACGGGTGTGGGGACTGGGGAGAGAGCCATAACAATCGTCTGGTCACATATTTAGATCGTTTGGCAATTAGTTCGTCCGAGCTAGCTATGAATTTCCAGATAGCTAGAGAACTGGAAATATAACAACTCAAGTAGCTAGCTAGGCCCAGTAACTTATGGAGGACTAATTAATTCCATTATCACACAGGATCAATCTTGGCTAATTAATTCCAGTCAAGTCTTCTCTTGAGATTTGAAAATGCCCTGGTACGTACTGTCGTAAAGTATACTCCTAGTATAGTGGAGTAGTAGTACTACAATTAAGATCAGTGCTATATATAGTAGTGAGTATTCACCACCAAGACTTGCCCACAAACAACAATGGAATCAACAGTCTAGTCTTTTTTCAGGAGTATTTTTGATCCGCAAGTAAATAAATAAATATATATATATTCTAGTCTGGGAGTGGAGTGGAGTCGTACATTTGATTTTTGGTGGTGGCAACGACTACCTTTTCTGATGCACATGCCAAGAATTCCCATACAAGAAACGAAATCGATCCATCGCATTATAATTTCCGATAAAGTTATTATTATTATTACTATTATGATTTTTACCCCTGTTATAAGAGCAAGTGAAATGGTGTAAAAATGGCTCAAGTCGATGGTCGTCATTTGTGCCGCTTCATCAAACTCAACAACCGATTTCAAACGACATTGCACCATTACACCATTGATGAAAGTTAGTTTTTTTTTTTTTAACTAGTCCGATGGTGGAATATATATATTGGAAAAGTTGACCAAAACCATACCACTAAGTCCTTCATACGTACGATTAGGAATAATTAGGACCCAAAAAATTTCTTCTGATTTGGCCTGATTTAGATCAAGCAAGGACATTTGGATGAATTTTGCCTCATATATGAGTTGTTCACCAAAGATTGATGCCGTGTGATTCCAGTTAGAATTTTTTTCCTGTTTTTTTTCCTCCGGTTACTAGGGGTATGTAGGAAAATACAAGTATTAGAATTACATCAAACTGGAAGGTATGTAGGAAAATACAAGTATTAGAATTATATCAAACTGGAAACAAATACAAGGGGAATAAAGCAGGTCGGGAAATTTGAACTCCTGACCTTCTAGTGAGATGTAAGAGTCCTAATCAACTGAGCTAGTCTCGATTCGTTGAAAACCTACTACCATAGTAGAGTACCATTTAATCTGCTACGTGGCCTAACCGATATTTCAGGACCACCTAACCTCAATCATGTAAAAGAAACGGTGTGTTCTTTAATTTGGTAACAACTAGTAGTACTTTTCTGCCCCGGCTTGGACGTTTAACAGTGGAATCAAGACCAAAAAAATGGTATGGTCCGGATTCGAATCGTTAGGAGAGGAATCATCAATCAATAAATGAAAGGGCTTGTCCCGATGAGATTTGGCCGAGTAAACTAACCCGAGACAGCAACTGAGAGGTTTGTCTTTGAAGACGTCGCAAGGTCGAATTCAGAAAGGCCAAATGTTCCAAACCTTTTATGATCACTGGGGATTTGTCAGGTTGTTAACTTTAAGATCCCGGAATTAGTCGAGATGCGTTCAAGCTGGTCCTAGACGTCCGGTCATTACAAAGTTCTGGGACTAGGGAGTAATAAATATAAGTTCACCTGTAGTTTAACATAACAGAGAGAGGAAAGTTTCTTCTCTCTTTAAATATGAAAGGGGAATTTGAAATCGGTTTTAACTAGTGCTTGTTTACTTTTGGAAGTCTTGAAGCTAGGCCTCCAAGTTTGATTCTGAATCAAACACTTTTTCCTTTTTTTTAAAAGTTGCCTAACTCCATCAACACGCTTTGTTCTTCAACTGAGAAAACAAACGTTCAACGAACAAGTGTGTTTCAGACTTGAATGACTTTTTCCCATAGTTGACAAAAGCAACAAATAGTTGAGTATGGCATAATATTCTACTTTGTTTGGTTTAGTCTAAGTTTGTACTCAACAACAAGTGTGATGATTGTCTTGGGGTTTGTCATTGTATTTCAATTATGAATCGATGTGGGATATCATTACTCTTTCTATCCCCTTTTAAATGTCCTCTACGGAAATTTGTGTATTTACAAACTCCAAGAAAATATATTTTTTACGCCAAATTAAAGTAGTGAATAGTGAATACTTTAATTTGGGGTACAAAAATATAGAAATATACAAAAATATAGAAATATATTTTTGAGGGGTTTGAAAATGCACGGATTCCTGTAGGGGATATTTAAAATGGAACGGTATACTCACATTTTGACTATCATGGAGTTTGAACTCTCAAAGAGAGTACAGACCATTTAAAAAAATAAAAAAAGGAGAGTGTAAACTATATGCTTGGTTATTGGCTTTTAATACTTATGCTATATGCTTGGATAATGACATTGTAGAAGGAAAGATAAAAATATCAAGAACGAGAAATAAAAGTGGGGGGAAAAAAATTAAATTCAGATTTCGGGTTTTACTTTTGCTTGTGAGAATTATTTGAAGAAAATGGAAAAGCTTTCATCATAAAAAGAAAATAAAAGTTCCTAATTTGATCCCCTGTTTAATATGGTGCTGTAGAATTATTGTTCACCAACTGCTTGTTAAAATTCCGTCCCATCTTTCCAGTTTTATGTATATCAGTAGAACCTTTTTCCTTGCTTATATTTGGTGTTTACAAACACATGCTATGTTGTCCTTTTTTTTTTTATAACTCATGGTGTTTGGGCTGCTTATGTTTAATCAACTAATTCCCACGGACCAATCCCACCGTCCACAAGCATGAGTCATTTAAATCCTCCTTAGGGACTGGCCCCCACAAAAGTTGTTAGTATTTTGTTGGACATAATCTATGTATACGGTAGGCAGGACGTAATCCGTTGTGTTAGTGTTCAAAGAAGCAAAAACATTAATTGCCTGGGAAAGTCATCATACTCAGCTTCTCCGCATCTCCTGCGGTTGGCCAATCTCTTGCCAAAACTATTTTTGCCGCCTCACCGAGCATGGCTGTGCTCTATAGTTATAATTCACATGTTGGTTGTGCATAAAATACGGCTGGACTTCAGTCGGAGCAATACTTCGAAATGGCACTGCTGCTGGCCACAGTTCAACTTTGTCCTTGCCAATATGGCTAAAACTACGCGAGATGCACTTAGCTCAGCTCATCTCAACTAGAATTTCATAGGAGAACCAGGGGTTGGCCTCTTAGTACCTCACCTCAGCTAGTGTTTTTTACTGGGGGTGATGCCTGTTTCTTAGTCTAATTGATGATAGTTGTAGTTTCCCCTACTATATCCTGCAAAATTGATTAAAGCAATCTGAATAGGGATACCACCAACTCTTTAATCTGTAAGTTCTTCAGATTGCCATAATATTTGTTAATTGGTAGCTGCATTATGAGTCTATCTTACATGCGGTCAACTATCCAAGTATGCCTTACGGACTCGAATGCATTGAAAGATGTAAGATATCCATTTTCCCTTCTTTAACTGCAGTTTTCCCTCTGTAAACTGGTTATCATTCTGAGATTGGCTTCATACAGGAAAAGAACATGAAAGATTATCGCAAACTTATGGTTAGTTGATGATCCATCACCCACACAAAGGCGTGATTATCTATTCAAATCCCCTCCCCAGACGAGCTTTTAGATATTTTTGCGCGTTCCTGTAGCCTTGACACTAAAATTAGATCAGTCCAATACTTAGATGCATACCCAACATCCGTGCCTGAGTCACAGAGAGTACTGGAACTTGTGTACGATAGTATTGTAGTAAGTGTAACCTTACCGCACAACTAAATGTCGTTATATGCAGAAGTTTGTGCCCACCTGTTGATTGTCTCCAAGACGAATATTATTTTCAAAAAGAATTTCTGATCAGTAATTAGACAAAGGAGCAACCCTGTTATAAGTGCAACAAAATAAGGTTTTCACCTATTCTAAGGATTAATATACACATACACTCAAACAGACATACTATTCAATGCATCCTAAAGCTGTATGTCTTCTTTCCTGATAAAAAACAAAAATTATACCTGTCAAGTCAAGCCGCACCCATGTCCAACTAAGATGCATGGACACGTCTATCGGCCTCAAGTATCCAAGTCCAACACTTGTCGGATACGGACACGACACTCCTTGACACACGTCAAACACGCCAAATTAAGTGTCTAGTTTCTAATTGTAGTACTTGTTTTACTGAGATTTGGGAACACTCTAGGCACACGTGGAGGACACGACAGAAATTGTGATGTGTAAAACTTGGTCCATAGTTCAAAATTTCAATCGATGAAAAGAATACTTGCGCAGCAATCATTGTTTTGTATCTTTGAAAAGGCAATAATTTTGTGTGTTTTATCTTTTCTTGGGTAAATTTTTTTTTTTTTTTGGGAAAATTGTGTGTTTTATCTTCATTGGATAGAAATAATGATTTTCATCTCCAACATAAATTCGTAAGATATCTCTACAAGACTACAACGCAAAAATATTACGTTTTATTCAGCGCGTCAATAATTTTGTGTGTTTTATCTTCATTGGATAGAAATGATGACTTTCATCTCCAACATAAATTTGTGAGATACCGCTGCAAGACTACAATGCAAAAATATACGTTTTATTCAGTGCGTCCACAACGTGTCCCTGTCCTAATTTATGAAGAAATGACATATCCACGTGTGCGTATCGTGTCGTGTCCATATCTGTATCCATGCTTCTTAGGTGTCCAGTGTGTGATGTTATGTCGTGTCATGTCTGTATTGGGTGCTTTTGGCCTTCCACTTTGAAATTCTCTCTTTAGCGCCATACCCATAGGTTTTTAGGCTCATATTTCGTTTGGGACCTTTGGGTCTTTACTTGTGTAGTGTCACTGCAAGCATGGTTTGTTATTCATGAAAATCTGATTGGTTGTTGAATTTGGTGCAAATACCTAATGTTCCTAATTTGATCCCCTGTTTAATATGGTGCTGCAGAATTAATAATGATCACCAACTGCTTGTTAAAATTCCGACCCCTCTCTTCCTTACTTATGTTTGGTGTGTACAAATACATTCTAGGTTGTCCCTTTTTTTTATAACTCATGGTGTCTGTGCCACTTACGTCTAATCAAGTAATTTCTACTGACCAATCCAACCGTCCATAAACAGGAGTCATTAAAAGCTAAGACAAATTCTCCTTAGGGACTGATCCCACAATAGTTGATAGCATTTTATCAGACATAATTAGTGTATACGGTAGGCAGCCTGGCTATCAAAGTTTTATTGGAGGTAATCCGTTCTGTTAAATTTCAAAGAAGCAAAAACATTGCCTGGCAAAGTCATCAAACTCAGCTTATCCGCATCTCCCGTGGTTGGCCAATCTCCTGCCAAAACTATTTTCGCAACCTTACTGAGCATGGCTGTGCTCTATAGTTGTAATTAACATGTTGGTTGTGCATAAAACATGTCTGGACTTCTTCGAAGCAATATTTCGAAATGGCACTGCTGCTGGCCACAGTTCAACTTTGGTCGTGCCAATATGGCTAAAACTATACGAGATGCTCTTAGCAACTCATCTCAACTAGAATTTCATAGAACTTATATTTAGCTGATCCATCACCCACGCAAAGGAGAGATTATCTATTCCCCTCCCCCTTTCCGAATAAGAGATTGTCTTCAAGGAATTCTTAGTCACAATCTGATTGCATATTCTGATTACTAAGCACTAACACCCATGTTATCAATATATGCAGCCATTGGCATGAATGTCTGCTCAAAGGAAATTTTTACTCTTTTCAGACCAAGGTTGAAGAATATAAGATATCATAATTTTCCTCGTTAACTGTTTTTGTCATATGGCAAGAAAAAATGGAGCAAAATTGCAGACATAGAGCAAGGGCACCTTGAGCTCTTCAACAGAATCGTGCAATCAGGATGAAGAAAACCAGTTGATCATTGCATTTGCTCAAAAAAGCAGCCTGTTTCTGAACATCAAGTGCAGTTGTATCATGGGATCCTTGTGGAACCGAGTCTACTTCCTGAAGATGTTTATTTCCAAAGGTTCTACACTTTTACAGTTGAATCCACAGCTTGCCCAATTTCGTCAATGATAATGAAAACAACCTCAAATTCACCTAGACTAGAAGAGCGTGGGCTCACATCAAAGTTTCCAAATCTGAATTCGTGATGACTAAAATTCGTGAAGTTGCGATTGTCACATCTCAAAGGGCTCATGAGTGGATTACTGCATAAGCCAAACAGTTTTTTGAAGCTGCAATATGCAAAGTGAAGATAACAATGGTTTCTTCATGTTATTGTTTTCAGATGGTAATCACAAAGAAGGTTTGCACAAATTTTCTTTTCCCTCTATTATCCACGTTTTCACAATATACTTACTTTTGGGGTGAGAGTCTAAACTTTTGTTTATTGCGGTGTGAAACTTATTTGAAAGATCTTGAATATGAGGATCCTAATACAAGGCATTGTTGGCTAAAATTAAATGGGATGAAATTGTCTTTTGGTAATCTTCTTATTGCCTTTGACTGAATCATCTCACTTAATTAATGAGCATCTTATACTAATACGTTTTTTGAAACAACTGAAGTGACAGAACAACTCCTGAATATTAGTGGAACTTATGTTATATGGATCCTCCCAAGTATGAAGTCCCCTTGTTGGTCGCTCGATATTAGAATAAGGATATGGGATCCGTGTTAGACATGTTTAGTTGGACAATAACTAAGCAAGCATAGATTGTGATTCGAATTCCTCACGAGCTATGCATAGAACTCCTATAATATGCATGATGGAGTCTTAGACAACTAGCAAACGTCATTTAATCTGGCAAACGAAAACTATATAAAACGTATTTTAGATATTGTTGCGTGTTACTGTATCCTTGGTATTAAAATTAGATGAATGATGAATCCAATACTTGGACACGTACCCGTACCCGAGTCCATGTGACAGAGTACTGGAACTCATGTAAGATTAATTTTGCCACGGCTATAATTGCAACACACCAGGTGGTAACTAAGCAATGGTAAGATAGTATTGCAGTAAGTGTAACATTACTGCACTACTCAACGTTACTATATGCGTAAGTTTTTGTCCACCTGTTGATTGTCTCCAATACAAGTACGAAATTAAAAAGAACTTCTGATAGCAATTAGACAAAGGAGCAACCCTGCTGATACAAATGTAAAGCTTGTGTTAATGGCAGTAAGTGTACTACTTCATGTTACTAACTAACTGTCACCAGAAGTTTTGGCATAACAGTTCATTGTCTCCACTAGTATAAAACCAAAATACATCTTTTGAAAAGGATCAACCCTCTTGATGAAAACTTCAAGCCTTGTGTTGCTCCATCTATGAGAGTTGCAACGAGTAAAGAGGGCCTTACATGGAATTGAACATGTGAAAGTTCAAGTACTCATGAAGATAAAAATCACCAAAATGGAGGAAAGCAAGGAGAAGAGGATGTTACCAAAAGGGTCAATAGTCCCACTCTTGGATGTGACCTGGTTTTCTGCAAAATTATATCACACACCACACATATTACACTAGAAAATGACCAAAAACGAAATAAAGATCAAACTGCAACTTTGGTATGGAAAGGAGCACTTACTACACTCTCTAGGATGGCAAATGCACCTCAATCCGACTCCACAGTTTCCATTAGGCTTTTGACACTCATCACAGATATTCGGTACATGGTCCGGAACATCGTAAGAAATTCTTGTACCTAGCTCGTATCCTTCTCCGAGTTTTTCAACTACCGACGAATTTCTGTACACTCGATTATAGCGCAAGGTACTCAAATCTTTTGGATATGCTATTGATGAAGGGAAGAAGGTGAGTGTGAGAATGAGAAGGTAAAGAAGGTGGACTAGTTTCTCAAAGCTGTGCATTTTCTCCTTCTCCTTAGCTTGTTTTGATTTTCAATTGTGAAGAGAAGGGTGGTGGCTTGTGTGAGAAGAGGGATGGAAGGATGAAAAGGTAGTAAAGAGAGAATTTGCTTTTTATCCATATATTTAGTTTTCTTCTGGTGTTATCTTTTACTGGGTACCCAATTGAAGAATTTTACTTTCCATATCTAAAAAAGTTCCCCCCTTTTGAAATTCTCATTCTCCAGTGGACTTCCAATTCCTTGAAACCACTTTTCTCAAAGGAATTTTTATTTCTTGTGGTTTTTCCCATTGGTGACTGTTTTTCTGTGTCTTCTTCTAGCCATTTTTTCTTGGGTTTTTTTCTCTGCTTTCTGACCTATGAAAGTTGCAGACGCAGCAGACCACTACCTCTCACAAGTTACTCCATTTGTCTAAATTATCAGCTTGAAAGTGGAAAAGGCAAAGCAATCTTAGAGATTCTCAACTATCATTTGAGAAAATTCTAAGTGGCAGACAAGGCTGTTGGCATGGGCCTCCAGGCCGTGATTGAGGATGATATTACTCTTTTAAATCACCTAGAGTGTTGGATTAGGTGAAGCAAATCAAAAGAAAATTTATCGTCTTTAGTTTGATTTTCTAAATTTGTTGGACAGATGTACAAATATCATGCACAATTACATAGAACTCGACAATCATCAATGTGAAAAAGTCCAACAACTCATTCATAACCATCCCACCGCTCACTTGCAGGGGTCCCAATTAAAACTTTCGCTCCGTTTGAAGAGATAATCAAATCTTGCAAGCATTAATCCGGTACGGGTTGTGACATACTGGGAAAGATCAAAGATGTCATGAGAGTTTGATAGTGGGAGGATGGGAGAGGGTCAAAAGGCAGAGAATATTTCTGGGCTTGGTTTTGGGTCGGTGAGTGAGTTGGACTTTGAGGCCTTTCATTTTGGCCCATTAAACTGAGCGCACGGAAGAGTAGCCTACACAATTTGTTCAACATTTTGGCTCTGTTAGATAACACTGCTTCTTTTCTATTTGCTGAAATCAGTTTCTATTTTTTTTTTACTTTTTCTCAAAAAAAAAAAAGTGACGTCGACCAAAATACAATTGTACAAAGAGGCATGATTCTCTATTTAGCTTAGTTAGAAAAAAGGATTCATACATACATATGCCCGCAAGGCACATTGAGGAGCCAGGGTGCCGAGGAGCCTAGACACATTGACGCTCTAAGGTGCCCAGGAGCCTAGACGATGAAACGCAAGGCGAGGCACGGCCCCTCACTGAAGGGAGTTGTAGAAACTAAGTACGATATACTACATCAAGTAACCAAATCATCCAGCCTCTTCAAACAATAACATAACTCCTCCAATAACATCAACAATTTTTTTTTTTTTTTTGATAGGCAATAACATCAACAAATTAAGGACTGAGCTTGTTGGCAGTGGAAGGAGGAAATTGAACGGGTGAAAATGGTTATTTTACAGCATGCCGAACAACATTCGGTTTCGTTCACATTGTAGATCTCGTCAAAACTTCTAACTGTGGTTTTGTTAATTGGATTCCAATAAAAATGGGATCGAAACACAAAAGCAAATTGAAATTGGGTTCTGTACACACTGATTGGAACCTAATTAATAAATTCAGTCCTTGGTTATTTTGTATTTCGTCACATATTTATTGGTATCCATACTATCCGATTACCATGATTTAAAAACCAATTAAGCATTTCATCGAGATCTACAATGCAAATATGGAAAGAGAGAAGAAAGAGGAAAAAGTAACATCAACCAGGTTTTTGCTGAGCCAGAGCCCAGAGGTGGTGAACCGGAGCGATAACAAGCTTTTTGTCCCGGCTTTTCGGGTTCGAGTCATAACATCAACCCCTCAACAGATTCTCATTCATTGCATAATGGATAAAAAGACTTTGATACAAAGCTTATTCATGGTTATATAGCCACTCACCTTCATAGCACCATCAGTACAGATCAGACTATAATTATGCAAGAAAACACTTCCAACTTACCTTAAAATAAGTCTCTCACACACACACACATTTAAGATAACATTAATTGGGAACCTATATAACATAGTTTTGAGTAGAAATCCTGGATATTAAGCAGGTGGCTTGAGAAGAACAGCTGCTGGCTTGAGAAGAACAGAAGGGAAATCAAGCACCACAATCTTGTCAATCACGGTTGAAAATGTGCCTGAGAATTCCAGATGTTTTGGGTGGCCAAGAAAAGCAGTGAAGTCTTCCTTGCTTTTGAAGGTCATCAAGAAAGCATGGGTGAAGCCTTGGGTTAGCATCTCATGGCTTTCAATGTCCTGTCCCCTGTTCACAAAGGTACGTAATCTCATCCCTTAGATGGAATGGGTATGTGCTTAAGGCTTGTTTGGAAGTAGCTTTAGTGCTGGTCCGGAAATCCGGTTATCGAAAAAAAATGTTTAAAGGAGATGGAAGTTTAAAATGTCCACTAGAAATGATTATCATGGAAAAAAGAACCCTTTTGAAGAAGAGATTCAATAATTTAGACTAAATTGAAACAAGGATGAGTAGGGGAAGTCCAAATTCCATTAGATCTATTTATTCAAATAAAATACAGTAAATAAAAACTAAAGCCCTCCCTCCCAAATTAGAGATACTTACCACTCAAAGGCCTTGACCTCATCAACTTCAGAAACCATCTTCTCCATCCCTTTCAAAAGCTCTTCCACCACCACTCCTTCCTTGAACTTTGCCACCACCAAGTGCTTGAACTCTTCCATTCTCACTCCTCCCCAACTCCCTCACCAAATCCCCTAATTTATAACCATTTACTATTTCACTTCCATTATTTGCATGTCAAATTGTACAGTTCCCATTTTCGAACTCTGTGTGTACCATGTTGTCACCAGTCCCAACTTTTACTAGACAAAAATCTGCAAATATATAAGAGATGTTTCCACCGGCCAACAACTTTTTGATTTTATCCTTATTTATTTATTTTTTTTGAATTTATTAATTTTGCGGCAAGTTTATATGTATTCGTCTAGACGAAAAGACTAACAAATGCAAAAAAAAAAAATTTAAATAAAGATAAAATCAAAAAATTGTAGTACGTCCATAACTTGTCGGCAAGTAGAAACACCCAATATTTCGAATGGCTACAATAGGTACAACAGCACTAGGACTGAGGCCCACGAGTCTACCAATTCATCGGCCCACCACACGGGCCTGAACCTGTCCAAACCCGAGTAATTATTCAGTGGTCTTATAGCACTTCCATGCATGTCCCAACACATTTAATTCATCACATATTTTCATGGGCCTTCATACTAAGTGTCACACTTTCATAGAGTTTATACACTTAGTACGGAGGCCCACAGAATTATGTAGTAGATAAAGATGTTGAGTCTTCACGTGGCGGGATGCCATGAAACAGCAGCCTGCAAAGTTATGCAGAGCAGTCGATCCAGTCGTTCATCTCAACAATCGACGGCTCAAATCTTAACCGAGCAATGGACGATTTAGATTTATATGTATTCAGATTCGATCCAAGTCATCCGTACTAAGATAAACGGCTGGATCAACTGCTCAGCAGCATCCTCTGATCCCGATGCCTAAGACCAGCAAATAATTTCATATTATTTTTTTGAACTGACCCCACTGTCCTGTTGCGTTGGACCTTTTTTCTCATTTCACACGTATGGGGTCCTTGTCTTAGCCATGTTGTCTGCCCTTATTTCCAAGGGCACTTTTTTTTTTTGATCAGATCAAGGGCACTTTCATTGCATCAAAGACCCCTCTTTTTCGGATCAAAAAAAAAGAAAGAAAAAAAGACCCCTCTTGTTAAAGTGTGGAATGAATGGGAGGGAACTTTTCTCTTTCTAATTGCTGGATTTTTCCCCTCTGTGTTGCCCATGTGCTCCTCCTGACTTTATGCTTTTGAAGTTATATGGAAGGACATTCCATCATCACATATCTTTAAGGAATCTTCATTGGTTGATATTTCTCTCTCAACGAAGAAACC
Organism: Rhododendron vialii; assembly: GCF_030253575.1. Lineage (NCBI taxonomy): Eukaryota > Viridiplantae > Streptophyta > Magnoliopsida > Ericales > Ericaceae > Rhododendron > Rhododendron vialii. Next base: position 39,459,974 of record NC_080557.1, on the reverse strand, counting down.
ATGAGGAAAATTACAGAGTCGGTGAGCCTTTTTTGTTTGTTTTTTTCCTTTTCCTAGGAACACTAAAATAAAAACTGAAAAAAAGTAAGATTTGAGGTATAACCTAATTGACGTAATTCGCGTACGGGTGTATGAGCAAGAGCGCGAGTGCGATCGTGAAATTGTCTTTGAATCACATCTCAAACTACTAAAATTTGCGAAAGCGAAGATTGAGAACGCAAGCATAATACGAAAATTGGGGCTGAGAGCACGAAGTATTTTACAGGATTAGTATATGACTAAGGATATAAACCGTACAACTAAAGCCCTAGCATTCTTGTGCAATTGAGTTTGACAATACCATTAGGACTAGTATTAGTAATAAGTAGGAAAGTCATGAAGCCTTTGATATGAGTTTGACTATTACTCGCGTGTAACTGATTTCAATTGGACCCTTCGCTAGTGAAGATCGGATGTTTTTTTCCCCGAATCAGTATTCAACAAGTTAAAATAACATCACATATAATTTTAAAAAAAATGGTAAACCAAACACATCTTTTGCATTTTAGGTGACAAAATACTAATTATGCTCATATAGTTAATTTTCTCTTAATTAATGGGCCCAATATGATTAATCATTTTATTCGACCAATACTTTAACAAATAATGCACAACTTTTAGGGGCTTTTGATGCAGGGAGGCGTGTCGAAAAAGATGAATGCGCAAAAAAGACAATTCCAAATAAGTATGAACTAGAGTTACTCCCTCTTCGAACACACAATAATGAGAAAAACTTTCAATTTTCATTAATTCATTCAAAAATAACTCTATTTTAATGTCACCCTACAACTTATTTTATACAAAAGTGCTACACACACAATGGTTGTGTAAAACAAAACACACAACCAATCTCTAGCCGTCCATTGTTGTAATAAATGGTCACGATTCACTCAAACTCTTTCCCATAAAAGTTAGACTTTTTCTTGGAAGAGTTTGTTTAAAATCTAGACCACCTAAATACATCTGGACGGTCAGAATTACGCACACAACCAACACAACGGTTGTGCAAGTAGTATTTTTGTATTTCATACTAAAAACTTAAGACTGAAAAGGAATCAGCAAAACAGGAAGCTAAATCCTGGTGAACTCAATATTACCAAAATCAAAAGATTTGATCTCAAATCTCAATACTAGATAATAAAAGAAAACTTGCCAAAACAAATGGCACTCAAAGCGGAATATTCAGAAATAATTAATAACCAAAATAATAAAATTAAATATCTATTTCTTAAGTAATAAACAATTTTTATTCTGCATCATTCTCCCCGTCTTGAAGAAACTCATCCTCGAGTTTATACAGTTGAATACGTCGAACCTTGTCTGCATCAAGCTTGTACCTCAAATTAATTTTTCTGAACCCAAACTGTAAAGAAGAGTCTTGAAAAATAAAAGCAAAATTGTTTGTCACAACTTGCTCTAAGTACGCAATCCAAATATTCTTCTTCACAACAGATTCAGTATATTCCCAAAAAGAATCTTCAAATTGATTACCCCAACCAATTCTCACCACCTTCAAGCATGGTAACAACTTTTTTTTTCAATATTTTCTGATTTTTTTCTTTTGTAATATTCTCCACCGATTCTTCATCAAAAACTGACGGTTTACTCCAATTCACAATTGGATCTGGAATAATATTTGATGTGAATGGCTATTCAATGGTAACTTCATTCACCATTGTCCTCCCCCTCGTCTGATGATTACCAGCCAAAGGTTTGGAGATAGAAACATCATCCGACACCTCCTCCTCTTTCAGAAACCGAGGTTGAACTAGACGAAGGCGAGCTTTAATACCAACTGATGCAGCGCAACCTCTTTTTACGAAACTATTTGCAAGAAGAGATCACAAATTTGCTTATGTTAAAGATTTTCTCTTTGAAACATAAACACAAATATGTATGAACTAGAAGTACTCCCTCTTTGAACACACGATAATGAGAAACTCTCAATTTTTCTTTAATTCAAAAAACAACTTCCTAGCCCTAATGACTGCAATCTTATTATATAGTAGTAGCCTGATAAGCACCTAAGATTGCTTGATCGTGGTGCTTAAGTCCGTTAGTTAGAAGTGTTTTTAGTTATTATTTGTCGCTTTTATTCAATATTGCTCGTAAGGTAGTTTGTTAAGTATTTCAGGCAAAACGCTCTTAAAAGACGTATTTTGATTGCAAAGCCAACCCCCAAGTTAGTTTAAGTATCATCGCCCGGTGGAACTTGTGCCAAAGTGACCAAAGAACGAAGGCGAGAAGCGTCGAGCAAGCCAGTGGTCGTCGGGTGTCAAGTTCTGGAGGCAAGCTTTCCTTTATGAAGATAAGCTCCGCGTATCAATACGGATTAAGGGCCGTATCGATACGCGTTGGTTGATTGGGCAGGCAGAGAGTTCCGTATCGATACGGCCATAAACCGTATCGATACGGGAGCGTTATGGGGAAATTGGTCTCTTCAGCTTAGCGATGTGGTATCGATACTTTGCATAATCTGTATCGATACGGGAAGCTCTCGGCCAGATATTTTGTTACTTTTTGGACTTTTCATTTATGGAATACTTGCCTTTAATAGTATGTTTCTTAGATATTTGATGAGAGAGAAACCCATTGTGTATAAATAGGGGCTTCATCTCTCTCTCTTGGTAGCTAGCACATTATTAACTTTAGTTTTTCCTCCATTAATGTTCTTTTAAGCTTTTCAAGAGTAATTTCCATAGAACTCAAGTAAGTTTGTTCTCGTTTGTTAATTTCTCGTTAATTAAAGTTGTTCGTACGACTTGGATCCTTTATAATATCAAGTTTGTTTTCGTTTTTATCGGTTAAAAATCATGTCTCATTTTTATGCTTTCTTTTATGCCTTAGCTATGTGTGAGTAGTCGATAGGCCAAGTCTCGGGGTAATCTTTCCCGAGTACTTAGGTGGTTACTTGGTTCTCAAGTCCTCAAGCTTAAAATCATGAATTTCGGAATAGAGCTTAACTTGCATCTTTGGTCTAAACAAGGGGTGTTAACTCCTTGGTAAAATGTTTAGCCAAGCGGTCTTGGCAAAAAGCTTACCGAGGGCTCGTGGCCTCCTATGTGTTCAACAAATATTAAAAACAAGTTGGTTCGTCTCCGTTTAATCACATCTTTCGTTAAATGAAGTCATTAAAGCTAAATTCTCCGGGCGTGAGCACGCGGTCGTGACTCTCGCCTGAGTTGTAATCGAGAACCGGTAACGGCTTAAGTCAATGGTTAGATGATCCCTAGACTTGCCTCTTTTAGTTTATTAAGCATTTTTCTAGTCTTTTACCTTGGCACTTTTCTCCGTTTCAAAGCATCACCAAGTTGGCCGTCTTGAACGCTGCATTCTGCCATTTAAAACCTTCAATCCGATTAAGCTATCTAGCGAATTCTCTGTGGGTACGATCCCGGACTTTCCGATTATTATGCTACTGACGACCTAGCCCTACGCTTGGGGTTTTTCTTAACCTTATTTGAAGGCGAGGTTGGAAGGCTAAGCATAGCCACCGTAGAATTAAAAAAGGAATAAAAATATTAGAAAGCAACCCTAATTCTTGTAAAACAAGAAAATATAAAATAGGAAACTGACTCAACCTAAATTAAAAAACTAAATAATTCTATGTTAACAATCCTAAATTATAAGATTCCTAACAAAATACTAAAACTAAAACTGTAAAATAAAATACTAAGAAATTACTATTTATCTAAAATCTAATCTGCATCATTCTCCCCGGCTTTGATACCAACTGATGCAGGGAGGCGTGTCGAAAAAGATGAATGCGCAACAAGGACAATCACAATAAGTATAAATTAGAGGTACTCTCTCTTCGAACACACAATAATGAGAAAAACTCTCAATTTTCATTAATTCATTCAAAAACAACTCTATTTTAATGTCACCCTACAACTTATTTTATACTAAAAACCTAATACCGAAAAGGAATCAGCAAAACAGAAAACTGAATCCTGGTGAACTCAATATTACCAAAATCAAAAGATTTGATCTCAAATCTCAATACTAGATAATAAAAGAAAATTTGCCAAAACAAATGACACTCAAAGCGGAATATTCATAAATAATTAATAACCAAAATAATAAAACTAAATATCTATTTCTTAAATAATAAACAATTTTCATTCTGCATCTGCTTCTCTTTAGCAAAATTTTTGGGACTTTGGAGGCTTTAGGTGCCTTTGCTCATGGCCGATGCTGTCTATATCTCTTTCTCTAAAGAATTATAGAGCCCCTGGGTTTTTAGAATTAAGGTGTGTTTTACTAACTAAAATAACTATTTATTTTTTGAATTAAAAATAATATATTATGAGAGAATGATTTGTCTTATAAAGCAAACAAAAAGTATTTAATAAATAAAATTTTTAGAAAATCTTAGCGAAACGCGGCCATAATTGCCTACCATAATAGTGTTTTCTTTACCGATTGTTCTATTCAAAAGCCAGAAATAGTCCCCAACGGGATGTAAAGCCCAATCTCACGTCAAATATGATCAACTGAAAATACTCTATGGTTAAAATGTTAAATCCTCTTATAAAGTTGAAAGTTGAAAGTTGAAACAATAACAACCGAGGGACCAATGAGAGGTTGTTTCACTGCTTGCAAACTTGGACTTAGTTGGAGAAAGCTCGGGCTTAAGTCTTCTCTGTAGCCCCTCGTTACGGGCTATGCGACAGAGTCAGGATTTTACGAACACGAGGGCTGAATTATGAACAACAAAATTGTGAAATTTCAAAGTTCGAAAATCTAATAGTTTGTTGGTTTGGGCTTTAAGAGAGATTTTCTAGGTAATGAATAGAGAGACCAATGAAGAGAAATAAAAATAATAATTTAAGAAAAAACTGAATGGAAACCGTGTGCAAAGAGAGGAGTTGGGCTTTGGGACTCAAAATGAACTCAGTGAATTAACACCTTGCAACACACAAATTCGAGTCTTGCAATAAAGAAGACGAAAAAGATGCACAAAATAATATTTTTTATTGATTTTGAATTGAAAGGGGTACAATTATCTAATAAATGCTCTTTAAATAAGAAACGGTCCATTTACCATCCGCCCATTAGGCTGACGATGCCTTTTTCACATGTCATGTTTTTACTTTGTTGACTGTACTTCTAGTTTCAAATGTCAGAGGTCCCTAGCACTTTTACTGAATGCCTATTTTACCCTTAGAAATCCATGACTATTTTTTGGCCTGTGCACTTGGGAATTCACGCCCCCGTAATGTTTTTACTTTTTGGGATTTTTTCTTCTACTCTTTTGTACCGACTATGTTTCAACCAGCAAAAAAAAAAAATTAAACGTTTTTTCCATCTCGTTCATAATAATCAACAAATTTTGGTATTTTATCATCTCGATCACACTGCAGTAATTTTACTCACAAACTCATCTACAATTTATTCACTACAAGAAATAACTTGACATTTGTCAATAAGTTATTCATTACCAAAAAAATCTAACAACTTGATTGCTACAATTTTTTTCTCAAAACTTATTTATTAGTGGAAACACCCTTATTCAAAAAAAAAATCGTATTTTAAAATTTTGCGTCAAACTTTTGTGAATTTGATTTGTCTCGATGAGGAAAATCGAAAAATAAAAATATGACTTATATCCTCTCTTTTTTTTGGAAATATCTAAGATTTAGTCCAAAAGAAGGGCATTTGGGGCTAAATTTTGTAAAATTTGAAAATTTTCTTCTCGAGACGAATCAATAATCTACAAAAACTTGACTTAAAACTAACAAATGCGGAAAAAAAAATTGGATGAGGACAAAACAAGAAGGCAAGTTGTACTCGCTCTGTCCCTTTTTTAGAGTCCAGTATTTCATTTTGGAATGTCCCTTAATAAATGTCCATTTTGTAAAGTTAGTGAGTAAAAATTGGTGCATTGTCTATTTTGTCCCTAAAAGTAGATTCCATTTTGAAAAGTTAGTGAGTAAAAGTATAATGATGATGAGTAAGTAGGGAAAGTGGAGGAAAAAATTGATATGAAAGGCATAAAGATGATGTTTTTTTAATAAGTTGGAGTTACGAAGCAGAACACTTAAAAATGGACGAAGGGAGTAATTTTTTTTAGGACACTAGGCCAGATTACGTACTTCTTGCTTTGTGGGGTAACGTTGGGGATCCCCGATAATAATTCGATCAGTTCATAAGTTTTAAATTATTTTCTAAGTGGCCTCGTAAAAAATTTGTTACATTTGGATAATTGAAAGTAGTTGATCCAATTTTTCAATAGTTAGGTATTGTACTCCTTAGTTTTTTGTGCTTTTTGGTGTTCTTATTCAATTTTCTTTTTTTTTGCATTTATTAGTTTTGCATCAAATTTTTGTGGTTTATTGATTTGTCTCGACACACGAGACAAATCGGAAGAATAAAAAAGTGGAGTATGAATTTTACTCAAGGTTTTTTTAAAATATCCAAGAAAAACTCAAATATTCAGTTTTTTTCGGAATAGTCTGGTGCGCAGAGTCTCTAATAAAAAATTTCGTTCTATCTCTCTTCATTGATTATTTCAAAAAACCTCCCTCAAAATTCAACCGAACAAGCCCTGTGTTTTTTTATTCTTTTCTTCGATCTAATAATAGTTATTGAAGACGGTGGGTATAATTGGGTTCAGTGCTTTTTATTTCTTATTGTTAAACTAGATAGGATTAATTGTTTGGGTTGATGTCTCGATGAAAAAATTCTATAAGGTTCAGGAAAATCATATAAAACAATGCTAAAGACATTAAAAATATTAAAAATCCATCTCTTACATGAATAACTTTATATTTTTATTTATTAAATGAATAATTAATTCTCAAAATTTTGCATGAATTTGATAAACATTTAAGAAAACACAGTAGATAAACAAATGTGGCAAATTTGGTGAGGGAGCTTGGGGAACCGAAAGACATCAGAAAAAATAATTATTCTACCATTACACCTAAACACACAAACACTTAAACAACCATACTCATAATAGGGGTGGAGCCCACATATACTACATACTCAGCGTGAATGGGACCCACTCCTATTATAAGTGTGGATGTTTGACTGATTATATATTTGGGTGTGGTGTTAGAATTATCAGAAAAATATATGAAAATCATTTTTTGGAGTGAAGGGGTGAAGGCCCACTTTAGACTGGGGAAAATGGTGGTAGGGTTAATTTTGTCAATTCCCTTCCCAACAGCCATCACTTCGGCAGAGGGGAGAGAAACGTTGCATGTTTGCATTGAGATTGCAGTAAATGACTGTCCTCACTTCCCTTTTAAGCGCGTGAAAAGCACCACGGAATCTTTATAGTCAGCCTATAAGGCTGATTTTAGATTTTGCCAATAAGAAAAGAAAAAATCCTCTGGTTCAATCCCCAGAATTACTAGCGTTTTAACGGCTTGAATAATCGCCCGAACAGTAACTTTCTTTGAATCTTCAAGTTGAATGAACCGAAGAACAAAGTTTGAAGATGACTTGAACTTTGGAGTTTGATCCTTAAAATCTCAAAATGTTTTGGTTTGTTGAGTGATTTGAGTTACTGAACGATTTGATGTGGTGGACTTGCAAAGAAATTGACACGGTTTTTGGCATTTGATGATTCTCTACAGGATGTTGAGGAATACTTGAGTTCTTGAAGAGTGCTTGAGAGCTCTGAAGAATGCCAAGCAAAAATGTGTGTTCTCTCCCTTATATGAGCCTCTATTTATAAGCTCCAGGACAGAAGAACTAAGTATGGGAAGATTTTATAATAAGATCTTTGATTGGTTTGATTTAATTTGATTGACTTGATTGATTGACTTAATTTGATTTGATTTGATTTGATCTTGATCCTATTTCATTTCCTATGTAAGAGGGTGTTTCACTAACCCTTCTTTTTATACTTCTTATTAGGGAATGATTTTAATTTAAAAAAGAAATAATATATTTATTATTTGACTCTTTTTTTAGGATTTATTTGAAGTGGGTCTACACTTTTGGGCTTGTATACCTTAACCCATTTGGCCAATCAAGCTTGCCCAACTCTTTAATCTGTTAGGCTAATTAATTTAGCCCAACTTATTTTAGTCTTCACTGTATCTCAAATGGATTGAGCTATAGAAATTTGTTGGGTCCAATATTTATTCGAGTGCTTTGACCAATCTTGACTTTAAGTAATGAAGACAATTTATCCCAATTGATCGGACGGCGATTAAATCATGCCGAAATTTTAGTGTCTGCACACCTAATACAAAACAAGATATCTAAGTTCTCTTAACCTACAAAAAAAAAAAAAAACACCTAATATTTATACTAAATTTAAAAAAAACTGGAACTACGTGGGGGCCTTAGCCCTCTTATTGGGGCTAAACATACGCGAACACATTCCACATGTGATGAAACTTAAGCTGCGGTCGCGACATATGTTCGGTAGGTTCCTCTACCGTGATGTAAAGGGACAATATTCACTGGCGGGCGAAAGTGACGGAGCGCTATACGTGCAGAAGACTGGCATTATCATGTCTGCTCTGCTCCCTCTGAAATACAGTAAGCAAATCTGGGCGTGTAGAGTAGCCGAGAACCAGGACAGCACGCTATAAAGGATATGGCTACAGTTTTCAAGTGTTGGCTCTGGAGCCAAGACCCAGTAGCATTTTGAAAGGTCAAAAAGAAAACGAAAACTCCACTGTACGTCTCCGAATTTGTATCAAGAACTCCCCCAAGCGGCAAAGCTAAGCGCTAATGCTAAAGAAACCGATGAGGCATACCAACGGAAGCCACCGACGGCCGTGCGGGGCCAACTTCGGCCATAAAATGGCTTATTCAAGCAGTTCAAAAAAGTTTTTAAAAAAAAAACCTAGTGGGTTTGCGTGAGCATCAACGACATTCGATGTGTATAGGTGCTCGATCTAAATACCCTATACGAAAAAATAGGGTGTTTGAATCAAGCACCTACACACATCGGATGCCATTGATTCTCGCGTTGCCCACTTGGTTTTTTTTAGAATTTTTGAAAAGTTCGGATCAGCCGTTCGGTGGCCGGAATAAGCCCCACGCGGCCGTCGGTGTGCCTCGTCGATTTCCGTAGCACTCTCCAAAGCTAAGACTCATATCTTTTTTTAGGATCCTAGATGGGTCCCAAGGACATACGTACACGGGATATGAACCCAAGATGGGTTCCCAACTTGATGTAGTACCATTTATGAAGTTTTCCGCAATAAATTTGTTAGGCGATCAAAACAATGTATGTACTCATAGCAGCAATGGTGACATCCCTCTCCACTGTTAGCAAATGTTATATAAAGCATTTAGTTAATTATTTAGCTTGTTCGGTGGACAAGTCTGGATTAAGGGATTTTTTTGGCTAGCCAATTGGTTTATTATTTTTGTTTTTATTCAATTTTGTTTTATATTTGTTAGTTTTTTTATTAATTTTTTGTGAATTATTGTGTCATCCTGATCAGAGAAATCTAAAAAGTTAAAAATTGCAATCGAAACCTGATTTTTTTTTAATAAAGACAAAAATAAACCAATAAGCTAATTTTTTTCGTTTATTTAGAAAAAATTATGGAGAGGCCAATTCACTCCGTCGTGCCCAAGAATGGCAATAAGGCTACTATAATAGAAAAAAAAATTGTATTTTGACTTTTTTGGATAAAAAATAAATACTGCAAATAGGTTAATCTACATATTTATATGCATTTTTTTTGGCTCATAAAAAAATGTAGGACTATCAAATTATATGTATTAAGACGTCATGCATTGGGGCCAATATGCAGGCCATTTCTAGCCCATAGGCCGAACTGTTCTTTTGTTTTTTGATGGCGGAAGGGGGCTTTGACTAGCCCAATTCTTTAGTAGTCTAATTTGCCAACAAAAGGTTTGAATAACCAAAATTTCTATTTCGTTAGGAAAATGATTTTCGCGCTTCATTTTTTACTGACGGCGCTCTATTTTTAAGGGAAAATGACGGCCTAGAACGTTTTTTGATTATTAATACCCGCCAAGGACAAGCTAAGAACATTTGTTAATTATAAAAACACGACATTGGCCGTCATGTTTCCCATTTTTAACGTGAAGTTACTAGTAATTTTATGAACAAAGTGGAGCGTCATTAGTAAGAAGAGGGGCGTGGAAATTCACTGGACATTTCTTTTTGATTGTGTTATGGAAATTATTTTGCGATCTTTGCAGTTTGATTAGAAAAAAATTGTTTTCAAAATAATCTTCGATCGAAAGCCTTACCTTATACGCAGTTAAGTTGTTCGAACACGATGAATGTTTTCAAACTTTTCATTGTTGCTGCTTTAGAAAATTGGCTCATTTTTGCACAATCTCAAAGACTAGTCACGCAATGTGTGTGCATGTGAGCTGAGTGGGAGCGCAGGAGTGTAGGTGCGAGCGCAAGCATAAAAATTTATTTCAAAAGCATCTCAAACTTCGGAAATACGCAAGAATGAAAATTGAGTTTGAGAGTGTAGACGTGGAACTATGGGAGGGAGAGTGAGAGTGAGAGTGAGTGGAGAGTGCTACTGAAATATTACATGAAATATATAGTTTGCAACAATTGGAAAAAAGGCTACATTGGGGCACTGTCACATGGTGGCCCAAAACTCCCCACCACCATATATTCATCCATGGTGATGAAGAGTGTTAAGATACTCTATGAGGACACTCCGAAAGCACCCAACAGTCGTTGAATATCTGGTTACGAGTGGTGGCGACTCTGTGAAGATTCTCGTCCATAGACTATAATGGCCTGTTTGGATGCTTCATTACGAAGGGGTGTTAGTAATACCCTTGTTTTATACCTAGTCCCACCCCCTAAGCCCTTGTTTGGCGACCTCTTTTCGTTGGGTATTATTTTACCCTGTTCTTCTGTAATAACGGCGAGTGCTGGATTCGGGGGTCTTCCCTATGGGTAGGGTTTGAGGTATTCATATCTAATCCCCCTAATACCCCTCAAAAATTGACGATATCACCCTTCCTTATCCCCTTTCTCTAGCCCCAGCTGCCGCCATTTCTGTCGCTACCCTACTTTTGGTTTCGTTTGAAGAGAGAAAAGGGTTTTGTGGCGATTAGGACCAGTTGAATCGAAAAAATTAAGTGTTCCAAATTTCAATCCATTTGAACCGGTAGAAAGATTTTAGTTTTATGATCATTTATCCTAAATTGTCATAATTAAATTTTGAATATAGGACTTTCGTTGATTAGTCTTAAGAAAGTCATACAACCAAATATTTCTTAGGGCTAACCAACGAGAGCCCCTGAAGCCAAAAATTAATTATAATCCGTTATGATAAAATGATCAGAGAAATAGTATCTTTGCATTGATTCAAACCGATTGAAAATTAGAACATTTAATTTTATAACCAACAGGTTATATATTAAAAAATATGGTTACAAAATTAAGTGCTCTAATTTTCAATCCGTTTGAACCGGTACGAAGATCCTATTTCTCTAATCATTTTATCTTAAATGGTCATAATTAATTTTTGGTTTTAAGGCTCTCGTTAGTTAGCCCTAAAAGATATTTGGTTCTACGACTTTCTTAGGGCTAATCAACGAGAGCTCTATAGTCAAAATTTAATTATGACCATTTAGAATTAAATGATCAGAAAAATAAAAATTTTCCACCCATTCAAACAAATTGAAATTTGAAAAACTTAATTTTTTTTTGCTCAACACATATTTATTCTAATAATTATAATGAAACTAACAAATTTTGTCATAAAACACTGCATAAGGGCAAAAAAGTTATTTAACAACTTTTTACATCAATCCCCCCTCCTTATACCCCCAATTAATCATCCATCCAAACCAAATACTATTTTATCCCCCATTTCTAATACATCATCCAAACCAAGTACTATTTAATACCCCCTTCATAAATGTGGGTCATCCCTTATTAACCAATACCCTCTACTATCCAATCCTCTCTTCTTACATAATACCCCCAAACTTAATCCCGCATCCAAATGAGCCCTAATAGACATTGTAACAATTTACCAAATAAAAGAGAAGACATTAGAACAGTTGGATATAGTGTTACAATATCAAATCGCCAACAAAACATATGTAAAAGAAATAGGCAACACCAAGAGGTCCAAGACAGCCACCAAAGCAGCAAATTAAGAGGAGTGCTAGGTACAAAGAAAATGTACCCGAAAATTACCCCGAAAAGGCAAATCAATGGTACAGATGCACTTGAAAATGAATCTGTACCATTGATTTATTCTTTCGGGGTAATTTCTGGATATGTTTTCTTTGCACTTAGAATTTTCCGCAAATTAAATGCATCAAACTGCGAAAAAAAATGCCCCCCTCCCAAATTAATCCGTTACCTAAACTCCGCACTTGCTAGAGAACACGTAAGTCCTCCTTGTAATTGTCCTGCGTTAGGGTTTCTCAAACATACTCTGCAAGGTTTTTTGAACATATTCGGCATGCCTGCATGTCGAGTGTGTTCGAAAAACCCTGCCGAGTATGCATGTCGATAGTCTGGGATGTCAAGTAGTACTTGGAATGTGACCTCGAGGGTATAGGGCCCAATTTCTACGGGCAGATCGATTTCTCTTAAGGCACTTTATATGCTCTCATGTTCATCTAGTATACGGCCGGCCTCGGGTAAGCCCCGCAAGTTCTCGAGCTTGGGCAACCCCCGGGCTGGAGGAACCAAAAAAAAAAAACATGTATATGCAATAAAGTTTCCCATACTATCATAGGTGATTGCCATCGGTTCGGTGGTTATGCAGCCTTTTATAATTTCAGGTGGACTAGGTTTGATTCTAGGCCATAACGCGCCCCTTTATTTTTTTTTTTCCTTTGATTTGTTTTCCCTCCCAATGCATAATATTGCGAAAAATCAAATTACTCCACTTTTGATCTACCTCGTTTTGCTCTCTCTCCCAATGCATAATATTGTGAAAAATCAATTTGTTGAAAAAATTTTATTTAACAAACACAACAGTAATGTATAAGTGAGATGTTCTTATATTTTATTAAAAAAAAGTCACAAATAGAGCAAGCTAATACTGTGTTTATTTTTACTTTTAAACTACCATTTTGCAAGAGAGATTAAAGATATTAGTTATGATTTCAATTGAAAATGAGATGTCGTTCCACTAAAAGTATTTTTGGGCATTTGGGGCTTTTTAAAACTTTTTACGCTTTTCAAGACAGGTCATTCTCCTCCGTATAACAACTAAAAAGCACAAAAAGCAAAAGTCAGCAGAACAGGTCCCGAGTTCTTGAATAAGTAAAGTACAATAACTCAATTGAAAATTTGCTTCAAAAAATGTAAGAAGAATTTATTTTCTTTGAATCAGATCATGCTAATTATAAAACACTATAACCAAAGTTTACATTTTGATGTTGATTTTTTTTATGTTATTCAAGCTACAATAACAATATAATTTTGATTTTTTTTCTTGTGTGTGTGTGTGTATATATATATATATATATATATATATATATATATATTATATTATATTATTTTGTATGATTTAATTGTAAATGTGCAACAAAGCATGAAGTTGGGTTAGGGCAATACCCCTATTTTATTCTAAGAAATAAATAGTAAAACCCTAAGTTAGTCTCTCCATAAAGTCACGTCCACGTGATCAAAACCCATGTCATCCCAATTGAATCCTCTCTTCATAGCTGGTGGCGTAAGCAACAAACCCTCGGCCATGCTATCGAGCAAGCCAGGCATATTGAACAATGCTTCCTCATCCACGAAAACCGCATTCGAAGAATACAAAACACTTTTGCCATGGCTCTCAACATGACTCGGTGAATGATCATCGTCTCCCGCTGATGGTTGATCCGCAACATTTATCTCTCGAGGTGAAAAACTAAACGAAGAGGACGAGGACGACAGCCTCATCGACCGGAATGTCCTCGTGGCTTCGAGAACCGCCACTTGAATATCCCTGGGAGAAGACGACTTGGCTCGCGGAAGCAGCTCAGCGGAGTCGGGGAAGTTAAGTTTGGCCGCTTCGCCGCGGAGCGCCAGGGCAGCCACGTCGTGTGCCCTGGCGGCCGCTTCGGGGCTGGGGAAGGTCCCTAGCCATATTCTCGACTTCTTGTTCGGTTCGCGCACCTCGCACACCCATTTGTTGCAGTTTTTCAGGCGAACCCCGCTGTAAACCGGGTGGCGCGTCTCCCTGAACTTCTTCCTCCCGGCCTTTTTCTTGTGCAAAATGGGCACGCTCGTCGGTGAAGGTGGGATGCTAGGGTTTCTTATAATGTCGTCACTTGAGGAAGAAGATGGTGAAGAAGCTGAAGACTGATCATCTTCAAAGTTCATTTGTATATCTATAAGGAGAGAGAGAGAGAGAGAGAGAGAGAGAGAGAGAGAGAGAGAGAGGTGTTTGAAAAGGAGTCCCACTGTAGAAGTGAATTCTCTACTTGGTGCAAACATGCAGGTACCAAACTGTCAGTATATATATGAGTTGGAGAAGTTTTACAGTGCCGGGTGGGCACAGGCCAAGTGGTGCCAAGCACGATCTCGACCGTCTAAACGTGTTTTAGATGGTCCAGATCTGTTTGAGCAATTTTTTAGTGTAAAATTACCAAAACACCTCTCAAGCCCAAACAGATTTGAGCTGTCCAAAACATGTTTGGACAGCCAAAATGAGTGCTCGGCACCACGTGGCCCGTGCCCACCCGACACTGAAAAATTTCTCTATGAGTTGAGTTTTGTTCCTCCACTTAAGAGGGTGAACATTACCTCTCTTTCATGTTGGTTGAAAGGGTGCGGACTCCACCACAAAGTGATGTCATGCTTATCAAAAAATGCATTACATGATAAGCATGACATCACTTTGTGGTGGGGTTCATATTATTTCAACCAATAAATAAAATGGTAATGTTCATCATCTTTTAAAAAGAATGAACATAATTACATTCATGTGTGTGTATATATATATATATACACACCTTAATATTTCCGATGGACAGGAATTAGGATTTGGACAGGGGAAAAGTGACACGCAAAACACGTGATTAAAACGCCCCGGCCCTGTATTATTCACGTGGAAAATACTAGGATTAGTATTATATTTACAGGAATTGCGGGTAAAGGACACGTGAGAAACAGGAATGAAGACGACAGTTGTGGGTCCCATATGTTGTAAGTTGACGTTCTATTGACTGGAATATCGGAGTGAACACATCACCGTCGTTTGTCACAAAGATGACCTAATTGTTTGTTAACTTACCCAAAAGAAGAATGAATATTGCCAAGTACTACCCACTCTGTGCAACCAACCGCCACAACCCCCAAACCAAAATAAAAATAAAAAAATTACTACTTCCATTGGGCCTATTTGATTTTGTAGGATAAGCGCGGTGGGACTCTTTTCCATAGTCTGGTGTTTGATTGCACACGAGACTGAAAGCGAGATTGGACAATCGTGAACTATTTAATCAATTAATACCCGACAAGGGGTGGTCTATGTATTAGCTAGTCTCCCTTCTCTTGATTACATCCATCCTCATGTAACGGTAAAAAATAATTATTGTTTTTATCACTCTAACTAAGCATAGTATAACTAATTCTAGTATTCATATTATTTCAAATATTATCTCGTGGACCTCACTCGTTTCCTCTATAACGAAAATAATCCCCCAACCAAATGTGCCCTTTATATATGGATTAGAAAAACTTATTTAATTATTGTCCAAGTGTGCCCAAAAATACTATGGATTAGAGTGAATTAATCAATTAATGTCCGATGGCACACATGGTGCTCCAACTTTTCTCTTTACCACGCTCTTTTGTGAGACCCAAATCTATATGTGATCAGAATAGAGTGTTGTACCACATATGCACAAGGGTTCGCAATCAATTTTTGGAACACCATAGGTTTGGTTCAATATAAAAGTTTGACCTCACTCGTCTCCTCTATCACCATTCTTAATACCATCTTATCTAATGCCCGAGTGACATTATCACGTGGTGCCCCAACTTCTCTCTCTACTAAAGAATTCACGAGAGATTTTTCACTTGCTGTTTAGCCCCAAGAGTTTGCCACCAATTTGCAAACTCAAAATGTCTAAGAGTAATCTCTCATTCTTGTTGCCACGTCAAGCACTCATTTACTCTCTCGCTTCACGCAGATCAAGGTTTCTCTTCACAAAGCGGATCGGCGGGCTCCAACACCATCCATCCGCCCTTGATTTCAACTCAATAATTTTTGCTAGTCGACTATATGTATGTAGTGTGAATAACCAGTTCGTTCATTTTAGAATGATATACTATCTGTTTTCGAAAATGTGGACGAAAAGACAAATGAAAACACGTCCATCCGGATGTTGGGGTTTTTTCAAGAGAACTGTAAATATCAGGCCAGAAAGAAAAATATCCCCATGGCGGTTGACTCGCGGTAGGTATAGCCCAGCCAGCCTTCGTTATTTTGCTTCATTAATAGCCACACAGATACTTGTTTCGGTCAAACCCAAACCCCAGACCAGATTAATGGATAAGAACAGATTTCACTTCATGGAAAATCCTGCCCCGCTATCTAGTAGTAGTAAGTACATTAAACAAAGCTAACAACTCCGCCGCTTTACAAAATCACACGTGTAGCTAAACACATAATTATAAACTACTATTACAACAAAGAAAGATTGCAAATTGCACTTCGTTTTTTTCAACTTTTCATACGCAAATTTGCCTTTTTATTTGTTCACTTACTACAAATTTTAATAGAAGAATAATATTGCAAATTTACATAAATAAGGACAAAAAGATGTAATTGCATGTGTGTTACGAAAGAGCTAAGCGACACAGAGCCTGCCTTGATTTTTCAAGAACCTAAATCGAAAATTAAATATTGGGCTTTTTTTGCTAGATTATTATGAAGGTAACCAAAATAAGAGGGGCTCCTAAAATTTATATTTTTTTGGGGACCTAAAACGGCCGCCTCTTTGGCTTTTGCTCAGGGCCGGCTTTGAAGCAACTCAACGATGATGACATGGCACAGGATACAGACAGAGGAGGCCAAGTAAAAGAAAATGAATTGGCCTCTTCACAATATTGTTGCGTACATGTCTAAAAAATATACTAAACAATATGGTTTCGTACATAGAATTCAGATAAGAGCCTAAACAAGTGTATCTGAAACCGTTATTACACACATTTGTATCCAAATTTATACCAAGATACGCGCAAGTGTAATGGTGTTTTATATGAAGTACGATCGCAAGATTCACGAGGCCGCCTAAACAAAGGATTTTAAATGAGGAGGTAAGCCGCACCTATTTAAACAAAGCCCCGCACGTTTATTAAACAAGACATCAGATGATTGTAACTGCACTACGTCAAAAAACCCTTGTGAACAAAAAAACATGCCTACCTACCACTTTATTACGATATAAACTTCACTGTAAAAGAAGGATTGTACCCCACATTATCCTTTATCCACCCATTTGGAACCTAGCCCATTCAAAGAGTTTATAACCATTTCCATTCGTCTTGAAGCACCCTGGTCCTCTGCCACCAGAGGGTCCCCTGTGCCCAAAACTTGCAGCCGCGGGATCATGTTTTGAGAAACATGATCATGCGGCTGAAATTTGGTTGGTACACGGGTACACCAAATTTGGGTACACCAAATTTGGATACAGAAGATCTTGAGTGGTCTTCTGTGCCTTCCCAAACACAAATCAGTGGGAAAGCAACACACCGCTGTCTTCAAAAGGAAATTGCTGAAGTAAGTTTCACACACCAAAATATGGAAATGTGGAAATTGTTGACTGCTTACTTCACAAGGAAATATTAGGTAAGCCGAAAACCAATCCACTGAAGTACGTACATGACAATAGCAACTACACCTTTTTTTTTTGAACGGCAAAAAATTTATTAAAATGGGAATAGGGGAGGGGAATCCAACCAAAGGTTGAAAATAGTACATGGCAAGGGACAAAGCCCTAACTCCTGAGGTCTATGTAGTTACAATCAAATAAACAAATTGCAGGAGCCCAAACTACAACCCAGATATACAATAAGCCCATCTCCTAATCTGGCCCAAACCATAAGCCGGCCCGCCCTAACCAAACCCTAACCCAAGAATCTCCAAAACCCGTCGTCGCCGTACAACGCACTGAAGCCACACCTCGCCGTTAAACCACGCCAGTGACTCCAAGATGTAGCAACTACACCTACTAATAAACAAATATTGGGACACATCCCGCTCCTATTTTAGAACCATATAAAAGGGGGGGGAAGGGGGGGGGGGGGGGGAAATCCTGGAAAACCGAACCGAAAATGAAACTGGACCAAAGGGGTGATTTGGTTTGGCTTCTAGAAGTAAACGGTTTGTTCCAGATTAGTAGCCAAACCAGAAAAAAATCAGTACAGTCTGGTTCGCCACTATCAAATCCGGAATAAAACAGACCCGATTTATCTTATATGGATAATGGACAATGGTAAAACATACAAGATAGGTTTCTATTCTGTGTATTCTTAACGTTCTTCGGATTTTCTTGATTTTGTTTCACATTTGCTACTGTCTTTTCTTTTCTAATGTTGTTTTTGGAGGCAAATTCTACAACCCTTTAATTGTTTTAGGGATTTGCTACTGTTGGTTGGAAATAAAGTTTTGCTATTGTTGCTACATTTTCTCTTAGAGAGCAACTGCTATTGACAGCTACATTTGTTGCTGTTTTTCTGCTAGCTCAACAGAAACAAATGAGTTATTTATAAAATGCAGAACCTTTTGATTGAGCAGCGCTGCAGCATGAGTAACAAAGCAACCGCATAATATTCGGTTTGGTTTGTAAAATGTCCAGTTTGATTAGAAAAAATTCCTAAAGTGGCCCAAACCAAACCGTCTAAACCCCCTACATAAAAGTTAGGGTATATTATTAGAACAGCGAACTACATCAGTTATTCCTCATTGTAACCGTGAACCATCTGCCTTCGTTTATTATTTTCACAAAAATATCACTTTCATTGATTGCTAATTCCCAAGCTTTTTTGCGTAATCAGACAAACAAACTAAGCATGTATCACATCATCCAAAACGAAGGCTGCCCAAACAGGACTAGTACCACACAGTTGAAAAACTATTGATATCCCATTATATTTCTCCATAAGCAATGTCCCACCAATAAAAAGGAAAGAGCTTCTTTCCTCCCTGTTTTATTTTATTTTTTTTTCCGTGCATGTGGTGCAAGTGAACAAATGTAGGGAAGAGATGGAACATATGAATTGCAGAACAATATTGAAGCCCTAAAATTTTACAGCACAAAGACAGAATGCACCAAACAGATATTAACACTGACAAATACAGGCGTGGATGATGGCATACCACATAATAGTCCTTGGAGCCAAGTCAATGCTGCATCTACTCCACAAAGCTAATATTCCCAGACTTTCTGAGCCGGGATATTCGTTTTCGATGGCCACGACCCTGTTCATGTTGTTCCCATTCATGTGCCCCTCTAAGGACTCGATCCCCACAAGCCTTTTAGAGAACAAAGTATAGGCATCTTAATGTCAAAACGATGGTTCAGTTAACAGCATTTTCGCAGACACTGACCCAACACAATACAAAACCAAAAACAGTTGCAAGACTAAAATGGGAAAACGGACTGTGTACAGGTTATGGCTCACCTTGCATACATATTGAGTCCACAAGTCCCTTTGGCTTAATTTCAATCCTCCAGTACCAGTCCTGACCTCAGGATCTGGGAGTGAGCTTTCATCTTCTTTAAGCAAAGACGATACTATTCTAACAGAGGGTTGAACTACATTTGCTGCCCAGGAATCATCATTAGCGCCTAAAACATGGAATGTTTAATCCACTTTAGACTAACACCCGAAAGAGAGAGATTCTAATGCGACAGCCACCAAAATGCACTGACTTGGAAGAAATTGAACTTACACATACATAAGAAGGATTCAGTTGCATCAACATAATGTATGTTCCAACCAAACAGCATTTGCAGTTGTTTAAGCCTCCTTTTCTGCAGGAAAAAAAAAGAAAGAAAGAAAGAAGAGAAGTTACTAACGGAAAGATTCTAAGTAAATACAGCAAAAGTTACCAAATGTCTCCATCATTATAAACTCAAGTCATTCAATTATAACAATGAGATTACATGAATAGCTACACACCATGTTTTTAAAGTTGATTGAGCCTCCTTTTTCTAAGAAAAATTGCAACTTCAAGTAGTGAACTTTGACCTGGATGTACAGACAGTCGGTCAGACACTAAGCCGCCCATTGCAGCTTTGAATTGGTCAAAACCTAACTTAATCTAATTCTTGGAATCCCATCTCTAGGTAATTCGGAAAACTGCAATTCACAATTCTAACACTTGTCATTAACCAATTATTTCACAAGAATAATAATAAATCCTCCAATGTTTCACAAAAGCCTTCTTCTAAATCCTCCCAACGATTACGATTTGATATCACTCCAAAAAAAATGAACAAGTAAACCTTGAGAAGCACATCTACTCTACGGCTATAATCACTTATAGTGGCATGCTCGACGGCCGAACAATCAATCTCCAACAATAACTCTAATTCTATTCGCATTTCATCTAACAAAATCAATGACCTCACAAGATTCACAAACTCAGCCTAAAATTTGTGATAGGCTGAAAATTTTACATGCCTGCAAGCTCTGACTTCTTCCTCTCCTGATTCACTCTTCCTGATCCCAACTAAATTTTACATACCAGTCAGGGAACAATTGTAACCAACCGTTTTCGCGGATTGTTAACACGATCTTGCTCTGGATGAAGGATAGCCTATCCAAACAAGAAGGCGATTACATCGAAACAACAAGCAAAAGGTTTAGTCTTCTCTCTACCTCATCGTGGGGTAAATTTATTTCCTTGGCAACCCAATTTTGCATGAAACTTGGCAAGTATATATAAGTGGAGAGTGAGAAGCTACTTTATATCGTCTCAAACCTTCTAACATCGTCTCACGCTCCACGGCACTTATATATACTTGCCAAGTTTCGTGCAAAATCGGGTTGCCAAGGAAATAAATTTACCCCACGATGAGGTAGGGAGAAGACTAAACCTTTTGCTAGTCGTTTCGATGTAATCGCCTTCTTGTTTGGATAGGCTATCCTTCATTCAAAGATCGAGTGTCAACAATCTGCGAAAACGCTCAGTTACAATAGTTCCGTAACTGGTATGTAAAATTTTGTAGTTTTTAGTTGGGATCATCCAAAAATTTTAGTGGATCAAGAAATGAAGGAGTCGGAGCTTGCAGGCATGATTTTCAACCTATCACAAATTTTAGGCTGAGTTTGTGAATCTTGTGAGGTCATTGATTGTGCTTGATTTTGTTAGATGAAATGCGAATAGAATTAGAGTTATCATTGAAGATAGATTGTTCGGCCGTCTAGCATGCCACTATTAGTGATTATAGCTGCAGAGTAGATGTGCTTCTCAAGGTCTACTTGTTCAATTTTCTAGGTGATTAGGGCAATAGTCTTGTTGACCGTTGAGCGTTTTGTGTTGTTTTGAGGCATCAAATTGCACTTCTTTCTTTTTAAATTATCTGAATATGTGTGGTCAAGCTGAAGTGTGGGATTTATTGTGTTATTATTTGAGAGCAATGTGTAACGGCCGGACAAATTTTAAGACTCATATGGAGCAATGTGAGTTAGTCTAATGTTACATTTATATAACTTGTAGAAAGACGAGATGTTGCTTTTCCTACGTCTTGTTTAGAAAGACAAGATGGTTCGTTTGGTGAAAGGTTACCACCTATTGTGAGAGTTTTTCCAATGATTTAAGGAGTCCTCTGTGAGGTTGCTACTACAATAGGAGATTGATTTTTCAATTGGGTTGAGTTCGAGTGACCGTCATAGTGAATACCTATTATTGAGAGTGGAGGACTTGTTGGGTTAACTTGGGTGTATGAGTCATGTTTTCAAAGTTGGAGTGATATCAAATCATAATCGTTGTGAGGATTTAGGGGAGGGCACTAGCGAAAGATTTGATTCTTGTGAAAGAACCGGTTAATGACAAGTGTGAAGTGTTAGAATTGTGAATTGCAGTTTTCCGAATTAGCTTGTAGTTGCAAGAGATGGGATTCCAAAATTTCCAAGAATTAGATTAAGTTAGCAACTGGACCCATTGGTTCCACAGACAACTTAAGTCATTTGGGGCTATAAAGAATAGTTAGCTCATATAAGACATAGGCAAAAGCCCAAATAAGTGGAAAACTCGAACAATTCTTTAAAAAGCAACTAATGCCCACAGAGGAATAGAACTCCCTCCGTCCCATTTTAAGTGTCCATGCTTCTATTTTGGGATGTCCCAAAATAAGTGTCCACTTTCTAAAAATAACCATCAAAACATGCCAAAATTTCAATTTTACTTCTATAAAGTACCATTTCTTCCTAATTGATTTGACATTTTTTGATACTCGTGTGATTTTTGGATTAACAATATCTTAAAATTTATAATATTTTTCATGATTTGAAGATTTTTTATAATAAAATTAATTGAGATCTATCAAACAAGATCCATATGGAAAGATATAAGCAATTTAAATACATATAATTAACTTCACAAATTATAAGGTTTAATTTTGGAAATTTAGAGAAAAAATTGACTTCTTGAAAAGCTCAATTACCCGTAGAGGACATTTAAATTGGGACGGAGGAGTAGCATATAGAGATACGTAATTACGTACTGTGAAGACACAAATGCACAAGAAGGATTTGAAGGCTCCATCAGTAGTTCAGTACTAAGCGACTTATTCTTATTGTCACGATAACTGGCTGTATCGCCACAAAATAACAAAGAAAATTGGTAAATGCATGGTGAGAGGAAGATGAAAGTCTGACTTGCAAGAATTCAGGAACAAGCAATTAGTTGATGAACAGTTCCATTGAAAGATCAGAATGCTTATGCCACTACATGACTGAACAACACTGAGAACCTAGTTGGCAGCCCTTTAGTTAAAAAAAGGTCCACTTAAGGTACACAATTTACATGGCAGTTTCACATACAAGCCCTCCGTACAGACTATTTTCAGACTACTCTAAAATGACGAAGCACTACGTTGAGAATTGAGATGGCCACCATTTTCCCAAGTTAGTATCTCCATTTAAAACTCATGAATTCCTATCTGCAAACGGTAACTTAAATGATGAATGATTCGGTTTGAATTCGAGAAACATCTAAATGAAGCTACACAAGATTAACATGCTTACTTGACGGCGAACAAGTCTTCGGGTATTTACTTTTACTTTGTCAATAGCCTCTTTTACAAGAAGTTTAAGCTGCATCTCATTGGTGGAATTCAGGATAGTAGCCAATTTATCTTTCAATATTTTATCATGCTTGTTTGTTGGCGTCTGGAGGTGGGAAGCCCCTGGCAAAGCATTCACTTTACCACTCTGGCAGTCAGAAAGGCAAACTCTAAGAAAATCCTCAAATTCCCGAACACCAATAGCCTGTCGTAACCCTCGAGTATAATCCGCATCCAAGCAGTAAATGTCATAAACTTCACCGAGCAAACCAGCATCAACCATGCAATCTACCCTCCATTCCACATACTCATCCAATACAGCGAGAGATGCATCCACACAAATAAAACAGCAATTATATCTGAAATTATCAGCTCGACCCCAGTTCTGCCCTGCCACATGCAATAATTAGAACATTATGAAAAAGCATGTGGACCATCTTGATGTATTCTGATCTGATGGTCTCAATTGGTAGTGGTTCTATTAGGACTTCAACTTCAAAAAGAAAATAAACATAACAAAGACAGGCAACAGTAACGAGAAACCTTTTTCCCCTTTTCTTGTCAAGGTAATGCAAGACGTCTGTTAATACTAGAGGTGGCAATTTGTACTCAGTTTCATGAACCCACCCAAACCCATCCATTTATAACCAGCCCAAACCCACCAATATCCAAATATGGTTTCCAATTGGGTCAACTTAATAAACCCATTGATGTATGGGTTTAGATGGGTGGGTAATGGGTCAAACTTAACAAACCCATCACTCTTTTATAGGGACTTCCGCTGCTGGCTAACAAAGGCCTGAAGAAGGAAATCCTCAATTTTCACCGAAGCTTTACTTACACCATCGAATTTGGCAGTACTTTCTCCGATTGGGCAATTTGCTTAGGTTATACGTTGCCGGAGACGAAATCCGATCGCGTTCCCAATGCGGCCATGGATTGCACATCACTTGCGTACAGAAGTACGGTGTTCAACGAAGGATTCATGAGTTGTTAACAACCAAATATAGCTGATTCAGGCAAACAAAATCTCTCCTAAACAAATTAACATCTCTAATGGGGAATAAAGAATTAGTTTTAGCTCAGTGGACCGCTAATGAGTAGAAACAAATCCACCGACTCATTCCGTGTTGGTCTGAATTTGAGAAGTTTGTTTTTGTGAATTTTTTTTTGTAACTTTGCAATCATGTTAATTGGGAAGGGGGGAGGGGGGGGGGGGGGGGGGCGGGGGGTCGGGTTTCTGTGGGTATGGCTTGACCGAAATTCAACCCACCTTCTATTGACCCTTTTTCAACCCACCCAAACCCACCCGTTTGCCACCTCCGGTCAATACTTACAGCTATAAGCAACTTATGATTTCACCATGCCCAATATAATATAAAATGGGACAACCACATTATACAGGAAGACGTAGAAGGTAGAACTCCAACACAATGGCCTCAGCGCCCTGTATCACAATCAAAAGAAAAGGGGGAAAAAAGGCAAAAACCAAAAATCCTGGTCCTTTGCATGATCATACTTTGCCATCTTTCCCAATAATAGAGCTGCTCTTTCAATCAAATTTAAGGCACTCAAATGTTTGCAGTATACTATTAATACACATAGAACTCAACAAGCAGTAGCTGCAGTACAAACCTCCATGGCCTTTCCTTGAAGAAGTTTGCTAGGAAGAACACCAGAACGAGCATACAAACTCAAGTATTGATTGATCTGCAAAGATTTTGAATATCTAATGAGAAGTTTTAAAGCATCCAACTCTAAACCAATTGGCAAGGAGTGGAGAGGCAGCTCAAACTCATATACTAGTTTTGGAGGAGATAATTAACCGATGTGGGACAAACTCCAACACTCCCTTGCACGTGCGACCCATGACTCGCATGTGGAAAGGTAAACAAACGATCCATAACACTTGGATCACAACAAACAATGGTGCACTTATGGCACAAATAAGGGGAACAAATTCTCCGAAACCCCTCTGATACCAAATTAAAGTATCCAACTCCAAACCAATTGGCAAGGAGTGGAGAGACCACCCATGCTCATATACTAGTTTTGGAGGAGATAATTAACCGATACGGGACAAACTCCAACAAGAAGAATCCACATAATACCATATAGGATAGGCCTTTAGAAAATGCAACTTCCAAAAATACTTCGAGGCATAAGAACCCTACTGATATGCTTGGTTAGAATAGAAGGATATTTTTTTTAGTAACTAAAATGCTAATTCTGCAGCAGAAGAATTATTGTACATTTCCAGTTCTAATAATGCCCAGACTATTAGTATTATGGATACTTTCAGGTTTTCATTCCTACACTGACATTCCAAATTTAGACATCTGCATTTCCAGTATGGCAGGCATAGTGGTGCAGGCAATACTCCTTAAATGATACAGTTTAAGTTCACTCCACCACATTTCATAGATGCTTAAAGCAGGAAAAATAGAAAACTACAAGGAACCCTTACCTTCCTGTGATCATTTGGATGAATCCTACTGGCTGCATCAGGATCAAGGTCTTTAAGACAATCATAACTATAATTGAAATTCTTACACCCATGTTCAAGTTCAGATTCTGGTGGTTCATCTCCTGCAGTTAGTACACACTACAGAGATTATGTTTTCTACCCTGCATTCATTTCGTATTCGTTCGTATAAA
Organism: Rhododendron vialii; assembly: GCF_030253575.1. Lineage (NCBI taxonomy): Eukaryota > Viridiplantae > Streptophyta > Magnoliopsida > Ericales > Ericaceae > Rhododendron > Rhododendron vialii. Next base: position 39,434,087 of record NC_080557.1, on the reverse strand, counting down.
AACTTTGGACCACCAGACTCGCTCCTTACCATGAAGACCATTTAAGAAATTTTCATCCATCTCTTCAACGGACTCATCTAGAAGGAATGGACTCACAAGAGCCTGAGCAGAGCAAACATAACAAAACGGAAACAAGATGGGATTAACCTAATCATAAAAATAACCAAACATAATCTAAATATCAAAATAGAAGTAGACCAACAATAGTGGTAAACAAATTGCTACAAAGGAGAGTGGATCAACAAATTACAGATATATGGTTATCATGCAATACGGTATGCCAGTATGGGACGTAAGCCAACCATGTCATGACTACATACTTTCCATGACAAAGCCAAAATAAAACGCAATCCCCGAAAAACAGAAACAACCATAAATCAAAAGATGAAATCCACAACGGGCCCAAAAGCAACGTCCAACATGCATCTGAACAAAGCAGCTAAATAAGAGTAGAAGAACTAATTGAAGAATGCAACAGCTATCCCTAAAACTAAACAAAGATAAACACACAAATGATCTTTCGTAACTTGAGCAAATTATTAACCCATTCACAAAGTACCATCACAACGTGCCGTGCCAAGTAGTAGTTCATAATGGAGAAGTAGAGGAATTCTGGTAAATTAGGTTACATATCAATAGGTAGGTAAAGGATACCCTGGAATTTGAGACATTTTATAGAGGGAATGTCACCAATGCCCTATGGATGTCCCATGGGCCATGGGTTCTCAGTCAATCATATTACTACCAGGCCCAGCTGTACCATATGGGAAATCTGTATGCAATACACAATAAACATTTCTAAGAAACCATAAAAATGTTACGAGTGGGAAACCATTTTGAAAGCATAGTCCCCCATGGTCCATACAAGGAAACCATTTTGAAAGCATAGTCCCCCATGGCCCATACAAATAACCATACAGATACATGAGTGCAGACAAATGTGAACATCTCTATTCTAAATGAAATCACTCCAAACTAGTGGGTCATGGAAATAACAAAAAAAAAAACTATATCCCAAATGAAATTAGCAAAAAAATTCAATCAAGTCGATGCGGATAATTACAACTTTGATAATTTAGTTGTTTGTCGCATGTAAATATTTCTAGCATTTCCAGTTGCCAAAAATCTCAAAACAGAAAAAGAAACTAGCAGCATCATACCTGGATATAGTAATTTGTACCTCCTACAATGACAGGTATGTGATTGCGGGACAAAATGTCGTCTATAAGCTGACAGAAGGTTACGAGTCAAAATTTCTCCGAGGCAAGGATATTGAAAAAATAATAAGAGAAGAGAAAGAAAGCTATAAAATGATACTACAATTTATCTATGGCAAAAAGATACAGTAATTGTCATTCACAAGATTAACATGAGAGCATCAATTATGACACGAAAACAATAAGAGAGGCAGGAGTTATAGGATTTAGTAGTACATTGATTTTTTTTGTCAGTAAAAACATGTGATCTGGCAGTTAAGTTAGAGCACAAGCCTGGGCACCCAATCCATGCTGTTCGAACATGATCACCAACAATGCAATGCAATGCATGCTCTAATCATATCTCATAAATGTATTGCATTTTCATACTGCATTAGTATATGTCCTTGTGACACAAATGATATTGCCCTCGAAGCCTGCCCGAGCTGAGCAAGGAATCTAAACTAGACTTGCTCAGGAGAATAATGTAAATAGGTCCTTAGCTTTGGAGTTTCATAAACATAGTAACGTTCATTGCCGATCCAAAAAGAAAAAAACATACTAACATTCATTGATCAACCCTAAGAAACCTAGTTCTTTCTTATTTCAAGAAGATTACATGCTTTGCTTCTCCATCAAACTGAACTGAGAAATTACACTATCATTCCTGTCTTAGAGACTTTGATTACTCACTACGCGGTACCAGTTCCTCAATTCCACCAACTTGCCAATTGCATTGAAACCGCAGCCGAGACTCAAGTAAAATTAGCTCACTGAAACTACTCCTACACTACACTATTCATGTGAGCGTGCGCGCGAGAGAGAGAGAGAGAGAGAGAGAGAGAGAGAGAGAGAGAGACTCACAGGAATAGCAGAATCCCGAAAGTCCTTCGCTGTGAACTCCACGTCAGGGCTAATTGTGCCCAGAAGATGATGAGGTACTCCTACCAATTACAAGAACAAGACCACACACCGTATCAGACACACATATGCATATATCGAGAGAGAGAGAGAGAGAGAGAGAGAGAGAGAGAGAGAGAGAACCTTTCTGATCTTGAAGGGGAACTTTATTGGTGAGAACATCCAATCCTCGGTAAACCTAGACCAGCGAACAAGAACAAAGAGGTGGATTACGATTTCGCAACAAAATCGATAGCGGCCGTATATATATAATAAGTGAATGAATAGACAGACCTGCATGGAGTCGCCGTTGATGATCTCTACGGGGAAGTGAGAGGCGAGGTCAATGGCCAGTTTAGATTTTCCTGAACCAGTCGCCCCCAATACTACCACCACTTTCGGCTTTTCTCTTCTTCCACTGCTAGGGTTCGTCACCACCTGCGTTACCGTGCCGTTTTCCATCTCTCTCTCTCTCTCACACACACACACAGCGGGAGCGGGATGTTGAGAGACAGCTATGTTTGGATGTTGGGGACCATGACGACGCCTCCGTTTACTGAACGAAAATGATACACCCACCGCCCACCAACCACCGCTCCGCCCACCGCACGCTCGCCGGGCCCACTCCGGCCACCGGACGGCCGATCCAAACCGTTCAAAAATTCTATAAAAAAAAACCGAGTGGGCTCACGCGAAAATCAACGGCATCCAAAGTGTGTAAGTGCTCGAACCAATCTTCTATTTTTTAATGGCTCGGACCATCTGATTTTTGGAAGTTCGGATTGAGCACCTATACACCTCAGATGCCGTTTATTCTCGAAAAGCGTCCACTCGAGTTTTTTTTAGAATTTTTGGACGGTTCGGATCGACCGTCCGGTGGCCGAAGTGGACCCAGCAAACGTGCAGTGGGCGGAACGGTGGGTGGTGGGCGGTGGTGTATCATTGTCCTTTACCGAAAGATTTTGCGAGTACACCTGCAAATTTATAGCATACAACTCGTTTTTTAAGTTAAAAAAAATCGGACAAAAGTGACCCAATGTTGAAAGACAAAAATACCTTTACGGCCTTTTATGGAGTGATTTTAAGTGAAAAGAAAATTAAAGGTTTTGATTTTTAGTCAAATCATTTATTTGAATTGATTATTTTAGTAAGAATTGAGAGAAAAGTATAGAAATAAAATATTTTAATTGATTTCTTCTATTTTCATCCAATCTCAAAAAAAATGATGAGATTTTGTGAGAAATAGCTTTTCTTTCTTATCTCATACTTTCTTATCATCAAAAAGGGTGTTAATGTATAAAAAAAAAATTCGACTTTGTTTGATTGGCAGTTTAATTTAATTTAGAAACCATTCGGCTAAATAAGCCACTTAACTTATTTTTTTGTCTTTATTCAATTTTTTTTTTGCATTTGTTAGTTTTTCGTCAATTTTTTGGAGATTATTGCTTCGTCACGACGAAAGGAATTTAAAAAGTAAAAAATTACAATCGATTTGAATAAACACAAAAATAAGCCAATATTTTCGTCTTTATTCAAAAAAAAATTAAATTTCGATCGTAATTTTTTATTTTTTAAATTCCTCTTGTCATGAAAAAATAATAATTCATAAAAAATTGACAAAAAACTAATAAATGCGAAAAAAAATTGAATAATGACAAAAAAATAAGTCAAGTAGCTATTTAGCCGAACATCCCCTTAGTTTTGATAGTGGATTGAGAGAGAAATAAAGTAATGATTGAAGGGAGGAGTAATGATTGGAGAGAGACGAGAAAGTAATAATTGGATAAATATGGTAATAATTTGAAAGAAAAATAGAGTAATGATTAGAAAACAAAACAAAAACAAAATTAAAATGAGAAACTAAGGCCATCCGCAGTGGCATAATCAAAAATGGATAACCAAAAGTTGACACATCAGCTTTTGATTATTCATTTAAGAGGTTGCTAAGCTTAACAATATTGAGGTCCACAATGGTCACTTCTAGTCCATAACTAAAATAAGGGATACGCTACAATTACACTCTCTCTCCCCATGTGTTTTCCATCATTGATTACTTTCCTCCATTACACTTTTTTTTTGGCAAAAATATATCGATTTCCTCCTTTAATTTTGAGAAAAAAATTGGTGACTTCATTCCCTAATATTATAAATTTGAAAAAAAAATCATATACTAAAAAAAAAGAAACAGATGTGTTCTTGAATTTGTAAAAAAATGTAAGGTTCTTTATGTATTCAACAACAGGGAGAGGAACGAAAAAAGAATAAAAAAAAAACGGAAAAAAAAGTGAAATACCTTAATGCGGCGACAAATGTTTTTCACCATTGATCACTTTCCTCCATTACGATTTTTTTTTTGGCAAAAATATATCGATTTTTTCTCATAATTTTGGAGAAAAAATTGGTAACTTCCTTCCCTCATATTATGAATTTGGAAAAAAAATTATGTACTAAAAAAAAAAATAAACAGATGTGTTCTTGAATTTGTAAAAGAATGCAAGGTTCTTCATGTACTCAACCACAAGGAGAGGAACGAAAAAAAAACGAAAAAAAAAAGTGAAATACTTTAATCCGGTGACAATGAGTTGAATTGTAAATGATTGAAAGATATGAGCTTCACTTTTGGAGGGAAAAAAAAAGAAAGAGTTTGTGGCCGAAAAAAATAAGATATAAAACACACGAAGAAAATAAAAAGAAAATACCATTTGAAATACGTATGTCCATAAATTTTAGAACCAGTTAACTTATGTGGTGTGATATCCACAAATTTTGATTATTGAAAAAAGTTGCTAGTTTTGGTTATCCAAAGCCCAAAATTTGATTATTTCTAAGAATGTTGTTAAGTTTGATTATACCATTGTGAGCCATCTTTTACCCAAATATTGTTAATTTTAAAAATAATTTGCTTTTGATTATGCCACTGTGGATGGCCTAACACAGCAGAACATCTTTCTCCCCCACCGTCCCTGCCGGAGCCCCTCCATGGTCGCCGAGAATTTTCAACAGCAAACAAAGATCGACGAGAGAGAGTTTCTCAATTCCCAGCAAGATTCTCTTCTTCCCCAATTCCCAAGAAAGAACCCCACCCGGGTTGCCGATCAAATAAACATGTCGTCGACTGCTTCTAGTACAGTTTAAAGTAAAAGCAGGGAGTGTTTTTTAATCAAACTTAGCGGCGGCGCTGCTTTGGGCAGCGGAGGGGAGAGAGAGAGAGTACATAGAGAGAAAGAGAGAGTACCTGTTCGATTTCAGGGAAGGGTTCAGATTCGTTGCCTTAAAAATTGCGGATATTAATTTTCGAAAAACACCCCCTCGGAAGTTAACTTCCCAAATTATTCAAACAATTCGGAAGTTAGAGTTCATCCCGCATTACCAAAATGAGTGATATCAATTGTGCATGCATTTGTGTTACAATGCATTTCGTACATGCGCGATTGACATTACGCATTTTGATACTGCGCGATAAACTCTAACTTCTGAATTGTTTGAATAATTTCGGAAGTTAACTTCCAATTTTGGTTGATATTTTCGGAACTGGATATTCGATAGGAGGTTTCAAAGAAAAAATCGTCGACTTCGTCGAACTCTGTTTGCCACTACCGGAGTAGGCCTGTCAATGGACCGGATTCGATCCGGATCCGATCCGAAAAATCCGATCCGGATCCGGATCCGAATCCGATAACATCGATCCGATAATCCGATAATCCGGATCCGGTAATTCAATACGGATCCGGGTCGGATCCGGATCGGATTAAATCCGTTATCAATCCGAATCCGAACTTTATTTTTTTTTTAAATTTTAATTTTTTTTAAAAAAATAGTAAAATTTTTATTTTGAAAAAAAAAATGTTTAAGAAGTTGTATTTTTATTTTTATTTTTTATTTTAATTTTTTTAATTTTTTTTTCTGAAAATAATTTTTTTTTGAAAAAAAAATTGTATTTTTTTGAAAAAAATATTTTTTTTTGGCTAAAATTTTTGAAGTAAAAAAAGTTTCCGGATCGGATTCGGATTTTCGGATCCGGATCCGAATTTTTCGGATTCGGATCCGGATTCTCACTATCGGATTTGAGTCTTATCGGATCCGGATCGGATTGTGTCTTATCGGATTCGGATCCGGATCCGGATCGGATCCGGCCCATTGACAGGCCTATACCGGAGTTTTCGTCGACCCAAATTTCCTCTTTCAATTTGCACATGAAAAGACTCAACACCACCACCCCAACCATCTCCATCACAGCGCACAACCCAACCCACTGATCTTGCTTTGAAAATTTTCAGATTGAAGCCTGTCAAAATCGAATATAGCTTTCAAAATCAAAGATGAGTTTGCATTTTTTGTTTTGAATGGGCTAAAGGTGGGTGGGGGTTAATTCAAATTTTATTTGCGTTTTTGGGGTGGTGCGGTGCTGTTGTGCTGGTGGTGGTGGGTGTTGAATGGAGAGAAGAGCGAGGATGAGGAGGAGGAGAGAGCAAAATAGAAAGTTCATGGGTATTTTACGTGGTATGTAGCAAATTCCTAGTAGATTTGAGAGTTTTATTTAGCAAGAGTGTTATACGATAAATTTGCAGTTGTATTTAAAAACCTTCCAGATTTTTCCGATGTAAAATGTTCTGAACTGGAATAAACCTCGCATGTTGAAGACGAGAGGTTAGGGGACGACGCCAGGTTGAAGACCGGAGGTGTCGGACCATGACGACGACGAAGACGCCGTTTTACAATAAGCGTTTTATTATGAAGGTAAACCATTGTGGCCGCAAACTTAAAAGCACTAGACGCAATCTTCAATGTAATGGCCGCAATTTTACATCGAATAACCTTTGGTCGCAGGCCCTCAATGCCCAGCTCTCTCTCTCCCTCCCTCCCTGTAATCCACATCCCCATTTCATGGGTTTCAACATTTTTGTTTGATTTTTTCAATTAGGTCCTTCGATTTAGCATATTCGCGGAATATGCTAATTAAAATACGAGACCGTTTGTGTTATTTCGCGCTGTTTTGATGCACTATTCACGCGAATTAAAATTTACTTTAATAGGTTTTTGGACTTTTGAGGAATTCGTCCGTGTCCTCACAAATATGTTTCTATTTTGTCTTTTTGTGAGAGGTATTTTTTTCATTTTATGCAGGAGTATTTTTGTCTTTCCGAACTTTCCGCCGTCATTCTTGACTTTGCAATTTTCATCGGTCATAATTCTTGACTTTGTGGTTATGGCCTAATAATTGCAAAATTTAATGTTTTCTCATGGGTTTCGAAATGTTCTCTTATTGTAAAGGTTTCTAGTATTCCATCTGGGGAGTTGGAAGAGTAGGAAAACTTTGAGGTCGAGCTATTTGCAATCACAATTTTTCTATACGTAGTTTGTTCTAAACCTAATCCCCAAATATTATAACAATTTTCTATATACAACCTAATAAATATCCATAAACTTTCCAAAACACCCTCTCTCTCTCTCTCTCTCTCTCTCTCTCTCTCTTTCTTTCTCTCTCTCTGTTTTCTCTTATTCTACCCACCACCACCTCCATCACCAGTATTGCCACCACCACAATCATCACCACCATCACAATTCCTGCAAAAACTCCGCCTCCTCCTCCCACTCTCTCTCTCTCTCTCTCCAAACCCCGTTTTCAAATTTCCCAATCCCAAAACCGTCACTGCCATCACCGCACCTCAACTCCAATTACCACCTGTCACCGTCATCACCAACACACTACTTACCAAAAAAAATGATGAATTCCAATCGGACATTCAATCCCAAAAATCGTTACGAAAATCAAATATTAACTTCCGAAAATGTTCATAAAATTCATATTCTAATATCTAAACCCTTTGTAACGCATCTTGAAGATGCATCATGTATTTTTTTTTATTAAAAACGCATTTTGCTAATGCGCGATGGGACTGGGTTCGTCGGCGAAGAAATGCGAGTTCCGTACAAAAACAGGCGGCTAGCGAGGAGTTGGTGGGGGCGCGGTTTTCAATGTGGATCTCAAAGCCTCTGAAGGCTTCTTGGTTTGCCCACACGGAGAGGATCCCGACCACGGCGACAAAAAATAGGGAGAGGAGGATTGTGGAATTGGACGAGACGAGATTGGTACTGTTATCGTGACCATTCTCATTGGAATAATTACCAACATCTACAAAGGTGTTGGAGGTGTTTGTGATGTCAGTTGCTGTGGTGGCGGATGTAATGGCGGCGGTGGGGAGTAAAAGGAGGGGACAGGTGAGGTGGTGGTACCGGTAGGTGGGAGGTGTGGATCAAAAACAAAAAGACTGGTGGGTGGAAGGTGGGTTGGGGAAGAAGATTGGGAGGAAGATGACCTAAAACGACGTTATTTTATTGGGGGTATTTTTGTTCATTTTTTTAATTGTATTTTTTTTCGAAAGTGATTAATTTTAGAACAGGCTACGTATAGGAAATTTGTGGTTGCAAATAACTCGGCCAAACTTTAATCTTGCCCTTTTCATGTATTCAGTTTCATTTTTTTTTTCAACGAAAGAAGCAAATTCATTAATTAAGCCATACGGGATCTACAGATGAATTCCGAATATAGAACAGGACATACGGCAAGTACAGATTTTCACCAAAATATACAGAGAAACAGAGACACAATACAAAAAAAGACTAAAAGACGAAACTAGTGTCTAATGCCTATGCAAGAGCCAAACGCTCACTTCTTCACACCATCAACATGGCCGGCTAATGTGGAGCTAATACCCAGACACCAATGTCTCGGAATGACGAAGCTCCGAATCAAAGATAACATTAAACCTATTCAGTTTCATGTCCAACTTCTCTGCATTTCCACCTTGCCAAATTCCATGGGAAATTTATTTTTGTTGTCCAAAATTATTTTCACCACTTTAAGTCCTTGCACCATATTAAAGGAGATTTTACTTTCTGTCATGTAGCACGTGATAGAATGTACAAGATGCTTTAGTCTTGATTCTTGACTACTCAAGCAAGATTAATGATTTTTCTTGAAATCTTCTTTCACTACATTGATTCGCAAATGAAAAAAAAAATTACCAAAAGGCAACGGGCACGTCATCATCGTGCAACTGCAACCCACGTAGCCTACTCCCTAGCTAGTAATTAGATAAGTTTCCAATTTCGATAACTATAGTCATTATTCAGGGATCGAGTTGAGCATGAGTTTTCCTTCCAAATCCGCCTTCCAAGTTATGTTTGAAGTTTGAACAACTTGGATCAAATAAATCACTTGGAGTAACCAAATCGGCTCAACCAGTTCAAACTTGTAGCTTCACTACCAGTAGATTTACTGGTGTTGCGAGTTCGTCCGGTGACTATTAACTACTACTGCTTTCTGCATTTTCTTTTTTGTCAACTGGAACCATTCTACAGCTGGGAAATTGTTCTTAAGACTCGAAAGAAGTTATGGATTCGAGACGGGAAACCGGACAAAGCCAAGTTCCCGATTTTCCAAGTCACGACAATCGCATACATACAGAGCTTGAAGTCGAACCAAACAAAAACAGGAGAGAGAGAGAGAGAGAGAGAGAGAGAGAGAGAGAGAGAGAATTCAAAATCCATTATTGAACAAAGGTACAACTTACAACATGGATTTGTGTTGCTCCAAACAAGGCTTTACAAGAATAACCATACAACAGGCCCAAAAAGAATCAATCCCGAACCGGTAGAAGAAAAAGGCCTACAAAGAATCAATGCTGAACAAGTAGTAGAAAAGGTGACCCAAAAATAAAAAATCGATCCCGGCTGCAGTTTCTTTTCTCCCCTCTGATCACTAATATTATACACATTAATTTTTACAGACATTAGAATTTTCAGTGTCAAAAGTTCTTAGAAGTGGAATGAAGCTCTTCTCTGGTCACCTCCTTTGGAAGTTAAGGAACCTGATTCCATAAGCGAAGACGAAGAAGAAGAGGAGGACCCAACCAACATGGGCAAAAGCTACAGGGACAAGGAAGCTGTGCTCGAAACCCAAGTTCTTTTGCAGGAACTCATTCACAGGAAGCGATGTTTGACCAGGGATTATAACCGGCGAGGTCTTGTCGCCCACTTGAGATGTGAAAATGCCGTAGATTGTCCATGCGATTGGAGAGCACCAGTAGTACCACCTCCACCATATGGGGATGAGCTGCAATTGTTAAAGCACGCCGTGTTATAGCTATGATTGCAAAGGGATGATCTCAACTCAAGAAGATTTATATGAATTTTTTGTTAGAATATACTATTGGTATTAGTCCCACATTGGTTAATGTAGTCTTATGTTATGATTTCTCATTATATAAATAAGAGTTGATTGTTTTAGGGTTAGTTAACACAACACCCTATACACCTTTCCTTCTTTCCAAAACAACTTATTAAATTGGTTCAGGTATTATAGTATCTTCTATGCACTTGGGATCAATTGAATATCTTCTATGTCGGGATATTGGATGTGCTGATGGATTTGTGCAAGGATAAGAGAAGGCAAGAACTTGTGAAGATAACATGTTTAATGCTTTCTCTCCTCTCCCCTTGCTTTTATTTTGCCTCAGCAAATCCCTCTATAAGTCTAAGATCCAAACATAGCCTTGAGATGGTTCTGATTCATTGTAAAGGTATCAACCCATTTAAGCATAAACATCATATCCATGTACAATTTTTTCATCCTTCTTTCCATTTATTCCTTTTTCCTGCTAGTCTTTTGGATGACTACACGAAAAAAATTCCACCACAAGATTTTTGAAATTTCCATAGCTATGTGGCTGAAAATTGAGGTTGTATAACATACCGGCCTGGGGATGAGGAAACCAGAGAACAAGTTCCAGAAGCTGAGGAAGAAGGACATGATAATAGCAGCAATCTGAGGGCCAGGAGTCAACGCGACAACCATCATCCCGTACATTGAGAAGTAGGTGAAGCACATGAATATGAAGTAGTAGAAATATAAGAACTTCACTGGTGTCCACTGGTACCCAATCATCGAGTAAAGAAGAAGAGAGTAAACAAAGGTCTGAATCGCAACATAAATTGTTTCGATAGCCACCTGAAAAAAGAATCATGTAAATATCTGTGTGAAGTGAAGTTATAAGTGTCGAAAAGGTTTATAATGCAGTAACTGTTTACCTGAGCAAATGCATAAGGTAACTCTGAATACATTCCTGCTGCTCTTTCACGGTAGAACACTGTTCTTTCAATCGAGACAACAGATTGGACCGCGGCAGCATTGGAGGCTCCAAGGAAAAGGATAGCAGAATAAGTAGCTCCCAGCAGGTTAAGCAAGTCTTGTTGCTGGTGTCTGTTAACCAAAACGTATTCAATTGACCACAGAAGCAATTCAAATGTTTTAGTATCATCCAACTAATTGATGGCAATGTAATGAGTCGATTAGAAAGAAATGTTGTCTATAATTGCAGAGATTTTTTATACTTACATTTGGTTTCCTTTTTTCCAGAAGATGATACCGAACATAAGACCGATGACCATCGTCATGAAGAATCTGATAGCGTTGTACTGCGAGTTCCTCCAGTAAGACCAGTTTTGCTTCCAGAAACAAGCCTTGCATTGAGTTAGGAACGATTGTGAGAATTGAGTAGGGAAGTAGAGGTCCTTTGAACCCAGTGCCGGCGTGCTTAGCTCCTCTATAAGCTCTTGATTTCTCCTGGGTGAAAAAAATCATGAAAACGATTAGCAAATATTCGGAGAGAGAGAGAGAGAGAGAGAGAGAGAGAGAGAGAGAGAGAGAGAGAGAGAGAGAGAGAGAGAGAGACTACTGTTAAAGCATCCAACTCACAACAAAATAACAAATGAGGTGCCCAGGATCATATTCTAGTTTGGAGGTGATAATTAACAAATGTTGGACAAGCTTGAAAGCTCATCCACACGTGGAGAGGTAAGCAAAAATTCCGACCATGCATGGATCATAATGAAACTAAGTGTACGTATGGACGGAATCGATCAAGATAATCTTGCCCAAAAGCATCCGAAAGCCCAACTTTGATAGCCTGTTAAATCATTGAACTTAAAACCTATTGGCAATAAGCAGAGAAACCACCTAGGCATATTACTAGTTTTGCATGTGACAATTAACCAAGGTGGGACCAATGTTGGGCATAACTTACCGATAGAGGCTGGAATTGGCATAGATATCCGCGAAGTCAACACCAAGTTGAGCCTCTGCTGCAGCCGAGCTGACATCTAGCATCCAAGTAGCTGGATTGTAACCGTCTTTAATCTTTGGAACCCCGGGAACCGCCTACAAGAGAAGGTATGTATCAAAATTTGATTCGTCACTGTTGAAAGCATCAGTTTGTATCTGCTTTTCCGTTTTACACGGTCCTACTGATGATGTGCAGTTTGAGGAACCAATAGTAGTGGAGAAAGTGGTAATTTCATCCATTGGATTTATATTTGACATTGCTCAAGAAATGGGCGAGTTGTGCTAACCATTTCAAAAGATGGGTATGATTTGATTTCAAAGCAAAGGTTTCTTTTCTTTTCAAAGAGAAATCTTTGTGTTGATGTCTAACAAACTTTATCAACTTCAAACTTTTGATTTAAGCATGAGTGGAAACGGGAAATAAAGTTCAAATCCGAAACTACTTGGAAATGACTTTTTTGCTCATCAAATGCCCCAGATTAGCTCCGAGTTGACTCGTTGGATGAGAAACAAATACTGACCTCGAAATATTTAACCAGCTTGTGAGACTGGCGACCGAGAGGTCCAGCATATATCACTAGTCCTCCTCTCTTCATCAACAGCAGCTGCGATGGAGAACACATTAAAGTCAATTCAATTGCATAAAGTCATGATGTTTGTACTCGTAGTATACAAAAATACAATTCTGGTATGTTTTTAGATATACTTTTTACAGAATCTTCACCACAACAATGTAGCTGTGACATTACAGAAATTTGGGATTCTTGATGGGTTCTCTTTGGCTAGCATTATCCCCAAAACGTGGAATTGAGCTTATACCTCATCAAAAGCTTCAAAAATGTCGATGCTAGGTTGGTGAATTGTGCAAACAACAGTTCGCCCGGTATCCACCGTGTTTCTTACGGTACGCATGACGATTGCAGCAGCTCTAGCATCAAGGCCTGATGTGGGCTCGTCCATAAAAATGATGGAGGGATTTGCAACCAACTCAACAGCAATTGTTAGCCTCTTTCTTTGTTCAGTTGAAAGACCGTCCACCCCTGGCAGCCCAACTAGAGCATTTCTTAGAGGATTGAGCTCAACCAAGTCCATGACTTGCTCGACAAACATCTGGAAGCAGTAAGGAAGAGAAAAAGTTAAGTTTAACTACTTGACCATCGGTCCAGTGTCTTCCCAGTGGGACTAAGCAACTAAGAATAACTATTATAGCTGGAATGGATTGTTTGACATTGTTTTCAGTATCTGGTTTCTTTTTCCTGCTTGCCATGTTAATTTTCTGAAAATACATACAGGTTTGAAAATTTTTCTGCAAATTCCTGAAAACAACCCACTTTTCAGGAAACACCAATGAGATGTTTTTAGATTATATCAGGAACTAATTTTTTTTTTTTAAATGAAGATTATTTCAGGAACTGTTATCACATGAAAATACAGAAGATTATGCCAGCAATATGATTGTTGAAGTTTCCGTTGTTTGCTTCCAAAAGCACGAAAAACGAAAACAAAGAAAACACCAAATATAACCAAACAGGCAAACTATGGTATAGAGAAAATTACAGGTGATTCAGTAACACACCTTTCGTGTTTCAGTATTGACATCCTTAGCAAGACGCAGCCAGGCAGAATACAAAAGAGATTCGTAAACAGTGACAAACGGGGAATGGATGTCATTCTGCTCGCAGTAACCGCTGACTCGGGCAAATGTTGTTTGGTTCTTTGGGAAACCTGAAATGCTAATGCTTCCTTCAATATACCCCCCTGTCTTTCTTCCAGCCAAGACATCCATCAGTGTAGTCTTTCCAGCACCACTGACTCCCACTAGTGCTGTAAGGATACCTGGCCTAAAGGCACCACTAACATCTCTTAACAACTGCAGGCGGGTTTCGTCAATTCCTTGATCCTTCATTTCCTGATACACAGAACCAAATCTTTAATTTACGCATGTTGCATGAAACTGGAAAATAAAAATCACAGAATGGCAATTGAATTTGTGGTATTTAAATGTTGAAAGCAGTAAGTGGAATTGAATTTTTTCTACCTACAATCCGAAAGAGTAAAAGATGAGTATTTAGTTATATTCGTTTATAATTTTTTTTTTCAATTCGTTTTTTGATGGAAATTTTCTTTATCTCACAGAGGCTTAAAAATATGAATCACTAGTGGAAGAGGCTTACCGCGGGCATATCCACATAGTAATTTACATGGTTGAAAGCCAGTGAAAGGGGCTCAAAAGGAAGAACCATTCCTGTTGTAGCTTGTGTATTTCCAGCACCAACTATGGAGCTGGTGTTTCCCTGAGGATTTATCACATCCATGGCTATACCTGCATGCAACATTGGGTGAGTGAGCACTGAGCATATTAACCATCATTTTTATTTGAAGGATTTGTAAAGTGGAAAATAAACTCTGTTGTGATAATCATGCGTAAAATCCAAAACTCGGTTCCATAACTCCATGATTATGTTCTTATATCGTCAGTCCATCCCTTGATTACCATTATTGGATTCCTTTCATATGCATTCAATTAAGTCCAACGACATTACCAGTAGTAACTTTTGAGTTATTGCTTCTCCAACAGTATCATACACATGCCTTAAAGTGAGAAAACTTAAGGGAATGGTTACATTAGGCCTAGAAGAAGCAGAAGTTAACGAAACAACGAACCTTCACCATTAGATGAAATTTGCCGCTCAATATTATCTTGATCTTCCTCTTCCACAATTACAGCTTTAGAATCACCAGGAACTGAAATTGAATTTGTTAAAAAATTAAAATGGGAGCAGGGATTATGGACCCTTCTAGAATAGCATGAAGCTGAATCATTAGCAAGTAAATTGACTTCTCCTTTTTTTTGCGGTAAGTTAAGAGTAAATTGACTTACCCTTCATATACGTCAGCGCAACTATGAAAAGAGCATTGAAAATCAGCGAAAACCCAATAAGTGCTCCAATGCATATCCAGTACCATGTTTCGGTCGTATAGAGGCCTCTTTCCTTAAGAAGGGTCTTTCCAACTGTCAAGGAAGAGCCATTGACGGGCTGTTCCAAAAAACACAGGTTTACTTCATATAATGGCAATATAGAATAAAATGCTACTGATAGTTTTTTTTTTTTTTTTTGGAAGGGAAAAAAATTGAAAGATGCAAAATGCTAATTGTTTTCATTTTTGTTGGTGAAGCAATTCTCTATCAAAACTCAAAGATATTATTTCAGTGTTTTCTGAAAGTCATTTTTTCTCCCAAAAAAATTAGAGAAATGGTTCGAAGCAAGTTTTATGTGTTGTCCGGATACTTGAAAAAGAGAAGAATGAAAAGAATAGAAAACAAGGGAAATAAATTAAGCAAAGCATTAAGAGAACTTACCCCACTCCATCTTTCGGATAGAAATTCGTTGATAGCTATGGCATTCTGTCCATACATCATAGGAGAGACATAGTAGCCCCATATCATCCATGGTTTAATGTCGTCTGCGAACCAAGAAGGAAGTAGATATACTTAGTGGTCGAGTGAAGGATTATGGAAAAGGCCGCAACTAATACGAAATACCTAAAGCTCAGTTTGCAACACTGTGTTTGGAATGTGAGGAGAGAAAGGGAAAGGAAATTATAACTTTCGTCCCTTCTGCTATCTGGTCCTAGTAATAATCCTTATTCTTTCCTCTTTCCCTTTACTTGGCAAAACAAAACAAAGTAAACTAACGACCCCAGCAATAACCTCCACAACAACCCTTACTACCCTTTCCTTTCTATTTGCTTTGCACAACTTCAAACATGATAGCAATATCCCTAAGGCAAGAATTTCGACAGTAAAAGAAAAGAAGGATTTATAACCTTTGGCAACGATGAAGCCTCCAAGCACGAAAACCAATAGCAAGGTGAGGGACCCATACATGTTCGCAACAACCTCAGTTCTTCCGGCAGCAGCAAGGAATCGGAAGAGAGAGAGAGCCATCTGATGCACACCACAGAAAGCCAGGTACTGTTTGAAGAACCTGAAAGACAAGAAGAGGATACGTCAATACATTCCTCTACGGCTCTCAAACCTACGAAACAAAATCTTACTAAAAGTTGTAAAGAAAAATCAGATTTGTTTGGGATGACTGCCACTTTCAATTTTCAGTTTTCCAAATCTTCAGCGTTTTATGAAAGTGGAAAAAAGATTTTCACTCCCGACAAACTTTCATCAATCTCTCCCTGCGGAGACCCCCCTGCCACCCTCCGCCAACGGTTCCATCCCCACCTCTGGCTAAACATATCTTTGAACCCAAGAAGTGTACACCAAAATTTTTTGTACAGTATTTTGTTTTTCAAAAAGAAAGTGAACATTACAGAATACGGAATTGGGCAAGCATACTAAACAGACCCTCAAAATATTGAGCTTACCTACTAGCAGCTGGTGCGAACCCAATTGTATAATAAGTAAGAATGACCCATATCCCAGACTCCATGAACGATATAGGAATCCGAAGGAGCCAAATGGGCAAGCCAAAAGCCCAAGCAGGGTAAAACAAGCTATCCCTCTGTTTGTAGAACACTGGAAGCCTAAAAACCGTCATCGCAAGCTCCGCCATTCCGTTAAACATCACGTTGATTAGACTGAAAAACAAGGCTCCCCAGAATTTCGCAGAATCCCCAAGTGCACCCGCTTTCATTTCCGTCCTCAAAAAGACAGTCAGTGCAATTGTTGCCATTATCGTTATCTGTGTTGTCTTGAAAATATAAATGAAAGAGTTCCGCTTCATCAGTAGCCATTCCCTTGCAAAAGATGCCCTGAAAAGTTCCCAGTTGGAAATTCCGTATTTTTCAGTCACCAAAGCCGCCGGATGGGCTCTGGACTTGTCGTAAGGAACTCTAAGTTCTTCAGAGATCTGTTGCCCGATTTTGAAAGAATTGAAGGCCCTTGCGAATTCAGGTACTGAGACAAATCTATAAGGTTGGTTCTTTTTGAACCAATACTGTGCTTGGTCTTTTTTGGAAGTAACCTCTTGTAGAAAATCTGCAATTCCTTTTCTCTGTGGGCATATAAATCCAGTGTACTCAAAGAACTCGAGAATGTTTTCTCGTGGGCCTTGGTAGACGATTTGGCCTTCCGAAAGGAGGATTATGTCGTCGAAAAGATCGAATGTTTCGGGTGCAGGCTGAAGGAGGGAGATGACCATGGTTACGTCCATTATGTGAACCATTTGCCTCATGAACTTGGTTATTTGAAAGGTGGTGGAACTGTCTAGCCCTGTGGATATTTCATCCATGAAAAATGCTTTTGCTGGTCCGACCAACATTTCCCCTGCGTTCATGAAAAACACTCCCAGTTAAGTTAAACCATTATATACTAGTTGTGAATTCTAGTACAGAAACATTGTCTCGAACCAAAACTACTGAAATTTTAACAATTAAACACAACTACAGCCCAGATTTTGGGGATATTCGGGCTATGCAACATGTCTTTAAGGTACGTACTAACACGTATACACGTGGCATGTATATAGATATAACCAGCAGCAGATCTGTTCCTACTGGAGAAAACTACTGCAAATTATGCCCATGGAAATTATTTCGTGATTGTTTCCGTAACATGGTATATCTGATTTCGCCCGTCTATCCTTTTTGTGGAGTGATACCATACAGGAAGATATTCATGCCCGGGAATAAGTTAGAAGACTATTGGGTCAGTTTGGTACTTTTCATGTTGTTTTCATTTTCTTGCGAAAATAGTTTTCTAAAATTCAGAAACAACTTTTTAGTATTTCTTGAGAGGGGGTTGTTCTCTTTATAATTTCCAAAAACAGTTCAACAAACAAGTTTTGTGTTTCCCAAAACATGAAACATAGAAGAAAACGAGAATGATACCGAAGAAGCTCATAGTTTCCACATACCGGTAGTCACACGCTTCTTTTGTCCACCAGAAATGCCCCTTCTCATATCATCACCCACCATGATATCAGCACAAATATCCAATCCAAGGATCTGTTAAATAGAACCATCTGATTTTAGCCCATTGTCAAGTAATTAAAACCGAAAACAAAAAAACTTGAATGGAGCAATGGGAGCAAAAACAGACCTTGAGCACATAATCAGTGATCAAACTGGTTTCCTGGCCAGCCACAGCCGTGGCTTTCATAAACGCATCGATCTCGGGGTCAGGCTTAATACCCGCTTCTTTCTCTCTCCTCGACAGCTCAGTGAGCATTTCATACCTGGTTCCGACTCCCAAGCAACGCCCAGAGAAATCCAGTGTCTCGCGAACAGTCATCTCACCGTAGTGAAGATCGTGCTGGCTGATATAAGCAGATGTTCTCTGGGGAACAAATTCCTTGAACTCATGCCCACAGTAGGTCACATTCCCAGTTACCTGAGAACACATGGGAATATGAGTTCATAGAGCCTAACAAGAAGTTGGGATTGGAATTTATATGGTAAGGTCCCCATTCATTTTTCTTCTTCCCTTTTTTAATTTTTCCCCATTTTGGGAAATCAAATGGAGCACAAGTATACATAAATTCTTGTTGCAACCGGGAAAGTACAAAAGGAGAGAAGGTAAAAAAACTAACCCTAAGACTATCATCAGACTTCCCCGCAAGGGCTTGTAGCAATGTTGTTTTTCCAGAGCCAGGAGGCCCAAGAAGCAGTGTCATCCTGAAAAAAAAACGAAACAAATTCAATGAACGAAGTTTCTTTCTCCATTGCTCATTGAACGTGTAGATTCTAGTTGCTTGGTTCCAACTATAACCGGAAAACAGCTTTTGGAGCATAGATTATGAAAACTCGACCACAGGGAGAAGCTTTCCAAGTTCTAACAAATCAATCAATCTGATTGGCCATAATGTTGATTAAGTTTTAGGTATTCTATTGTCGAGGAATACTTGAACATACCTTGATGGTTTTATAACTCCACTCACATCCTTGAGAATGTTGATTACACTTTTCTTAGATGGAGAAAGTCCAATCATTCCAAGAGCTCCCTGCTCAAATTAAACATTAAGAGAGGGAAAATTTTCAGTAATCGCAGTGTTAATTGAACACGAAGCTAAATCTTTTACTTTGCATATGATTTCAACATGAGAATTTCAATTCCCAATGTTCTTACAAACTTCCAACCTATTTGCGATATTAGGAAGAACACATTTTCTCTTGCTCTATTACAATTTTACTACTACTACGAGATTATAAAAGTGAACAATTTGTAAGACATGCTGTTGTACAAGTTTCTGTCACAATTGAAAAAAGTCGAATTCTGAGTTTAGAGGAAGAAAACAAGTTTATAAACAGAAGAAATTACCTCAATTGCATTCAGGGAGGAATTGAGCAGAGTTGGAAGAGCTCTAGTCCCAACATATGCATCTCCCTCTACCGACAAATTCTGGAATCGCACTTCGATCTGTGGAATTTGAATTCCCACCCTGTTTCCAACAAAACCACAACAGTCAACATACCTTCAAAAGGACATATGAATACTAACACAACATATGTTCAAGAAAAAAGAACTTTTCTTTGGTTGCAGAGGAAATGTATGAAAAAAGCACGGAAACAAGCCAAGGTTATCTCCACTAGCAACTTACCCTAATCAATGTTGTTTTCATTTTCCTTATCGTCACCTTTCGTTTTTGTGCCAGAACAGTTTTCGGCCACTGGAAGATATCCTTTGGTTTCTTCCAAAAACTGAGTTGTTTGAGGAAAAGTTTTACAATAACAGCAATAACAGCTTTCAAAAACTTTTTTTTTTTTTTATAGTAGTACTAAACAATTCAACAAACAATTTTCATAAGTTTCCAAAGAGACATGACAAACAAAACTATGATTCCCAAAAAGATAAATCCGGGGAAAAAATGGAAAACACTTTCACACAGGTATACACTTTGAGTCAGTAAATAATAATCTGGAAGCAATTTTGGAAAACTGTTAGCCAAACATTTACGTTATCCATTCAAAGAAAATTTAGACAGAAAAAAACGAAAACTTCCAAACACACATTCAAAAACAATACTATGATTCAAAGTTTCCACTTTCTTTTCCTTTCCTCCATTTTCCTTTTATATCTCAGGGTGTCTGTGCAACTTCCACGCGACAATCCATGATACCATTTCATCGTTCACTAGCAGTGCCTGATTAAACCTGAAGTCTAGTCACGTTTATACTGGACCACAAGAATTAAAGCTGGGACTTAACCGCTTTGTACTGACCTACAAGGTTTCATATACATCATATCGCAGCGAACAAACCCCCAAGTCTATCACACCAAACATGTTAGTCCATTCACGATCCTTCAACTAAATTAGCTAGAGAGAGAGAGAGAGAGAGAGAGAGAGAGAGACCTGTCGGTTCGATCACGCAGCCTCAAGAGGAACCTCTCATTGTCATCTTCAACAACTTTCAAGATACTCTCCATCAGCTGCTTCTTGTGCTGAGCCTCAAGATTAGTAACATCCACCTCGTTCGCCATAACCCTCCCGTTGCTCATCACCTGCCTCAGCATCCCTTTCCTCAACCGGTCGTACGTCGGCAGCCGCTCTATCGCCGCCCACTTCAGCTCCTCCTCGTCGTCCGCCACTGTCCCCCGCCGTGTGCTGTTCCTCTCGAACACGTCCGGCACCCCCTGCCACACCTCCCTTATGCTCCCCGCCCTGCTGCTCCGGCGACTTCCCGTTGCCGACCAGCCCTGGCGGCTGCTCGCCGCCCGAGCCATTTCGTTGGGCACAAACGCCGACGCCATTTTTTAAAAAAAATTCCTCCGGCGACCCAAAGACCCACTTACTTAACTATGCACCAATTCAGTGTATGTCAAGTGGTTTGAAGTGGGTTTTGGTCGAATCGAAATGGGTTTTGCTCAGTTCTCCAATTTAATCATTGCAATATCGACTTCTGAGGATTGAAATTGGGGGTTTATGAGTGAAGTGGGTTTTCTTCACTTCTGAGAAATGAATTGAAGTGGGTTTTTGGTGGGAGAAACTTCAAGTTCGTCAGATGATACAGATATACAGACACCCGTAATTTTCAAGTTTTATAGTAGTAAACGAACAGAAGAAACTGTGCGAGATAGAGACGGGTAGAATTTGAAATTCGGTTATTTGTTGTGTTCTGTTTCTTAAATGAGTAACTCGGATCACATTAGGAGGAGGTTTTGACGTGAGTCAGGGGTGGTAGGCAAAGACTCGAGTAAAATACACATTTCTCTCTGTCTTTGAGTAAAATACAGTACCCCTCTACCTCCACGTGGTACTCGCTCGGCACATGTGGACTGTCCAATATATTTTTGGATAGTTCAGATTGAAACCATCTATCTCTTCTCACCCTAACACTTTCTCTCTCCAAATCTGAGCCGTCCAAAAACGCAATGAATGACTTGAATGCGCTAAGCGGACACCACATGCTAACCACCCGACACTGGAAAAATTTCCCCCCCCCCCCCTCTCTCTCTGTGGGCGAAGTCAAAAGGGTGTGCGAGTCAATTTGAAGAAGAAAATAAAAAATTGGGATGCGAATGAGAATTGTTCCAATGATCAGAAAAGGAAAATATTGAGAATTGCTGCCACAGCCAACGGAGATGACTGTTGAAGTATTCTAATAGAATTTTTAATTAGTGTTTTCATGCTTTGACTAATTTTTAATTTGTACTATCTCTCTTTTATTGTATCGTTGAATACTTCATGTCAATAAGATTTTCAACTAAAATGAAAAAATGTTAGTAATTTTCTGAATTCAGTGATATTCTAAAAAAAACGACAAAATTTCATTTTCAATTTTCGTTTTCTCAATTCGTATTCAGAGTTGTTTATTAAATTTTTGGTGAATTCAAACTCGAGTTGAGCTCAATAAAAAGAAACCAAGCTTGAGTCGAGCTGGTTTATGTTTAAGTCAAGCTCAAACTTGTTCGCAAGCCATATCGAGCCCAAAAAGTTTCGGACATTTCTGCTTGCTTATGTTCGGGACGTGGGTTGCATAAATTTTTTATTGTGTAGATTTATAGCTTTACACATGTACTAGTTATAACAACAAAACAAACAAAAAAAAGTCTCTACTCTAAAGAAATATAAAATTAATTTTTTAAAATTTTTTCATCAAGAAATTCTAACCATTTCAAACGCTATCACACCCTTATTGAGCCTTTACCGAGCCGATATTCAAATTACTCGAGCTCGGTTCTGTTACCAATGGAACTCAAATTCAGTCATGACTTCTCACTAATTTTGATAACGTTATCCATGTTCTCACTTAAGTTAAAAGTTGATGTATCCGAATACTAAGTTCGAAAATAAGTTAAAAATGGTCAAAGTACCCAAATAAAATTATCCAACATTGTAAGTAGGAATATGGTGTTACATTTTCATTCAGATGATTAACCAACTGTACAACAAAGGCGTAAATAGAGATCGAGCTTGAACCAAAAAAAATTCCGAAGAGAGAAAATTCGACTTCGTTATTGAGCAAAGGTACAACTACAACAGGGATTTTGTTGTTGATAACTAGGTGTACAAGAATAATTATACATATGATCACAAAGAAACCATGCCAGAGGCAAGTAGAAGAAAAGGCAAAACAAATATATATGGAGAGGCTGCAGTTTCTTTTCTCTCCTCTGATAACTAAGATACTAATACACTCATTTTTACAACGTGTAATTCTAAGAGGTCAAAAGTTCTCAGAAGCGAATGGAGGTTTCTCTCATCATCTCCTTTGGAAGTTAAGGAACCGGATGCCATAAGCGAAGACGAAGAAGAAGAGGAGGACCCAACCGATATGGGCGAAAAGTACGGGTACAAGGAAGCTGTCCTCAAAACCCAAGTACTTTTTAAGGAACTCTTTCACAGGCATTGGTGATTCACCTGGGATTACAAGCATTTCAGTCTTGTCGCCCACTTGAGATGTGAAAATGCCGTAGATTGTCCAAGCGACTGGAGAGCACCAGTAGTACCACCTCCACCATATCGGGATGAGCTGCAATTGTTAAAGCACACCGTGTTAAAGCTATGATTGCAAGGGGTGATCTCAACTCAAGAAAAGATATTATGAATTTCGAAACAACATATTAAATCAGTCCAGAAATTCCAATATCTTCTAGGCACTTGTCATCAACTGTATTCAGGCTGTGTTTTGGGTATTGGATTTGCTGAGGTATTTGTGGAGGGAAAAGAGAGGTAAGCATTTGTGAATAACTTGTTTTCCCTCCTATCCCCTAGCTTTTTATTTTCCCTCTGCAAATCACTCCATAAATCAAAATCCAAACACAGTCTTGAGACTGTTATAATTCATGATCGAGGTATCAACCCATTTAAGCATTACATCATATCTACGTGCAATTATTTCATCCTTCTTTGAATTCGTTTTTTTCCTGCTACTCTTTTTATGACTACATAAAGAACTTCCAAAAGTTCAAATTGGCTATGTAACTGAAAATCATACTGAGGTTTTAGAAACATACCGGCCTGGGGATAAGAAAACCGGAGAACAAGTTCCAGAAGCTGAGGAAGAAGGACATGATAATGGCAGCAATCTGAGGGCCAGGAGTCAGTGCGACAACCATCATTCCGTACATTGAGAAGTAGGTGAAGCACATGAATATGAAGTAGTAGAAATATAAGAACTTTTCTGCCTTCCACTCGTACCCAATCATCGAGAAAAGAAGAAGAGAGTAAACAAAGGTCTGAATTGCGACGTAAATTGTTTCTATAGCCACCTGAAAACATGAAAACTTGTGAATACCGGTGTGTAGGTATCGGAAAAGCATTTAGTGTGAAGTATCTTTTTACCTGAGCAAATGCATAAGGCAACTCTGAATACATTCCTGCTGCTCGTTCACGGTAGAACACTGTTCTCTCAATCGATACAACAGATTGAACCGCGGCAGCATTAGAGGCCCCGAGGAAAAGGACAGCAGAATAAGTAGCTCCCAGTAGATTAAGCAGGTCTTGTTGTGCGCGTCTGTTAACAAAAAAGTTCAATTTATCAGCAAAGCAATTTAAACCTTTTAGTATCATCCAAACACGCGATGGTAAGGTAATGAGCTAACTAGATTTAAAAAAAATAGAGTAATGAGCTAACAATAAAAAAGTGATAATTGCAGATTTTTTGAACTCACATTTGGTCTTGGTTTCCTTTTTTCCAAAAGATGACACCGAACATGAGACCGATGACCATCGTCATGAAGAATCTGATAGCGTTGTACTGCGAGTTCCTCCAGTAGGACCAGTGTTGTTTCCAGAAACAAGCCTTGCATTGAGTGACGAACGATTGTGAGAATTTAGTAGGGAAGTAGAGGTCCTTGGAACCCGATGCCGGCGTGCTTAACTCCTTGATAAGCTCCTGATTTCTCCTGCGAAAAATTTATCAAGTAAACAATTAACATCCAACTCGAAACCAAATAACAATGAGGTACCCAAGCTCCTATACTAATTTTGGAGGTGACATTAATCAATGTTAGACAAGCTCAAAAGTTGACCCAATGTTGGGCATAACTTACTGATAGAGGCTGGAATTGGCATAGATATCCGCAAAATCAACATCAAGTTGAGCCTCGACTGCAGTCGAGCTGACGTCTAGCATCCAAGTAGCTGGATTGTAACCGTCTTTAATCTTTGGAACCCCAGGAACCGCCTGCAATAGAAGGTATGTGTCAAACTTTGAATCAGCAACATTGAAACTTTCAGGTTTTTATTTACTTCGTTGTATTCTACTGTAGTATTGATGCTGCAGTTGGAGGAATCAATGTAGTGGAGGTATTGGTGTTTTCACCCTAAATTGGATTCGACTACTCAAGAAACATGTGTGTTGTGTAATTAACCACAGAAAAAAGATGGTATGATCTAATTATGAAAGTAAAGTTCCTTTTTCTGTTTCCCTAACAAGGAGAACATCAAATCAAATCAGAAACTACTGAGAAAATGACTTTATCCGAGCAACTTTATCCACTTGAAACTTTGGGTTTAAACTGGAATGAAAATTCAAATCAGAAACTACTGAGAAAATGACTTTTTTTGTTTATCAAATGCCCAAATTGCATTCTATTTTACTAGTTGGGATGGAAAACGATACTGACCTCAAAGTATTCAACAAGCTTGTGAGATTGGCGACCAAGAGGTCCTGCGTATATCACTAGTCCTCCTCTCTTCATCAACAGCAGCTGCAAGGAAGAACACAATAATGTCAATTCAATTCCAGAAAGTCATGATATTTCATATGCAGAATATACAAGGATGTTGTTCTCCTAGAATTTATGCTAAATCTTCACCATAATGATGTAGGAGTGACATGTTTTGAAATTAAAATTCTTGATGCGTTTTTCTTTCGAGAGTGATATGACCATGACTCAGATCCATTGTATACAAATGTTCTGGATGTTTTTTTTTTTTTTTTCTGTTTGTATAGCATTAAGCCAGAAAACATGGATTTGAGAATATACCTCATCAAAAGCTTCAAAAATGTCGATGCTAGGTTGGTGAATCGTGCAAACAACAGTTCGCCCAGTATCCACCGTGTTCCTCACAGTACGCATGACGATTGCAGCAGCTCTAGCATCAAGGCCTGATGTGGGCTCATCCATAAAAATGATGGAGGGATTTGCAACCAACTCAACGGCAATTGTTAGCCTCTTTCTCTGCTCAGTTGAAAGACCGTCCACTCCTGGAAGCCCAACTAGAGCATGTCTTAGAGGATTGAGCTCAACCAAGTCCATGACTTCCTCAACAAACATCTGGAATCAGTAAGGAAAAGGATAAGCTTAGCGTAACTACTATGACCATTGGTCCAGTGAATGGAATATCTTGCAATTGAGTTTTTGCTTCTAAGTGGGACTAAGCAACTAAGAATAGCTAATATATCTGGAATGGATTGTCTGACATGGTTTCCGTTTTCTGGTTGTTTTTGGTTTTCTAGGATCATTTTCCGGAGAAAGCACACTGTTCGCACAGTTTTTCTGCAAATATTTTCCTGAAAACAACCAATTTTTCAAGAATCGCCAAAAAAAGGTGTTTTTTCCCCGATTTTTTCAGAGACTCTTCTCAAGCAAAAAACCAGAGACGATAATAGTAACACTAATATTGTGGTTGTTTTCACTATTTTTGTTTCCAAAAGCACGAAAAGGAAAACAAAGCAAATGCAAAATATAACTAAACATTTTAATGTCATTAATGGCATAGGAAAAAATGACCGGTGATTCACTATGATACCTTTCGTGTTTGTGTATTAACATCCTTAGCAAGACGCAGCCAGGCAGAATACAAGAGAGATTCATAAACAGTGACGAACGGGGAATGGATGTCATTCTGTTCGCAGTAACCGCTGACTCGGGCAAATGTTGTTTGGTTCTTTGGGAAACCTGAAATGCTAATGCTTCCTTCAATATACCCCCCAGTCTTTCTCCCAGCCAGCACATCCATCAGTGTGGTCTTTCCAGCTCCACTAACTCCCACTAATGCTGTCAGAATACCTGGCCTAAAAGCACCACTAACATCTCTTAACAGCTGCAGACGGGTTTCTTCGATTCCTTGGGTTTTCATTTCCTGATATACAGAACCAAATCTTGAAGTTAGACATGTTAAACTGTCAAATGAAACATCACAGGTTGGCAATTGAAATATTGGTGTCATAATCTTGAAAAAGCAGTAAGTGGAACTGAATCTTCCCAACTACAACCAGTAAGAGCAAAAGATGAGTATTTATTTGCTTTATTTTTCGTTGGAAATTATGCTTATGTTATACGTCCACAGAGTAGAAATGTGAATCGTTAGTGGAAGAGACTTACCGCAGGCATATCCACATAGTAATTTACATGGTTGAAAGCAAGTGAAAGAGGCTGGAAAGGCAGAACCATTCCTCTTGTAGCTTGTAAATTTCCAGGGCCAACTGTTGAGCTGGTGTTTCCGCGAGGATTTCTCACAGCCATGGGTATACCTGCATGCAACATTAGGTGGGTGAGCATTTGAAAGTGGCAGATATATAAACAAAAAAACTCTGTTGTGATAGTCAATCATGCACAAAATCCAAAACTCGAGTCCCTATCTCAATAATTGTGTTCCTATATAATTGGTCCATCCCTTCATTTATCAGTATTAAATTGCTTAAATATATAGTCAATTAAGTCCAACAAAAGTACCAGTAACTTTAGAATTATTGCTTCTCCCAAACAAATCATACACATGCCTTAAAGAGAGAACACTGAATGGAATGGTCACATTAGATCTAGAGGAAGCAGAAGGCAATGAAACAACGAACCTTCACCATTAGATGACATTCCCCGCCTTTTATTATCTTCATCATCCTCCTCCAGAACAACAGCTTTCGAATCACCAGGAACTGAAATTGAATTTGGTAAAACAAATTTAAAATGGGAACAATGATTATGGACCTTTTTAGAATAGCATGAAGCTGAATCTTTTCAGTAAGTAAATTGACTTACTCTTCATATACGTCAGCGCCACTATGAAAAGAGCATTGAAAAGCAGTGAAAACCCAATAAGTGCTCCGATGCAAATCCAGTACCACGTTTCGGTCACAAAGAGGCCTCTTTCCTTAAGAAGGGTCTTTCCAACTGTCAAGGAAGAGCCATCGACCGGCTGTTCCGAAAAAACACAGGTTAACTCCATATAATGGCATTACAGAATAAAGTGTTACTGATTGCATTTCTCTTTTTATTTTTTTGTCTTTTTCGTTTTTCATTTTCATTTTTTGATTGTTTTTGGAAGAAAAAAAAATGTAAGGATTCAAAAACGGTAACTGTTTCTCATTTTTTTGGTGAAATATTTGTCTATCACATTCAAAGATATCTTTTTGGAGTTTCCTGAAAATCGGTTGTTTTCCAAAAACGGTTTTAGAAACAGTTCAAAGTACTTTTATGTGTTCTCTGAAAACTTAAAAAAGAAAAACAAAAGGATGCCAAAGAAGGGAAATAAATTACTGAAAATCATTGAGAACTTACCCCACTCCATCTTTCAGATAGAAACTCGTTGATAGCTATAGCATTTTGTCCATACATCATAGGAGAGACATAGTAGCCCCATATCATCCATGGTTTAATGTCATCTGAGAACCAAGAAGGATATAGCTATACTTAGTGGTTACTTCAAGAACCGCAGAACATTCTGGACTAGCCATAACTGCTCAGAAATACCCAAAGACCAGTTTGCAACACAGTGTTTGGAAAGAAAGGGAAAGGAAAGGAAAGGAAATAAATTTCCTCCCTTCTTCTGTTTGGTCCTAGTAAGGTAGAAAGAACTGGAAAAAAAAAGCTCTGAAAAAAGCTCTTGTCATGTCCTTATTCTCTCCTCTTTCCCTTTACTTAGCAAAACAAAACAAAACAAAGAAAGATAATAACCCCACCAATATCCACAACAACCTTTACCACCCTTTCCTTTCTGTTTCCCTTCCACAACTTCCAAACATGATAGCAATAACCTTTGGAAAGAATTTCAACAGTAAAAGAGAAGGATTTATAACCTTTGGCAACAATAAAGCCTCCAAGCACGAAAACCAATAGCAAGGTGAGGGAACCAAGCATGTTCGCGACAACCTCAGTTCTTCCGGCAGCAGCAAGGAATCGGAAGAGCGAGAGAGCCATCTGATGCACACCAAAGAAAGCAAGGAACTGTTTGAAGAACCTGAAAGAAAAGATAAGGATATGTCAGTACAGTATAATGACCTCTATGGCTCTCAAACCTAGAAAACAAAATCTTAACTTGAAGCTGTGAAAAAAACCCAGCTACGTTTAGAAACACTGCCACTTTCGATTTTAAATTTCCACTTCCAAAAATTTCCAAAATTATAGAGAAAAAAGAGTTTGGTAACTGTTTTCGCTTTTGAAAAAAGAGAAAAGATGTTCACTGTCCAACTGTGTCCCACAATGATCTCTGCCCCCCGTGACCTCCAGCCACCCTCTGCCACCGCCCCTATCCCCCACCTCCTGCTAAATATCTTTGAACACAAAAAGTGTGCACGACACATGTTTTTTGTATTTGTTCTTTAGAAAAACAATACTGAAAGCTTACAACAGAACCTCATCATATTGAGCTTACCTACTAGCAGCTGGTGCAAACCCAATTGTGTAATAAGTAAGAATGATCCATATCCCAGACTCCATGAACGATATAGGAATCCGAAGGAGCCAAATGGGCAAGCCAAAAGCCCAAGCAGGGTAAAACAAGCTATCCCTCTGTTTGTAGAACACTGGAAGCCTAAAAACCGTCATCGCAAGCTCCGCCATTCCGTTAAACATCACGTTGATGAGACTGAAAAACAAGGCTCCCCAGAATTTTGCAGCGTCCTCAAGTCCACCCGCTTTCATTTCTGTCCTTAAAAAGACAGTCAGTGCAATCGTCGCCATTATCGTTATCTGTGTCGTCTTGAAAATATAAATGAAAGAGTTTCGCTTCATCAGTAGCCATTCCCTTGCAAAAGATGCCCTGAAAAGTTCCCAGTTTGAAATTCCGTATTTTTCAGTAACCAAAGCTGCCGGATGGGCTCTGGACTTGTCGTAAGGAACTCTAAGTTCTTCAGAGATCTGTTGCCCGATTTTGAAAGAATTGAAGGCCCTTGCAAATTCAGGTACTGAGACTGCTCTATAAGGTTGGTTCTTTTTGAACCAATACTGTTTTTGGTCTTTTTTGGAAGTAACCTCTTGTAGAAAATCTGCAACTCCTTTTCTCTCTGGGCATTTAAATCCAGTGTATTCAAAGAACTCGAGAACGTTTTCTCGTGGACCTTGGTAGACGATTTGGCCTTCCGAAAGGAGAATCACGTCGTCAAAAAGATCGAAGGTTTCTGGCGCAGGCTGAAGGAGGGAGATGACCATGGTTACATCCATTATGTGGACCATTTGCCTCATGAACTTGACTATTTGAAAGGTGGTGGAACTGTCTAGCCCTGTGGAAATTTCGTCCATGAAAAATGCTTTTGCTGGTCCGACCAACATTTCTCCTGCATTCAGGACAAAGAGTCCCAGTTAAAACATCAAACCTCCAAAGTACGTCAACACATGGATAGATTATTGACATGCCAATTAAGTGGTATATCCTGAAAAATGGGTTGTTTTCAGAAATTTTTCCTAAAAGAGATGTCCAAACAAGTTTTCTATGTTTCCAAGATAAGTTAAAATAAACAAGCACACAAGTAATACCAAACAAGCTCTTAGTTTCCACACACATACCAGTAGTGACACGCTTCTTTTGTCCACCAGAAATGCCCCTTCTCATATCATCACCCACCATGATATCAGCACAAATATCCAATCCCAGGATCTGTTAAGAAAACCATCAGATTTTAGCCGATTGACAAAAACAGAAACAAAAAACTTGAAATGGAACAATGGAAGCAAAAACAGACCTTGAGTACATAATCGGTGATTAAACTCGTTTCCTGGCCAGCCATGGCTGTGGCTTTCATGAATGCGTCGATCTCAGGGTCCGGCTTAACGCCCGCTTCTTTCTCCCTCCTCGACAGCTCAGTGAGCATTTCATACCTGGTTCCGACTCCCAAGCAACGCCCAGAGAAATCAAGTGTCTCGCGAACAGTCATCTCACCGTAGTGAAGATCGTGCTGGCTAATGTAAGCACATGTTCTCTGAGGAACAAATTCCCTGAACTCATGCCCACAGTAAGTCACTTTCCCAGTCACCTGAGCACACAAAGGAAATTAAATGAGTTCAAAGGGCCTGACAAGAAGTTGGGATCGGTATTTCCGTAGAAAGGTCCCAGTTCAAATTCCTCCTTCTCTTTTTCCTTCATTGTGGGGAATCAAATGAAGCATAAACGTGCATATGAACTGATGCAAGCAAAGAAAAGTAAAGAAGAAGAGGGATAACAAACTAACCCGTAGATTATCATCGGACTTCCCTGCTAGAGCCTGTAGCAATGTTGTTTTTCCAGCGCCAGGAGGCCCAAGAAGTAGTGTCATCCTGAAAAACAAAACAAAAGATGACAGTTCAATGAACATAGTTTCTTTCTCCTTTGAATTGGATGTTAAGATTTGGCTGCTTCGTCGCAGCTTTCAGAATTATTTTTCGTAACACGTTCCAGTCTTGTTTGGTTGAAGGTTTCCAAAGCTTTGTTTGTTAGAAGACATCAAAAGATATAGCTGATCAAAAAAAAAAAGACATCAGAAGATATTTTCAACTTCTCAAATATACTATCCGCTAGAAAATGGATACGATATGAGATCGTAAACAGTTTCTATAACATTGAACATGAAAACTCAACCAAAGGGATCTGCTTTCCAATTTTCAGCAAACTAATCAATCAATCTGATTGGCCATAATGTTGATTAAGTTTTACGTATTCTATTGTCGAGGAATACTTGAACATACCTTGATGGTTTTATAACTCCACTCACATCCTTGAGAATGTTAATGACCCTTTTCTTAGATGGAGAAAGTCCAATCAATCCAAGAGCTCCCTGCTCAAATTAAAAATAAAAAATAAAAAATAGGGGAAAAATCTTCAGCCACCACAGTATGAATTGAACAAGAAGGTAAATCTTGTGCTTTGCATATGATCTCAACACTAGAAGTTTAAATTCCCCATGTGCTTATGCGCAGGTGTGGATAGAAGGGGTGCCGGGCGAGGCCCGGGACCCTGCACAACTCTAAATACTCCCACTAATTATACTAGTTTTTGATGTTAATCTGAAAAAAAAAATCTATAAGATCGGTCCCTGCAAGTTTCTTGAGGGGAAAAAAAGTTCATAAAGTCCATATTTATGTGTGAAAAATCCTCCTAAGATTTCAAGTTATCAACTATTTCTTGGTCGTAGGTACAATATTGAATGGTGGTTACACATATATGCATAGTTATGGATTATATTTTTTTAACTAATATAGAAACACACGTGATTCGGGACACTGCTGCATACAAATCTTGCGTCTGCCATTGCTTATGAGCTTCCAACCTATTTGCTGTACTAGGAACAAAACTGTTTGTGGTGCTTTACCATGATTTTACTACTTTACATGATTTATCTAACAGAGAACAGTTTGTAAGACAAGCTATTGTACAAGTTTCTGTTACAATTGAGAAAAAGTCCAATTCTGAATTTACATGAAGGAAACAAGTTGATAAACAAAAGAAATCACCTCGATTGCATTAAGGGAGGAATTGAGCAGAGTTGGAAGAGCTCTAGTCCCAACATACGCATCTCCCTCCACTGATAAATTCTGGAAGCGCACTTCAATCTTCGGAATTTCAATTCCCACCCTGTTTCCATCAAAGCCCCATAATCAATATGCCATCGAAAGGACATGAGTGCTAACAAAACAATTGCTTAAAAGCAGAACCTTTCTTTGGTTGCAGAGAAAATGTAAGAGAATAGTACTTCAAGAAACCAATATCATCTCCAGTGGAAACTTCCCCTGATTGATGTTGTTTTTCATTCTCCCTACTGTCTATCTTCGTTTCCTTTGTTTTTCATTTTTGTGCCAAAACAGTTTTCGGACTTTGGAAAACTTCTTCTTCTTCTTTTCTTTTTTTTCCAAAAAATTGAATTGTTTTTAGGAAAAATTTTCCGAAAACAACCCATCAAACAGTTTTCCTGTGTTCCTTGGAAAATAAAAGCATGAAAAATGGAAACAAAATGGAGAACAATTCCAAACAAGCATGAGAAACGAAACAATGCAGGAACAGTTTTCAGAACCAGTCCACCAAATTACCACACTATATTTTATTACAACATGAAAACAGAAACAACAGAATACAATAGAAAAACAATCCCTATGTATGATTCAAAGTTTCCACTTTCTTTTCCTTTCCTCCATTTTCTCACCAACCGAACAGGTTATTCCATTCACAGTGCTTCAACTAAATTAGCTAGAGAGAGAGAGAGAGAGAGAGAGAGAGAGAGAGAGAGAGAGAGAGACCTGTCAGTTCGTGCGCGCAGCCTCTGAAGGAACCTCTCGTTATCATCTTCAACAACTTTCAAAATACCCTCCATCAGCTGTTTCTTGTCCTGAACCCCAAGATTAGCAATATCCACCTCGTTTGCCATAACCCTTCCGTTGCTCATCACCTGCTTCAACATCCCTTTCTTCAACCGATCGTAGGTCGGCAGCCGCTCGATCGCGGCCCACTTCAGCTCCTCCTCCTCGTCCATCACCGTCGACCGCCGCGTGCTGTTCCTCTGGAACACGTCCGGCGGCCCCTGCCATACTTCTCTTATACTCGTCGACCTCCAGCTCCGGCGACTGCTCGTCGCCCGAGCCAAATCGTCTGCCACAAACCCCGCCGCCATTCTCGATTTCTCTCGCTACCCAACACGCCTCTCTCCCAACTCTGCACAGATTCAGCGTATATCAAGTGAACCGAAGTGGGTTTAGCTCAGACTCAACTTACAAGAAACACATTGAAGTGGGTCTTTTTCAGTTCCATACAGAAAGCAGAATTTTCACTCAGCAAATGCGTGGAATTATGATGGGAGAATTTTCATATTCCTCCAATGATACACGTACAGGCAACCGGAGATTTTCAAACTTAGAGGAAATGAACTGAACTATCTGGACCAGTGAGAGCGTGGAATTTTGGAAATTCGGTTATTTTTTACTTCTGTGTCTCCAATGAGAAACTGGCATCAGTACTTAGGAGGAGGTTTTCAGCTGAGGATGTGTGTGTATATATATATATATATAGTATATAAGTGTACAGGGAGTCAAGGGTGGAAGGCAGACAATTGACGTTTGTTTGTGTGTTTTGACTCTAAGGGAGACAGGTCAGTATTGGCCTATTGCCTACTGGGGGCTTGGGAGTGGCAATAGCTCCCGCAGCAAGCCGAGATGACCGTTGAAACCTTCACAGCGGGAATCTGGTGCTTCGCACCCACTATACTATAGTTATGGAAGCTATGTTTTGGCCGCTGGATTGGGTTTGGAAAGGATAAGACCAGAATGAGTGGAGTACAGAATATTTTGGGGTGGGAAATTTCATGGTTGTACTTGATATGGGCAACAGTCAATAATATTCCAGCTGGTTGTATTTTGTTGACCAATTCAAGAAAGTAGAAAGCCATCTTCCCTTTAAGGGGAAATAACAACCAACAAAAAGAAAGAAGCTGCTAGTTTATTGAATACCATAACTATCATTTGGTTCAATTTTTATTTTTATCCCAACTTTTTCATGAATGATTTACCTTTATCCTCTTTCCATTTTTTTCAGGCTCTGGAATTTTGTTCGTACTTGAAATATCATGTCCAGTAAGTGCAAGATACTGTCCAATCCTAATCCTCGAAATTAAAAAAATTAAATCTCAAGATAGCTATTGAAACCCTCTCCTCAAGATTATAACTTTGTAAGAGTAGTAGTATTTTGCATGGATTGATGTGCGGTCACACCTTCATGTAACATATTTTATATCGACGTTTTTGACTCCCCGTCATATTTAATATTTCGAGATATTTCTATCAAATTCATGCAATAAAGTATCGCAAAAGTAATAGAAAGAACAACATTGACAACATCAGTTAAACTTCACTCGATAATATGATATTGCATGGATGAGGTGGATATTTGCTGTCACGTTCCAATCCAATTATATAATCGAAAATTTTTCGTGTAACATACGACATCATCTCAACGTCTAACGTCTCGATATTTCTACAATTAGTATTGATTACAACGCTAACAAATTCTGTCAAATACCACGACAGTAAAATTAAAAAAAAAAAAGGGCAATTTGATATTATTCATTGCCATGATTTTGACCCGTGCGCCTATACAATACAACAACCCTTTTACAGTTTACTACGCGATATCGAATATCCCTTTTCTATGGAGTATTCATTCAGTGCTTTGATTTCTCTATCATTTCTGATTTCTTAAACGTGCGACTTTAACAGACATGAAAGTAACTTTAGACCTTTTTTATTAAAACCCTTTTCTTCTTTCTGAGAAAGGAGAATGTGAACAAGAGAGAGGAGAGACTTGGCTGGCGACTTTGGACGCCTTCTAGAAGCATGATGAGGTCTCACAAGAAATTTCCACCGTGCTGCCCTCAATCATGCATGTATCATTATTTTATTTTATATTAAAAGGGACGGGACCTCATCGATCAAGCCGTGTGGGTCCGCGGCTCATCCACTTGATATTCTGGGACAAATGATGATTCCACGCAAAAGGTTTGGTTTGTTTCCACTGTTTTAACTGCTCATGTAATTGCTAGACTCGGATCCTTCGTTTGATTTAACGGCTCGTTTGGAACGAGGGATTTTGAGAGAAAAGAAAGGGGACGGAGGGAGAAGCGATTCTCTCCCTCGTTTGGAAGGCCCAAGAGAGGGTGAGAGGAGGGAGACGGGAACCCCCTCACACCCCAATTCCGTTTCTCACCAAAAGTGGAGAGATTCAGTGAGAAATGGAGCGAGTGAGGCGCATGGGTGAGAGTAGATCTCACTCGCGCAACTTTCGGCAGCACTTGTGGTCTACCCTCTCGTCGAATCGTCGTCGTACTTGCACCGTTGTCTTTGTCTCGTCAAGGAGAAGCTACTTCTGTGATCAAAACTGAGTTTTGAACACTTTGATTTCGGACCAGTGGCCAAAGATGGAGTTCTAGTCGCTAGAGATGAGAGAAACAGAGAGTTTCAAGTCGCCGGAGATGGAGTTGAGGTCACCGGAGATGTGGAGAGAGTTTGATTTGTCACGATTGTTTGGATGGGTGGGTGAGAACCACAACTCTTTCTTCTCTTTCTCATTAATAAGGGAGACCACTCTCATCTCTTCTTTTCTTTTCTCACCTCCATTGGCAAAGGGACTGTAAATGTGTTATTTGTCTCCCAACTTGTAATAATAAGCAAATGTGATTAAGCAAAACAAGATCATAATGTGTAAAAATAAAACACAAACATTGATGTGCGGTCACACCTTCATGTAACATATTTTATATCAACGTCCTCGACTCCCCGTCATCTTCTACCTAATAAAACACAAGGGTGTGGGGACCACACAAACACAAGTTGAAAGAAGAGCTGAGATTCATTTGATCCAAGGACCGATGTGTTCTCTCCAACTCTCTTAAGAAAACACCCACACTCTTACAAATATATTACAAAAATACCATCAAAAGGTGGGTAGTGCCGTAGGCACGGGCAAACACTAGATTTCATTGTAACTTAAAATCGAAAATAATATAGGTATCGACCGCCCCCTAGGGAAATCGTACCGATGGCCGCGTCGGGCGGTCTCCGGCCACCGGACGGCCAATCCGAGCCGTTCAAAAATTCTATAA
Organism: Rhododendron vialii; assembly: GCF_030253575.1. Classification (NCBI taxonomy): domain Eukaryota; kingdom Viridiplantae; phylum Streptophyta; class Magnoliopsida; order Ericales; family Ericaceae; genus Rhododendron; species Rhododendron vialii. The sequence continues at coordinate 39,397,694 of NC_080557.1, read as the reverse complement.
AAAAAAAAAACTATTTACACAAAAAATAGAATATTTAGATCAAGCACCTTACACACATCGGATACCGTTGATTCTTCTCCCTCGGTTTTTTTTTTTAGAATTTTTGGAAGCCTCGGATCGGCCATCCAGTGACTAGAGACGGTCCGGCGTTGCCATCAATACGATTTTCCTACGGGAGCGGTCGGTACTCATAGTATAGCAGTACTCATTTAAAATGCATAACCTATAGTACAGTATAATTCACCATATGATGGTCAAAGTCAAACACCCCATTCTACAATGTGATCGTCCATTACTAATCGCCCCCGCCCCCCGACCAGCTGTGGTCGTCCATTACTAATCGGCCCCCCGTCAGACCCCCCTGCCACGGGCAACTCCTTCCCCTTTTTACCCCCGACACAAGCACCCCCATCCCACCTCTCCTCTTCCGAAAATACCCCGGAAAATATCCGAACCCATTTTCTATTATTTTTTCCTTTATTTAATTAATAATATTTATACTATGTATCTTTTTTCTTTTTTATTTATTTAATATTATTTTAATGTTTCAATTTTCAATCCAATTGAATCGGTAAAAAAATCTTTTTTTTATCATTTTATCTTCAATGATCATAATGTGTAAAAATATAAGTTTATTTTCAATCAATATAAGTTTGGTGTCCACAGTGAAATTTAGAGGCTATCCATAATCCTAAATTTCAAATGCCTACGATTCGGCTCGAACTCTGGCCTCTCAACTGGGCTAGAGCCCATTGGCAATAGTATAAGTTTAGTTTGGTCAAGGAAATTCCAAGTAACCAATATAATCAGAGAGCGGAGCCCATTTTGGAGTACAACACAATTGATCTAAGGCGGTTAAATTTTAAATGAAAATTTGAAAAATCGAATCGAACACTTAAAATTATTTGGTGGATCCAATTTTTTTCAAGGGTCAGTCAAAATTATTATAAAACTACTGAACGGCTTGGATTAATCATGTTAAATCCCAAATTGAGCCCCACACGCCGATCTGTCACTGTTGATCGGCAATAGTCAAGTAACAAAGTCTTGTCCTCTTTAAATTAACCGTGCTCCTTGAGATGAGATTGGCTACTCGTTATACTTCTGCGTAGTTCATTAAAAACTCGCTCATGATCAACTTGTTATTAAACAAACCCAAATTTTAACACAATTTGAAAACTCACTAGTTTTTCAGGTCAATCGTGAAAAATTATCCCAACATGACTCGTTTAAAGTCGTACTCGTCATCGCCTAGCGCATGAACAACTAAGAAATTTTCTCTTGTTAATTTGTGTAACAGTTTCATTTTGGTAAGTGCAAGGCTGCTTACCAACGATGTCTTCATCCTCCCCCGTATGGACTTGTCATGGCAAATGGGAGATCAAAAGAGCTAACATGAATTGATTATGAAAGTGAATCTAATGGACATGAATCTTGCTTGGACACATCTGTGTATCTAGATGTCAACATCTATTACTTTTATAACACAAAGAGCTACAAATCAATTTACGCGTATCTCAACTAATCCATGAAGAATAAATCGTGGCGTTCATCTGCATAGAGCTCAAAAGCCAGGGCAGTGAGCCCCGTGTGAATTGGCCCCATATTGGATTTAGGAGATTTTAAACCTGAAATCTAAGGATGAACGAACCCAACGTCCGCGGTAGGAAAAACATACTTTTTGAGTCTATCACCCAAGTATATATATAATACGAAGGATATATTATCTAAAGATATGCAATTAAGGAATAGTGATCACGGACCACAGAATAGTTCTCGAGTTGGAAGACCTTATCCTGTTATAGTTAGTTTCATACACACCAACTCTGACTGGAACAAAGGGTCAAATACTTCATCTGGGCTAAGTCTGGTCCTTTTTTCTTTTTCTTTTTAATTTAGACTACTTCGGCCAAGTCTCGTCTAGAAGGTCTTCTTCTGGACTTTGGGGTGCCTTACAATCGCAGTTACATATAGCTGTTGCACTGAGGATACAACCAGATTGTGAGTGGTGACTAAATAGATAGACTAGCCATTAGGGTTACAGAGCAAAACTAATATAATTTAGTTCGATTTTTTTTTGGTAATGTAGGGTGTCCTAGGCCAACTTGATTGCACTTCGGAGTAATCCCTACAGCTTCTCCTCCCACAGCCGTTCCATACGTTTACAGGTGGGGTGAGGTGGCCTCAAAAGTTGCTGACAAAAAGAATTTCTTATACAAGTTAGCTAATATATTAGGCATTTTGGAACTCATTACTTTCACACATCGATTGAATACGAACTCTAAAATTGGATTTCAAAACAAATCAAGTTACTCAAACTCAATTTAGAGCTCAAAATAACAAGAATACAAGAGAAAGGCATGCGAAAGTGGTGAATACGGTATGTCCTGAATAAATACATACCAACTTAATATGCGTGTGGCGTGTGCATCTAGAGGCATAAAGTGTGGAAGTATGGGTCTGGTGTTATGTATGTGTGCAAAAGTTGCAATAGATCTATGTTTGCTATGCTAATCCAAGTCTTCCGGACCCTAAGAAGAAGTATAGCTCCGAAGTCAGCGGTCAAGCACATGGACGAAGCCAATTTTCAACAAGTCATGAAGAGAAGCAACAACGGATTGCCAATAATTCAAGGCTTAATCATGGTATCGATCAGATGGCAAAAAGTCAGGCTAAGGGTGCCCAAAGAGAGAAAATATCTTGCTACTTGTTCAAAGTAGGGCCTTAGCCATTAATTTGTCATTCTTTCTCCAGTTTCTGACAGTAACTTGGCAGTCTGCTAGGGTCGGGATTTGTTGATTCTATTTATTGCCAGCTAAAAGATAAGAACTCTTTTAGAGATTTCTCTGTCAAATATAATGGTTCAAGCGTTTTAGAGATTTCTCTGTCTTCAAAATTAAAGTCTCAAGCTCATCTCTCAGTCGCATGATATGATATTTTCCAAAATAACCATAAATATTTGCCACATCTCCAATCGTTACCCCTTTTCACCCAAATGCAACATGTGAGTAAAACCACTTAAAACTTATCTCCAACGGCATACCTTTTTGCCTATCCATTTTGATTTCTACACTTTTTATTACCCAACTGAGGGGAGACCCGAATCCATATCCATTTTTCTCAACATCTCTTTCCACTTTCATATTTACAAATGTGCCATTCTGACTCAAATTTTGGAGTGAAAACCTAAAAAATTTGGGTTTAAAAAATGGGCGTGACATTGGAGAAGACTAATCCAAGTAGAGCTTTTGACCAAAATTTTCACCCAAATGTGGGAAAAAAATGGTTTAGGGCTGGAGATGCTTGGGCTTAGATACCACTCAGAGACATAGTTTCAGAACCATTGCTATTCGAGTTCCTTAGACTGGCGAAAACTAGGTATGCCATCCTCAGGCGGGTGAATAGCTGGGAAAAAAAAATACATCATGATCTTACGTAAACTGGAAGATAACATTCGGTGCACGAAATTCTCGTTTATAGCAGGGCTTGGAGATAGGAGATAGATAACCTTACCTGACTTTTGTGGGTTGCATGGTTCCCCATAACAAGAAAATGTGCCACAAAGCTAAAGGCATGCCTGTACCGTTCCTGACAAATAAGCAACATCAGCCCTGGCATTTAATCCGAATTGGCAGGAATATTTTTCTTCGAAGATCAAAATTACTACAGTAGAAAGCAACAGCCATCCTTGACTCGTCTCTGAAACTAGAAACCCAAAAGATAGTTCTGACAACTTAGGATGTCTTGAAGGATAATTCAACTACATCCTTCTTCATTTCATGCGTTCTTATATTGCCAGGTGATGAATAACTTGTTATACTGAAATCTTATGTCAATTCTATCGTTGATGGTACCAAAAGGCTAATATTAAAGCTCAGCATCATCAAGATGTAGGGGGTTACAAGTTGTAGGGGGGGGCTAACCTTGACGTGGCCTAGCCCATCACTCTTAGGGCCCATTTGCTTGACTAGATATGAGCATCGGAGTGGACTACATATCCAAGATGGCCACATATCCATTGTTTGGTTAATTTTTTTTTTACCTGGATCAAACATCCATTGGATATATGATCCCATAGTGTGAGATATACAATAGTACAATACCATGGCAGTGTGATATTATTTATCTGAATTATCCGATCACTATTATCCCATTAAATAACATATCTTAAGGGGTTATATATCTCTTCACTAGTAATCCCGTCAAACAAATGAGGCGCTAGGGAATAAAAAAGCTGCACACAAGCACACACAGTAGAAAATTTTAGCTACAATTTGGTCAATCATTTCACTGATTTGACTCAACCCCAGCCTGCCATAACTGCATATTTTAACAATTCATAGAAATATAAGCAAACTTAATCAAGTCTATAATTTAATCGCTCAATCAAGCGCTACTAGTGGTGACAAGTACCCAACCTAGATGAAGTCTCTAATAAATAGTTTAAGTTTGAAAGATGGCTGAATATTGACAAAGGATTCGTGTAACCTACCAGAAAGCAAGATCTAAATTCTCTAAATTTGAGTATTCAATACAAGTTCTGCATACTAGAATTCAAAAGCTGACATCAGGGAAATAAGACAATATCTGTTTCTACCCAAGACAGAAGAAATTCAGGCACTAAGCAGAGCGGGGGCATGTATCTCTCAGCAATGTTTCAGTACCATCCTTTAAGCCAATAATTGTTTTCCAATAAAAGAAGACTTTGAATTTTTCAACAGGATGAATTCTCACATGACTACAGCATGAATAAAATAATGGGGGAAACGGTCATAAATGAACTACTCCAGAATCACCTTTTTTCCACTTTGCGATAAGGCTGAGATCAGCGTGGCTTATTGGCCTCCTTCCACTTGAGCACTTAAGATATTTAATTCCTCCATGGGAAAAAGTAAAATTCAAGATAGGAAGCCCATTGAACATCTGCAAAGTACATAAAATAAGCTGTCACCATTCTCTCCTAGGAGTAACAACTAACAAAATATGGATCACAAGAGTTAAAGCATCCGACTCAAAACCAATTGGCAATGAGTGGAGAGGCTGCCAAAGCTCATATAGTAGTTTTGGAGGTTAGAATTAACCAATGTGGGACAAGCTCGAACAACAACTATAACAAGGTTTGTCTTTCGGATGAAGCTCCAGTTTCTGTATGGAAAGTAGTTCTAGCAAGTATTTTCATTTAGAATACCAACTTTATCCAGACACTTAGAGAGGCATCAGAGGAATCGTTTTTTTTTTTTTGTCCAATCTCAGATTGCTAGCCACTAAAGGTGACAAAAGTACCAGAAACTGCAATTACCAAGCATCTACCCATGTGGTTATCTAAGATAGACAGCCCATTATATGAAAATTATGGACAGCTAGAACTCCTCTCTCTGCTCCTTAAGAACAAGACTATGATAATTCTCCACTCTATTAACAATTTGGAATTGAAGAAGCCAAAAGTAATCCCCACTTATTGGCAGCTAAAAAATATGTGTCCTTTGAGGCAAAGTGCATAACTAAAAACCTCATCTGCATGAAACCTGAATTAAAAAAAAAATGAAAAAAAAGAAAGTAAATCTCTACAGCAACTTGTCAAACCACACTCTGTGATCCGAACAAACAAGTGGATTAGCTTCTTCCATTCTTTGAATACATAAAGACAGCTGCTAAGTGAACCCTGTGATACACAGTACTCACTCTTGTTTGATTGCTGATTCAAAATCATAATTTCAAAAGTCCCGATTGGTGAACATACTTTGGAATGTATTAATAATGACTATTTTTGGAAAGGCTATTTTCTAAGAAATTAGAAACCACAAAAAAAAAAAAACACATTTCTGGATTCTCAAAAATCACTTTTGCTACCAAAACATAGGTATAATCTTGCTCTATTCCCACTAATCTATAAGGTCATGCAGGAACCATAGTTTGCCTCCCAAAAGAAAGGGGAAGAAGAAGATATGTAAGACTTCAAAAGAGAAAGTGGGGAAAGGAAAGGGGAAGGCAAAGGCTTATACAAGAGAAGATGTCCCTCTTGAGTGTTGACTTGGGACATTCACCAATCGAGCAGGTATTGAAAGGTATGAACAGCTGATGGAATTGTAAATGAAGAAAATTCCTCAGTATCGTTGAATGACTCTGTGCCAGATGAACTTGATCAACCGGACAGCAAAGGCAAATATAGACCATGTGTGAAAGTTATGTGGTAGAGTCGAAGAATATGGCTGAACACATAATATGGTTCTGGTAACCATGGTGAGGGGGATTGATGTTCACATTTTTGTCGACTCCTATGGGTCATTCTTGGACATTAACTGCCCAGATGCACAATTGAAATGCAAGTCAACATCCCTACCTGTTCTGGGTAGACCAGCTTGAGCCTCCACATTGTAGGTATGAGCTTTTCATCATAATAAAGGGAACAGCTTTGTTATCGTTATATTAAGATTCTGATAAGAACCATTTTTAAACATAGCACTCAATGCGTTTATTATATGAATGAGAAAGTAAATGATTTGAAATTAGAGCCACCATTACTCTCTCCATTTCTTATTATGTACCTTAATCCTTATTTGTTGATAGGCTCACATACTGTACAGACTCATTCCAGGCATAGTTTGCAAGGACGCACTAAGTTTTAAGAGACTTTATGTAGTTGTGACAAGATTTTCTCACTTAGATATCCATTAATGGATGCAATATTGTTGAATAAGTTATTGAGTGCAGACACCTCTAGTGTGTTGTAAGTATGTCTCCTTAAAAAGTTAGACTCCCCACAATAGAATAGAAAAAAGGGCTGGAGAGAAAACAAAATAGCCACGCAACTTGCCTAAAACATATCCTTGCATACCAAGGAGTACACGGTGTAAGTACCAAATGCCCTGGATATTTTCCCCCTTGTGCCATTGTCAACTGGAACCAGGTGATGACCTGCTGAAATGGATGGAAGAAATAACTCTATAAATACAAAGATGTGCAGCACGCATATTACAATAAATCCAACGGAACAAGGTTCGTACGTATGAGAGACGGCAACACTTACGGTGTCTGATTAGCCTGGCTCTCTGTTTGAACAGCACATCTCATCACGGGTAGCAAATTCAAACTTCTGATAATGAAGCTCCATTTCAAGGACAATTACCCTACAACGATAAATTAGGTTATAACCAGAATAAAATAACAAATCATCATAAACAAGCTCGTCTAGGTAATAGAACTTTAATCTGGATGATGTGCTGTTGCCGATTGTGCACAGCTTAGAACTTTACTCTGGGATGATGTGTCATTGTCAAATATGTACCGTGAGTAGTATGGAGGAAGGTGGTTACTCATAAGTAATGAAATAAACCGAGTTAGGTGACTGGCTTGTAGTGATCACTCTGTAATTCTGTTGTTTTCTTTCTAGTTATCTATATAGCCACTTCAAAAAAAGAAGAGAAATAACCCCTCAAACATATAAAAATGCAAGGATAGACAGCGGAACTACATTGAGGCTGAGTGCCATGGGTCACCCTCGGTTAATTTGATTTTTCACTCAAATGATGAAAAAAATAGCTATTTAAAAGACGAATGGTTCGGATCATTAAAAAAAAACTCAATGGCTTTCATTTAAAGACCGTGGGATAGTTGAATCAAGCTTTTATTCGTTTTTAACAAAAACGAATATCACTCACTTTACAATTAACATTTCTCTCCACATTTTTACAGAAAATAATTGATGATACAAGTGAACTCCCATTAGAGAGCACCACCCCCAAATCAAAATTCTGGTTCCGCCACTGTGGATAGAGGCCACAAACATTAATCAAAGACAAAGGAATACCAGTCTTTCAGTGTATAGATATGGAGGAAAGGACAAAATACAAGAACGTACGAGGTGCAATCATTCAATATCACTCAACACAACTTCTCCAGAAACTAAATCAGCAACTAAGAAATCGAAACCCGGATGAGTGTACAAATTACGTACTAATGGATACGTCATACGACTATTCCTGTAAAGGGACGTAAACTCTGTGAATCACAAAAGTAAGGACGAGAAATCGAGAACTAAGTACAAGTGTACAACCGAATGGATTTCAGTGCCTACTCAATGCAGATATGAATAGGTGGAGAGAGAAAACGTTGCAAACCTAAGGCGAGGCCTAGAGACTGATGCGGCGAATGGATGGATCGTCGGAGAAGGGTTGCGATCGCAGCAGCCACTGGATGTCTCGCCCCGCCTTCTGCATTGCCCATCACCATCAGCACCCGCCTTAGCGCGCGCGCGATTTAGGAGTTGTGAACAGAGATTACTTGTCACGTGATTTGCACGTGATCAACCAAACGTTATGGTATCCCTTGAATGATTAAGGCCCCGTTCCGCAATGCTAAATAAGTAATTATTTTTTAAGAAGGTAATTTCAAACTCAAAAATTATAAGTTTATTGAAATATAAAAATATGCAATACGGATCTTGTTTGAAAGATCTCATTGAGATCTTTAATACGGTGCAAAAAAAATTAAAAAATTATTTTTCATTTACATTATTTTTGAGTTTGAAAATGTGAAATAAGTACTTATTTTTTAAGAAAATGTTCTGGAACAGGCTCTAAAAGTACTTCGTGTCAACAAAAAAAATAAAAAGGAGGAAAGTATTTTCTACTCAATCCAGTTACTTGTAGCAAAATTTTTTTTTTGCTACTATCACTTATGATGATTTTTTCCCATGCATACCTGAGCTTGCATGTCAAACGAGTTTCTAATTGAGCCTCGGGTTTGATTCGTATAATAGATGATTGAATCTCAATCGATTTGCGAATATCTTGGTACTTGCATCACTAGAGTATGGAAAGTCGCTCTAATGACATAAATCTCAGCAACATCTCCTATGGTAAATCATTTCTCAAGCCAAAAAATGGCTTTGGCCTTTATCAAGTGAAATTTAGCACAGGAAATAGAAAAGCCATTATTTGGCGTTTGTGTGTTGTTGTCTATATGATAGTAAAACGATTTAAGTGATCTAACAGCCGCCATGAATTAAGGCAGGAAATGACTTGGGGATCATTGAAACAACGTTGGCAAATTTTGACAAAACACTATCTTCTCAAGGGAAAAAATAGAGCTTGAAAATTTTGACTAAAAACATTAGAGATGCTATAACGTGACACGAACCATAGGTAAATAATTTTGAACGACATATGATAAAACAACATGACTAGAAAAAAATAGTAAGTATTTTGAAGGATAGAGCTGAATAACAAGACTACAACAAGACTTTCATCCCTGCAGCTCTTGCTGCTTCATGTCTATTTCTTATTGTGAGTTCATTTCTACTCCCGACTTTGAGTTTTTGCTGTTTGGGGCCATTTTTATGTGATAAATTCTGTCACGACACTTTTTTCGTAAATTTTATGTCTTCTGTCTAGGGTCGACGGGGCATCTATAACATGTCTCATGGGACTGAAAAGAAAGAATGAGGAGGTGTTTTCTGCTAGATGAGGCCCCTGTCTGAACGCTCAATTATATTTATGCGTTCGACTTTGTCGATCTGGTTTTGTTATGGAAGTTCTTATGATCCTTTTAATAATTCCATGGGGTGCAAACATGGTGGCAGCAACAAATGTTGAATCTTCTTGTTCTTTACCTGTTTAATTCCTACTGACAGCGGAACTATTAATAATACAAGGGGACTAGCTCTAAGAAAGAGGTACCGATTAAGGGAAAGTAGGATAAATCTCCGCAAAGGGGAATTCATCCCAAACAGTAGTCTACTTCGTCCGTTTACGAGAGATGGGCGGGTTCTGTTGGTAAGGTAGCGCCTTCCGTATCTACCTGCCCTCGATTGCAAATCTGAAGTGAGAGTCCTCCTTTTTTCAGGTTCTTCTCTCGTGCACGGGGCAATAGAGAAGAAATCCTAGTCTGACGATTAGCTAGAAAGGATCTGACGATATAACTCATAACATAACAGTGTAGTGGTGTTGATGACCACTGGAAATAAGTCAAAAAATCCTTGGCTCCATGGTTTAGGAGCTGCATAATGCGTTCCTATACCATGTGATACCCACTTTAATTTGTGGTTTTTGTTTTCCAATTCCAGGACTAGCATGGAATATCATACAATTACACAAGTCTCACACAACGAAGATTATCACACCCAATTTTGAGGTCATCCAGTTATCTTTGATGCATGTATAATCATATCTAACGAGTGTGAGTTGCTCGAGTGATTGTCAATTATATATAATGATACAAACTCATGGATAAAACTCACACCTTTAAAAACTAAATTACAAAGAGAGGATGTCCAAGAGCTTATGTAAATACAGGGACAAACCCATACTTAGCCACATTAGGATTGTACTAACATATAACAACATTCCCCTTCCAGCGCACAGATTTTTGGATGAATTGGGAACATCTAATCATTTCTTGTTTCTGTATTTTTGTTAGCATCTTTTCAACAATGGTTTATTTTTCTTAAAAAAAAAATTGAGTGACTTAGACGTAGAGCTTGATTTTGAGAGTAGCAATAATAAAAGAGTGATACATGCTTTGAGGCTCTCGCAAATTCTCAATGCATTTCTACTCTTATTTTGTTTGTCCAATCTTTTGATCTTGATGATTAATGGAATTTTAATCGCCATTAAAAAAAAAATTTCCCTCCAGCAAACCAGAAAAGTAAGGGGGAGTCATGCAATTTCAAAACTCAAAAGGAGATTTTACAAGGGAAATTGATTTTCGCGTTCTTTTTTGTCCAAATGCATTTTATTTTTATCTTAAGCAATATAAAATTACAAAATTATCATTCATATATTATTTCCTTCACACATGAAAAGGGTAATTATAGAAATCCACGTCAATACAAAACAAGAAAAAGGTGAGGCGTTTCGCTTTCTTTTTAAACCTTCTTTTTCAAAAAGAATGTAATTTCAAGTTTAAATATAATGAAAATGAAAAATAATTTTTTAATTTTTTTTGCACCGTTTAAAAGATCTCAATGAAATCTATCAAATGAGATTCATATTAGTAGAAAAATTATTTATATAAATACATAATTTTTAATCTTGAAATTACTTTTTTTTCCTAAAAATTCCTATTCCAAGAAACCGGAACACCCCGACACCCCGACAGTAGTACATTTGAATAAAAAAGTGTGAAAATTAATTTCTTTTTACGAATTATAAAAACTAATGGGGATGTCAATGTAATTACGCCGATACTGAAAGATCCTAATCATCCTATTGGAGGGGTGGGAGCAAACCGGCGCAGAGGACTTTTCTACTACTTTGGTGAGCTAAAACCTCCGCAGCAGCTCTCGGGAAACTCCGGCTCCGCCGCCGGGTCCGGCTTTCCCTAACCAGATTTGTTCTTTATGCAACTCGATCATTCACGTCCACTCGCCTCCTTACAAAATGCGCTCTAAGGAAAAGATCTCCTACTTCTACGACGGTTCGATTCTCTCATCCCAACTCTTCGTCTTCTATTCTCCAGTGCATATGTATATCTACGAACATGTATTCACAAAAATACATGTTCAACTTTCAAGATTTGAAGTCTCTGATTGTATACTGTAGTTTACTCTTTAGCTCGGTCACTGTTCCGAAACCCTAGCCTTTACCATTGGGCCTGTCTTTTACATACTCCCTCTTCCTCTGTCCCATTTTAAATGTTCCCTGTGGAAATCCGCGCATTTTCAAAACCCCCAAAATATATTTCTATATATTATTTTTTTTTTTTACACCAAATGAGCACTTTAATTTGGTGGGAAAAAATAAAAAAATAAAAAATAAAAATATTTTTCTTGGGGTTTGAAATTATACGGAGTCCCGTAGGGGACTTTTATAATGGGACTGAGGGAGTATTTTCTAAGTCATATTGGTTTAAACCTATTTATGTATGATCTACAACATGGCTCTTCTAGACAGTGATAGGCGCATGATTTCTGTCTTGCAGGGGCCTGAATCACTTGTATTGTCATATTGATAATAAAAATATATTTTATAAGCATGTAAGCTACTTGTGAGGTCTGGAGAAGAGACGATATTGTGTGTAAGTGCGTAGCCGCCATAACTTGAAATTTTAGAGATTTTTCCCCCACATGTGGAAATTTTAGGATTATTATTTTTTACTCAAGGGACTTCAGGGGCCAATCCCATAGAAACTTTCCTAATTAACCTAAAAATTAGAATAATATGTTAGTATATTTGGAGTTGTGCAGGGGCTCGGTCCCCCATTGCACCCCCCAAGGACCGCCTCTGCTTCTAGATGTATGTAAGTAAATATCGGTTTCGTTGGGCACTTGACAATTGGGTGATGGTGCGGTATATATCATAATCAACTTGGATCCTCTAAGTTAGTATATATGATAAGAAAATGAGCTCACATTAGCGAAGAAATTAAGCTCACATTATCTCTCATTTCTAACCTTCCACTGAGCTTTTGGATACTTATCTCTAAATGTTAAAAGGTAATTTAAGTTTAGAAAGGTCCGAGGCTTGGACAGGCACCCACTATACAGATCTGAGTCCATGTGACATAGCGATAGTATGTAGGTGCATATATGGAGTTTGAACTTTTAGTTAAACTTTTACGGTGAATGTGGAGCTTTGCTAACTGCAGATATTGGGTATTGGCAGGGGATGTTGGAAGTGTATACTTTGGGCCGAATCATCCAATGAAACCACATCGGCTTTGTATGACTCACCACCTTGTTCTATCTTATGAGCTTCACAAGAAGATGGAAATCTATGTTAGTACTGTGCCATTTTTGGAAATTTGTTTCCACATTCAGATCCTTTGTGTTGTGATTGGCTAGTTTTGTTGATTATTGCTGTACCACGCAGAGGCCTCACAAGGCGTATCCTGCTGAGCTTGCACAGTTTCATTCGGCAGACTATGTGGAGTTCTTGCACCGGATTACACCTGATACTCAACTCTTATTCCCTAATGAATTGGCAAAATGTACGTTGCAGATTACAGAGTTTCTATATTTCTGTCTGTTGAACTATTTCAAAAAGCATCAATTATTTAGTATCAAGGTTTGGTCTTTAATGACTTCTGAAACTTTTAGGGTCTGAGTAGATAGCTTTGGCAGAGCTTCAAGAACAACACCCTTGACTAGATTTGGGAGTTTGGAAAGTAGAAATATGGGAATATTATTACGATAGCAAAGGATGATTCCAATAACGTAAATTTACTGCAATGGTTCTGCTGATAAGTTGATAACTATTTCGCCATCTTGATCACTTTCTCAGAACCATGAGTGACATAGAAAGCGATGAGTTTAGCGTCCTATCAGTGGAGGCCTAGGAGGAGTAGATTTAGTAGAGGCCTAGCTTTTGGCACTATATGCACAAAGTGTTACCCACTTGCCCTTAGGTCCTAGCCTACGACTTCAAGGGCAATGGTGTACTAAAGCAGTGCCCATGTTCATAACTCGAAGTATTGAATTGTAGTTTACTTTGTTTGGAAATGGGTAGGTCATATCTAGTAGCCGATTTGACACTTTGTGTCTCTTAGTGACATGTTGATTTGCTGTAGTATTTAGCAAAATTTCCTAGATGCAGAAATCTGGAAGTCTCAAGTATTTCTGCGATGCTTCATGTTTCTCTATAATATTGTTTTCATCCTGCCATTTTATTCTCTTTAACCATTCTCATCAAGTGATTGGTGAGTGAAACCATAAATATACATCTTACGGTAGTCTAATCAGATATTGCCCAAATGATTCATACAAGGCATTAGCTGTACCCTATTATTCTTCATTCATGTCCTTACATTCACTCATATATGCCTTTATTCTCATTGAAGTTACACTATCAAATAGAGCTAATTTATATTATGCTTTCGTCTTTTCAGATAATCTTGGAGAAGATTGTCCAGTCTTTGAAAACTTGTTTGAGTTCTGTCAGATTTATGCTGGTGGCACAATAGGTAAGTTAAGCTCCTATGTTATGGTTGTTTGATCAAAAGGTAGAAGTTTAATCAACTACGTACTAAAGTTGGTTGGCAGATGCTGCACGCAGATTGAACAATGGGATTTGTGACATAGCCATTAATTGGGCTGGTGGATTACATCATGCTAAGAAGTGTGAGGCATCTGGATTTTGTTACATCAATGACTTGGTTTTGGGGATTTTGGAACTACTAAAATATCATGCTCGAGTCCTGTACATTGATATAGATGTACATCATGGTGATGGTGTTGAAGAAGCATTCTACTTTACGGACAGGTAACACGACCACTTTTCTCTGTGTGCACTTACTCGCCACATGTGTGTGTTTGAGAGAGCGAGAGATAGAGCGTAGGAAATTATAAAAGCCTTCACGGAATGGGTTGAAATTGCAAAAGCGATAGTAGACATTGTAGTGCTGTTTTATACTTATTCTGGCGCTTAGGCCCTTCTCATTTTGATTGTCCGGCTTTTGCACATGGGTAGCATTCCTTTTATGCCTGTTTCATAGTAGTCTTTCTCTTTTCAAAAAATGAATGTTATAGGCGTATGAAACTTTAAACTTAATAAGGCACGGCCAAAATTTCAAAATTACCGAGCTCAATGTAATTGCTCAAGAGTTGGAAGATCATAAAACTTAATAGATGCATCATTTTGTTCTTTATCCTTCTACTATGTCAATTTAAGCAACTTAAAAGTGCAATTCTTGTGATAAACAAGTAAGCTGCTGCATAATGCTTTATTTTTAACCTTGGAATTGTAATCTGATTTTGAACCCAACCACTCAGTGCTGTAAATGTATTGTGTTCATGGCTGGACTATGATGTTATAAGCCCTTCAAAGGATAATCCCACGTGGGATAATGTGTGAGTTAAAGCAAATGATTTAATTCGTAAGTCAGTGAGTTTCTTATTGTAAAGGTTTCAATCTGTGAAATAACGATAGAATTGGGAACCCAAAAATTAGGGTAATTTTCTCATTATGTTATACTTATACAAATGTAAACAGTAATTACACATTAGTCCCTTATCTCCTAATCTACTTACATAAGAGATTAAATGCAAACTACAACTAATTACATGTAAATCCATAACTTTACACTCCCTCTCAAGTTGGTGCGAAGATATCAATCAAGCCCAACTTGAACACAATGGGGTGAAAACTCTTGCCACTAATCCCTTTTGTGAATACGTCAGCCAGTTGATCTTCAGATCTCACAAAAGGCATACATATCACTCAGCTTCTCCTTGATGAAGTGCCTGTCAGTCTCTATATGCTTTGTTCTGTCATGTTGAATAGGATTATGAGCAATGTTGATGGCAGCTTTATTGTCACAGTAGAGTTTCATAGGACCAATATTAGTAATTCCCAAATCACGTAACACGGTTTGGAGTCACAAGAGCTCATAAACGCCATGAGCCATTGCTCTGTACTCAGCTTCTGCACTAGACCTGTGACCACTGATTGCTTCTTACTTCGCAAGTAACCAAATTTCCCCCAATGAAAGTACAATAGCTAGAAGTAGAGCGTCTATCATCCACAGAACCAGCCCAGTCAGCATTAGTAAATGTCTCCAATTGCAGGTGACCATGATTAGAGAACAGAATTCCCTTTCCTGGAGCTGATTAGAGGTACCTCAACATACGATAAACTGCATCCAGATGGGAAGTACGAGGATCATTCATAAACTGACTAACTACGCTCACTGCATAAGTAACATCTGGTCGAGTGTATAAGTCGCTGATATCTCTCCTTGTCAGTGCACTCCCCCACATTGCCACTAAGATGATGATTCACCTCAATAGGAGAATTTGCAGGTCTATAGCCTAACATACATGTTTTTTTCCAAACTATTTACTTTCGTTGGGAGATAAAAATACCTCTATCAGACCTTGCCACTTCCATGCCAAGAAAGTATCTTAGTGATCCCAAATCCTTAATCTCGAATTCTTAAGCCAGACTAGATTTGAGATTAAAAATTTCATTCATATCATTGCTTGTCATTATTATATCATCAACATACATAATAAGGACAACAATCTTACCAACGCCTCCCTTGATGAACATAGTATGATCTGCATGGCTCTGTTTGTACCCAAACCCCAACATAGCCTTGGAAAATCTGCCAAACCACACTCTAGGTTATTGCTTCAGCCCATATAGGACCTTCTTCAATCTACATACCTTCCCTTCAGCCTCAGAGGAAGAGAAACTTAGTGGTACGTCCATTTACACCTCATCTTCTAACTCACCATGGAGGAATGCATTTTTCACATTAAACTGGTGAATAGGCCAATTCAAATTGGCAGCACAACAAAGCAGAGCTCGCACAGTGTTCATCTTTGCTACTGGTGCAACGTCTCCTCATAGTCAATACCAAAGGTTTGAGTAAAACCCTTGGCAACAAGTCTCGCCTTGTATCTCTCAACTGTACCATCAGCATTCTGCTTAACAGTGAAAACCCACTTGCATCCTATTGATTTCTTTCCTTTTGGAAGTGATACTAGCTCCCAAGTGCCATTTTTTTTAAAGCTGTCATCTCTTCTACCATAGCTTATTTCCACTTAGGTATTATGAATGCATCCTGCCAATTCTGTGGAATACATGTAGAAGAAAGAGACGAAACAAAGACATGGTACGAAGGAGATAAACGATCATAAGAGACTAGAAGAGAGATGAGATGTTGGAGTACATGACCTAACACCTTTCCGAAGAGCAATAGGAAGATTATCAGATTCAATAAAGGGAGGTTCAATAGGAGAATATTCATTACCAGATAAGTCAGCTGAGGAATCCGGAACTGGAGCAGGAGATTGTAATAGACAAGGTGGTATTATACATGAGGACTTTCCTTTCTTCTGTCTAATGTAGGTCTTTAAGTTAGACCCTTTCAGCCGTGTTGGTAGTTCCTCAATATTGTCACCAATGTCATGAGTTGCTCCTTCAGCAGATATTGGTTCCTCTCTAACTTGTTTCCTCTCCCCCTCACCATGATTATTAAAAGAGGTAAACATCTCTTCCTCCCTCATCTCTTCCTGCCGATACTCCCCTAGAAGAGATGGAGTGGAGGGAGAGTAAAAGGACACTGTTTCCCAAAACATAACATCCATAGAGACATAAAATTTTCTAGAGTGAGAATCCTAACATTTATAGCCCTTCTGGGTAGGAGAGTATCCATAAAGACACACCTATGTGCTTTAGGACCTAACTTGCCTCCATAGGGATGAGGGGCATGAACAAAACACACACAACCAAACACCCGCGGTGGGAGAGTGGTGACACGAGAACTGTGAGGAAGACACTCGATAGGAGTTTTGAACTGGAGAACACTAGATGCTATACGATTGATAAGATAAGTAACAGTCAAAATCGTCTCTCCCCAACAAAATTTGGGAACATTCATGGTGAATAAAAGAGAGCGAACTACCTCAGTAAGATGACGATTCTTGTGTTCAGCAACTCCATTTTGTTGTGGAGTGTCAACACAAGTCGTCTGATAAAGAATGCTATTTTCTTCTAGGAATGCCCTAAAATTTCTATCTATATACTCAGTCTCATTGTCACTACGGAGAATTTTAGTATTCGTATCAAATTGAGTGCGTACCATGGCATAAAAAGATTTAAAACAAGAAAAGACGTCACTTTTTGACTTAAGTAAATACATCCAAGTAACACGAGAATAACAGTCAATAAAAGTGACAAACCACCGAAAACTTTTAAGAGAGGTAACAGGGTAAAAGGGGAAAGACCCCAAACATCAGAATAGATAACTGTAAAAGGAGACGCACTCCGTTTATTAATAGGTGCATAAGATGAATGTTTATGTTTTCCAAACTCACAGGCTTCACAAAAAAACTAACTCCTAGGACAATGCTTTATTAAATTAAAAAAAAGTTTCTCTAAAATTCTAAAGGTGGGATGACCCAATCTACGGTGCCATTGATATAACATAGTAAGAGCTTGACCTATATCTGCTTGCAGAGCAAGACCACATGACATGGGTGGACGAGGTGTAGATTCCAAAAAATAGAGGCCACCATATGATTTACCACTGCCAATTACCTTCCCCGTATCCAGTTCCTGAAAGACACAATGAGTAGGAAAGAAGGTCACGGAACAATTAGCAGAACGAGTAAAGTTACTAACAGACATAAGATTAATGGCAAAGTTGGGAATATGTAAAACTGAAGAGAGAGAAATAGAGGGAGAATAGCAAACGGAACTCTTCCCTGAGATAGCAGAGAATAACCCATCTGCTATTCGGACATTATCCTTACCAGAACAAGTAGAGTAAGAATCAAACATAGAGGAACACCCAGTCATATGATCTAAGGCACCAGAATCTATAATCCAAGGAATAACAGAAGAGACAGTAAATGCACTAGTCAGGATACCTGTGTGAGCAAAATAGGATGAAGTAGAAGCTGTTGTGGAAGAGGAAGTTATAGTAGATGGAGAATCAGCCTGAGCCATAAGGCACTTGAGAGTTTGTATCTCCCCCTGAGAAACCACCAACATGATCATGATCAGATGACGCCTGAATCCCAGAATTGAACTCAGAATCAGGCAAAGTGCCAACTGCAGACTCTAAAACATGGGCCTGGGCTCGAGAATGCACCGGACCACGAGAGGGCTTGCCATGTAGCTTCCAACAAAAATCCTTGGTATGACCAGTATTGTGGCAATAATCACACTGAAGTGATGCACGATCAGGAGGCCCGCTGCTAGTACCAGATTGGGACTTGCCACCCTGGAGAATAGACCCACTACTAAAACCAAAAAGACCCTGACGAGTAGTAACCAGGGCAGAACAATCTGAAATAGGAGGGTGCAACATAGCACCCCTCTTACTCTCCTCTTGCTGAACAATAGAATAGGCCTCTCCCAAGGATGGGAACGGAACACGACCCAACATCTGCACTCTAATCGGATCAAGCTCCATATCAAGACCAGCAAGAAAGTCATAAACACGCTCTTTCTCCATCATTTTTAGCCAATTAGCAACATCCACAGCACAAACAGTCTGAAAGCCCTGATAATAATCAAATTCTCCCCAAGCTCCACTCAAGTCAGCAAAATACACAGCAACAAAACGATGATTTTGCTTCAATGTACGGAGCCTCTTCCTCAACTCAAAACACTGTGCATCATTACTCTGCTGAGAATAGGTTTGGGCTACCGTAATCCAAATCTTATGTGGAGTATCAAGAAATAGAAAGTATGACGAATATCAGCCCTGATAGAATTAAATAACCAGATCATAACTAACGATTTCTGAGATTTAAACTTCTTGAGTTCGACAGCCTCAACAGGTGGAGTAATAGAATTTTCAATAAACTCTGACATCTCTCTGGCCTAAATAGCCAAAGTAAAAGTACGAGACCAAATCAAGTAGTTGGTACCATCCAACTTAATATGACAAATATCTAGAGGACAGTTATCCAGAGTCCCTACACGACTCAACTCATCCTTTATACTAGTGGAAGTCTTTTGTTTATTCTCCGACATTTCAACAGAGAAACAATAACAAACTACCGGAAAGGTCGCAACAAAAAAAAAAAGTATCAACCCTCCAAGAAACACTAGCAGTGAATAACAATTCACTGTAGCTGTAAAAAACCTATCAATCTCGATTCGAATATCCCTCAATCTGTGCTATCAGAACCAAAAAAAAAAAACTTTTCCCAGCTTTAAACAACCCCCCAATCTGACTATACACACTGTATAAGCAAATGAACAATGCTGGAAAGGAAGACCCAGTGACAATATACCTTGGAACTTTGAGAAACAGAGCTGTACAGGATCGCCGGTGACCGGAAGACAAGTGGCGGTGGTCGGCGACGTAGTACTGCTGCTGGTGAAGGTCTACGTAGTTTAGGTCTTGTGGGAATAAGTCTAGTTCGGGAATATCAGCGTGGGTTCAGATTAAGGTCAGCGTGGTTTCGAGAGAGAGAGAGTATAAGAGAGAGAGAGATGCAGCGTGGAGGTAGATCACGCTCAGAGTGGGAGATCGACTATTGAAGTCGCCTGTTGAAGTCGCTCAGTCTTAAGCTCTGATACCATGTGAAATAACGATAGAATTGGGAACCCAAAAATTAGGGTAATTTTCTCATTACGTTATACTTATACAAATGTAAACAGTAATTACACATTAGTCCCTTATCTCCTAATCTACTTACATAAGTGATTAAATGCAAACTTCAACTAATTACATATAAACCCATAACTTAACACAATCATTATCGGTTTGTCGATTGGTCCACAAAAAGATATGAGTTGTTTTGTTGGCCTGCATGATGAGTCTATATGTGATTCAAATTTATCTTTTACTCTAGAATTTGTCATTCCAAACATTTTAATGCTCAATTGTGTCACTATACGACATGATCAATCATTCAATATCCTCTTCATGTTTGACATCATCTGAAGGTTTGTAGACTCTAATAAGAGAATTACTAAAGCTTGATGTGTAAGTGTATCAAAATGAATTAGCATATCCTTCTTAGAGCTCAATTTTTTCCGGGTGAATTTCGCAGGGTGATGACTGTTAGTTTTCACAAGTATGGAGATCTGTTCTTCCCTGGAACTGGTGATGTTAAGGTAATTTTCATCATGAGTTAGCTTCAGTTTCACAGTCTCTTTCTTTATTTTTTAGTTATTCATGTAACAGTTGTTCATTTTCATGAGTTATTCTTCCGTAGTTTTGTTCATTAGGCACAGCAATTGTAAGCACCAAGAGCTTTTACTTCAGAGGGAGGTATGCATGAAAGTTATAAGTAATGTTTGACGGATTGGCTCGAGGTGTCCTCCCATCGGAGAGAAAAAAGCTAAGTTGATAGTAGTTGGAAACTTTCAACCAAGTATGAATGAAGTGACTTAGGTTTGTGTATAATTATGGCTTAGTATACTTTGGGTTGACATTTGAGTTGGTCCATTGGCTAGTGGTAGGGGTTTGTGAGAGCAACTAGGACAACTAGGAAAGGATGGAAGGATTTTCTGATAACCGTTCTTATAGTGGGGGATGTTGAGAGGGTTCAATTTTGGTTGAAGCAAATAATCGTCCATTGATTGCTACTGCGCTATTATCTAGTCCCTACTACTTTGGGTGATCAAGGACAATAATGGAGGTTTTCCTTCACAAACTTTGGTGTGTGAAGAGCCTTTTGAGTCAGTGTTTTTAAGCGTTTTGTGATAACCATTGATAAGGATGCTTTGGTGGAAAACTGTTTTCGTAGGAGGTGGTTGTCAAGTGATTTAGCATGTATCTTGTAGGCACGCTTCACATAATTCAGAGGAGGTTCTATGGCTAGATCGTTTGGAGAGGTTGTATACTTTGTTGGGGTAAGTTAAGAAGAGGGTTTGAGGTGTTAAGTATCTAGGCTTGGAAAATTTTGTGTTCAAGTATATTGAGGGCCTAGGCTCGGAAGCTTGACTAACGAGGGCGTTAAATTGGCCAAGAGGTGCAAGTGTAGCGAACATGTGGAGTGGCCCCTAGCTGCCCAGTCCAAAAGGTTATTATCCTCTTGCTCAGACCAGCATACTAATTGACTAGACTGCTGGTCATGGCATGTTTTCCTTCATGGATGGGTTTTCAGTATTGGAAAGAGATTTTGGCTCCCAAAGTCTCAACCAAAGCTGTTGCTTTTGTGTGGATAGAATGCTTGGGCAAAATTCTTACTTTGACAAGGTTCGGGCATGAAATCATTTACATGCAAAGCATTATATATCTAGGACATATTGGTGGATGTTCTATTGAGAGATTTCTTAGATATTGATGGTCAGGAACCTTGTGATGCATCTAGCATAGCTACTCTTAAGCCCTTGACCTCACTCCGCTTGTGGTTGCCATCAAGAGCTGCTGCCTTGGTTCTGCCTACAAGGGACGATACCACCTTAATTCTATTGTCATGGAAGCAAAGATTTTTGTTTCTGTATCCTGTAATATTATCCTCATGGTAGAAACAGACTTATCTCTTATATTTAACACCTCACAATCCTTTGACATAAATGTTTCTGTTAAAGTCTTAGTTCATCCAACTGATGCAGCTTAGGGTTTGTGGGTAATACATGTTTTGGTTTTGTATTTATTCGTTATTTCCTTCTGTGGATTAATTATAAAAGATATTGGGTCGTATTGCATATTACCACCGACGGGGTTTCCCACGTCTCCTTTAGAAGTGTCATGCATGATGGACGATTACTCGTGGCCCTGTCCCACTTAGACGCATAAGTGTAGGAGCTAAGGCTGAGTATTAATTTACGATCAAAACACTAATTCGTTCTCAGGGGAGGAGGTAATTCACAGACGTGTGACTGAGGTAATTCAATGCTTCCTTTTGCATTGTACTCTCTGTTTTCCCTCTTTGTTCGTCTAATTCTTCTCTCCAAACCTCAGTTTGTTCTCAGGACATCTCTGCTTGTTTTATTCCCTTTTCTTATCTGATTGCTACTTTCTTTTTCATCCTCCACTTATCGTTGTCTCAGCCTTTTCTCCCAAACACTTCTCGCATTTCTGTTACTTTTTTCCTGATGTGGTGATTCAGAGTGTTGGATTTATCAGAGTTGGCATGTGGCTCATCCCATTACTCGGCAGAGTGTCTATTACATCACAGTGAGACTCTTCATTCCTCGTCGTCATCCTGTTACCTAGTTCCTTGGTTATAGGTTAGTGCTTAGATGCTCTCCCCACCACGGCAATGCTGGGCTATTTTTCTCTTGCAGTTGTATTTGGTTCCATCTCCATATCTTTTCACGATTTGAATCGACATCTTAATCAAGAGACACTGTAGGGTAAAATCTTGCTTTTGTTCTTGCCCTGTGCTTCTGCAACTGTGGTCCATCTCTAATGTCCCTTCCACCGACCTATTATTCTATTTTTTTCCTTTTGCTTATAAGTGGTGAATTGCTTTACTACTGGGGACCTATAGTTATCCATTAATGAGGACTTCTCTGCTACTTGACATGCATTTAAAAATCTCTTTGTATTTTTTAGTTCCAGTCATACCGAAAGTTTTGTAATGGATGTATTTTGCTTTGAAGGAAATAGGAGAAAAAGAAGGAAAATTTTACGCCATAAATGTCCCACTGAAGGATGGAATAGATGATGCCAGCTTTAATCGGCTTTTCAAAACGGTAAGTCTCTATAAAATGCTCAAATTCAGGATTCTATGCTCTTTGCGTATGCTTTGATAGAACCTTGGGTAAACTTCTCTGCATGTTACACATTCATTGCTTAGATTATCGCCAAGGTTGTTGAAACGTACTTGCCAGGAGTCATAGTTCTCCAATGTGGGGCAGATTCGCTTGCTGGTGACCGCTTGGGATGCTTCAACCTCTCCATTGATGGTGCATATCTACCTGTAATTGAAGAGCTTTTGTGTGTGTGTGTTCTATTTGGGAAGATTGTTACTCTATTGCTTTTTATTTTATTTTATTTATTTTATGTGCAAGTATTTGTAAATGGGCTGTGGAGGCCAACTTGTCTAAAGAAAAATGTGAAATGTGGGGATCAGACAGTGGCGTTTAGCTAATTTGTCTGCCTGGTTTCATTGTTATGGTGATTCTTCCAGGCCATGCTGAGTGTGTCAGGTTTGTCAAGAAATTCAACTTGCCCTTACTGGTAGGTGCATGATCTAAACTATACTGCCTGAGTTTCAGTGTTCATATTTACAAATATGGTTTTCTTTCTCCAGGTAACAGGAGGTGGGGGTTACACGAAAGAGAATGTCGCCAGATGTTGGACTGTTGAAACTGGAGTTCTTCTGGATACTGATCTTCCAAATGGTACACTCGAATTTGGGTCTTTTTTAATGCTTGTATAACATGTCATGCAGCTTATAATTTGGTTTCTGCTGGTTTTCAACTAAAACATCAATGTATTTCTATACCTTTTTAGGCAAGTTTATGTAATTTGGGTAACATGTGTTTATTTTTCTTCTGTGTGTAATACTGGACTAGAGATGTTTATTGTTAGAGAGAATGCTGTCTTGATTTGTTACATCATGATACCTCATGATACCTCACACAGTCACATTTATTGGGTTGCATTACAAAGATGGATTTTGGTTAAGGCTTATTGAGTTTAGTTGAATTAATTTTGACTTGTGTGGTTTATACAGATTGAGGTTTCATATGCCTATTTTCTCATCGTTTGTCTGTGCATGAGTCATTATCTACACCAGATTTCTTGAAATGGTGATTTTTCTCAATAGATCAAACTGATGACTTGCAAAATTCCAAGCTCTTTACTTTCCCTAAAAATCCTCTTAGTTTTCGCCTCCCTTCTGTTTATTTTACTTGATAATAGTACAGTGTATTCAGACTTTAGGCCTATTTTTCCTTACTATCTCCTTTCGCTACCCATGCTTCCACTGTTTATAGTTTTGTATAAATTCATAATTTAGATCTTGAACGGGTTATGTGATGTAAATGCCTTGTTTACCTGCTTGAACTCTTTCTTGCAGAGATCCCAGAGAATGACTACAGCAAATATTTTGCACCAGAGAATACACTGAAGATTCCGAGTGGGTACATAGTATGCCCTTTTTCCCCGTCTTTCCAATTTCATTAAACTGATCCATCAAACAACCCTGTTGTATGGGAATTATTGCCAAATACTATATGAAAATTTGTAATACTAGTTTCTGAGTTTGAAGTTTGAACCTAGATCGCAGGAAGAGTTTTCAGCTATCCAAATTTATTAACTTGGTTTGATGTTAATACTTGTAATAGGCAAAAGATGTATTGAAAGGATTACTAAATCCTCACTTTTTTGCTTTGTTGATTGCGCAGGAGAACTTAAATACCAAGTCATATATTAGTACGATCAAAATGCAAGTTTTGGAGAATCTTCGATGCATTCAACATGCTCCCAGTGTACAGATGCAAGAGGTAAGTCACATGCTTACAAAGTTTCAAACTCCCTAGCGGTTCACATTGATGTGCCAACGTATCAAAACAAGCAGATTTTGCACTCTGTCTCGTGTTCTCTCCCTCTTAGATGCATGTTAACTCCTGTTTACTTGTGGGGTAATGTTGAACAGTAAATTCAAGCAATATCAAGGCGGATGTGCTCATTTTAAGTATCTAGAAATACAGCATTTGTATTCTATGCATGTGGGGAGGCACCTAATGCCAACACATATTTCATATTTGGTGCATGTTTTGACACCCCATCAGGCCCAAGGTGTAGCGCAATTGGTGGTGCAATCCACTCTCTCTCTCTCTCTCTCAAGCCATTCTTCTGTCTGTGGGTCTCATGGGACTATATTTGGACTTAGCCAAGATTGATGAAACTGAAAACAAAGCCTTTTTGCAGGTTCCACCTGACTTCTACATTCCAGATTTTGATGAAGACGAGCAGAACCCAGACGAGCGTGTAGATCGTAAGTGCAACTTAATCTATTACAGACCTTCCGCACTCTTGTTTGCACATAAATTTCCATTATACCTGCGTCCAGAAAATGATACTTAGTTTCTTCTGGACCCGTTTTTCCAGAGCACACACAAGACAAACAAATCCAGCGCGACGATGAATATTATGAAGGCGACAATGACATTGATCATACTATGGATGATGTGTAAAGTTAACCTCTGACAAAAAAACATTTTGGCGGTCAAGAAGATCAGACTTACAGATGTAGACATATGTAGCATTGGAGAAGTAGAAACTAATGCCAACGTTATTGGTTTTTGTTGCTCTTGTAAATCTGATCCTTGTTAAAGTACCATGCAATTTTAGCTAAAAAACTGAGGCTCCACAGGTGGTATGTGTAATGGTATTGGGCTTTATTAGAACTTGTGCAGCCATTGTAAAAATCTTTGCAAAACCCTTGCTCTGTTAGAATCGTTGTGTATCTTGAAGTGGTAAATATAGGTTAATAGCTGTAATACTGCAATTTGGTGAAGTCTAGATTCCTTCAAAAGCTTTTCAAGATGAATCAAACCAATTTCATGATGTTATATTCAGGTTGCAATTTCTACTGATGGTTTGATGCATTTTGAGGATATCGCTTAGGCCCCCCTTTATAAGCAAATTTAACATTGTATTTTTTTGATCTTTTGTTGCATAAAAGTTGCACGTTCTTAGGCACGGCATGACTATAGAATCGCCTTTTACTTTCTCGATAGAAGTTTTGACAATGGGAATAGCCAGTTCGATCAAATCTGGCCGTGTGGCCGAACCCAAAAGTTGATTACTGTTTGGTCTTTCAAAATGCCTTTCTGTGAAGGTTCATTTGCTCCATATTAGGGGATTTATCTTTGATTGTTGTGGACTTTCATAGGCGATTATCTGTTAGTATCATAATTTTTTTGATGCATACAATTGATTTGTCATTCCATTCCTTTTAAAAAAAATCATGTGAAACAGGTGTGTGTGTGTTTTTTTTTTTCTCTGATTGCATGAGAAACAGGGTTTGGATAGCCCTTTTTTTTTTCCCCATAAACATTCACTATTTCTTCTCCTTCCTCACTTTTTTTCATTTGTTTTAGACTAGGGGTGGCAAATTGAACCCAAATCCACCTATTAAAAATAGAGAACCAATTAAATTCATAATGGCAGTTAACTCTTTTTTCCTGTGTAGGCCAACATAATTAATTAAACCCAAACGCTTCCCAAGCCAAGTATTTAGACTTGGGTTTCTTTACTTCTGAAATTTTTTTGTTTCGAGTATTTCACTATCGTAGTGCTTGATTTGGAGATGAGTTGTACGAGACTCAAGTTTAGAATTTTCAAGCTTGATTTGGAGATGAGTCGTACGAGACTCAACTTTAGAATTTTCAAAGTATGTTTCAGAGACTTTGTTTCTGAGCATCACAATTTAAGATCTCATTTTCGTAGGTAGATTAAATGAAAATTAGTCGTTCTTGGTATTGTACGTGCATCATTCATCATGATTTTGACTATAATATTTGAAATTTTTTCTGAAGTGGATAAATATGCATATTGTGTTTTTTAATGTAATGTTCACTATTACTAAGATAAAATCATGATTCCGTCCCTGCGTGGATTCGAACCCTAGACCTTCTCTTCCATCAAATCTCTTTCTACTTGATTGCCTTTAGTTTACGGTTTTTATTTACGTACTTTTCCCCAAAACTACAATCAATTGTCTTTCCGAATTAATATAGGCCAAGCAATCACAACTTAGCCTTCATAATTCCTGAGGACGATCCTCAAAATACTTATCACTATTCGTTTGAAGAGTAGTAATTGTCTCGTTTTATGACATATATTTTTGGTACGAAAATAACACGATCACTCATTTATCTTTCTTTGCTTTGTCGTCGTTGGCACAATATTCCTCGTGTATTTTAGTTGTTTTAAGTTTTCTCTTTGCATAAGTTTATGCCTCACTGTTAGCAACTTTGGAAGATCTCTCCTCTTGTTTGAGCTTTCTAATAAACGGTCTAATTACCAAAAAAAAAAAAAATCAATGAAAAGAAAGATATATTTTTTCCGGTCAATCGGGATAGTTTGGTAATAGTGTGGTCATTTTAATGTATAGCAGTAATATGGCCATTTTAATGAACATGGTAATATGGTAATCAAGTGTACAAGTGTAATATGGCCATTTTAATGAATTTTTTTTCGTGTACTTTATAAAATTATTATTGGTATATTTGAATTACATTTTTATCTAAGATAAACAAAAAAAAAATGTTTGCCAACAAGTAGTTGAAAGAACCAGAAAATGGAAAAATGCACCAAAATACTATTTTGGTCATTTTTGTGGAAGGAAAGTACAATAATTTTACAGGGGTATTTTATCATTTAAATTTATAGGGGTAATATGGTCATTTTAGTGTAAATAGGGGTATTTTAGTCATTTTAAATTTTAATATATATAGTATGTAATTGGATTAATGGGCGGGTCAGGTTTGATTTTAAATAAATGGGTCAGGTAATGGTAATTGAACTCATAATTAATGGATCTAAATGAGTTAATGACCCATTAAAGACCCAACCCACTTATAACTTATCCAATTTGGCCAAAACCCGCCCATTTAACACCCCTAGTTTTAGCAATCTTATTAGAGAAGAGTGTTCCCCTTTCTTTTCTTTTTTCACAGACTGTTATATTTCTTGCAAAGTTCTTCATATTTTGCTTTGTGTTGAATACAAGAATAAGTTTGTATAACTATTTAATTACTCCATCTGTTCCAAATTGAGAGTCCCTTATGAGGAATCCAACTATTTAAGGGGACATGCAATGATTACATCTATAATGTCTATCATTTCCACCATTATCTTTATATTCTACTTACTTTATAACACTTATATTCACACGTAAGAGTCACATTTGAAAAATCACGAAATTTTTTCTTTCATATTTGGAAAAGAGCCATCATCTTGGATCAACCCAAAATGGAATAATGGACTCTCAATTTGGAATGGGGGGAGTATTTTTGTTCGATTGCATTTTACTCTTGATTTCAAGGGGAAATCTGCACCAATTAATTTTTCAGGGGTCAAATTGCTCTTCTGAACATCTTTCTGGGTCCCAATCGTCAAAAGTCCACAGATCTTTATAAGCTGTGTAAGAGTACGATTGCCCCACATTTCGCGACTCCTGTGGTCTCATAAAAAAACGATAATTTATTCACGCTCCAGTTTTCCTTTCTTTGGAATCCGAGAGCAGAGACTTCCCGTACGAGCAGCCACCGCTCGCCGCCTCCTGCCCGCCGCTGTGTAACATACGCACGTACGCATAACTTGTATCTCTCCATACTGTCCATCGCCAACAAAGAAGAAGCATTTGTTAGTACTTGTGGAGCAGCAGTTCGATTTCGCTTCATTTGATTCATTCTTCAATTTAAGGTGCAACTCGATTTCGTTTTATTGGATTCATTACTTCGATTTGTTTCGGTTCGGAGAAATCTCTGCCGTATGTCTGTCTAAATGATTTTTTTTTTTGGTTGATTAACAAAAACAAACGAGGAAGTGGGAAGTTAATTTTTTTAGATTAGCAAAATCCAAACCGTCCGTGTTAAAAATTGTGGAGCCTAATGGCAGCGCTCTTATGATTTTCTAAGTATGTATATAGTTGCACACGAAAACTCCTTTAATCTATTTTCCATTGTAGTGAAACTGCTGCAACAATTGCTAAGTATTGACCGCGTAAATCTTATGCTCTTGTGTTTGTGTATTAGATTATCTGTGTCTGCACTAGCATTCTGCAAAGTCCTCGCAATTCACTGCTGAAGTTAGAACCCAAATTCAACCAATCGATCTTCCTTTAATTTGATTTTTTTGGGACTTATCTTCTGTGGTCTGTTATTTCTTATGCAACTGGATAACTTGTTATCTCTCAACTTTTTCGCTTTTCTGTATTTGTTGTAGGTGCAGTGAGTAAACCAAGAGGTAACCTTTACGTGTATTGAGCTTAAGTTGATTAATATTGTGAAAATGGCCACTTCAGAAGTAATTCTACAAGTTCTATCAGGGGCCGTGCCTCGACTATTTTACTCTGAGCCATGTTCTAAGAATTCAAACTCACGGCTTTCTCTTAAGTACCGTGTAAGTAGGAGGCGGAAAAAAGGTTCACAGTTAATGCAAAGGGTGGATTTTTCAAGATCATCAAGAAATTGCATGAGAGTCTATGCCCTTGATGGCTTACATGGATTTTCACATGGAAATGCTCTAAATGTCCATTTGGGGTCGGGGAGTTGCAAATGTCAACACGCTGAAAGTGTGAGTGCAGTAACTGGAGAGGATGAACATGGTGGTTGCGGTAGTAATAGTTGGAACAGTCAGAAGGTAGAGGTGGCTCAACAAATGAATAATGAGAATGGGAGTGTAGCATCTATTGAAAGGTTGAATAATGAGAATGGGAGTGTAGCTTCTATGGAAAAGTTGAATAATGAGAATGGGAGTGTAGCATCTATGGAAAAGTTAGCAAGTACGAGGACAATTAACAGTACGCCAAACAGGGTTAGTGCAGATTCCACTGACGATGAAGCATGGAATCTATTGCGGGAATCGTTAGTATATTATTGTGGCAACCCCATTGGAACTATTGCTGCTAATGATCCAACAGACACCAGTATTCTTAACTACGATCAAGTCTTTATCCGTGACTTCATACCTTCTGGGATTGCTTTTTTATTGAAGGGAGAGTATGATATTGTGAGAAATTTCATCCTTTACACCCTCCAACTGCAGGTAATGTTATATGGCTTGTCTAATTCTCCTTCTGACTAGTACATTTTATGTACTTCATTTAGGTTTGGTGGTCATATTTCATAGTGACCGATGTTTCCACCAAACAACTTAAATTTCAAATACTTGTTTGTAAATGAGCAAATGCTGTCCTCAAGTCTTCCTATTCTACATGATTAGTTGGGTACCTTGAAAACAATTGTGGATGCTCTAAAATTTAGATATGATATATAAAGAATCCACACATTGGACGTGTTGGTGGCTATTTTGGTTGTGTGTGGTAATCTTTGAAATGTACTTCTAATACACTTGCCATAAATGGGAGTCATTCAGATTGATTTGTTTGTCTTACAAATAATGGACACCAAGTCAAATTGAAGGTTAGGACACAATTGAAAATAAATTTAAGTTTTTCTTACACTCCTATTTGTGGTTTAGTTGCATGGAAGACATTTTATCTGAACATGTATTCACAGAGCTGGGAGAAAACGATGGACTGCTATAGTCCTGGTCAAGGATTAATGCCTGCAAGTTTCAAGGTGCGCACTGTTCCACTCGACGGTGATGATTCTGCTTATGAAGAAGTTCTGGATCCTGACTTTGGTGAGGCAGCAATTGGTCGCGTTGCCCCAGTTGATTCTGGTAAGTTAATCATGATGTTCAGTAAGTTATGTTGTTTAAATGATCAGGACGGTGTGTAATTGGAAGAGCTTGACAACTTGCAAGTTGAATTTTAGGTTTGTGGTGGATTATCTTGTTGCGAGCATATGGGAAATGCTCTGGAGACCTTTCAGTTCAGGAGAGGGTTGATGTGCAAACTGGAATTAAAATGATTTTAAAGCTATGTCTTGCTGATGGTTTTGATATGTTCCCGACATTGTTAGTGACAGATGGTTCTTGCATGATTGATCGTCGCATGGGAATTCATGGCCATCCTTTGGAAATTCAGGCATGTATCTTTCACCCCCTTACTACCATTCATCTGTATGATTTCAGCTAATGTTTTTTGTATTATATAATTGTTTGGGTGGTTTGATAGCTTCCATTGCATATCGGGAAAAAAGTTAAAAATTGAAAATTGTATTTCCCCTCCTTCGGTGTGCTAAAGATTGAGTGCTTATGTATGTGATTTTTAAGCCTGATAATGTGCTGAGTCTGCTGACAATCAAGTGGTATGTTGTAGAGAAAAACCAGTAAAGAAGTGTAGGAAGAAAAGAAACGCGTGTTTAATGTTTATTTCCTTACAATCAAGAGTCATATCATTTCTGCTATACAGGTTTGGGGAAACAGTAAATTCTGGAACATTGGTTTTGTTAGTAATATAATTCTGGAAAATCACTCCTTTTTTTTTGTTTTGTTTTGTTTTTGTTTTAAAAACGAATCTCCCTAGTAAGGGCTTATTCTTTCAAAGTGGAGTTTCTTATCCGCCTTGGCTGATATTCCAATTCTCCTTTGGCTGTACTAAATAGGTAATTTTACTCATCATTACGATTTTTATGTGTATTTATCCACCATGGTCACCTGGATAATAAAACTTCTGATGTCCTTAGTCAACATTGCAACCTCTGCCAGCACGCACGCCCATGTTGGTGCTGAACTACTATTTATGTTATGCGCTATAGCATACGCAAAGCAAAGGAAAAGAAAGAAAAACGACTTTACCGAGAAAGGGGGTGAAATGTGCAGAGCAAACTGTATTACCAAGCTAAGCCTTGTGTCCCAGGAATTGCGGTGGCTACATCTATACTTTATCTCCAGTTGTACTCTTATGTTGTGCTAAAATAAGTTGAGCTTAGGCCCATGACTTTGAGCATTTTCCCATCCATGCTATATTTTGGAAAGGGAGCACTCAAGTTTGGTGTTCCTTTCAAGATGAAATGATGTCTTTTGTTTCTCAAGAGAAACCTTTGTTGGTGTAAACTGAATTGTATTATTTCTCTTCTAAGGAATAAACTAGACTCTCAAAATTTCCTACTTTCTTGAAAATAAAAGGAAAGTGGGAAATGCTTTAGCAGAATGCGTGATAAATGTTTACAGACAGTTAGAAGCGAGGAGGTAACAAAAATTCCTCTAGTTGCTGCAAATACAATGGAAGTGGGAAGTTATTTAACTGATGAAATAGACGGTTGGGTGATGGAGAATTAACAGAGGGATACTAGGAAAAGAAAAGACAATAGAGAAAGATTTAAAAAAAAAAAAAACTGTTTGGCATGTGATAGTATTGTAATGTTGAAAGACATGCTTTTTGCTTATGATAGCCCGTGTTCTTTCAGGCATTGTTTTACTCAGCGTTACTTTGTGCTCGCGAGATGCTTGCTCCTGAGGAATCTGCCGATCTTATGAGGGCGCTTAACAACCGTCTAATTGCATTATCATTTCACATCAGAGAATATTACTGGACTGATATGAGTAAAATTAATGAAATATACCGGTACAAGACAGAGGAATACTCTTATGATGCAGTGAACAAGTTCAACATCTACCCAGATCAGATTCCTCCGTGGTTAGGCGAATGGATGCCTAACAAGGGAGGCTATTTGATTGGAAACCTGCAGCCAGCTCACATGGACTTTCGGTTCTTTTCTCTAGGAAATTTATGGTCTATTGTAAGCAGTCTGGCAACTATTGATCAGTCGCATGCCATATTGGATCTTATTGAAGCAAAATGGGCAGATTTAGTAGCTGATATGCCATTGAAGATATGTTATCCTGCCCTTGAAGGCGAGGAGTGGAGAATTATTACAGGAAGTGATCCCAAAAACACGTAATGTATTTATCATAGTGGTTGGAATTTCCTTCTCATTCTCACTGGTGTGTACTTTGACATCCTTATCCTGTTTTTAAATGCAGGCCTTGGTCTTACCACAATGGAGGTTCCTGGCCAACATTGTTGTGGCAGGTTAGTTTGTGGTTTGTGAATTCTAAGGTTTATTTGCTATTACAGTATTGGAGCTTAGTTCCGAACTTCCAAAGCACATAGTAACTTAAAATGGCAACTATTTCCCCTTTTCAGGGGCGGAGCTTAAAGGAGGTGGAGTGGCAGATGCCACCTCCAGTTTCAAAACAAGTACTGTACTATTTTACACTAATGGACTAGGCACTTATCGGTATCGCAACAAACATGATTTTTCATACAAATGATAAATAGATGTCAACTTAAATGATGAATCAGATCATAAAAAAAATATATGATTGGCTTTCATTAAAAGACCATACGAGACTTTAGTCAAGCCTTTAATTTTTTTTTAACAAAATACAACGCACAGGACAAAGCTTGACTTTACACTTAACCTTTATGTTCTTATTTTAATGAAAAATATATAACAATACAAGTGGACTCTCATTAAACACCACCCCCAATGTAAAATCCTAGCTCTGGCACTACCCTTTCTAGAAACCAGGGTGATAGTAAGTAGTAATTTAAAAGTTGACTTTTGTAGAAACCCAAGTTTCTGTGACACAACTTCTGTTACAGAAAAAATAAACCATTCTGTTAAATGTGGTGACCAAGGAATTAGATTCACTCCAGTGGGTGAGTGTGATTGCCTAGAATCTGGGTGATGCTGTATGCTGCTGTAAGCTAACATTTGATTATCTGTGCTCCCCATTACACGTGCTATGGGATAAAACACAAAGTTTCTTGACATCATCTTATTGTGTTTTTGTTTAATTTTCTTGTTTGGGTTCATTTCTTTTGCTTTTCTGTTCGTATGTTTATGCATTATAGATATGACAATGAGTGTGCTTCTTGAGCTTTAAAATTTTAATTTCAGAACACCTGCTTTTATTTCTACGTAGATGGTGTTTTTCGCATTGAGCTTGTCAAATACCTAGACAAGCATCTTCAGTTTCCAGTTTTGCTTGGTCTTTTGCTGTAAAGGATTTTGCAAAGGTCCTTTACATAGTGGCTTGCATCCACTTATTTAGGGACTTACATTTTGGCCCTCTTAATTTCTGTCTCATTCTTTTTGAGCTAGATAAGAGAAGTACTATAACCGTGGAACCTTTGAACTCCT
Organism: Rhododendron vialii; assembly: GCF_030253575.1. Lineage (NCBI taxonomy): Eukaryota > Viridiplantae > Streptophyta > Magnoliopsida > Ericales > Ericaceae > Rhododendron > Rhododendron vialii. The sequence goes on along the minus strand of NC_080557.1, from coordinate 39,363,597 downwards.
AACCTCGGGGGAGCACATCTCAGAGACTCTCTCATCTTTTCAGTTGTCTAGCCTTCATGTCACCTTGAAATCTGGTTTTGTGGTCCTGATTTGTTAATTGTTTCGGGGATGTCCATGCAATCAGCAATATAACTGTACTGATTGTCATACTTCATGGTTTCTTGACAGCATGTACGATAGTTTTTCTCGGAAAAGATGTCAGGAAATAGTATCTCTTGTTATGATTTGCCGCCTTAGGTTATACTGTTGCAAACTGTTTATTTTGTTCAACATTGTCAAGTAAACACACTGCAGCTATCTGCATTGTGGATGGATATCATTCCTTACAAACTATAGCAGAGTCCGTAATTGACACTGTTGTGCCCTTGGATTTGGAGAGATTAATTTTTTGTTGTTTTTAATCCTTTCAACAATCACGTTCAATCTCTTGGAAGTGGAAAAGTTTCATTAACTCCTACAAAAAATGTCTTTGAAATTATGGTGAAACATGGGGCTAAGCAAATCGCATTGTTGTCATATGAAACCCTACGCTCTGAAATTCTCCGTGATAGTATGTTATGTTAATAAACCTTTTGGGGTCTGAGATTCCTTCTATGGTTGGACTGGAACATAAGAGGCAAACCACCATGTACTTTTGACACATCTTCTGTGCATGGTTTCAGACATTCAAAACTTCTGATTTTGGTTGGAAATACTTCTGAAGTAATCTTATTACCGTGCACTTGTTTTCAGCTCACCGTGGCATGCATAAAGATGAATAGACCATGGATTGCTGAAAATGCAGTCAAGATTGCTGAGAGACGCATATCTAGAGACAAGTGGCCTGAGTATTACGATTCCAAGCGAGCAAGATTCATTGGAAAACAGGCACACCTCTATCAGACCTGGTCGATTGCAGGGTACCTTGTGTCGAAGCTTCTCCTTGCCAATCCAGATGCAGCAAAAATTCTAGTGAACGTAGAGGATTCTGAGCTTGCGAATGCCTTTTCTTGCATGCTCAGTGCCAACCCGAGGAGGAATCGTGTACGGAAAGGACCAAAACAGAGCTTCATAGTGTGAAAACTAATCTTCCAATCACCATTCCAGTCTCAAGAATTACTTGCACTCTGTGGAAAATGAATGTAACTTGACGTAAATCCAGTATTACTGTAGTCTCCGCATTTGGAGACTATTTATCCAGTGCACATATTTGTATAGTGATGAATGGGAGATGAACTGGGCAAAGTTTTTCGTGTAAACTTAAAAATGCCCTTGAAGTAGAGATCTAAACCATCAAAAGCACGAGTTTTCGTCTGTGCTAGTGGCCTTTGTGGTCTTGTTTTCATCTTGATTTATACTACTCCTACCCTTGTGTTAAGAAAATTGCTATAGTCACTTAATTCTTGGTGGTTTGTGTGCATGAAAATTCTTCCTGTGAATCTGTTTCCTTTCCTTTGCTTAAAATCCCTTGTATAAAGATAATAGTTTACAGCTATCCCTGGAACAGTTGCACTTGATTCTGATAGGTATTTTCATTTCTGTTGATCTCTGGAATGGAGTGGCTAATCTGTCAATGAAAATGCATAATGTGTATCGACTATTGACAAGGCTATTCCCTTGATGAAAATGGGAAAAGCATTGTCAGAAATCTTCTTGAAATGGGGTTTTTTTTGTATGCCTTTTTTTTACCATTCGCACTCGAATTGTCAGAAATCTTGGAGTAGGAATGGTAAACAATGAGTAACTGGTAATAAGGGGATCAAATGAAATAGTAACATTTATTAGAAGTCAAGGAGTGCGAATGGTAAAAGGATAGGGCAAATGGCAACAGAAATACCTGCAGTTATAGTCGGGAGGACTGTAACCATCACTCTCTGTCTAACTACTGAATGTGTTATTTTGAAATCGGCGGAATATACAGGTGTAGAATTTGGACTGCATATAACTTGTTAATGAAGCAGAAAAACAGATGGTTGTTCTTGATGATGGTAAAGGATGCATATATCAATGGTTTATGCTGCTACTGTCGTAACTGGGGAGATCTTAAAGCTGGCTATGGTGATGATCAATTGATCACTTAAGGGCATTGTGATGCTAATGTTACACTTGTTCCGTGACATGATGATTTGATACCGGGAGTGGTTTGAGTGGGTGATTTGAAAAGCCTTGAAGGAATGGATTTACAGGCGTGCAGGGACACAAATTGCGTTTTGAAAGAGACTGAAGCTGTTGATGAAGATGGACTTCATGTTCTGAGGCTGCTCTCGGCTATTTTTTTTGGTGCTGTTTAACTGAGTGCTGCTGTTCGGTTGTTCTTCTGTTGCTTCTGCTGTGTGGTTGGTGATGCTGGGAGTGTCTTAAGTTCAAGGCTACGGTATTCTTAGGCATGGTTCCGTGTGGCTTTGTTTGATAATTCAACTAGAGCTGTAGCTCGGATCAAAAAAAAAAAAAAACTAGAGCTGTAGCTGAGACGGATGGATGGATACTCAGTTGAGGGGGTGCTCAACTTTTACTGTGGTTGTTTTGCCTTGATCTCTCATTTGGTAGAGTAGGCATATTGCTGTTGTAACTGGTTGGCAACTTGCCAAGGATGTGTGTTACTGTCTGTTTATTTTTGGATCCTAGGTGGCAAATGATTGTCGGAGTTCGAGGGTGTCAACTTAGTTGGAATGCTTGAGCCCTGCTGTGATAGTATCGTGCTTAGGGCCCGTTTGATTTTTGTGATCTGTTTTCAAAGATTAATACTCCGTAGTAACTTCTTTTTTCTTTTTATCCATTTAAGAAAAGTCTAACTACTGATGAGTCAGCTTATCTAAAATTGAATACTAGGTCTACTCTCTCTCACATGCATGCATCCGACAACCAAGCTTTTCAAAGACTTGATGAAAGTGACTTTTTAAGTCTTATAAAGTTGCCGGGCCTGAGTGGACGATGGATTAGGCGGGCGGATGAGGGCATCTGGGCAGATGAGGGTCTGAATTGGACATTTTTACTTGGTTTGTCATGAATTTGACACCCGGATTACTTTGTCCCTTTCTACTGTTTGGATGATTTAATTCGGTTCAAGTGGTATTATTTTTGGACTGCCTCATAATTAGCCTGGGTGGATGAGACCCTCTTCATCCCTCTCTCCCCATTTTATCCTTCTATTTCAACTGCAAAATAACACTATCCACTCATTCTAACAATCATTTAAATCAAGTATTATTTTATCCTTCTCATTCAAACCAACTATTTTTTTATTCACTATCTGTAAAAGTCATATCAATGTGGGTTTACTCTCTATAAATAATATCTCATACTGTCTTATCTTCTCTATATTTTATCCACCCAAAATTAATCCCGCGTCCAACTGGCCTCTTAAATCGGCAAGAGAAGAACCATACATACAGTGCGCATGCCATTGACATTTTGAATCACTGTTCCATTTGTAGATGGGACTTTAACCAATTTACACGTAGCTCATTGGGCAAGCTTGTTCTATTAATATTCAAACAAAAGTTTCATTAAAGATAAAAAAAAAAAAAATGCTAAACACGTACTACAAGACTTTTTTGTCACCTCACTTTCTTACCTATTTTACAATGTCGTGTTCAAACTGTCTACTCTACTCCCTCCGTCCCTTTTTTAGAGTCCAGTATTTCATTTTGAGCTGTCCCTTAATAAGTGTCCATTTTGTAAAGTTAGTGGGTAAAAGTTGGTGTATTGTCTATTTTATCCCTAAAAGTAGATTTCTTTTTAAAAAGTAAGTGAGTAAAAATGTAATGATGATGGGTAAGTAGGGAAAGTGAAGGAAAAAATTGATGTGAAAGGTATAATGATGATGTTTTTTTAATAAGTTGGAATTACGAAGCGGGACACTTAAAAAGGGACGGAGGGAGTATTATTTTTAGTGAACTTAATCTCCCAGTTTCCGGCTTTTCTACTAAGTATTTTTAAGCTTGAAAATTACAAATAAATATTTATTTTTTAAAAAGGCTTAGCGGAACGGGTTCTAAAAGCGGAGTTTTCCTTCTCCCAATTTATTTATTTTTAGTGAACTTTCTCGGTTTCCGTTTTTTACTAAGTTAAATATAAAATTAATTTTCGGAAGCGAATAGACATATGAAACAGTAATTTAATCTAAAAAGCGAAGGAAACTGCCGTTGTATATTGACTGTGTATATTCATATGTCACACATGGCTTAAATAATCAGTAATATAATCTAGTGTATATTGGTACATGTTTGTTGACGCCTGATCTAGCAACCACCCACTTTGCCATTTCTATCATCAAAGTCAAAGAAGTTGATCTAATAACCCAAATGATTTTTCCAAGAAAAAATCCACCCCGAAGAAGAAAAATTATCAAGTGCTTCTTAAGCAACCCACGGGGTACTCTGGTTTCCACTACTAAGTGTGTGGTTCACAGATCAATATGTGTTGAGACAACGTCTGGATCACGGTGCACTATGTAGTACGTACGCATGTGGCGGAGTAGGTGCACTAAATAATCACTCAACAAACAATGCCTTCTTGTCTTTCGGTCTTGTGGGCTCAGATCTTTTGTACCCATATTTTTGCCTTGTCAACAAAAGAAATTGTTCATTGAATTTTATATGTTTAAAAGTTCTCATCTCAAAAATTTTATGTGATTTAATTTTTACAAGAACCCTTAAAAAAATTGGGCGGATAAAACATATATTCCATCCGTCCATTTTTTAGAGTCTAGTATTACATTTTGGGCTGTCCTTTAATAAATGTTCATTTTGTAAAGTTAGTGGGTAAAAGTTGGTACATTTTTTAATTTACCCCTAAAAGTAGATTTCATTTTAAAAAGTTAGTGAGTAAAAGTATAATTATGATATCTCCATAGAGGGTAAGTAAGAAAAGTGGAGGTAAAAATTGATATGAAAGATGTAATGATAATGTCTCCTTAATAAATTTAAGTTACGAAACTGGACATTTAAAAAGGGACGGAAGAAGTACAATTTTGATCATAATTCACAAAAAACTTGAAATTTATATAAGACGGTCGTCCAGACTCATCCACCCCTCGGTTTGTGAGTAGGTGACCTAATTTACCACCGGGCTACATGGTTCTATTAAGCTACTTTATGTGTATAATAATAATTAGTGCTGATGATGTTTTTTTTTTTTTTTTTATAGGCAACAAAATTTTATTAAGAAAACTTGACAAATGGTACATCAAGTTGGGAGAGGGGAGGGGGATCCAACCAAGGTTGGAAGACAGAGGACCAAGGTCCAAACACCTTAGGGGCAAAAGCCCGAACACCTAAATGCCTCAAAACGCCAACAATTGAAATAATAAGCCCAGCCCAGGAATCAAAACCAAATCCTAATCCAATTAACGAAATAGTGCTAATGATGTTGGAGATACAATTTCAAAATAACGTATTAATGTTCATAACTTATACAAAATTTTTTTGCACCAAATAAATTTTATTTAACGTTCCTTAAAATTGGTATGAATTATTCAAAAACTTATGCACAGAATGATTTTATTTTTTGATCAAAAAATTGCATTACAAATTGAATGACTCAGATCATTTGTGTGCATGGATCACGACAAATTTTGATCAAAACCATAGGAGATGTGGAATATATACGACTAGCCTAATTTGATTACCTATCTCAAAAGATTATATATACTTATACTATTAGACCTGTCAAACGCATGAGCCTTAATAATTAAGAGTGACATAAATAGATGGCGAATGTAAATTGTGAAATTAACTTACGCACTGACATACTATAATAAATATTTTTTTTGATAGGCAGACATACTATAATATTCCACGAGCACTTTTCTAAAACAGATATGAATTGACAACTAGAGTATGTATATCACTTTTAAATAAGCAAGTAGTATAAAAAGTCCAACATGATTTATGAGACACGTTCGTTAAACATAAATATAAATTAATATAAAAAGATGAACTAAGAAAATGCCACATAAATCATGTGCTATTCCGCCGATCTTGTTTTTTTAAGTTAACAAAAGTATTATTTTGTAGGTTGACCGGGGATTTCATCGTTGGGAAGGTGAACATCACATCAATATTTGTAATGTATACAGGCTCGCATTCTCTCCGATCCAAGTCTTAGACAAAAAGTCTAAATCTGGATCATACGTTGATATAATCAATGATTCAAATTTGAAATATCAGAGACTATAATCAATGGTTCAGATTTGATCATGGACTCATCTTTGACCAAATGCGAACCTTTGATTATAGTCTCTCGAGCCATTGATCATACCAATGGACGATCCAAATTTAGAGTGTCTCGTCCAGTCAAAATAAGAACCGGAGATGATCCAATTCTCACGTATATAGAAGGGGCTCTGTTTATTTTGTCCAGATGAAGTAGCAAACATTTGGGGAAAATGTGGTCATATAGAACTATAGGTGCATACATAATCATGTGCATTCATGTTTGTTTGAAAGGTTAACGTACGGTAGAATCTATATAGTCTTAGATTTGTTTGTGGAGGGCATACTCCTACAATTTTAGGAGGGAGGTCCATAAAATTTTGAAGAAAATCCAGGATGAAAGGGTGTTAGATGTTTCAAAAACATATCGGGCGGGCAAACATAAACAATTTTGAAGTTTTTGAAAGGAAGCTATTAGTATAATTCTCAAGAAATTTTGAAACTTAGATATGACGGCTGCTTAGACTCATATGTTCGATTCGGGCCTAGGTGAGCTAATATTACCACTGGGCTACAATATGATTTATGTGTAGAAGATTCAGATTTATATCGACAAAACGAATTAATAAATCACAAAAATTATTAAATTAACGCAAAATTAACAAGCGCATAACCTTTTTCGAACAAAGACAAAAAGAGATGAGTAAGTCAAACGAATTATTAAACCAAACCACCCCAATTAAGAAGCCAGAGATCTTCCATTTGTTTTCTTTAATTAATTAATTAGGTCAGATCGATCTGCTCTATCTAATTGATGTCGGCCACTGCACCGAGACGTGAAAGCCAGCTGAGCTGAGTGCAGCTAATGGAGAAAGACTTGCACCCCACATATATTCATAGTACAGCCGTACTGATATTTACTACATGTTTATCAATCACATTAAGATTCTTTCTGCATATGTTTTTTTATAACCTTTCCTTTCGGACCACATATATATATGGCAGATTTGCTGTGTTTAGGCTGCCATTGATGAGTAGTGCTATTTTAACCTTGTCGGCTACCTAGTGCCATCTCTTTTAGTTGAGACCTCCAATCTTGTCTAATACGATGATTGATAATCAGGCAAAGCGCCTGTGATCTGAGAGAGACGGTATAGTTCACGTGTGCGCATTAAATAAGACAATATTGTAAAATTAGACTTCACAGGACCTACACTTATAGAATAAGAGGATCCCTCAAGCCATAAACTCAAAAAGTAGGACCGGCTGGACATTATTTTTTTAATAATTGGATCCATCTATTGACAGCCCAATACGACCATTGGCCCATCGAGTAGTTAATGAGTTACGAAATTAAAAAACACACAAAAATAAAAAAAATTCAATTCACTCTATTCACTCATTGGACTTGAATCTTGCTTGTGGGGAACTAGTTTTTGCCAATGATACACAAGGGCAATTTGAAGGAAATCTGGGCTATTTTATAAATAATTTTGGATCAAAAAATTGGAGTTTCTATGCGGCGCCTCTTAAGCCTAGCCTTGTAGGAATATCCTATTGTGCTAACTTTTAATAAGTACTCTCTCCGTCTCAATTTGTTTGTTGCGTCTATTTCGACTTTCTCGTAATTTAAGAAAAGATTATAATTACATTGATTTTGTGTCCATTTTACCCCTTTGTAACTTATATTGTAACTTTTTATCAACTATCTTTTCATGTAATTAATTTTCTCCACTTTTCTTTCAAATCAAAAATTTTAATTTGGGAGGAAGAGATGAGGTGTAAATGGTAATATAGATATCCAAAATTGAAATTTTTTTAAACAAGTTCATCTATATAGTAAGATATGCAATTCTGATCATTAAAATATAGGGCCAAGTGTGGACCCACCTATTACATATTGAGTTGATTTTTAAGTGAATTAACGAAGCAGCACATGTCAATTTAGTCGACTTCTTAAACATTTAGAGCACGTTTTTTTCATTGATCTTGCGTTAATTTTAATGCCCAGTTTTAAGCTGTCGCAATCGTGTCCAGCTCTCAAGTGTCAATAACTAGAATATAGAGAAAAAAACAAATGCAGTGACTATCATACATGTTAACTGACAGCAAACGCCCAGCTAAACTGAAAAACACCACTATAAAAACCACAGCCGCATCCCTCTCTCTCTCGATCCACTCCTCACCTCCTTCTCTCTCTAAAATAATACTGTACTATTCCATCTCCTCCACGCCCATGGAGTACTCTCTAACATCCTACATCCCCTTCTCTCTCTTCTTCTTCTACTTCACAATCTCCTTCACTCTCTTTCTCTACATAGCAAAACTAGTAGGACTGTTCAAGCCATCTTGCAAATGCGACATATGCAAGAGCTACCTCTCCAAGAGCTGGTCATCCGACTTCGAAAACCTCTCCGACTGGTACGCTCACCTCCTCCGCCTCTCCCCCACCGGAACAATCCACATCCACGTCCTCAACAACACCGTCACGGCCAACCCGGATAACGTCGAGCACATGCTCAGAACCAATTTCGAGAACTACCCGAAGGGCAGGCCCTTCTCTGCAATCCTGGGTGATCTTCTGGGCAAGGGTATTTTCAACGTGGACGGCCACTCGTGGAGGTTCCAGAGGAAGATAGCCAGTCTTGAACTCGGCAGTGTCTCGATACGCTCGCATGCTTTTGAGATTGTGAGTTCGGAAATCCAAAACAGACTCATTCCTCTTCTATCCTCGGTTCAAAACGACGTTGTTTTGGATTTACAAGACTTGTTTCGGCGGTTTTCGTTCGATACTATATGCCGGTTTTCGTTCGGTTTGGACCCGGGGTGCCTCAAGTTATCGCTACCCGTGTCGGATTTTGCAGCGGCTTTTGATCTTGCGTCGAGACTGTCCGCTAAGCGCGCAATGGCGGTCTCGCCCTTGATTTGGAAAATGAAGAGACTATTCAACCTTGGCGATGAAAAGAAGCTCAAGGAGGCGATCAAGTCGATCGACTATCTTGCCGGTGAGCTGATAAATCACCGGCGAGAAGCAGGGTTTTCGACCCAGAAAGACCTTCTTTCTAGGTTCATGGGCACCATCACAGACGATCGGTACCTCAGGGATATCGTGGTCAGCTTCCTTCTGGCTGGTCGTGACACAGTGGCGGCCGCCCTGACAAGCTTCTTCTGGCTGGTGGCACAACATCCGGAGGTGGAATTGGCGATTCGTGCTGAGTCGGACCGAGTCATGGGCGAGGCGAGTCAAGGAATCGCGAGTTTCGGGGAGATGAGAGAGATGCATTACTTGCAGGCTGCAATTTATGAGAGTATGAGGCTCTACCCGCCAGTGCAGTTTGATTCCAAGTTTTGCCAAGAGGTTGATACTCTTCCAGGTAATTATACAACTTGAATCTTTGTATTCACCCTTTTGCTAGTACATTTTTTTTGTAAAACGGTTTTTTTTGTTATAATATATATTTGTGTGATTTTTTTCCCCCCTTTTAAAACATTTAATTGAGCTCTCTTTAAAATGAATCTCGACCGTTGATTTCTCATTTTCGGGATACGCTTTCGAATACATAGAATTATATTATTGTTAAGTCTTTAGGATATCCAATTGAGCTTATTGTCTAATGCAAAAAACTGAAGGAATTTTTCTGAATTTTTTCAGATGGCACGAATGTCCAAAAAGGCGCTAGAGTTACATACCATCCCTACGCAATGGGTCGAATGGAACAGATTTGGGGTCTAGATTGTCTTGAATTCAAGCCTGAAAGGTGGTTGGAGAACGGCGTTTTCCGCCCAGTTAGCCCTTTCAAGTACCCCGTTTTTCAAGCCGGGGTCAGGGTTTGTTTGGGCAAGGAGATGGCCCTGGTGGAGATGAAGAGTGTTGCCCTCGCCTTGATACGGCGGTTCGACATCCGAGCGGCGGCAACACCGAGCCAAACACTACAGTTTGTTCCTGGCCTAACCGCCACCGTGAAGGGCGGTCTTCCGGTCATGATTCACGAGCGGAGACTCTAGTTAACCACCTTGTGGTGGTTTACATGCGCATGTATATATGGGATTGTGGAGTAGTTTAGTGTAGATACACACAAATCACCACAGTTTGAGTGCAAAGAGAAAAATCGATAGGCGATTTACCGTATTAATGAACATAATTAACCGGTGAATTAGTTCAAATTAAGCACTAATTTGGTGTGGAATCAGAATGACCCCCTTGCTTGGGACCCTATCCTTCATATACCCATACATTAATGATCAATTTTGATTTTGAATCTCTCTGATTTTCTGAATAGCTAGTTCAAATGCAAAGGGATAGAAAGAAGAACAATGCTAGGTACCCATAAAAGTACTCCGAAAGTATCCAAATGGAGAAATCATCATCCCTTTCTCAGCATTGTTCTTCTTCTTATCGTGTACAGTGATTCTGAACCGTTGATTTCTCGATTTCGGAAAATTTCGAGATACTTTTATGGGTTCATAGAATTACTCTAAGAAGAAAATTCTCTAGTTCATTGTTCACAAATAAAAAATTAGTGATGTAGAACACGTGGAGACTGAATTTCATCGAAGCCTCGGAAATCCAAACGATACTTAATTACAAATTACCCAATTTGGGAAAAATTTGCACGAGCTCCGATTGGGCCAAATGTGGCGGGCTGACTTATTTTTGCACTGCGGTCTAGATTCACCACCCTAAGGTCGTGACATGTGGTGTTTTTCAGCCCAAAACATTCGTTTAGGCCCTCAATTTCAAATTTTTGCCGTTTTAGAAAAGTTTAATTCATTAATAACTTTTAGACCGTAATTTCTTATTAGTTGGTTCTTTTTGGAAAAATCCTGTTTTTCTGAAAAGTTTAATTCATTAATAACTTTTAGACCGTAATTTCTTATTAGTTGGTTCTTTTTGGAAAAAATCCTGTTTTTCTTTCCCGTTTTTAATTTTACGAGTTTCCCCAAATTATGGGACTTTTTTTTTATTTTTTGGCTTAATTTTTTAGGATTTCGGGTTACACCATATATAAAGAGTTGTAACATAATATTTTGATCAACTTTTTCATCAATAATATACAGAGTTTCTCCCTCTTTTAACGTTCTTTAAATTGTATGAAGTATTCAAAAAATTATCCACGGAATGATTTTATTTGTTGATCAAAAAATTGTATTACAAATTGAATGTCTCAGATCATTTGTGTGGGTCACAGCAAATTTTGATAAAAACCATAGGAGATGTGGTATATATACTACTAGCCTAATTTGATTACCTATCTCATGAGATTATATAAACTTATACTATTAGACATGTGAAACACACGAGCCTTAATAATTAATTAGAAGTGACATAAATAAATTTATGGCGAATGCATGTGAATTGTGAAACTTTCGCATTGACAATCTGACATGCTATAATATTCCACGAGCACTTTTCTAAAACTGATATGAATTGACAACTAGAGTATGTATCTCACTTTTAAATAAGCAAGTAGTATAAAAGTCCAACATGATTTATGTGACACGTTCGTTAAACATAAACATAAATATAAAAAGATGAACTAAGAAAATGCCACATAAATCATGTGCTATTCGGCAGATCTTGTTTTTTTACGTTAACAAAATTATTGAGTACTGCTATTGGTACCGATGGTACCGTAGAGAAAATGCACCGACGGCCACTGGACGGCCATCTCCGGCCACCAGATGGCAGATCCGAGCCGTCCAAAAATTTTAAAAAACAAAACCGAGTGGGCCTACGCGAGAATCAATGGCATCCGAGGTGTGTAGGGTACTTGATCTGAGCACCCATTTTTTGTCTATATATGTATATACGTGTATATACACGAAAAATTGGTGCTCGGATCAAGTACCCTACACACCTCGGATGCCATTGATTCTCGCGTAGGCCCACTCGGTTTTATTTTTTTAAATTTTTGGACGGCTCGGATTGGTTGTCCGGTGGCCGTCGGTGCATTTTCCCTACGGTACCATTGGTACCAATAGGATTTTCGAAAATTATTTTGTAGGTTGACCGGGGATTTAATCGTTAATGAGAAGGTGAACATCACATCAATATTTGTAATGTATATGGGCTCACATTCATCCCGATCCAAGTCTTAGACTAAAAGTTCAAATTTGGATCATATATATATATTGATATAATCAATGATTCGGATTTGATATATCAGACTATAATTAATCAATGATTTAGATTTGATCATGATTCTTCTCGGACCAAATGCGAATCATTGATCATACCAATGGACGATCTAAATTTAGAATATCTCATCCAGTCAAAATAAGAACTGGAGATGATCCAATTCTAACGTATATAGAAGGCTGTGTTTATTTTGTCCAGATGAAGTAGCAAACATTTGGGGAAAATGTGGTTACATAGAACTATAGGTGCATATATAATCATGTGCATTCATGTTTGTTTGAAAGGTTAACGTACGGTATAATCTATATAGTCTTAGATTTGTTTGTAGAGGGCATACTCCTACAATCTTAGGAGGGAGGTTCATAAAATTTTGTTAGATGTTTCAAAAACATATCGGGCTGGCACACATATACAATTTCGAAGTTTTTGAAAGGAAGCTATTATAATTCTTAAGAAATGGCTGTTGCTCAGACTCATATGTTCAATTCGGGTCTAGGTGAGCTAATATTACCACTGGGCAACAATATGATTTATGTGAAGAAGAATCAGATTTATCTCGACGAAACGAATTAATAAATCACAAAATTATTAAATTAACGCAAAATTAACAAGTGTAGAGCCTTTTTTGAACGAAGACAAAAAGAGATGAGTAAGTCAAACAAATTATTAAACCAAACCACCCAAATTCAGAAGCCAGAGATCTTCCATTTGTTTTCTTTAATTAAATAATTAGGTCAGATCGATCTGCTCTATCTAATTGATGTCGGCCGGCCACTGCACCGAGACGTGAAAGCCAGCTGAGCCGAGTGCAGCTAATGGAGAAAGACACCCCACATATATTCATAGTACAGCCGTACTGATATTTACTTCATGTTTATCAATCACATTAAAATGTACTAGTGTACTCAGATATTCTGCATGTTTTTTTTTATACCCTTTCCTTTCGGACCACATATATATGGCTGATTTGCTGTGTTTAGGATGCCATTGATGAGTAGTGCTATTTTAACCATGTCGGCTACCTAGTACCATCTCTTTTAGTTGAGACCTCCAATCTTGTCCAATACGATGATTGATAATCGAGCAAAACGCATGTGCGCGGAGAGAGATGGTACAGTTTTTTTTTTTTTTTGATACGCAGATGGTACAGTTCATGTGCCACATTAAGTTGGACAATATATTGTAAAATTACATCTCATAAGATCTACACAGCATTGCGCTTATAGGACAAGGATCCCTCAAGCCATTAACTCAACAAGTAGGACCACCTAGACTTTATTTTCTTAATAATTAGGTCATTCTATTAACAGCCCAGTACGACTCATTGGTGCATCCGTAGTTAATGAGTTACGAAATTAAAAAATAGGAAAAAAAACATATTTCAATTCACTCTGTTCACTCATTGGACTTGAATCTTGCTTGTGGGGAGCTAGTTTTTGCCAATGATACAATAGGGCAATTCAGGGGTAATCTGGGCTATTTTATAAATTATTTTGGATCAAAAAATTGGAGTCCCTATGCGGCGGCCTCTTAAGCCTAGCCTTGCAGGATTACCCTGTTATGCTAACTTTTAATAAGTACTCTCTTCGTCTAAATTTGTTACGCTTATTTGACTTTTACGTAATTTAAGGAAATATTATAATTACATTGATTTTGTGTCCATTTTACGTCTTTGTAACTTATAACTTTTTGTCAACTTTTTTTTCATGTCATTAATTTGCCCCACTTTTCTTTCAAATCAAGTTCAAAAATTAAATTAATTGGGGAGGGAGAGATGAGGGGTAAAATGGTAATATAAACATCCAAAATTGAATTTTTTTGAAACAAACACGTCATTTTGGGACATCCCAAAAATGAATAAAATCTATATGGTAAGATATGCAATTCTGATCATTAAAATACAGGGCCGAGTGTGGACCCACCTATTACATATTAAGTTGAATTTTAAGTGAATTAACAAAGCAGCACATGTCAATTTAGTCGACTTCTTAAACATTTAGAGCACGTTTTTTCCATTGATCTTGCGTTAATTTTAATGCCCAGTTTTAAGCTGTCGCAATCGTGTCCAGCTCTCAAGTGTCAATAACTAGAATATAGAGAAAAAAACAAATGCAGTGACTATCATACATGTTAACTGACAGCAAACGCCCAGCTAAACTGAAAAACACCACTATAAAAACCACAGCCGCATCCCTCTCTCTCTCCACTCCTCACCTCCTTCTCTCTCTAAAATAATACTGTACTATTCCATCTCCTCCACGCCCATGGAGTACTCTCTAACATCCTACATCCACTTCTCTCTCTTCTTCTTCTACTTCACAATCTCCTTCACTCTCTTTCTCTACATAGCAAAACTAGTAGGACTGTTCAAGCCATCTTGCAAATGCGACATATGCAAGAGCTACCTCTCCAAGAGCTGGTCGTCCGACTTCGAAAACCTCTCCGACTGGTACGCTCACCTCCTCCGCCTCTCCCCCACCGGAACAATCCACATCCACGTCCTCAACAACACCGTCACGGCCAACCCGGAAAACGTCGAGCACATGCTCAGAACCAATTTCGAGAACTACCCGAAGGGCAGGCCCTTCTCTGCAATCCTGGGTGATCTTCTGGGCAAGGGTATTTTCAACGTGGACGGCCACTCGTGGAGGTTCCAGAGGAAAATAGCCAGTCTTGAACTCGGCAGCGTCTCGATACGCTCGCATGCTTTTGAGATTGTGAGTTCGGAAATCCAAAACAGGCTCATTCCTCTTCTATCCTCGGTTCGAAACGACGTTGTTTTGGATTTACAAGACTTGTTTCGGCGGTTTTCGTTCGATACTATTTGCCGGTTTTCGTTCGGTTTGGACCCGGGGTGCCTCAAGTTATCGCTACCCGTGTCGGATTTTGCAGCGGCTTTTGATCTTGCGTCTAGACTGTCCGCTAAGCGCGCAATGGCTGTCTCGCCCTTGATTTGGAAAATGAAGAGACTACTCAACTTTGGCGATGAAAAGAAGCTCAACGAGGCGATCAAGTCGATCGACTGCCTCGCCGGTGAGCTGATAAATCACCGGCGAGAAGCAGGGTTTTCGACCCAGAAAGACCTTCTTTCTAGGTTCATGGGCACCATCACAGACGATCGGTACCTCAGGGATATCGTGGTCAGCTTCCTTCTGGCTGGTCGTGACACAGTGGCGGCCGCCCTGACAAGCTTCTTCTGGCTGGTGGCACAACATCCGGAGGTGGAATTGGCGATTCGTGCTGAGTCGGACCGAGTCATGGGCGAGGCGAGTCAAGGAATCGCGAGTTTCGGGGAGATGAGAGAGATGCACTACTTGCAGGCTGCAATTTATGAGAGTATGAGGCTCTACCCGCCAGTGCAGTTTGATTCCAAGTTTTGCCAAGAGGTTGATACTCTTCCAGGTAATTATACAACTAGAATCTTTGTATTCGCCCATTTGTTAGTTCATTTGTATGATTTTCCAAAATTTTTTTGCACCTTTTTGAAACATCTAATTGAGCTCTCTTTGTCTAGTGCAAAAAACTTAATGGCTGTTCCTGAATTACTGCTTTTTTGAAATTTTCAGATGGCACGAATGTCCAAAAAGGCACTAGAGTTACATACCATCCCTACGCAATGGGTCGAATGGAGCAGATTTGGGGTCCAGATTGTCTTGAATTCAAGCCCGAAAGGTGGTTGGAGAACAGTGTTTTCCGCCCGGTTAGCCCTTTCAAGTACCCTGTTTTTCAAGCCGGGGTCAGGGTTTGTTTGGGCAAGGAGATGGCCCTGGTGGAGATGAAGAGTGTTGCCCTCGCCTTGATACGGCGGTTCGACATCCGAGCAGCGGCAACACCGAGCCAAACACCGCAGTTTGTTCCTGGCCTAACCGCCACCGTGAAGGGCGGTCTTCCGGTCATGATTCACGAGCGGAGACTCTAGTTAACCACCTTGTGGTGGTTTACATGCGCATGTATATATGGGATTGTGGAGTAGTTTAGTGTAGATACACACAAATCACCACAGTTTGAGTGCAAAGAGAAAAATCGATAGGCGATTTACCGTATTAATGTACATAATTAACCGGTGAATCAGTTCAAATTAAGCACTAATTTGGTGTGGAATCAGAATGATCCCCTTGCTTGGGACCCTATCATTCATATACACATATATTAATGAGCAATTTTGATTATCATTCTCTCTAAATAGCTAGTTCAAATGCAATAGGAATAAAAAGAAGAGCAATGCTAGGTATCCAAAAAAGGTACCCCAAATGGGGAAATTATCGTCACTTCCCTAGCATTGCTCTTCTTCTTATCAGTTGATTTGTTCCCGAACAGTAATTTCTCCATTCGGGTAATTTTTCGGTACCTTTTATGGGTACATGAAATTACTATAAGGAGAAAATTCTCTAATTCATTGTTTTTTTTTTTTTTTGTGGTAATTTCCCTAGTTCATTGTTCACAAATAAAAAATTATCCATTACGCATTCCCATGAATATCCTATGGTTTAGGTTGCGGCAGTAAATGCGTTATTAATTGTTCGAAACGTGGTTAGAGTTTACTTATAGCACAACTTAACTATACAATAAGAATAAATAAATAAATAAAAACTTCAATATACAATAATAGGGGTTTGGTGAAGGTGAAGTACGTGGACTTGTGAAAGAATATAATAAATCCTTGTCTTCGATTAGTCCGCATTTTTGAATTTTACGGAGGCTAAATATTCTAAATTTTGAGGCCATTGGAGAATTTATCTGGTTGTTGACTTCATGATCCTAGAAATAGTCGAGGTTTACGCAAACTAGCTCGTGAATCCGATTATAAAAAAAAAAAAACTTACTTAGAATAATCATTCCCTTTGCCGATTCGTGCTTTTATAATCAATTTAAAACGCCAATTGATGATCTGTATTCGAATCGCACCGTCCTCCTAATTAAATACTTGCATATGTTTGGCACGCTTAAAAAAAAAAATCTGGCCTAACAAAAACATCGAACCTCCCCCCTGTAAATCTGGCAATGCTTGAAAGTAACATTTTAATACTTTAGATGTCCTCATAATTAGGCCGCTTTCTTGTAAACTTACAAGTATGAAATTTAATTATTTTGGTATTTTTTTACTTTCCGTCGTAATTTTTAGAGTTAATCGTTCGATGAGACGAATCGGAAAAGTATTAAAATATAAACTGATGTTGGAAAAATTCAAATAAGGCGACACTTTAGACAAATAAGACAACTGTTTGATATTCCCTCCGTCCCTTTTTTTGTGTCCAGTATTTCATTTTGGGCTGTCCCTTAATAAATGTCCATTTTGTAAAGTTAGGGGGGTAAAAGTTGGTGTATTGTCTATTTTGTCCCTAAAAGTATATTTTATTTTGGAAAGTTAGTGAGTAAAAGTGTAATGATGATGGGTAAGTAGGGAAAGTGGAGGAAAAAGTTGATGTGAAAGGTGTAATAATGATGTCTTTTTAATAAGTTGGAGTTACGAAGCAGGACACTTAAAAAGGGACGGAGGGAGTATAATTTTCGTTTTTAGTGAACTTTTTTTTTGTTTTTGGTCATTGTACTTTTTAGACTCCTCTCATCGAGACAGATGATTAATCTAAAAAATATCAAGCAAATCTAAAATGTAAATTCATGATTATAACACTTAATTAATAGTGGGCCGAAATGGCTAAGGTGTTTCATAATCATCGCAGAGTGATACATTAATTAGCTAGGCCCAAGAAACTGAAAATCACCTGATTCTACGTTGGTTTTCAATCCAAATATAGTAACAGGAAATTACTGGCCGGCCCTGTTTTTTAGTTGGGGCTCCTTCCGAACCCCCTTTTGTAATTTGTATTCCGTACAGCCCCTTTATAGGGGTTGTTTTACAATTTTACCCCTTTTCCTATTGTTTTAATTGTTTGGGTCTTTTCTTTCGTTTATAACTCGATCGGTGCATGAGTCGATCACTTACGAGGACGCCTGGCAACGAGGAGAGAGGATTGCAGGATTGCAGCGAGAGGAGTAGATCGAGGAGTAGATCGAAGGTGATTGTAACAGTGATCGAACAGAATATTTTACAGTCGTAAGCAATGGTGAGTAAATTATAATAATTGAGATGCTGAATCAGTAAATTGTAAGCAAAGGTGATTGTTTTTTTTGATTATTTGTCTTTCTCGTTAGTGTTTAAGGGAAAGAAGAATGAGATTTGGTTAACGGTGTTAATTTAAGCTAGAATGAGTTTTTGTTATCAGTCGGTGTGAGTTCTGGTTTGAAGTTAAGCTGGATTATTTGATGTTCTCGTTATAGTCTTGTGAATTGTGTGTTATAGGGGATGGTAGTTGCGTATTATGTATTATCACTTACTGTTTGGTGTGAATTTAAGCCAAAATGAGTAAACAGTTGGTGCGAGTTGTGGATAGGGCTAATAGGTGATGTGAATTGTTCGTTATAGTGTTGTGAATTGTGTTACAGGCTAGTTCGTAATATGTTTTAACATTCCTGTTTGGTGTGAATTGTGTCATGCAGTTAGTGTGAATTATTATTTTAATTTTGGATTGTGTGTTATGGTGGGGAGTATGTGCATGGGAGGGGGTGTGAATTGTTAATTTTGGTTCGTGAATTTTGTAGTTTTTGTGATTTATGAGTTTCGTGTGTTCATTTCTTTTCCATTTTTTTGTTGATAGGGTGTGATTTCTGAGAATTCAGTCATCTTGATGTGTAAATGCGGTTTGCGTACTATTCCAATAAAGTGTTGCCGGTCTTTCACGTCGTACATGGATTTGGTCGACAAATTGTGCTTCAAGTTCAGTGGGTTGAGATTCGATTCAGTGAGGCTTTTTTATAATCTACGGGATTATGATGGCTGTGTTTTGGAGAATGATGATGATTTGGAGGTAATGTTTTCTTTAGCTGGTTGTTATGGTGTTGAAGTAATTGACGTTACAGTTGTAAATTCTGGTGGCAGTAATGGTTGTTTTGGGAGTGATGTTATGGCTATTGGAGTTGATTGTTGTGAGACTAGTTGTTTGACTACTGATGTTGGGTCTGTTGGACTTTGTGGTGGTAGTAGTGGCAGTTATGATAGTATTTTTACTAGTTCAAAAGGGAAAGGGTTAGCTGTTAGTTGTTTGACTACTGATGTTGGGTTTGTTGGACTTTGTGGTGGTAGTAGTGATAGTTATGGTAGTAGTTTCACTAGTTCAAAGGGGAAAGGGCCAGGTGTTAGTGGAAGCAGTGATGGTTTGTGTACTGATGTTGGAAGTTGCAGCATTTCGAAAGGGAAAGGTTTAGGTGTTATTCGTTCGGAATGGAGGTTGGATGTTGAGAAAGAGAGAGACTTACTACCCACATTTTGTCAGCATCAGGATCGTGCATTATCGTCTGACGGTTGGCGTCATTATATCAAAGAAGTTAACCAGAAGTTTGAGGGCGGTGCAGTTGAGTTTCGTGATAAATTGGCAAAGTTTGCAATATTTTATGGTTTTGAGTATAGTTTTGCAAAGAATGAAAAGGATAGGGTGACTGTATTTTGTAAGGATGCAGATTGTAAGTGGAGAGTGCATGCGAGGTTGGACAAGGTCAGCAGTTATTTTTATATACGTAGTTTTGATGATATCCACTCGTGTGGTGCTTCTGTCCTTACCACAAAGCATTCGCGGGCTTCGTCCAGTATGATTGGAAGATTAATGAGTGCTGATATTCGAACCACACCGCAGAAACGTCCGGTCGATGTAGTTAGTTCACTGAAGGGTTTGTATAGGGTGGATGTTCCATATAAACGAGCTTGGAAGGGTGTTGAGAAGGGGAGGTCTGAAGACTTTGGGGATTATGATGCATCCTTTGATATCGTGAGGCTGTTAGGAATTCTGATCCTGAAAGCGTGTTTGAAATAGAGGTAGACACTAAGACGAATCGATTTCAAAGGTTGTTTGTTGCGTTCAGTGCATGTATTTCTGGTTTTAAACATTTGAGGCCCCTTTTGTTTGTCGATGGTACATTTTTGAAGGGAAACTTCAAGGGATCATTGCTTTCTGCGAGTGCGAAGGATGGTGATAAAGGTACAACTTTTTAAAGTATTTTTGTGTGGTGAATTATTTTTGGATTGTGAATTATGTGTGAGTTGTTAATTGTTGTACTAATACACTTTTTTTTTTCAGGACTGTTTCCATTGTGTATTGGTGTGGCTGATTCGGAGAGCAATGAGAATTGGTTGTGGTTTATGAAGAAGTTGCGTGGTATTTTGGATGGAGATACGAGAAGCATTGTCTTTGTTTCTGACAGGAATGCTGGAATAAAAGCTGCAGTTCCCAGGGTTTTCCCTTCAGGATTTCATGGGTATTGTCTTTACCATTTGAAGAACAACCTTCGTGGTCGATTGACAGGTAGAAGGAACAAGTATAAAGAGCGCGTGATTGGTCTGTTCAGTTTATGTGCTTATGCACCAAATGAGATGAAGTTTAATGAAGAAATGGCTAGGTTAAAGAAAGCAGGTGGGGAAGCAAGGATTACGAATTTCCTAGCTGATTTGCCTTACGAACATTGGGCTAATGCTTTTTCCCCGGGACAGCGCTATGGAGAGATGTGGTCTAATTTGGCTGAATACTTCAATTCTTGGATAGAGAAGGAGAGGCACTTACCGATCACACAACTGGTTGATCGAGTACGGATCAAGCTTATGGAACAGATGTGTTTTAGGAAACAAACTGCAGCGAAGTGGCGTCAGGTTCTTTGTCCCACAATGGATGAAGCTTTGGCAATTGCTTTTCAGGAGTCCAAGGCCTGGGAAGTAAAATTTTCTTCACCAGATGTGCTCGAAGTTTTATGCAATCCATCTGTCAAGGTGGATATAGGGAGGCATAGTTGCACTTGTACGCAATGGCAATTGAATGGTGTACCTTGTGTGCATGCAGTTTGTGCAATTAAAAAGAGCGGGAAGTCACTGAATGCATGTGTTGAACGTTACTTCCACGCGGAATGTTATCGGGAGGCATATTCTAGACCTATTATGCCTGTTCCTACGCTGTGGAAACCTGAAGTTGCCGGTGATGCTGTGATATTACCTCCTATTTCTAGAAAGCCACCAGGGAGAAATAAGAAGAAGAGGATACGATCTTTTGGGGAGAAGGTCAGACCCATTAAATGTGCTAGGTGTGGAAAGAGAGGATCTCATAACAGGAGGAGTTGTAAGGAGGCTATCAATTAAATACTGCCAGGATTTCATAACAGGCTTTGATTTGAGTGGATATTAAGAAATAAGTTTTCATCTGGATTTAGTGGAATTGTATTGAGTTGAATTGATATTGAGTTGAATTGATTGAGGATTTATTGATTTGGTTATTTTTGGTGTTAAGTTTTTGTGGATTTTGCTGCTTTTTTTCAGAATGGTTTGTATTAATTGTGGTGAACAGGGGTTGTGAATTCTATCAAATAGAGGGAGTAAATTAAACAAGGGAGTGAATTCAACAAGGTGGTGAATTCTGTTTTTGTGAATTTTTTATTTTGTATATTTGTATAGTATGAATCTTTTTTTGGGCGTGTGAACAATATGGTGAATTTTGTTTTTAGGGTGTGTAAATGCTGTCAAATAGACGGGGATGAATTCTATATTTAGGGCGTGTGAAATCCGACCAACAAGGGGGTGAATTCTGTTAATTCTGTTATTATGGTGTTTGAATTCTATCAAAAAGAGGAAGTGAATTCTATTATGGTTCAATGTGTGAATTGTGTTCAATATGGGTGTGAATTCTATTTTGTTAATTTCTCATTGTCAAGCAGATTGCCAATTATAGACGCAGTGAGTTGCCCAGTCAGCTTGAGGATTTTCTTAGAAGAGAAATAGTTTCCAGAAATTCGAAACCTTCTACAATAAGTATTGTGCATGTGAAGGCTAGCAAAATGAAGAATTCACATCTTAAAAAAAAAAAAATTTAACTCGCTAGCCGCAAAAATGAAAAGTTCATGACAAGAAAGAAAAAGAATAGGATTCACATCTCCAAAATAAGAATCCATACTTCGTAAAAAATCAAATTCCAGAACAATAAACTAAGAATTCACACCTCAGAACTTACTACGCAAAAAATGAAGAGTTCACAGCAAAGAAAAAGGGGAGAATTCACATCTCCAAAATAAGAATCAAGATATCGGAAAATCAAAATTCACAAAACGAAGTAGAATTCACACCTCAGAACTTACTACGCAAAAAATAAAGAGTTCACAGCTTTGAAAAGGAGAGAATTCACAGGTCCAAAATAAGAATCCAGATATCGGAAAATCAAAATTCACAAAACGAAGTAGAATTCACACCTCAGAGCTTACTACACAAAAAATGAAGAGTTCACAGCTTCGAGAGAGAATTCACAATTCATACCTCAGAACTTACTACGCAAAAAATGAAGAAAAGGAGAGAATTCACATCTCCAAAATAAGAATCCAGATATCGGAAAATCAAAATTCACAAAACGAAGTAGAATTCACACCTCAGAGCTTACTACACAAAAAATGAAGAGTTCACAGCTTCGAGAGAGAATTTATATCCCCAAAATAACAATCCACATCTCTGAAAATGAAATACATCTAGAAGAACGATAACAACTGAAGATACACAGTCTATCGCTTCAATGCAATAAGATTTTTGGACAGAAACAAGAGAATATCACATCTGAAAAACATTGAAATTTTACACGATTCACAATGATCAATGTGCAGCTAGTACAATGACAAAGATTTTCCAGAAATATGTTGCCGCTTTTGCAATCTATAGAAATGTGTTTCCTACTTTTTCCGCTGCAGTATCTCCTGCATTGGCAAACCTATTAACCCAGCACCTCCTCACGGCTCATTCAATTTGACCTTGTTGTCTCTGCAGTTCAGCTTGCCATGGAGTCTCCTTGCCTCCTCTTCACTTTTGTGCATCTCCAACGTCCATGACCTTGATTTCTAGCTTAGTATCTTGTGTGTGATATCTGCCCTTATCTTTTTGACGTAATGCTTTGTGAGGCTTTGTGCAATCCCATCTACATCATTATTGATATAATGTTGGATGATGTATGTAGGGAGGTATTCCCGAGCACATACATTTAGTTGCCGAACACGTGATGATTGGAAGCACGTGGTAAGTACGATAGGACTTACCGCCGGGCAGTTCGGTGAACAGCGATATGGACCAGTGATATGGGAAGTCATTGATCCATGCAATCTATTCGGCAAAATTAAGGGCCAATGATATGAGAAGTTATGGCTATAAACTGACTGTTCGGCAGTTAGAGACATTCCGATTACATTGGCCCAAGTTACATGTGAAGTAATTGGTCCAAGCAGACTGTTCGGTTATGATACAGCCGAACAGATGATGTAAAGAACCTAGCACGTGATACGAGTGATCACAGGTTTAAAGCAATGCAATCGATATCCGAATAAATGGTACGTGGGACCATAGTTTGAATATAGACAGGACGGTCATCGTGCTAAACAAGTGTTCGGCAATATGGACCAGTGACATGAGAAGTCAATGGTCCAGGAAGGTTGTACGGGCTCAAGGACCAGTTACATGTGAAGTAACTGGTCCAAGCCGTCTGTTCGGCCATGAGACGGCCGAACAAAGATGGAGCTCCAATCGAGAGTAGGAGCAGAGGGAATGCTCTGGAAGATTCCAGAGTAGTCATGTTCCGTAAAGGAATAAGATCCCAAGAATATAGGATCTGAGAAAGATACCCAACAAGTATGGGATGATCGACTCTTAATGGAAAAGAATCCTAAAAGGACTCTTTTCCGTAAACTGATAAAGGAAACGAGACTCCTTGATATCCTGGGTCTCCTATACGAGTTAGGAATCCTATGGCAACAAGGATGCTTGGACAGCAAGCATCCATGAATCTATAAATAAGAGGTAAACCTAGAGGTAAAAGGTACGCAATACATTGCATTATTATTGCTTTCCTACTGATAATTAGGGTTTAATTGCTAGTACGTGATACTAACAAAGGCATCGGAGGGCCTTTGCCACGAGAGGCAAAGGTGCACTCACCCCCTATCTATTTTGCAGATTAGGGTTCAGACGTCGAGCTAGGGTTCCGGTGAAGAGGCACGAATAAGCCGTTGCGATCCAGCTGATCCGAAGCATCAATTGTTTTCATCCCCCTACAATTGGCGCCGTCTGTGGGAAACGAAAGAATTCCCTTTTGAAATACGACCATGGTGGAAGTAACTCCAGCAACACCGCATGAACCAAAAGATGTGTTAGATGAGGGGAGGGACAAATCTCCACCTGGGGCTCCGAGAAAGCCCCAGGGTGGGCACAGGAGGAACACGAGTAAGGACCGCCCCCTTACCGTGCATCACAACTCCAAAAATAGAGGGGATGGAGAGACGGCTTCGAGATCCACGAGAAGGAGTAAATCCCATCACAAGGATGAATCGATCGCGCACTCCAGGAGTGTGCACCATAGTGACGACGTTCTTGATAGGAAGAGGCAAGAAGTCGAGGAGTATGCTCGTCTGATTAAAAAACGAGAGCATGAGATCAGAGAATTGGAAAGAATTAGGGAGCATCCGGAGGATTCTGGACTGTCTCGAAGAAATTCTAGAGGCAGTAGGTATGCTATGCTACAATACAGAAAAGCTCCTTCATGAGGAAGAAGGAGCAGAAGCAAGAGCAGAAGTCCTGTTATAGGGCATCATGAGGCTTCTCTACGAAAAATGGGAAGAAAAAGTAGCAGCCGAACACCAGAGAGAAGGACTTCTTCACGAAAAAGGAGGAGCAGAGACCGAAGTTTTACCCCCGAGGAAGAGGATACGAGAAAGCATCATCGAGACAGGTACGAGAGGCCTGATGCTGACTGGGTCAAGGCTTCGGCCCACAAGTCAAAGGAGCAAGAGGATGGGACAGCGACTGCATGAGAAGCAGCACGCAAGGCCCTAAGTAATATTGCAGCCTCCCCCTTTACAAAGAGGCTACAAGAAGCAAGGTTGCCGAGCAGAGTGAAGCACGGTGTATTCGTACTTTACGAGACAAATACGGATCCCGTAGCTCACATACAACATTATCAACAGGCCATGTTTATGCATGAGGGGGATGATTCCATCTTGTGCAAGATGTTTCCCTCCAGTCTTGGCAAGGTAGCTTTATCCTGGTTTCATAAGTTGGCCCCACGATCCATACGAGGATGGAGGCAGCTAGCAGAGGAATTTACTGCTCGGTTCTTAACGAGCAGAAAGGCCCCAAAGACTTTTGAGAGTCTTTCCACCATGAAGCAGGAGGAGAACGAGCAAATTAGAGATTATGCAAAGAAGTACTGGGAAACTTTCAACGAGATTGAAAGTTGCAGTGAGGAGTACGCAATTGCTACGTTCAAAACTGGTTTGCCTATTCGGGGAGAGCTGCGCCGTTCATTGAATAAACATCCAGTAGCCACCTTGGCTAAATTGATGGAACGGATAGAGCAACACGCCAGAATGGAGGATGACATACTCCGTGAGGATGGCAGGGCGGTTGCCGAACAGCCGAAGGCACCTGCCAAAAAAGTGGATAAGCCAGAACCCAAGTCTTACAAAGACAGAAGGGAGTACGGGCAGGCTAAGAAAGAGCCATACAAGGACAAGCAAGCTCCTGACCCCAAGTCCTTCTTTTCTATCACTACGGTTTGGAAGGAGCCAATATACAGGATTCTTTATCGAATAAAGAATCAGCCATATTTTAAATGGCCCCCAAGTCTAGGCGGAGACAAAGATGCAAAACGTGCTACGAATCAGCACTGCAGTTATCACAAAGATTGGGGCCATATGACCGAGGACTGTGAGATATTCAAGAAGCACCTTGATGATTTGGTCTCTCGGGGCTATCTCAAGGAGTTTATCCAGGAGGACCCTAAAGAGAAAGGGAAGGCTATGGAGCTGGGTTACGAGCAAATCCCTAAAGGCGTCATCCATATGATACATGGATTGGCCACACCTTACACGAGAAGTGAGGTTAGGCTATTTCAAAGGCAAGTTAAGCATGATCAGCGCGTGATGCGGTCGGGAAACAAGAGGGGGCGAGAGACTGATGTATGCAAAGAGAGCATGGCATTCAATGATGATGATTTGGGGGAGGTCCAAATACCCCACAATGATGCATTGGTCGTAACCTTGCGAGTTGGGGAATACGACATCGAAAGAATTCTAGTGGACTCGGGCAGTTGTACAGAGGTATTGTACTATGATGCATTCAAAAAGATGGGGTTGGCCCAATCAAACTTAGAACAGTCTACAACACCTCTAATTGGGTTCGGTGCAGGAGCAGTCTGGCCCCTCGAAAAGATAACGTTACCTGTTCGGGCCGGATCAGTGGTGTTGAGAACAGACTTTTTAGTGGTCGATGTCCCATCTTCCTATAACGCGATTATAGGGAGGACTTGGTTGCACAAAATGAGAGCAGTCTCCTCGACTTATCACCAGATGGTGAAGTTCCTAGGATCAAATGGGATTGAAGTCCTTAAAGGAAACCAGAAGGTGGCACAGCAATGCTTGATTTCCATCATCAAAACAGCCCCGAAGGTCCACCATGTTCACACATTAGAAGTACCAGATCAACCAACCATCGAGGATGTTGGAAGAAGCCCGGCTGACAAAGTGGTTGAGGGCCTGGAAAAGATTCAGATCAACGAGATTGATCCTGAAAGATATTTTTTAATTGGAAAATCACTGCCGGCAGATGAAAAGGCCGAATCGGTTAAGTTCCTAAAAGACTATATGGATGTTTTTGCATGGGTGCCTGAGGAAATGCCTGGGGTGGATGCAGATGTGATCTGTCACCATTTAAACATTGATCCTCTGCATAAGCCGATCATTCAGAAGAAACGAAGGGCAGCCGTACAGCACGTAGATGCTGTGATTGAAGAGGTCGATCGTTTATTGGAGGCCAAGGCAATACATGAAGTCTATTACCCAGAGTGGTTATCCAACACTGTTGTGGTAAAGAAGAAGAATGGAAAGTGGCGTGTCTGCGTGGACTTCACAGACCTGAACAAAGCATGCCCTAAGGATAGTTTTCCTTTGCCTAGGATTGACCAATTGGTTGATGCAACCTTTGGTTACGAGCGAATGAGTTTTCTCGATGCATATCGAGGATATCATCAGATTGCTATGTTTGAACCTGATCAAGAGAAGACTTCGTTCATCACACCACGAGGGTTATACTGTTACAGTGTTATGCCCTTTGGACTGAGGAATGCTGGGGCTACATACCAAAGACTTGCAACCATTATGTTCAAGAAACTCATCGGGAAGACTTTGAAAGTTTACATAGATGATATGGTGGTAAAGAGTCGAGAAAAGGGAGGGCATATTTCTGATCTGAAGGAAGTGTTCGAAATCCTGAGGAAGTATAAATTAAAACTCAACGCCTCGAAGTGTGCGTTTGGAGTTGGTTCAGAAAAATTCCTGGGCCATTTGGTAACTTTGAGGGGGATAGAGGCAAATCCCGATCAGATTGATGCCTTACAAAGACTACAGAGTCCCAAAACTACCAAGGAAATCCAGAGGCTGACTGGAATGGCAGCAGCACTTAACAGATTCATCAGCAGGTCAAGCGACAAATGTAGACCCTTTTTTCAGCTATTGAAAAAGAGGGAGGGATTTGAATGGGGAGCAGAATGTGAACAAGCTTTCCAGGACCTAAAGAAGTACCTGGCCGAGCCTCCACTGTTGTCAACTCCACAGCCTGGTGAGTCTTTAATTCTGTACTTAGCTGTTTCCGAGCATGCAGTAAGTGCAGTCTTGTTGAGGGATTTGGGGATCGAACAAATCCCCATTTATTATGTTAGCAAGACATTGTTGGATGCAGAGACGAGATATCTGCCTTTAGAAAAACTTGTCCTGGCACTTAGGACAGCAACCAGGAAATTACCACACTACTTCCAAAGCCATAAGGTTGTGATTTATACTGAGTATCCATTAAAATCACTGCTTCGAAAGGCAGATTTCTCGAGAAGGATCTCGACGTGGTCTGTGGAGTTAAGTCAGTATGATCTCGAGTATCAGCCACGTACAGCAATTAAAGGCCAGGTATTGGCTGATTTTGTGGCAGAGTTTTCCCCCACTGTTGCACCCTTGCCTCCTACGAGAAAGGAACAGGCAGCTAAGACATCATCCTTGAAGGATCAACCCGTAGCCGAACAGGATCCCAAAGAATGGAAGTTATTCGTTGATGGATCAGCGTGTAATACTGGTTCTGGAATTGGAGTTGTCCTCTTTCCTCCTCAAGGAGTTCTCATTGAACTCTCTGTTCGGCTTGGATTCAGTGCATCGAATAATGTGGCTGAATATGAAGCACTCTTGGCAGGATTGAGAAGTGCGAAGACCCTTAAAGCAGAACGGGTCAGGGTGTATTGTGATTCTCAGCTTGTTGTGAATCAACTGTCCGGCGAGTACGAGACTCGGAATGAAAAGATGGTGGCCTACGTGCAGGCAGCCAAGGACTTGCTTGATACCTTCGAGAGGGTATATATTGAGCAAATAAGTTTAGGATAGAATGCTCATGCGGATTCCTTAGCTTGGTTGGCTGCAGCTGTACCAACTGAGTTCAAAAGAAGGGTGGCAGTAGAATATCTAAATGAGCCGAGCATTGGGAGGAGTATAGACTTGGTCTTGGACGTGAACCAAGGACCAAGTTGGATGGACCCAATCATGGAGTTCTTACGAGACGAGATACTCCCTTCTGATAAAAAGGAGGCCCACAAGATAAGGGTCAAATCTGCTAGGTTTTGGCTGTCCCCAGAGGGTAAGTTGTATAGGAAATCCTTTACGGGTCCCTTTTTGCTATGCGTACATCCTGAGATGGTACAGAAGTTCCTTCATGAAATCCACGAGGGAACGTGTGGGAGCCATGCTGGAGGCAGATCTATTGCCCACCGAGCAATTACGCAAGGCTATTGGTGGCCACACATGCAAGAAGATGCAAAGGTGTATGTAAAGATTTGTGAGAAGTGTCAAAAGTTCTCACCAATGATTCGAACGCCCGCCGAAGATCTGGTGCCATTGACAAGTCCCTGGCCTTTTGCTCAATGGGGGATGGATATCGTGGGTCCATTGCACAAAGCAACTGGGAATCGAAAGTTCCTGCTTGTTGCAACTGACTATTTTAC
Source organism: Rhododendron vialii (assembly GCF_030253575.1). Lineage (NCBI taxonomy): Eukaryota > Viridiplantae > Streptophyta > Magnoliopsida > Ericales > Ericaceae > Rhododendron > Rhododendron vialii. The sequence goes on along the minus strand of NC_080557.1, from coordinate 39,334,234 downwards.
AAAGTGGATTGAGGCAGAACCACTGGCCAAAATCACCGAGCCTATGATAGAAAGGTTCGTGTGGAAAAGCATCATCACTCGCTTTGGGGTCCCTTATTCATTGATTACAGACAATGGATCCCAATTTCAGAAGAAATTCAAGGCTTTTTGTGCCCAGTATGGAATACGAAATTATTACTCCACTCCGGCCTACCCTCAGAGTAATGGGCAAGCAGAGGCATCCAATAAAACTATCCTAGATAGGATAAAGAAGAGGCTGGACAAAGCAAAGGGAAAATGGCCTGATGAGTTACCATTAGTTTTGTGGGCTCACCGAACAACGCCTAGGAGGTCTACGGGAGAGACCCCCTATTCGTTGGCATTTGGAACAAAGGCTGTCATACCTCTGGAAGTGGGTCTGCCGACCAACAGGACAGCTTTGGTTGAAAGTGGAGGCAATGACAGGGCCCTTGAAATCGAGCTTGATCTTGCCGAGGAGAAGAGAGAAAAGGCCTTGGTACATTTTGCTTCTTACCAAGAACAGCTGATGAAAAGCTACAACAAACATGTTCATCCTAGAGAATTTGGTGTTGGAAACCTTGTGCTACGAAAAGTGCTCGGCAACACCAAGGTGGCAAATGAAGGCAAGCTGGGGGCCAACTGGGAAGGCCCGTATAGAGTAACTGAGATTGTGGGCATAGGAGCCTATAGATTGGCAGATCTGGATGGTGATCCAATTCCCAGGCCTTGGAATGTTCATAATTTACGAAAGTTCTTTGTTTATAAGTATTAAAATCTGTTTTGGATTTACACTACGTGATTGTGTGGGAATTACGAATATAATTCCTTTGTTCTAGTTTTGATTATTTTTGCAAAAGGTACGAGTAACGCCCTCTTGCGTTTTACAGATTATGAATACAATCACTTCTTTCGAATAACTGTTGTGGTATTTAAATACGAACTACGAGTTTGGTTCTCCTTATTCGTATTGGGGAGCAGGGTATACCTTTTGAGTATGTGAAACTTAAAAGTATTATACATTTTTAAGTACGTGACACTTAACGAATACAAGTACGAAACACTTGTATAGAATTTCAAGTATGTGAAACTTGGGTATACATTTGAACGCAAGTATGAAAACACTTGTATGTTTTCTTTTAAAAAGTACAAGTACGAAATACTTGTATGGACGTTCAAAGTACGAGATACTTATATGGTATTTTAAGTACGTGATACTTGAGAAACTATATTGGCTTGACTTATATGTAAGCCACATTTAGTTTAAGTACGTGAAACTGATGTTCCTAAGTATGTGAAACTTAAGGAAAACCTTTATGATCAAGTGTTTGTATGACAACACTTGAAAGACTTTTAAAACATAACGAGTATATGTTAGCCACATTTGTTCAAGTACGAGAAACTTAAAAAAATTAAGTACGTGATACTTAAACACAAGTATGAAACACTTGTGTGATTTCCAAACGGTTGAGTACGTGACACTTAAACACAAGTATGAAACACTTGTGTGATTAAGTATGAGCACACTTATATGCCTTAAAAACCATTCAAGGTGGAACGCTTTTAAGTACGTGAAACTTAGAATTCAGTACGAAATACTTATGCAAACAAATGATGCTTAAACAGTACGAACTACTTAGATTGAAAATTGCATACGAACAGATGCAGCAAACATGGAAGCCGAGCAAAACATAAATATTATGCCACGAAGGGCCGAATACCTGTTTTAAAGTAAAGTATTGATAGTACTGGTACCACGCAGGGTAAAAAAGGCTATGGTCATGCAAGACCAGCCGGATGATTTTTAAAACTACCTGTTTACTATCTTAATCCAGGTTCTGAACCTCAGAAGGGACATCAGCCTCATCAACAGCAGTAGCAGTTTGTACCTCTGGGATAACGATCTCAGTGGTCACTTCCAGAACAGATGATTGCACAACGTCATTTTGTGCTTCAACTTGTATTTCTTCATCAACATCTGCAAAATCATCAATCTGTTGATCAACATCATCTGCTGGAGCTGCAACTTGGCGACTTGGTAGATCATTCTCAACCCATAGGGGAGAATCCTCAGCAACTCCTGCCTTTGTAAGGCACGCCTCCCAGCAAGCAACCCAGATTTGGTCTTGAATATCAGGCATCTGCTCGACATAACTTGATGTTGTGGCGTCAAAACCCTTCTGATAACCATCTTCAAAGGATGCCTTTTTGGTGCTGTCCATCTCGGCCAGAACTTGATGCAGACTCTCCTCCGTGGTCACAAGCTTGCCCTTTGTCTCAGACAAGTTAGCTTTAGCTTTATCTCTCTCTCTCTAATCTCGTGACTGTTCGGATCAACCTGGTGTTGTCATTTAAAAGCCTGATCCTCTCGGCTTCAGCTTCCTGGAATTTTTGGCCCAGTACGACCATTTTTTGGATAAACTATAGCAAATACCAAAACGTGAGTAACTTTTTTCTTAAAACTTATAAAGATGAAGCTTTAAAGAAGAGAAGTTTTTATTACCTTGATTCCACTGACGAGACCAGTGGACACAAGCCGATCAGGGGGAGACAAAGACTCTTTCTGTAAGTCAACAGGGAGTAGCAACCCTTGGGCCAGAGCAAGTGCTGTCTCCGACGAACTAGCACTATCCCCGACGTGAACGGGACGGTCTCCTCTAGTGAATAGAGGAGTCCATGTTTGAGGAAGTACTTGGGTAGTTGGTGAAACGGGGTGATGTGTTTCAGTGTCTGCTTGAGAAGCAGTACCAGTAGGGTCTTCTGATCTAGGCCGTTTGTCTCTGTGAGCATCACTGGCCTCTATGGTAGTCTCCACTTCACGAGATGAAGTGGAGCGGTTCGAACCTCCTCTGTTACGACGGGGTGCAGGCGGGGCGTTCCCTGTGGAAGCTACCCGACCAGATCCCCGTCCCCGAGAAGAGACGGTGAGGAGAGAGCTGAGGTCTAAAGGCTGACGTGTCATGGTGCTAGAGTTAGGAGACAATTGAGAGTAACCTGAAGAGGATGATTGACTGGTGTCAAGATTCACTACTGGCTGTTCGGGTTGAAGAGGAATGACCTGTCTGGATCTTCGAACTCTAACTCGAGGTAACGGAACTCCTTCGGAAATAGGGATTTCACCCAATTGACCAGCTACAGTTACTCCTGCGTTGGCTCTTGTGCTCCTAGGCTGAGGAGCAGTTGATGTGGAGGCAGCACTGGTGCTGGGGTGAGCAAGCCTCCTGTCGATAACGCCTCTGTACGCAGGATCGTATCCCAGAAGCACGTCAGCGTCACGACCCCGACCAGCTGTTTGGGTACCAGGCACGCCTTTATATTTTAGGACTTTGTTAATATCCTCTGTTCGGATGTTGCTTGGTGTACGTCTGGGACGATGATTAACGTTTTCAGCTGCAAGTTTCAAATTGAAAAACCAAATTTAGTTCATGAGAAAGCTACGAGAAAGTAGTAAATGAAGAATTGTAAAAGAGGAAAATCAAGAGCATACGTGGGTAGCCCCATATGTGGGGACAATGGAGCCCCAGCACTTGGCCATCTTCCCCTAAAGGCTCGAATGCTCCAGTCACATAGAGGAATTCGATCTCATGGTCACGAGCAGAGTCTGGCAGATTGAGCACGAAGCGCTTCTCTGCCCTCCTAACTTTGAAGTAATAAGTATTGTACTCAGGGTTTAGTACTATACTATACCACCACTGGATGTCCCAGATTCCTAAATTGGTCTCTAGAATCCCATTTAGGGCTATAGTCCCCATTATCAGTCTAAAAACGTTCGTAGAAACTTGCATGGGTGTAAGACGGTACCAGCTCAAAATCTGGCGAAGTAATGGATGAAGGGGGAAACGGACCCCTCCTTCGACAATGGATACGATTGGGATACACATTCTATCCCATGATCCAGCATCCCTATCCGCTCCTAAAGGGGCAAGTTCAAGCCTTACGTTTTCAGGAATATTGTATTTTTCTCTAAATGCCGCCATGGCAGCAGGGGTATCATAAAGCTTCCTAAACTTACTGGGTCTAGGATGGTTGTCATCCGCCATGAGTATATTCAGAAACGGAGAAATAATGGAAATGGATACGAATCGAAACCCTAGAAACGACCCACGAATCTGAGAAATGAGATCTCAGATGGAAAACTAAGCACGTGAAATGAAGTGAGAACGAGAAATCTTACAAGAGTACTGTGACGATTTCCCGGTTTGCAATCAAGTTTGCAGAAGGCGGCGATGGCGGAAAGCTTAGAGAGAGAGAATGAAAGTTCGAATGTTTTGGGTAAACAACCAAAAAGAGCCTTTTCAGGGGTTTATGGTTAGGGGACGGAGACGAAACGTTTCCTCTCACGCCCTTACGGGTAAAAGTAACGGAAAGAAGAAACTGTTCTGACGCCGTTTCATAGAACGTCAGTTCGAATTTAATGCTAGGCATATGAAACATGCCACGTGGAGTCATTACCTCGAGATGGTATAATGACAGAGGCGCCAAAAGGCATCAATGAGATATTGAAATTATGACTGCACGGGATCAAAAGAGTTTGGTCTAGATAGAATTCTGTTTCTAAGCATCATATATTGCCCCGAACAGTGGTAAATACATGAAGCTGGGGAGCAATTGTAGGGAGGTATTCCCGAGCACATACATTTAGTTGCCGAACACGTGATGATTGGAAGCACGTGGTAAGTACGATAGGACTTACCGCCGGGCAGTTCGGTGAACAGCGATATGGACCAGTGATATGGGAAGTCATTGATCCATGCAATCTATTCGGCAAAATTAAGGGCCAATGATATGAGAAGTTATGGCTATAAACTGACTGTTCGGCAGTTAGAGACATTCCGATTACATTGGCCCAAGTTACATGTGAAGTAATTGGTCCAAGCAGACTGTTCGGTTATGATACAGCCGAACAGATGATGTAAAGAACCTAGCACGTGATACGAGTGATCACAGGTTTAAAGCAATGCAATCGATATCCGAATAAATGGTACGTGGGACCATAGTTTGAATATAGACAGGACGGTCATCGTGCTAAACAAGTGTTCGGCAATATGGACCAGTGACATGAGAAGTCAATGGTCCAGGAAGGTTGTACGGGCTCAAGGACCAGTTACATGTGAAGTAACTGGTCCAAGCCGTCTGTTCGGCCATGAGACGGCCGAACAAAGATGGAGCTCCAATCGAGAGTAGGAGCAGAGGGAATGCTCTGGAAGATTCCAGAGTAGTCATGTTCCGTAAAGGAATAAGATCCCAAGAATATAGGATCTGAGAAAGATACCCAACAAGTATGGGATGATCGACTCTTAATGGAAAAGAATCCTAAAAGGACTCTTTTCCGTAAACTGATAAAGGAAACGAGACTCCTTGATATCCTGGGTCTCCTATACGAGTTAGGAATCCTATGGCAACAAGGATGCTTGGACAGCAAGCATCCATGAATCTATAAATAAGAGGTAAACCTAGAGGTAAAAGGTACGCAATACATTGCATTATTATTGCTTTCCTACTGATAATTAGGGTTTAATTGCTAGTACGTGATACTAACAAAGGCATCGGAGGGCCTTTGCCACGAGAGGCAAAGGTGCACTCACCCCCTATCTATTTTGCAGATTAGGGTTCAGACGTCGAGCTAGGGTTCCGGTGAAGAGGCACGAATAAGCCGTTGCGATCCAGCTGATCTGAAGCATCAATTGTTTTCATCCCCCTACAATGTAGCACACGATTGGGCCACAATCAAGTCTGCAGTAACAGATAAATTAAATGTGTTAGTTGAATGCTTATATTTTTTCTTTAGGTTTAGGTTTGTAGAGACAGAGAAGTGGTTTTAAGACAAACGAATTGGGCTGCTGTTTTGGTGTCGGACACATGCAAGCAGTTGATGAGAAGTTTTCCAGTCTTGATGTGCGTATTTCTGAACAGATGTATTTAATGATTGCCAGCCTCTGATGAATTTAGAGGATCAATTAGTAAAAAACAAATGAATTGGATTCTAATATAGAGATAAGACAAAGTAATTAGTAAGAAGTTAACCAATGGAGTCGATGCATCAAAGTAGTTGTCCCTCCCTTGGATTTTCAGTGAGTTGTAGTATAACCACATTGGTCGAGTAGTATCAAGGATGAGCAGCGTCCAGTGGCTTTTGCAGAATATTGGGAAGATCAGATATGATGCGGAATTTATGGCATCTGGCAGTAGTTCTCCAAACATTTGTTCATTCTGCTCAGTGGTGTTCAATACAAACGAGTTCTGTTTTGAAGGAAAAGATTTTGATTTTTGTTTAGAGAGTTAATACATTAGGCTATTTAAAAAAATAATAATACAGTAATTTGTTTCATACCATCAGGTCTCCAGAGAAGATGTATGACCTCTTCGGTTGTGATTTAATCAAACTGAAATTCGGAAACTTGTCGTACTCCTCGACCAGAAGTTCAGCATAGGCATTTATTGTCTGTAAGACAATGTAATGAATTAACTTATTATATAGCATGCGGTATTAAATTTATTATGAATGTATGTACCTCGTGGCCAAGCTCGCCATCTCGAAGTATCTCTTGGATGTCTTCAACCATTACAAAGCCTTTTGCTCCAGTATAGGCCACATTGCTGTTCAAAGAAGACAATGTTTTAATAGTACAAACAAAGATTTAGCTATGCAATCAATTAAAAAATGAAATTAGGAATACTGTCAGATGGAGTGTGAATTGTGTCAAATGGGGGGTGAATTCTGTCATGTGGGGTGTGAATACTGTGAAATTGGGGGGGGGGGGGTGAATTATACAAATGGGACATGTGAATTCTACATTTGTTGCTCCTGTATCTCAGAATCCCTAAACTACCACTATTCTATCGCATAAAGTAAATTGGAATTCTGTCAAATTGGGGTGAATTTTATTTTCAGGAATGTGAATTCTTTCAGATGGGGTGTGAATTATATCAAATGGGGGGTGAATTCTTACTTTGGAGATGCATTTGCCCACATTTCTTTGATGAGTTGCAATGTTAGTTGTGGCAGAAGCTTTAAAACTTGCATCTGATTGTTAAGTTTTTTCAGCTGCTTGCGGTCTGCTGGTCCATCTGTTTGCATTTCGCCAGCTCTCTTGTCAAGTAGGGGATAGGTGTACATGGGATCAACATTCAGCTTCCTTGTCCCCTGGCTTGTTTTGTCCTTGATCCTTCGATATTTTGATGGTGGAGTGGGTTTTTTGCTAGTCGCCTGTGTAATGGTGTGCACAAAGTCCAGAGTGTCTTGCGTTGAGTATGATTTTACTTGAGCACTCTGTGTTACACTGTGGACTTGTTGCTCTATGTTTTGCTCTTCGGTCTTGTTTGAGAAGGGTTCAAGTTTTGGACTTTCTTTGCTCCTTTGTTTGGTTTCTTGCAGTTCTTTTTGCAATTCTTTATTTTCCCTTTCAAGCTCTGCGTTGTTCCTTTCAATCTCATGTTTGTGTTGTTGAAGAGCTTCCACCTCCTTAATGAAAACCATCTTCTCCTCTTCCAGCTTTGTTATCTCAATTTGCAATTGGTGTTCCTTTTTTTCTTCAGCCTTCTTCTCTGCAAGTGAGATTTTTTTCTCCTCAATTAATGCCATTCGTGCATCTGTAAGCTGCTGCTCCTGTTTTGCCACAGCTTCTTTGAATTCAAGCTCCATTTGCATTTTTTCCAGTCGTGCATCTTCCAGTTCCTGAGCCTGTTTGCCTGCAGTTTCTTTCAGTCCAAGTGAGATCTTTTTCTCCTCGATTAATGCCATTTGTGCATCTGTGAGCTGCTGCTCCTGTTTTGCTGCAGTTTCTTTGAATTCAAGCTCCATTTGTATCTTTTCTTCACTGATTGCCACGTGTGACTCTTTGATATTTTTTATAGCCAAGAGAAGAGCTTCTTTGTCTTTCCCTTGTTGATTCCTTCTTTCCTTGTACAAAAAATCAATTTTTTGAAGGAGTTCTGCCATTTTTACCTCATTAGTTTTGTTTTGTTCCTTGAGTGTGTCAATTATAACTTCTTGTTGCCTGTTTACCTCCTGGAGCTGCTCAACAAGCGGTTCAGTTACTCTTTGCACTGCAGAGGAACACAGAAATTCAAGGTTTGGTTGGGGTTCATCTTGATCAGGATGGATATATGTTGGCAAAGGGGATAACATAAGATGTGGAAACTCCCCTTCATTTGTTGGCAGGTACGTGTTAGGAACAAGTGTTGATCCCGAGTCTTTATCAGAGATAAATCTTTGGATTTGACTTTGATTTTGGGATATGTGGAGCAGCGCTTTTGATACTTCCAACTCATTCGCCTGCGGAGGGTTCTGTGCTTGAAAATGCTGGTTGGGTTGTGAAATGTCCTCAAGGCCAAGATAATCATGACCACCAGCACGAGCATTGTCATCATCTCTGTCTTCAGCATTAACAGGAGAATAATTACCAGCACCATCATCACAAGGACTATCATAATCATCATCAGCAGCATCATTATCACTATCATCGTCATCATCACCATTGTCGTCATTTTCTCCAGCATTAACCGGAGAATAATTACCAGCACCATCATCATGAGAACTATCATCATCTGCAGCAGCATCACCATCGCCATTGCTATCATCATCATCATCATCTTCATTTTCAACTTCATCTTCATCTTCTTCTTCTGCTTCTCCTTCTCCTTCTCCTTCTCCTTCTCATTCTCATTCTCATTCTCCTTCTCTTTTTTGAATACAAGGGAATTTCATTTTGTAAAGTTTGTGTTCTTGATCCGTTTCAATAAGTTCAGCAACTCGTACCTATGACAATGATTGAATATGTCAAATAGATTTCTAACATCAATAGGAGGATACATATTTTACAGGCCGTGAAAGGCAGAATTCAAATCCTGTAATGCAAAATTCATATTCTCTGATGCAGAATTCACACCTTCAAAGGGGGGTGTGAATGAGGTCAAATGGGGGGGTGAATTGTGTCAATTTTGAGGTGAATTGTGTCAAATTTGAAGTGAATTGTGTCATGTGGGGTGTGAATGGGAATGTGAATCCTATCAAATGGGGGGGGGGGGGGGGGGGGGTGTGAATAATACACATGGGGCATATGAATTCTACATTTTGTAGAATTCACAACTTTGAACTAGATATATTGCGCAGGCCAAATGAAGAACTGATATATTTGAAAAGGACAGTACTCACTTTCCTTGTGGCAATAATTGAGTTTACCTTAATTTTTTTTGTGTTCACGATGTTTGGAATGGCTTGCAACGCATGTTCAAGTGTGGATATATTCCACTTAAGTAATCTGGGCACTTGATGTTCTGACAACTTTTGTTCAAGAATGTTTGTGTGCTCGCATAGCCAGTACTGCAAATATGTAATTGATTAGCAGATGTATTGGAAGTGTTGTATGTCATGCAATTGTAAAAACAAATTTGAATCAGTTCACTTACTGGATGTAGCAATTGGCAGCCCTTCACATCTTTCGGTGAATGTTGGGATTTCTTTATTGATTCAACAAGCTCATTGTGTATTTCAGCTGCCCAGTTGTATGACTTCATCTTAGTTAGGTCTTCCATTGCATCGACATGCTTCCATGATACCATTATACCGGATGTTGGGAAAAAAAGTTTGACGATGAGAAACATGCAGACCAAACGTGCAACATCTTGCACATCTTCAATGTTGGTTTTGTTCTCTTGGGCAAGTTCTTTCAACATATTTGATATGGCTTTGGTTGTCAGTCTTTGTTGAATGTTGTGTCTCTTGGCAAATGCAACCTGTTCTCTAGTCTTCAATTTTGCTGCAAATGGCTCCGTACCGTAAGATATTCCAAAAATTAACTTTACATGATTTGCCGTTAGCTTCACATTCTTCCCAGCTATTGTAAAGCAATCTGTTTTGGGATTGTATGCAGCAACAAGTTTTGTGAAAACCTTTTCTGACTTGATGCATTTATCAGCATTCAATGTCCGTGAGATGATTGCATCAATGATCAGCCAGAATGGTGTTTTTTTCAGCAGGTTGAGGTGGTCACCTCTGAGACTCAGATCTTGCAGAAACGTAACTGTCAACTGAAGGTTGGATCTATTTTTTGTGTCCGTTTGTGTATGTGTTTGTGTTGTTCTTGTCATTTTCCTTGTGCTTGCTCTTCTCCCTTGTTGTGGGTATGTCAATGTCAATGAGGTTTGAGCTGGTTGTGCCGTTGTTGACCTTGTTCTAATTGGGTAGGTTAGTGCCAAAGAGGAGTGAGATGCGGTTTTTGATGGAATTTGGCGTGGACTTTTCCTTGTTCTCTTGGGTTGTTGTTCCTCCAATGATGGACTTGGTGGTTGGGTTTGGACTTCTCATTTTCTTTTTTCCGTCCCACGCGTTTTTGGTGGTGGTTGGGTTTGATTTTCTGTTGACTTTCTTGCCAACCTTTTTCTTTTTGGTACTTCCTGAATTGGTTGAGTTATTGGGCGCAGTAGCCTAATTGGCTGTACCTTGCATGGTGGTAGCTTCTTGGATCCAGAAGGACTAGCTGTTAGTGGTACCCTCTTCAATTCAACTTCCTTCATTTTTTGTTCTATTTCTTGATACTCTTTTTGAGAGACATAGCATCCCCATTCTGTTGTCATTGTCCCTTGTAAGATTCTGTGCCTATGGTAAGAGACAAAGTGAAATTTATAAGGGACAATGACATCAGGATATCAAACAATTCTGAAATGCTGAATTCAGACAGAAATAATTAATTCACTATTTTGAAAAAAACAGAGCTTGCTACCCAAAAATGAAGTATTCACACCTTCAGAAAGAAATATGATTCACACTAACAATTATTAAATGCAGAATTCACATAAGCATAAAGAATTCATAGCTTTAAAAAAAAAAACAAAAAACAAATCTCAGTACCCCAAAATGTAGAATTCAAATCTCAGTACCCCAAAATGGTGCATGTGAATTCTGTTTTCAGGAATGTATAGTGGAAATTGGATGAATTATGTTTTGAGAAATTGGTGTGAAATATGATTTTTAGAGCGTGTGAATTCTTTCAAATTGGGGTGAATTCTATCATGGGGGGTGTGAATACTGTCAATTGGGGGGTGAATACTGTCAGATGATGTATGAATTGTGTCAAATGGAGTGTGAATTATGTCAAATGGAGTGCGAACTCTGTCAAATGGAGTGCGAACTCTGTCAAATGGGGTGGGGATTCTTGCATTGTGGGTGTGAATTCTTCCAATGTTGTGTGTGAAGTAAACCAATGGTGCTTTAAGCAAATGGTGCATGTGAATTTGCATAACTCGCTAGCTGCAAAAAATGAAGAGTTCACAACAAGAAAGAAAAAAAAAAAAACAAGATTCACATGCCCAAAATAAGAGTCCACACTTCAGAAAATTCCACAACAAATTAAGAATTCACACCTCAGAACTTAGTACACAAAAAATGAAGAGTTCACAGTTTCGAGAGAGAATTCACATCCCCAAAAATAACAATCCACATCTCGAAAAATGAAAATTCACAAAACGAAGTAGAATTCACACCTCGGAGCTTACTACACAAAAAATGATGATTTCATAGCTTCGACGGAGAATTCACAGCCCCAAAATCCATAAAACGAATTCACATCCTCAAAATCCACAAAACAAAGAATAAATCACACCTTAAAAGATAAACGCAACTCACACAGGCAAATATATAAACAAAAAGTCAGAAAAAGTCAAATCTAAGGTGTGTGGATCATGATACACAGGCAACAAAAGCAACATACAAGAATTCACATGATGTGAAATACGAGAGTATAGAAAAAGTATAGAACAAGAAGAAAACAGTGATTACCGAAGAAGGGGGACAATCTGGTTGAAGGATTGACGATGTTGATGAGTTTTTTTGGGTTTGTTGAAGGTAGAAGGACGTCGATAACGTTTTGAAGAACGTTGAGGGTTTAGGGTTTGCTGAAAGTTGAAAAGGACATGGGCGAAGTGTGTTTTTTGGGATTATATGTATTGTTCGACTATAGCGGGGGTATTTTTGGTAGTTTATTTAAAACAGGGCTTATGGGGAATGGGCTTTACAAACGGTGAGCTTGGATGGGTAGCTGTTGACATTTTGGGGCCGGCCAGTCAGAACCCCATATAGTAATGGTGTTTCGATCGCGATCGTCTTTTCGCAATCAATGGAAACAAGCCCATTCATCAATCCTTATAATAAACCTATTTAAAATGCAATATTAATCCCAAGAATTTCATCATGATAACGAGTACAACGGAATTAATACATCATAAGATATTAATATTCAAACACATTTGAAGCAATTAATAATATATAGAGATTGTCTTCAAATAAACAACCAAGAATTAAATAAAATAAACTGGTCAATCTGAAAGCACAATTTTTTGACGTGCAAGTGTAACCCCCCAAATTAAACACAGCATACAACTTATGGTAGTAGTAGTTAATGATCACTTGAATACATAGTTAACAACTCCAGGAAAGTGAACATTCATGAAGTAGTCTTCCCAGTTGATGATCTTAGGATCAAAGTAGAACACATTGGCGTCGATACCGCCTTCTCTTACTGCCATTCGTAACTTTTCCGTGTTTGTATCATCGTACCTGAACGAGAAAAGACTCGATATTATTAGTGGCAATACTATTGGCGCGCGGTAAAGATATTAAAAAAATGCGCTGAAGAATTAATTAATACTTATATGGAGTACTACCTGCCCTTGAAGAACAAGTAGGGCTCGTAGAGTTCTACCAATCGCATCACGAACTTGATTTTTCTACGCAAATAAGAGTACCTGCCTTCAAAAGAATGACAAAATGTTGTATTTGCTATTTGTAATCCCTGAAAAGAAGCACAAGAAAAGAAGTCTAGAGATCAGTTTTATTAAATTGAAGAAAATTAAGTACCATCATGCAATTTGATTAAAAGTTAGGCCTACTACTTTGCCACAAATATTTTTTCCCCCCAAAATCGAGATTAATAGTTGGTATTCATTGAGTTTAAACTAACTTTCTTATAATGGAATTATTTTTTATCTACAACAAATATTTTTAGCTTTTTATCAAATGATTTGAAATCTGATTCTTCCCAACGGGAGGACGTACACAAAAAGCTAAAAAAGTTGCACGGAATAAAAATTAGGACAAAAATGAACTTTGTAATACTATGAATACATTTCTTTTTTGATAACCAGATATTGTCCAGACCAGCTAGAGCACACATCGACTAATTCCAATGTCTTAAAGGTAACGATTAGGCATAACCCCAGTGACCAAAGATTTGGGATTCGAACATGGTATAATTTTTAAAATTCTTTGAGGCCAATTTTTTTCTTCATCCCAAATTAAAAAAGAAAAAAACTAAGAAGAAGAAAAGAAGGGGTCAAAAGTCCAAATTAAGTTAAGCCAAAGAATCAAAGATTAGTTGAAATAATCTTATTGTTTCCAAAAGTTAAACACATGCACACACACACCTTGAGTGGAAGCAAGTAACGAATGGCCACGTATCTGCGGAAGCAAGCCATGGAGCTTAACCAAGTAATGTTGCCAACTTTAACGGCCTTTCCATCTTTTCCAATCCATGGATGCTTCTTGAAATAAAGCTGGGCATAATCCTGAATAGGATTCAATCTCATTGGGTTTGAAACCGAGGAACCCACTTGGTAAATCACCACATCATCTGATGCTAATTCATTTGCATTAGCTGCCATTGCTACCAGCATTGAGTTCACCACCATGTCTGCTGGGATCTGCACAAAGTCAAATATTAATTGCTCCTCATAATTAATTTAATGTGTTGTTACTAATCGAGATCCAATAATTTTATGTTTTTGACATGATTGATGATCTCGATGATGTCTTCCACATATAGGAAGAGCGCATTATCACCCATTGTTTTATATGAAGGGACCCTCACTGCAGGGAACGTTTTTTTATTTTATTTTAAGGCCAATAGAAGTTTAAATAGTTTACTTCTGAATTTCAAATTAATCGAGATGTGTGTAAACTAACTCGGATACCCGAGTCTAAAAGAAACAGTTGCTCACTACATGCATATATATTATAAATGGGGGATCAACGGACATTTGATATGAAAATGACTTATTATAACTCACCATATCTAATATAGTTTGCCGATCACCAACGAAGGATGTCAATCTTCCCTTTCCATAACCAACCACTAAGCTATCAAGAGTTCTGCATCCAACAAGACAATGTTAGTTTCGGGCCATTGAAAGTTTATCTGGTGGTTAACTTTAGAGTTTCGAAAATAATTGATTTGTGTTTAAGAGAGCCCAAACACCAAATTATAAACAAAAAAATTAGAACATCAAGTATCAAATCAAACCAAGTCAAATCAATGTTTCAATCGGATGTGATCAATAAGATGAATTATTTTCTCTGTTCAAAATTACGTCGATCGGATATCGTTTGAAATGATGATTTCATATCGCATTTAACCTGAGATGAATGGCTTAAATGGGTAACCAATATATCAATCCCTGTTTTACAAACCTTTTCGTCTCAAGATTGTAAGACTTAATCTCATATTGCTCATCTAAGCCATCCAAACTTAGTTAATATATTCTAGAAGCTACTCTACCTATTGTCAATAGGTTTTAGGTTGGAACTCACCAAGAAATCTGACAAGGACAAATGCGCACCCAAAGTATATTAAACGATATCAAATTTGATTTTTAACATGGTCAATGTTCTTGACAATCTACAAAAAGTGAACGATTCCAATCATCTAAGCAGGTCCAAAAATGGCCCACAAATGAGCATAAATTCGTATTTATCCTTTCCTTAATTTCTTTAGCGTCCTACCAGATGAAATGAAAAGAAAAGAAAGATTAATTTGTAATAGTAGTAATTAGCTGGGTTACCTGATACCTTCAACCCAACCAGGGAAAGGTTCCTTGTAAGTACTTGTAATAATGGTAGGACGGAGGATGACTAGAGGAATATTTCCTTTGATCTGCCCCAAAAGCATCTCTCCCATTGCCTTCGTAAATACATAGGTGTTTGGCCACCCATACTTCCTTGCTCTGTAAATTAACCCAGATCGAGGAAAATCAAAATTGATCAATGAAAAAAATGGAAAATTTTAGATGGACTCCTTCTCATCTTGATTGATATTGATAGTACGCGAAAGTTTTGATTCTCTTTTTTTTTTTGTCAATCAGCAGAGATTTTATTATTACTACAACAACCGAGCATCTAATGAAGCTTCTCTACGTACAAGCCCAATTCCAAAGATTTCCTTGCCAGGTCGTTGAGAGCACCCCATTTTGAAGTTTCTTTACTGAATTTGTTGCATTCCCTTTGTGAAGATGTGAATATCTGTTCTTGGATGCATTCTCATGTATTTAGTTACTATTTAGTTTGAATAGTTTGATGATGTAATTCTCACGATTTTTTTTCATTATCTCATATCGATTGACAGGGCAAAAAAATGCAACGGGATAACTTGTTATGCCTTGTTCTCCTTTTTTTAATCTGTAACTCTTCAAAGGTTAATAAAATCTCTTTTTTTTCGCTGTTTAAAAATATATAACTTGTTAGGATTAGGCTCCGACAAATGTACTAACAAAAAAAAAAACCAAGGGTTAATTAATTAGCTAGGTGGATCACACCTTTGAATGCCCAAATCCTTCATTGCCAAAGTAATTTCTTGATCTGTAGCCCCCTTCGCCTGGAGTTCAATCAATCTCTCCTCCATAATGTTCTTCTCCCTGTCAAGGTGTAGCCCAGGAGCCCCATTGAGCGTCTCGCTCATGTAATAGGGTTTTTCAAGTATTAATCCTCCTCTCTCACCGGATACGTAAGCTGAAAATGAGCGTCTCGATTATTAATGTTAATTGCTTCCTGATCAGCATTTTTATACAAACAAAACAAAAAAGTCTAGAACCACACACAAAAATGCACATGTGTGTACACAAAAAGCAAAGGGGGAAAATGAAGTTTATCGAAAAACTTTAACTGTGGACCTATAGCACACAAAAGATAGGGGAGTTATGTGCAATCAGGACCGGCCTAAGGGATTTGGAGGCTCTAGGCCAAATCGGAGGATATGGCTCTACATATTTGTAGAATTAAACAATAATAATAGAAACATTTCTTTATATAACTACTTAGTCTTTATAGAGCACGTTTAAAGCTTTGATTTCGGCAGCCAAAGTGGTTGCCTTGTATCCTCACTATCCTCCTTGACTCGGGTTCGAAACTTAGCTTAGATTATTTTTGGCAAAAAAACACTTAAAAGAAAATCGTGCAGGGGTTCAATCCCGGATATTGACTTATCACTGAACCACCCCGTGTGTGTATATATACAC
Source organism: Rhododendron vialii (assembly GCF_030253575.1). NCBI lineage: Eukaryota > Viridiplantae > Streptophyta > Magnoliopsida > Ericales > Ericaceae > Rhododendron > Rhododendron vialii. The sequence goes on along the minus strand of NC_080557.1, from coordinate 39,317,956 downwards.
ACACACTTATTTAAGAAGGGCCCCCAATTTTGGGCCAAAATTTGGAGGCTCTAGGCTGCGGCCTCTTGGGCCTTGCCCATGGGGCCTGTGTACAATATACTTTTAAAAGTAATTAATAAAAAATGAAATGATTTTGTCACTCATTTTTTTGTTAAAGTCACTTTCGTGCAAGTATATTTTTGCACCAAAAATACACTTGCAGGGGAGTGGCGTTAACAAAAAAAATGGAGCGACAAAATCAGCAGCTATAAAAAAAGAAGAAGATGTTTAAACGGAAAAAATAGAAATCATGAAGGTGAGAACCTGATGAGAAATTCAAAAATTGAAGAAAATATACTAACCGGTAGATACGTGGAGAAGCATCTCTAATTTTGCACATTCTTTGGAAAAGTTCAAGACATTCTTGGCTCCCATTGTATTGAGATCGAACGCAATGTCGTATCTAAATAAAATTGAAAAAAAACTCACACATGCATATGTCAGTGTGTAATTTGATGAATTACTCAAAATTTACAGGATTATATAAGAAGGAATCAGCTCCTCGGCAGTCTGCCCACATAACGTGAGTTGGCCTTTTTTCCGGCCACTTGACGGACTTAATTCAATAATCCGTTTCGTTCGTTCGTATTGTAGATCTCGTCGAAATGCTTAGGTTTTTGTGGTTTAAAATCACTTAAGTTGGATACCAAATAATTAAGAAGCAATCGAAACAAAAAAAAGTTCAAATTCAAAATCAAACTTGGGTTCTACAAACGCTGGAACGAAACCTGCCACCAAAATTCTAGTTTATATTTGTTTTTTTTGGTTTCGATCGCATATTATTTGGTAACCAATTGACATGATTTTAAAGCATAATATGTGTTTCGACGAGATCTACATTATGAACGGAACATGTTATTGAATTTATTTATTTTTAACAGCACGGATTATTGAATTTATAAGTCCGAAAAGTGGTCGGGAAACGCTGGCAGAGTTATATGGAGTTCCGGGATGGCCCCAATCCCTCCTGATGTTTAAAATATTTAACTAATACTTCCAGGCATTTCTGTGATCTATTCTGGTGTTCTTGTATCTTTGTGTGTTGTGGGTTTAGGTGGATATCAGTTTGAGTGTTGTTGAGGAGTTTTTGGGTTCCATTCAACTTTTTGTTGGATGCGTTTATCTCGGGTCTTTCTCTCTCTTCATGTATCAACATCATGAAGCGAGTGGTTTACCCCTCTTTTTTCTTTCTCGATGTACCTATTGTCGAGTTTCTAATAAAATTTTGCCGTTTCAAGAAAAAAACAAAATACAGTTCATGTAATAAGGTCATTATTTATAAAACTAGTATAACAATCTCCAAAATTATGAATAATTTTGATTTGATCTGCCCAAAAATTAAAGTTATTTTATATTGTCACATAAAATTTTCTCAAATTTTTTCATAGTCGTAAATAATCACACACATGTGCTACAATTGTCAACAATAATGCAAAAGATATTATATCCGATATATCAACATACCTTTCGTCAAAGTTGGTAGTTGCAGCCAAATTAACCACAATATCCACCTCTCTCCACATTTCTTCCACCAAATTGGAGTCTTTCACGCCCAGGTTTTCACATGTGACATCGCCGGGGACCAGAGTGATTTTTTCCGAAATAAGGGCATTCAAGCTTCCTCCCATTTTCTCTCTCAGAACCCTAAATAAGTCCTTCGCTACCGCCTAAATTCATAGAATTATATATCATTCACCGTCATTTTCAACAACCCACAAATTTAATTTAATTCATCGAAGTTTTATGATCAGAAAGTACGATCGATGCATGGCGTTGATTTTACAATCGGTGCGTATCATGTGAGTAACAAATGAAATGAAGTAATTTGTGTACTCGATTTTTCTTTTTTGTCGATCGCTTCTGGGTGAATTTTTCGAATATTTTTCACGCACCAAAATGTAATTTGTTGGAGAGTGGTACGTTACGTGCTCATGAATTTATTTATTTTTATTTTTGAAGGGTACTTTACTCGTCGTGATTCTAGTAAAAGAATTGAAGTAATAAAGGTGATCACAAACTTTACTTTCCAGTGATATGTAAAAGGGCTATCTATAAATTTTGCGCTATTTTCTTGATTATCTTTCCTAGATACGTTCCGGGTAGAGGAAAGCGTCGGTACATATTATCGCTGTTTTTGAATTTTTGCATATTATTTTGAGCCTTCTATGAGGGATTTCTCATTTTTCCTACGTGGCAGACCTCCGATTTTCAGAAGCAACGGTTTGGATTATAACAATAAATGTATGGTGGGATCCACAATGGGTAGTGGTGGAGAACCAACCATTTCTACCGCTGGTGAAAAGAATTTTATCTCTTCTTTTCGCTGATAAAAAAAAAAACTCTTACTAAAATTAATTTGTGCTTTTTATCATCGCCAAACTCAATCATTAATGGTTCTAAAATGGAGTATTTGATACCATATGGGATTGAGATCCCAGATGGGGGCAGTAGTGGGTAAATCAGAGCATGCTATTTTTTTTAGACAAACAAGGGTGTCTGAGACAACTTACGGACACCTCAACTAATCTGATCTCGATCTGGTCCGGTCAAGGGCAGCCAAGGAGGCCATCCATGCCGGCAATACGGAGCAAGTTATTTATGCTTAATGTCTTACCTCGTTATGAAACCTTTGTGATGCTAACTTTGCATCAGCAGCTCTCAGAAGTAGATACAGCTTCTTCACATTTGGTTGAACTCTTAATATCTTCTCCACAAAAACTACAGAAACAATTGATCAAGAAAAAACAAAATAAAACTGTCACAATGTGTGTGTACTTTGAGAGAGAGAGAGAGAGAGAGAGAGAGAGAGAGAGAGAGTACTCTTTGCCAGGAAGCCAGTGGCACCAGTGACTAAAATGTTCTTGTTCTCAAGGAACTGGACGACACTGCCCAACTCCATTGGAGAAGAAAAATGGTCAGGCGGGGAGAGAGAGAGAGAGAGAGAGAGAGAGAGAGAATGAATATGGTAGGATATGGAAAGTAAACAATTGTCTCCAATTTAAAGGAGTAGGTTTGTGGTCATCTTTTAGAGTTGACCAACCAATTCAAATGAAAATTGTTTAATGAAGTGATCGATGAGTTGTTTACCTTGTTGCACTTACCCTCCAGAAAGTGGTGTCAATGTGTTGAGTTTGGTTTGGCTTGTTGCAACAACAACAACATATTGTTTTTTTTTACCAAAAAATATATATATATATATATATTGCTTCGAGTGCTACTTTTTAAAATAGTGTGAGGCGGCAGCACGTAAAAGATTTCCCCAAGATTGAGTCGGAGAATGATGAGGTTAATTCAAAAATAGGATAAAAAAGAAAGGACTATATATCCAGAGTGAAGGGTGGGAAAAAAATTCCATCAACCCGCCAAACCGATCTAACCTATTGAAAATTATGGGTTGAGATCGTGAGTGGGTTGAGTTGGACGGGTACGTATAACCTAAGTTTTAAGCGTGTCGGTTTGCGTGCGGTTAAATTTTATTTAACCTACCTTTATTTACCCGCTATATATCTACATGTGTAAAGTAATAGACAATATGATACAACCATAACAATATTAAGTTGGACACTGGACACAGATCCGATTAACCTTATATAGGGCAAGGCAGAAGTAGCCGCCGCCGTCTAGCGCACCAATGTTTGGGGATGGAAATAGGGGCCGCTTGATGAGTATATATACTCCATGTTCGCAATTGCAGGGAAATGTTGTAGGTTGCTACGGTGGTAAATGGATTCTAGTCTATACATTATTGTGGCTTAATTAGTTCTAATCGCAGCACTTGCACTTTTTTCTTTTTAGTGTTCATTTGTCAAAACAAGAGTTTATTGAGTTTATACATTATGCTTCAAATCCTTCCTTGTATCTTGAGTTAGCCTCCTCGATATATCTTTTGTCGAATTTTGATAAATAAATTTAATTTGTTGCTGATTAAAAAAAAAATGAATTGGCCATTGAATTCAGAAGTAGCAGCATTAATCTCTTTTTTTTTGTTTGTCTCATTTTGCTAAATAGCAGATTTGTCCGTGCCTAAAGTCACTCCTAACAATAATCTCATTTTTTGAATATCCGCACGCATTAAAACATTATCCCAAATTTGTATTATAAAACGTAGTGGTTTTCTTTGAAAATGTGCATACAAATTAATGAGAGCAGCATTTATCGCCATTGAATTATTTTTCGTTAAAAACGTAGCCATGTGGTTAGAAAAAGAAAAGAAAAAAGAAAATCTAATTATTATTTTCGTTACTAAATCTCTCTCTCCTTTTTTTTTTGGCTTTCCCTCTATGTCTCTATCGTTATCAAGTGGGTTTTATTATTATATTTATACATATTAGACCCCTTTGGTAATTTGGGCTTGGCCCATTGGGTGTTCTGTTAGTTTCTTGCCAACTTGAGCTTTGCTTTGTAAGGTGGTGTTCCAAATGAACAGTAAAAAGAACTTTTAAAAAAAGAAGGTTTTTTAAGCTCAAATATAATGAAAATAAAAAATAATTTTTTAATTTTTTTTTTGCACCGTTTAAAAGATCTCAATGTGATCTATCAAACAAGATCTATATTGGTAAGAAAATTATTTGCGTAAACACATCATTTTTGAGCTTAAAAAACTTTCTTTTTCTAAAAGTTCTTTTTACTATTCATTTGGAACACCAATTCTTTTTTCTTATTAATAAATTTTTTTGTTTCGCTGTTCAAAAAAAAAATGTTGGAGAGAGATAGAAAAGAGGAAGCAAATAATTTGGTAAGGAAAGCAATGATTAGATATTTCTTTTTTGTTTCTGTTCTAATCACATAGCTATTATTTATTGAAGAATAGTAATCAAACTTGATAAAGATAGAGATAGAGAGAAAAATTAAATATTACCCAAAAAGAGGGGAATTTGGTAAGGAAAACAATAGTAATTAGGTTTTCCTTTTTTATTTCTTTTTTAATCACATGGCTTAATGAAGAGTAATCCAATTAACTTGATAAAGAAAGAGATACAGAGAGAAATTAGATTTTTTTTTTAAAAAATGGAGACAAGGATTTGGCAAGGAAAGTAATACTAAGGGGTCATTCGGCCTAATAAGTCAGATGGCTTTTTGTTGTCCTTATTTAAATTTTTTTTCGCATTTTTTAGTTTTTCGTCAATTTTTTGTGTGTGTGTAGATTATTGCTTTGTCATGACGAGAGAAATCTAAAAAGTAAAAAGTTATGATCAAAATTTAAATTTTTTAAATAAAGACAAAAATAAGCGAATAAATTTTTTGTCTTATTTAGATTTCCTCTCATCCATTTTGGTGATAGTGTTCTCTCATTAAAACTCTATAACCTATGCGTATAGTTTTGTGCAAAAACTTCAAAGTACTCCTTCCATCTCAAAATGTTGGTCCGGTCTATAAAATGAGGACTAAAAAATAATGCATTTTTTTCAAGAAAAAATTCAAAATTCAATTTTTTTTTCATAAATTTAAAGAACTTGTCGATATCTAGTGAATTGTTGAAAAAAATTAGAGTTTTTCTTACAAAAATTGTATTATTTTTATGTTCTCGTTTTACGAACCGGACAAATATTATGGGACGGAGGAAATATATATCAATGTATATTAATACAGTACTAGTGGATGCCCGTGCCTTCAGGCACGGCTTGAACGATCAGCACATGCACACAAATACTGGACATTCAACCAAATATATCAACCCCTACCCAATGAATTCAACTATGCGAAAAATAATAATCCAAACATATTTATTGACTTGTTTAACTTGAATCAGCAAGTGAAGAGCAAATAATTTTTCAATTTCTAATTTTTGTACGCACAAACTCAAATGCATAAAACTTTGATAAAATAAAAAACACCATCCAAACATCAATGCAAACAAAAAATCTATATTGATTTTGGGTAGGGAAAAAAATAACTAATAATAAAATGATAAAAACATATGGTTGTATACCATTTTTCTTGCCTACGATGTGTCCCCAGAAAGCGATTATGAATAGGACAATCCAAACATTGATATCTGTCAATAGATAATAGAGAAAGCCCGTTCCCAATTAACAAAAGCTTGTACCAAATTAAGATTAGGCAAAAATCAAATTAAGATTAGGGAAAAATCACACATCGCGTGAGCAAACATAACAATAGATTAAATTCATGCCATTACCTTGGTTGATGTTTGGTGTGCTCAGAAGAACCTCAGCAAATCTGTAAATGATGTCTAAAACCACATAAATCCATAAATTTTTTTTTTGGATATGTAACAAAGTAAAAGCATAGAAAAGTTATATAAATCACACTCACTTTGGTTGCACATGATCTTCCCGTTGAATGCCTCTAAGAACAAACTAACCATCTCTCTATTAGAAATTCCATAAATTAAGAATGAAATGAAGTAAAAAGTCATATCTGTGGTGAGAGAATTGGAGAGAGGGCAAGAGTCAGGGAGAAACGTTCAGGGAGAGAGAGAGAGAGAAAGAGAAACGATTAGGGAGAGAGAGTGAGATAAATTTATTTCACCCAATTTGTATTGTTCAATCAACAACAAATTTGCCTTACCCAATTTGTATTTCTATTATAGCACTCACCCAATCAACGGCAAATTCATAAATCATCCATTTGTATTTCAAAAATACTCACCCAATCAATGACAAGTCTTTACAATCAAGTCTTTAATTACACCCAAATCAGCTACAATCGGCAATTTCGGAAATCATTCCAATCAACTACAATTGGCAATTTCGGAAATCATTACAATCGGCAATAGGTAAATTGGATAGAAAAAAAGTAAGTCATTACAATCGAAAATCATTACAATCGGCAATCGGATCTTTAAGTCAATCAACGAAAATCAGATCTTTAAGTCAATCAACAGCAAGTCTTGATTTAACCGAGGGATTAAGTTTTTTTTTTTTTTTTTACCCTCATAATAAATCAGGATATCAGGATTTGGTAGAAGTTCAATTTATTCCAAGAAAATATAGGAGGGAATTTAGGGATTCAAAAACTTCTCTGTCACTAATTTCCAGAATATTATTTTTATTATAGCATTAGGATTAGTCACTAATTTTCGAAATATTATTATTAGTCAATAAAAGAAAGAGTTGAGATTAGGATTATGATTAGTCAATAAAAGAAAGACATGATTGATTTAATTTCCGAAATATAGCATTAGGATTAGGATTAGGATTAGGATTATACAATTTTGTCTGATTAAATAATCATGCATTCCCTGAAAATTGGCTGATTATACAATTAGCATTAGGATTATACAATCATGCCTTTCCGGAATATACAATTTTTGCGGATTATAGCATTAGGATTAAGATAACTTCATTAGTTATAGATTACCATAATTAGTCACTAATTTCATATTAGGAAATATTCATTCGATCCGACGGCTACAAAGTTAATAGGAAGTATGATCGAACGGTTGCAGAGGGTGCCCTGTTTGTATGAAATGACATTTTCTATTCATTCGATCTGACGGCTACAAAGTTAATAGGAAGTATGATCGAACGGTTGTAAAGGGTGCTTTGTTTGTATGAATAGACATTTTAGTAGAAGACCGTCCTGTTTTATAATATAGATGTGCTTTCTTTTTACGCAAACCACAATTCGCACACAAGTCTACTTCTCTACAATTGCTTATGTCCAACTCACAACAACGAGTAGGGCATTAGTATTCTTTTTAGTTTGCGAACTGTTAATGTACATAGGTGAATTTAGAAAACCTACTCTCTTTTTTTTTTTACCAGCAAAATAAATTTTATTAATCTTTGAAAGAGATACAAAGATTAAAAGGACAAGGACAAGTAAAAACAACCCGAGATCCAAAGAAAAACATTGGCAAGAGACCAACAAAGAGAAGAAGCACCAAAAGCCCAGCTACAAAAAAAAAAAAAAAAAAACCGCTCAACCCCCGCAGCTAAATCCAAGAACCGAAACACTAGGAGAACAACACTAAGCAAACTCACACCAGCAACAACAGACATCCTCTGACCAACAAAACCAAGCAGAAATCGGCAAAGCACAACCAGCAAGAGAAACAATCGAAATGACCACAACAACTGCAGCAAAAAAAGAGAGCAACAGGCGAAAACCAAAAGGCACAGAAGAAACAGATTCAAAACTCCATAGAGATGGAGGCATCTTCCTCCGAATCATCAATACCATCAACGATACCATCAAGCTCCTTATCCGAAATCTCACCATCCTACATTTCCATCTCTATATATCTTCTAATATTCTCTCTCTCCCCGCCATAATATTTGATGCTCAAATTATCGCCTATATCCAAAAACTTACGAGCTTGCTTAATTAAGAGGGAATTTTTGTTGCATATGTCTTGAGAAGAAAGAGAAGAAGATGGCACCCTCTTAAACTTCTTTAACATCACAGCCTCTTTTAACCCAAATTCAGATAGAGATTTCTTTGAAGATGTGCTACCTACATGGTGTGCTATTGAAGGAGACTTGTTGGCAGTGTTCAAAAGGACCAAGAGTTGCTGATATTGTTCTAGAGTAAAAGTTACACCACCTGATGACTCATTCTTTTCACCAACAGGTAAGAAAACTTGATTGGCACGTGCCTTCGAACTTGGCTTGTGAAGTCGATGGCCCGGAGGATAGCCATGAAGCCGATGGCATTTGTCCATCATATGGCCTTCCCATCCACAATGATCACATTTCAGACGCTCGTTTTTTTCAATTCTCTTCTTTCCTGTATTTTTTGTTGACATTCAAGTTTCCCTTTACGGTAAGGGCTGCAACATCAAGGGTAGAAGATCTATTGGATGATACTTCTCGTTGTTGTTCCTCTTGAAGCACCAGTGAATATGCTCTATTGACATAGGAAAGTGGGTCCATCAATAGAATTTGCCCACGAACAGTGAATATGATTCATTCAGACCCATGAGGAATTTCATAGTTCTTTGTCTCTGTTGATATAGGAGAGCATCATTCCTTGCACCATAAGTACATGAAGGTATAGGACAAAGGGCTGATAACTCATTCCAGAGGGCCTTCAACTTAGTAAAATATGTCACCACAGACAAAGTATCTTGAGCAAGGTTATGAATTTCTCGCTCGATCTGAGATACATGCAGACTACTCACTCCTGAGAAGCATTCCTTCAATTCTTCCCAAATTTCATGAGCAAGATCGTAGTAAATCACACTTGGGGATATCTCCCTTGAAAGGGAATTCAGCAACCATGACTTGACCATATCATTGCAGCGAGTCCGTTGCTGCAATTCCTTCGCCACATTCGGCTTTGGTATTGACCCATCAACCAAACCAAGTTTGTTCTTTGCTCTCAACGCCGTAATCATGGCTCGACTCCATGTACTGTAGTTATCTTCAGTAACGAGTTGAGATACTAACACCACTCTTGGATGATTAGAGTGATGAAGATACAAAAGGTGGTTTTGGGATCTTCAAATGTAGATGAAGTCTTCTCTTTGTTTGCCATATTATTGCAAAGAATAGAAGGTCTAAGCGGAAGCACTAAGTTTTGCTGGAGTGGGCAGAAATTTGGTCACCAAGAGCTTAATGCTCTGATACCATGTAAAGAAATCAAATAGGTGTAGAAGACTTTTCTCTCACCTTTTCATTCGTGAGGCTGGATTATATATACACACAGATATAGATCATATCCCTAGGATCATGTCTATAATATCTCTGAAATAATGCCTACAAATCCTATAATTACATCCCATAATCAAGCTATACAACAGATATGGAAACCATATTTTACATGTGACACAAATCAATTGGAATTGATTTCGTCATTCTTAACACGAATCATCAATACCATCAACGATACCTTGAAGCTCCTTATCCGAAATCTCACCATCCTACATTTCCATCTCTATATATCTTTTAATATTCTCTCTCCCCGCCATAATATTTGATGCCCAAAGTATCGCCTATATCCAAAAACTTACGAGCTTACTTAAGTAAGAGGGAATTTCTATTGCATATGTCTTGAGAAGAAGATGGCACCTTCTTAAACTTCTTTAACATCACAGCCTTTTTTAACCCAAATTCGGAGAGAGATTTCTTTTTTCTAATTAATCTTTCTTTTCGATGTATTCAACCTTGCTTCTCGCCAATTTTTGAATAGCTTGATGAACGGATCTTTCTAATCCCGGGACATTAAACTCGGCGCTCCTATCCTTCACAATGGGCCTCGAAAGAGGAGAAGTGCTAGTAATAGAAAGGCATTGTGTCTCATTGACAAGAGAATCAAGGCCCAATGAATCCCCCACAATTGGCAAATTTTTCATCACAAGAGCTTGTGAAAGACAGTATCTTAGAATTAGATTTAGGAACATCATCCTCTCCGGTCCTTGCAAGGGCCACTCCATTACCAGCACCAACAGCCTCCTCAAGAGCCAAAGCATCATCTTGTTGTTCCACCTCCAAAAAGCATGAGTGATCCTCTTCATTCTCAACCCTAGATTCAGACCCAGATCGACTTTTCTCCTGTAATCTTGACACTAGAGACTATTCTATTTTCCCAAGAAGTCTCTGCACAAGGATCTTCAACCACTTTAATCGGAAAAAAAAATATCATCCTTAACCTTGACATTGACAACTTCATTAATGCAATCCAAAGTATCGGCTTATTTACCTTTTTGGTCCCCAAAATAATAGCGAGTGGCCAATTTCATTCTCAATCTAAACATTTATCCAATTTCGTCCCCAAAGTTTAAATTGTGTGTCAATTTGGTCCCCAGTCTAGACGTCGTCCATTTAGGCTGTTAGAATAAGGGGCTTTTTTAGAATTTCATGTACAAGTACCTAAAAATGCTTTAAAATCTACACAAATCTAACCCGACACCAAGTTCTGATCAACCCACCACTGCGGCTACCACCTCCCCCTCCTGTGCCCATTCCACCACCAAATCTCACCATCCGAAACCCACTTTCCCACCTTCAACCAAAACCACTTTGATTAAGGTTGAAAACCCTCAATCCGACTCCTTTATCCCTCAATTCAGTGTTCAAGATCCACGATTCAACCATTTAATCCAGTGATTTTGCTTTTAGACACGCAAAATCGAACAATAGCCTTTGGAGGAGTTTAAAAATCATTTCAAAAAAAGTACTGTTATTGAACAAATTCTTGACAACCACACGGGTATTAATCTTTCAACACCCCACTGTAAACAAACACATACCCACCTTCCCCAATCACATTCTCATCACAAAACCCATTAGAATACTCCGCAAGCTCTCAACGTGTACCAATTTGTAACACCCAAGGTGTTTAATTACGTTAATCATGCTTTATTAAAGATAAGTTAATTTTAGGTGTTAAGTTATGTGGTATTAAGAGCTTACGTGTCCTCTATGTGCTATGTAATACACAAATTATGTTCGCATTATATCATGTATATTATTTATGAGTTATGTGCATCTATGTGACTAGAAATTTCATGTGAGAAATAATTGTAATTACACAAAGTTATATAATGTGACACATGGAGTATTGTACACCACACCTCATAGGATTATTTTACCCTAAAAGTGAGATAAAAAAAATCAGCCCCTTTTCTCTTCTCATATACGACATATCTCATGACTCTCTATCGCCTCTCTACGACTCTCTCTCTCTCTAGGAGCTCTCTCCTTTCTCTCTCTACTTCTCCAGTTAGGGTTTTCCTTTGGTGTGGGGGGGGGGGGGGGGGGGTGGGGGGGGGGGTTTGGGCTGTCGCTCCTTGTCCCACCTCCTCCTTTGCCGGCCACCCCTCCTCACTTCGTCGCCCGTCGAATCCCTTACCAAACCAGATCCGATTTCTTTCTCGCCTCTTCATCTCCTCCTCCTCCTTTTCCACAGCTCTTCCTCCTCCTCCTCCTCCGCTACCACCGCATTCTCATCATCTCCTCTCCGCCTCCGCCGCCATCACCCTCTGGTTTGGTGTTTTGGGAGAACTCTGACGGAAAGATGAAGTAGGGTGGCTCGGCTCCCTCCGGCAATAAGTCTCCAATGTATGGGGTGGCGTTTCGCTGGTGATAGATCCGTGGTCGGAGGTTCCAGTACAAGCTGTCTTTAGCTTGGTTTCTCCCAGCCGGTCTCCCCGGTCCGGGGACAATACCGATCTGATTTTCCAGATCCGGTGGGCGTGGTTGGTGGGCGAATAATTTTCAGTCTGTTTAGTTTGTTTTGTTCTGGTTTGGTATTGATTTCATCCGTGCTTACGGCTATGGTTTAAGCTGGGTGTCCCTTTGAACTCTACTACTAAAATCAGAGACGGGGTTCATTGCCCGGCATTTATGTATGGTCTGCCTTCGGCAGTATGTGCTTAGGAGCCTCCTAGTGGATGTACTTCGTGTCTAGGTTTTAGTAGTTTTGGTTCATTCCTATATTTTTTTGATGAAATCGTTGTAACCTTCGGGCTTTACCTTTGGGTATCGTGTAATGAATTGATTGACTTATCAAAAAAAAAATACGGCATATCTCTCTCTCTCTCCCTCTCTCTCTCTCTCTCTCTCTCTCTCTCTCTCTCTCTCTCTCTCTCTCTCTCTCTCTCTCTCTCTCTCAAGAACTCTAAAAACCTCCATGTCATACACTTCTAGGGCTTCAATCTAAGGAGAAATCAAGTACCAAGAGCAAGATTAAGTCTTAAGTTCATCTCTTAGCCAAGTATTGGAATCTCTCAAGCCATGATATAAACCTAGAATTTGGTGAGTTTCCATATATTGACTTAATTCTTTATGAATGTGCATATATGTATGTAAAATTGTGTATACATCTTTGAGATCAAGGTATTTTGCTTCAATCATGATAGAACAATGGTTGCTGGATGTATTTTTTAAGTTTTAGTTGGTAAAGAAGAGAAATAAACCCTAGTTTTGAAGAAAGAGGGTTTGTGAAAAATCTGTCAGAAATTTACTGGGTTTTGTACCCTAAGCCACGAATTTTTAGACATAGTAAATCATCCTCAAAAATTACGAAATTTTTATGAGATGTTCCTCAATGAGTCTACAATGTCGTGTAAAAATTTGGGATTAATATTCCTTAAAACAAAGTCTAGAAAAATCTCGCACTAGACTGCACTCTGTTTTACTGCTATTGCTGAATCTCTGTTTTGGCCTTCAGTTATTGGTGTGTTTGACCTAGTTTCTCATCACGTTATTTTCTGAAATTTTTATGTGAGGTACCCATATGTGTCTAGTGTATTGTGTCCAAAAATTAGAGTAAAACTCAAAGAGAATAATTTAAACAATTCGTTTACTAAGCTGCGTTCTGTTTTGGACTGTGCTGAATTCTGTAGTTTCGTTCCTTGTTCTTCTAATTTGTAAGGGAAGTTTTTGGCCACGTAAATTCTCAAGAAAATTTGATACCATGTGCATATAAGTCCCCTTTATGCATTAAAATTTTCAAGACCTAGTTCATTGTGGTTTATCCTCAAGAATTATAAGAGTAGGTCATGGTAAACTTGTCATTTTTTTTAGGGAATCATCCATGTGCATCGTTTAATGAGTTCTTTGTGTAAATGATGTATGTTCATATACATATGTAGGATTTTGGTGAATAAGAGAAGGATATAAGGGATACAAGTTGATGTTTACTGAAGTGCAAAGGAAGTGAGTAACTTTATACTTTGAAATGAGAAATTTTATGAACTCTCTTTTCTATGAAGTGTGACTTGATTTTTTATGTTATGAAGTGATATGTCTAAGTGTTTTGAGTGTTATGTTATAATGAAAATGTTCCTTAATGTATTTCCTAAGATGTTCGAAGTATGTACGTTACAAGTTTTGTTTTACGAAGTATGTATGTCATGCCCCTTGCTTTACCGTATGTGCCCGCTGGTGGGTTCTATAATAGCCAGCATTATGTGCCCCTTTGGAGGGTTCTATAATATCCATTATGTGCCTTCCTGGAGGATTCTATAATATCCAGGTATGTGCCCTTGCCGATGGGTACCAATAATCGGCCGGGATCCCGATATGTGTCATGTATGTATATGTATGTGATAAGCTTGGCGATATTGGCTAAGTAAATGTGTTCGAGTACTTTATGCTGTCATGTAAAATATCTTTTGGATTTCTTTTTAATGTTCGTAACTAGTGAGCTATATGTGTGTTGAATATTCAAAACCCAAATTAGAGTATGAACTTTACTTACTGAGCTTTCAGCTGACAGTTTATTTACCATTTTCAGGCAATGAGGTGTGATAGCTTCGAATGTTTTAAAGTGCGATATTTTGTGCAAGTTTGGACTTCATGGAGTCGTTTTGCATATAGAATGGAAGTAGAAAGAACACTTATATTTTAGGCATGATTTGTACTTGTATCTTTTATGGACAAAGTTATGTCTATTTTTTTGCAAAGTGATGTATGTAATTAAGGTATACATGTTAGGAAAAAGGTTTTGGATGTTTATGTCATTGTATTTATGGTTTTATGTGGATTTTTTTGATGTATGGACACTCTACACCAAATGGGTTGTGCTTATTTTGCTTAAACTTGTTTATGGTTACTTTTACTAATAGACCCTATAAATTTAACGGAAGTTTTCTTAATCGCTTTCGCAAATGTTTGGTTAATTTTTATTTTATTTTATTTAGAGCACTTTTTCTTGAGCCTATTTGGTTATGTAAGAAAGCCTTGTTGGCCGGTCACTTGTCGCAATGTCCTAATAAAGGGTCTAGGGATAGCGGGACATGACACAATTAATGCCCCCACCCCAAATGCGACACCTTTTGACCACGCATCCCCGCCTCCTCTGCCGCAGGCACGGTGGGCCGGGTAGAAAATTTGGTGGCTCTTCCCAACCTCCACGTGAATCCTCTGGTGCCTAATTAGCCTCTCATCTTCTAATCGGTCGAGTTCTGTTACGGGTTTGGGGTTTTCTTTGAAATGGGTTTGTTTTTGTTGAGGTGGGTTTTCGATGTTGATATCATGGGAGGCGTTTGGGAAAGTGGTTTTGGGATGGTGAGTGGTGGCGATTTTTGATTTTGGAACCTAAAAAGTGGGGTTTGTATGTTGGGTATGTGTTGGCTGAATTGAGAGAGAGAGAGCGACACGGAGGATGGCAAGGGGTGAAATCCCGAAAAAGCCTCTTATTCTAGCGGCCTAAATGGATGGCGTCTAGATCGGGGACCAAATTGACACACATTTTAAACTTTGGGGTTGAAATTGGACAAATGTTTAGATTGTGGACAAAATTGGCCACTTGCTATTACTTTGGGGACCAAAAAGATAAATAAGCCCTAAAGTATCAGTAAGGCCCCGTTTTCTTGAACTTAACTTAAATCTGAAAATTTTGTCCTTATTTAAATTTTTTTTGCATTCATTAGTTTTGAGCCCAATTTTTGTTGGCTATTGATTCGTCTCAACGAGAGAAATCGGAAAAGTAATTTTTTTTACTTTTACCCAAATATTTTGAGAAATAACCACTTTTTATTTTTTTGATTTTTCAGCCGTTTGTGAGGACCAAATTGGCGGTTTCTCGGCGGCATTTCTTGTGGGAGCCGGTTACTCGGGGTGTAGCGTCAGCGGTCGTTGTATGGTTTGTTTTGGTTGTGGCTATGGCGGCGATTTTGTGCGGTGATGGCCCTGATGGGTGGTTGGATTGGTTAGGGTTAGTTTTGGTGTGAGCTGTATTTTCATATTTAGATAGTTAGGCCTTTTATTTGGTTTGTAATGTCTGATTTGGGGATATTAAGCCCATAGGCATTCGGGCGTGGCCCATTTTTTGGATTTTGCCCTACTGGTGTTCGGGCCTTGGCCATTTATCCAACATTTGGTTGGATTCCCTTTCCTCTCCCTCTATTTAATGTACCCCTATCAAGTTTTTTAATAAATTTTTGCCGTTTCAAAAAAAAAAAACCCAATTTCTCCCTTTGCGCATGGTCCCCAATAATTTTTTTTTCTATCACTCTCCATTCACTATTGAAATATCTCCCTCAAAACCCAAACCGAACAATCCCCGATGTTTGCGAATAAGTAGTGTGTAAGATTTTACTGGCTTAGAACTTGATCAGATTAGAGATTGGGTTCCAACTTGGGAAACACAAATTGGGTTAATTAGTAGATTAGTAACGCAGGAGAGGGGGAGGGAGAGAGAAACACAAATTGTGTCATGGTACGAACCACAACATGATTTTTATTTTTTATTTTTATCAGAACCACGACCTGATTGATAAGTGTTTTTTAGAAAATTTATGCTGTGGAAATATTTTCCAACTATTAACATAACGCCGGAATAAAAGGCAAAATGATAGTAAATTTTTTAACGAAAATTTTATATGAAATTATTCATTTTGGTGTAATCTCACGTTACCATAATTACAGTCTTAAGGTTTGTAGAAATTTTTTTTTTTCTCTTCTAAAAATAAAGATTTAACCTCAGTATTGTTGATACGACCTCATGGACAAAAATTCAACTTGATGTAGACAAATTTATAAATTCTAGACAATTTCAAAATGGATGTATACACCTTGTACACATCTAAATAGGGGTGTATATTGTTAGACGGAGTTCACACTACATTTTTTGGTGTTCGATAGACATCAAAATATCACTTGTTTTCACTAAAATACCAAAATTAGTGGGTATTTTTTTGAATGAGTTTTCTTGAATATTAGTGGGTATTTTTTTTGTGTCTAAAATACCAAAAATACCGTTTAGACATTAACGTGCACGTACGTGAACTCATCCTTACACTTTTTCATAAAAGTAATTAAAGTAATCATTGTTTTATCAATCCATACGGCCCATTATTTGGGTGTTGGGTTGGGCTCTAATGTTCTATTTTGTGATCTCTTGTAGACCCTGAGGTGATTGGGCTTTTGCTCGAAATGTCCTTGGCAGATATTAATTATCAAACATGTTATTGGCCGTCATTTTCCGTTCAGGTTTATTTATGATTGTTCCAACTCTTTGTTGGATCCCCTTTCCCCTTCCCCTTTTTATAATAAAATTCCATCTTTACCGATATAAAAAAAAAAAATTCACACAAAAACATTAATTTGCCTCGAGAATTTCGCCTAGCAAACTGAGCGAAGGGTAGAACATGTGACTCCGTAGCTCTCTGTTTGGTCCAAGACTCTAATGTGCGAGTGGGTGTAAGAGTGCGAATGTGCAAACATTTTTTAAAAACTTCTCAAACAATTAAAATTTGTGAGTACGATAATCGAAAGCGCAAGAATTGAATGCCGTTTTGAAGAACTTATACGTGACTGAGGTCCAAGTGGATTCATTTTTTAATGTGTTATTTCTTCTCAAGCGAGATGGCCCAGGTCTGCTACTAGATCCTCAACTACAACGTGCCCAGGTCCAATTTCCCCTGCCCAATGAATGAAAACGCTCAGTGCAAACATATTATGGGGTTTTTATAGGCCGACCCCGTAAATTAGGCTTGGGCCCGCCCAAATTAGTGTCCGAGCAAATTATTGCTACCCGATATATTCATGGCCCATTATCTCGGACAAAAAAATACCCCTCGAGTCATATATACAGTTCACATAATTCGCATATACAGTTTACATAGTTCACAGGGACAAAAAGGTCATCATGCAACATAACAAAACCTAATTAGGTTCGGCAACAATATTTAAAATTGAGAAATCGAAGCTAAAAAGTAGGACCGACCTCTAATTTTCTAACCATGCTTTCTCCATTTACAAAGGGTAAAGAAAAATCTTCTTATTAGCATTACAAAATTACATTAACTACGTAAGCCATTTTTTTTTTATTAAAACGATAATTTGGGGTATATTGCCAATTCAGTAATTGCTTTATGATTTTTTTTTTTGGACTAAAATCTCCCCCTACTTTTGTGATCAACAAAACTCTCTCCTTACCATTACACAATTTTACGAACTAAGTGTACCCTTTGATAAATAATAACGTGGGTATACGTTAACATATGGGCCGAACCCATTGCCTGGCATGGGCCATGCCTTCTCTTTCTAGTTAAGCCCAACTCTAGCAGTTGGGTCGATCGCTTAGCCCAAACCATAATCCCCTCGCCTCCTTCCAGCGTTTGTACACAATCAAAATGAAACATGCCCCCTTGGGTTTTTGTCGTCATCTTATATGATTTTTTCACAATATTCATCTATACTTCTATGTTTTGCCAATTCTTCTCATCAAGACGAACGATGGACTGTAAAAAAATTTGATCCAAATCTAAGTAAGAATTTAAAGAAAACAACCAAAATGACGGCGCTAAGAATTCCTCGAAAAGTTAGCCATATGGGGCCTCAAATTTCATCCTTCTACTAGTAATAAATTTCAAATTCATTCAAGCCAACAAATTTTAATTCATATTAATGAGCACCACTGAATTAATACATCTTTTCATCGGAAAGTATTCAACAGTACATTTGCAGCAGTACAACTTATACTGCCTATTACAACAAATCAAAATTATTTCAAAGCTAAGAAACACACTTGTTTGACATGTAATTAAGGACAAATTATCCCAAAGCTCAACAACACGTGCGTACGTTGTTCTTCCGGCGGTGATCATCGCATTCACCTGAATACGTACTTTACGACACCGGGAATGTGAGTGTTCATGAAGTAGTCTTCCCAGTTTATGGTCCTGGGATCAAAGTAGAACACATCTGTCTCGACGTTGCCTTCTTTTGCTGCCATTCGCAACTTTTCCGTGTTTATGTCATCGTAGCTGAATGCGTACAGAGACCAACTATTAGTATTATGATGGGCCTCGTTCGAATCAAACTTGTTTTATTTTGAAGTGCTTTAGTGGAAGTTTACTTCAATATTCATTGATTTAGCAAAAAAACATCCAAGGACAACAATTCAAATTAGAAAGTAGACTAAAGGCCCAAAAAAACTGATTTTAATTGAAATATATATATCAAAAGCTAGAAAAAAAAAAAATTTTAAGTAGTAAGTGAACTTGTTCAAACTTCGTTCAAATTGAACGTGGATTGAAAACGTTCAATTATGACATAAGACGAACGGCGAGAGAGTAATATGTCAATTGGATTCAAATTCTACGTTCAAAACGCTACGACGATTGATGACCAAGATTGTAAATTTGCAAATGAGTAAATTACTTACAGGCCCTTGAAGAACAAATAAGGCTGGTAAAGTTCCACCAACCGGAACACGAAGTTGATTTTTCTACGGAATTCGGAATATGTGCCTTCGAAAAACTGGCAAAATGCTGTATTTGCTACTTGTAATCCCTACAAAAAAAAAAAAAAAAAAAGCACAGATAAACCACGCACGGTTAATTTCACAACCCCCTAATTCCTTTCTTCTTTTCTCTTATTTTTCCACCACAAAATCCGCATGTAAATCCATTCTCCAAGGCAGAATCCAAACAAGCCTTAAAAAGCATATATCCTTCCAGGTATAATACTGTTGGCCAGAAAAAGACACAAATTACCTTGAGTGGAAGCAGGTAGCGAATGGCCATGTATCTGCGGAAGCTAGCCATGGAGCTCAACACAGTGACCTTGCCAACAATGACAGCCTTTCCGTCTTTACCAACCCAAGGATGTTTCGTGAAATAGCGATGCCCGTAATCTTGAATCCAACTGTACCTCAATGGATTTGCAAGTGAGGAACCCACCTGGTAAATCACCACATCGTCTGATGCTTGATTTGCATTTGCTTCCATGGCCACCAGCATTGAGTTAACCACCATGTCTGCTGGTATCTGCACTTTTTTTTTGGGGGGTCAAAGGTTCTTCCTACTCTAGGGAAATTAGAAAAGGGGACGTGGGGAATAACACACTACCGCAACACTAGCTCGATTATAGCGAATTTGAAGCCAAGATCACCCAATTAGGAGGGTCAAGGAAGTGTCATCTGGGCTAGCTAGAGCCCATTGGGCATATCTTCAAGTTTATTCCTCTTAAAATGTTTCAATTTTGATTGTTTTTTAAGGTAGAAGATTACATTCAAGAAATAAGTAGACATGAGCATCTTAATTAGTACTCTTATTAATTAAGCTTTGGGTGTCGAGTTTTCCTTCAACCAAATTTTGAGGTAATAATATGACTAGCCCACTTAATCTTTCTCGTGACAAGTTGATCTTTGGCAATATTGGATCGACTTCTAAATCTTTTACGGTTCTTCTAACCACTGCCCAATAAGCGTGGATAATGAACATGAAAAAACCAAACAATTGAAAACCTCGATGAACATTAGGCACATAATTATATATATAGTTGTACATATATATTTACGAATTGGATGTGCTCAAGAGAACTTAAATTTTGAATTATTTATCAAACTGAACACTGTCTACAATGACTACTGTGTTAGAAATTTGAGTTTCCAATATGCTCACCACATCAATTACGGACTCTGGATCACCAAGGAAGCACGTCAATCTTCCTTTACCATATCCGACAGCCAAGCTATCAATAGTTCTGCAATCATCAAAACAACTGCTAAATATTCCACAGAAAGGGCAAAATACACCTAATGAATCCTACAACACTTGGTTTTCTTCTTTCGTCTTTAGCGTCCAAATACAAGAAAACATTTACGGGATGCCAACATAGTTCGGATACTGTCCTTTCAGAAATGATATCGTTCTGTCCATCCTTCTTTTAATCTCTTTGTAATTCGTTAATGAAATTACTCATTTCTGCTGTTGCAAAAACGAGTAGTTCCGTTGTAAATGTGATAAAGAGAATGTTTTGGAGAATTCTACCTGAGGCCTTCAACCCAACCAGGGAAGGGTTCCTTGTAAGTACTGGTAACGATGGTGGGACGGAGCATGACTAGAGGAATATTTCCCTTGATTTGCCCCAAAAGCATTTCTCCCATTGCCTTTGTGAACACATAGGTGTTTGGCCACCCATATTTCCTTGCTCTGTTTTATCAGAGGGAAAATAAAATTGGTTAATCATCTATGCTTCGGTACATTAAGATCGAGTCTAGCTATGATCGAGTTGGTCAATGTCGACTAGCCATTTTTCATCATCGAATGTTCTAGACCCGACCCAATCCCACAATACACAATCACACGAAGAATAAATCAAGCAAAGAACGCAAATAGTAAAAATTGCCCGACACAGAATTTTCTTTGAAAAATGGTTCCCCAAGCGAGTAATTGGTTATATCTAGGGCTCACGTCAATTTTCACTAGCTAGATCGACTGCATGTAGCACATTATGTATTCTAGCGTCTTACGTCATCATTTATCATAGTACTCTTCTTTAGATCGAACCCCCGGATAATTAGCAAAGTTGCAAACTTAAGTCCGACTCAAACTTCACAAGCCCAACATCAATAACTGACATGATTCATTTAATTATTTAGACCATAAAAAGAGGTATACATACAGGGACATTATCGCGCAAAATCGAGTGAAAAGAGCCAAAATATCAGTGACCAAACAAGGCCTAATTGTTCATGCATGTGTTTCGTGATCAGCATTCATGAGGCAGAGGTCATTAAATGTTTCAACAAACTTTATGCAACAAAAGTCCTAAAATGAAATGTTGGTATTTTGGTCTAATAATTAGGTGTGGCCGGTGACTCTTAGTGGGAGTATTTATGGCAATTTCTTTACCCCATTAAAATCTTCACAGCTGCAAATATAAAGATGCAAGCCTCTCCTACGCCCTAAGTTTTGGGAAACGGGATCATCTAGTGCACCCTTGCCCTGCAGAGATCTAGTGCACCCTTGCCCTATAGAGATATAACAGTACACACACTTTTTAACGTCTCGGATCACGCATTA
This sequence comes from Rhododendron vialii, assembly GCF_030253575.1. Classification (NCBI taxonomy): domain Eukaryota; kingdom Viridiplantae; phylum Streptophyta; class Magnoliopsida; order Ericales; family Ericaceae; genus Rhododendron; species Rhododendron vialii. The sequence continues at coordinate 39,296,247 of NC_080557.1, read as the reverse complement.
TACAACTGTAGTGTGGTCGGTTAGAATTATACTATAGTATCGATTCCACGTATACATATTTTTGCTAGGAATTACACATTCAATTAGCATCTAAAATTTATGATGTTATTCTCCTATCCAAAATCTTTCTTATGTTTAGGGTTTTTGTTTGCTACATATTAATAAACTAAAATTTGCAAGAATTCTACCCGAACAAAAGTCAAAGTAAAGTACATACGAGAATAAATTATATCTATCGGCGGTATAAACATTTGTTTCCTTCAAATGAATTATATTGCGCCACATCATCAAAACAATGGTTCCAACTAATAGAACGTGGCAAAGTGACACAATATAATTGATTTGAAGGAAACAAATGTTTATACCTTCGGTGTAAATAATTTAATCTCAATACAGAAACACAAATAGATATGTCAGAAGGTGGATGATAAAATATAATAAATTAATATTACAAATTATTAGTATTTCAGAATTAGGAAGTACGATTTATTTGTCAAAGCCTCATCCAACGCAAAAGCCAACGACAAATATATATTAAGATAAAAATATGGTCCCCTATTAGTGTCTTTTTTTTGCTAAAGTTATTCGATCCATCCTACAAAAAAACATGAACATTATTAGACCTTGTATTAAAATTTGGTCCCAAACAACATTGTAGAATTAATGTACCCTATCTATTGGGTTTATTAGCACATCTTATTTAAATCAGCAAAAAAACTAACAATAATCATGAATAGACATTTAAAAGAAATACATTCTCGGTAAATTTTTAATCTGGTATTTTTCTTTAGAAGTAAATTTAGCTTTTCATCATAATTTTTGAGATTATACATTCATCAAGGTGAGAGAGATCAAAAAAGTATAAAGATGTGGACCGAATTTGAAAAAAGTTTATCTAAACGACCTCTAAAGACAAAATACTAGTTATTAGGTATTTTTTCGTCTTTAGTGAATTTTTTTCTTTTGATCAAGTTTTTTTTTTTTTTTAATTAGACTTCTCTTGTTGAGGCGAATGATCAATCCAAAATATATAACTTGAATCTAACAAAAAAAAATAAGAAAAAATTAACAAGACTATGAAAACAAAAATTTAAAAAGAATACCCAATTGAAACCTCAACCTGTGTTCATTTCACGTGTGTCCCTCGAGCATAATTAGTTCTTTTGTCGCTAAAAATACAAGAGGAGTTGATCCTTAAGTTACCATTTACAATTTCTGTAATGACACATATAGAGTTATAGAATTTTTATCTTGTTGAATAATGGAGAAATAATTTTTCTCTTTTGAAATTGTTTATCATCATCATTTTTGTCATGAACTACATAAAAGGCCGTATTTTCTTATTTATTTATTTATTTTTCCTTGAACCTCCAAAATGTCAGGGCCGACTTGCCCTCATGAGACCCTATTTTCTTCGCTCTCCTCTCTCACCCTGTCACCCATACCCCTTTTTTGCCTTTCTTTGGCGGAATCCTAATGGAGAAAAAACTATCATCAATATTTTCTCCAGTTTGGTATACAATTAATTGTGATGTAGCAATTGAACTACTACGTACCTAGACTGCATCACCAACAAGCCTTTTTTTCAATATGCCAACTAATCAGGCCCCGTTTTGGATTCTCAAAATAAGTACTTATTATTTCGGAATAAGTATTGTTTGAATTAAATGTGGTGTATTGTGAAAGAATGACATGTCTCGTAAAGCGAGAATAAGTACACATTTTTTAAGAAGATAATTTGGAATGGGGTCCAACCCATTCCTCAAACAAGGAGCATGTGAGTACTGTATATGTGAGACGTGCATTGACTCTATCCCTAGCTCCCTGTGGACCACGTCAACCTATTTTGTCTTTTTGGTTGCTTTCTATTAATTTCTAAAAAACATAGATCAAAGTTGAACAAAAATTCATAAAGGATGACGAAAAAGACCAAAAAATATGAGTTTTTTCTTGATTTATCAGGCTGACGCCGGTAGTTGTGATGGATGTGATTGCAATTTTTGTGATCCAAGTGTAAATAAAATCTCCGTGATGCTTATATCGAGATTTCATCGATCAAACCTTTGAATTCCCAAATCCTTCATAGCCAATGTAATTTCTTTGTCCGTAGCCTCCTCAGCTCGGAGCTCGCTCAATCTCTCCTCCATAATTTTCTTCTCAGTGTCAAGATTTAACCCAGAAACCCCATTGAGTGTCTCGCCCATGTAATAGGGTTTTTCAAGTATAAGTCCCGCCTTCTCGCCAGATACATAAGCTGCAATAAAAAAAGATCATCTCTATCAACATTCGAAGTGCAGCCGCTTTAGGTTTCCGAAAATTTGCTAATTTTAGGGCCCTTCTTATTTCGATACCCTTAGAATAGTCCCAATATGCAAAAAGGAGCTCATCTTTAATATCCGCTTCAAGCCCCAAAAATCTAGAAAACTAGGGCCGGCCCTCTGTCTGGGCCCACCTTTCCTCCATGTTGTTCGGCTCATTTCTATGCAATTATAGTTCTATCAAATCCAAGGCAGAGTTAGAATTTTCAATATGCGGAGTCAAAATTAGAGCAATAGCTATTTATATTATTAAAAATATGAGTTATGTCTGTGGAGCTAGAAATTAAGCGTAAAGGGAGCACTTCTTAATTATAATCTTCAAAATATCTACCAAAACTTAAGCACAAGGTTAGTTTCTTAAATTATAGAGATGTGTTTAATTCCTACTTTTAACATACAATCACCATTAATTGAAGAAATCAAAAGCATAACGAAAATTCCTAACAATTAGTAAATTTTAAATCAAAGTCCCAAACATTTAAGAACGCAACTTAATTAGTAGAGATCAGATAAAAAATTAAATAATCAAAAGCATAATCTTAAATTAATCGTGTAACAAAAAACTATAATTAAAAGAGAGTGGGTTGTAAAAAATATTAAGTAACGGGTTGCTTTCATTATTTTTAAACATACAAGTGGTTTGTTTGATAATTGTTAAACATAAAGAGGAACTATTATAATTCTTTATACAAAAGATAGGGGTAAAATGAAAGATAAATTAATATCATCTGAAGGGGTAGTGAAAGGATCCAAAAATCCAGGGCCTATGCTCCCTCGGCTCCTGAGTTCTACTGTAGAGTTAAAATAGGAAAGAAAGTCGGCCATGTGACTCCACTTGTCTCTCAGTGGCTTCGCCCTTGGTCAAATCCGTCTCAGCCCTCTACTTGAAAACTATTTACATGGGGTAAAATTTCGAATAACATCATCAATTTATACGAAGCAGTTCAATGGGCAAAGCTAATATATTAAATAATAGATTTTTGTTGGCTAGGATTTTTGTCATCTCATAAGGAGGTCAGGAGTTCGAATCTCTCCACCTGCATATGAGTGTTCCTCCTTTTGAAGGCTTTTCCATTATTTCTTTATTTTTAGTCTATAATGGACTTATTTCTTGCATTAGTTGAGTTATTGGGCTTGGTTATCTCTTGAACTCTTACCATTTATGTAGTGTCCTGAGTTTGTCTTTTGTACTTCATAAATGATATAAAATAGTAAATGATCTCTTCTATCGGTGGGGGAAATAAAAAAAACAAAGATTGTTAATGGCAATTTGGTAAACTTAAAAAGCACAAAGAAGCTTGGAAAAACTTGAGGAAAAAAAAGTCTGTACTCACCGGTAGATACGTGGAGAAGCAACTTTATATTAGCACATTTCTTGGAAAAGTTCAAAACATTCTTGGCCCCCATTGTATTGAGTTGGAATGAAACATCATATCTAGATAAAGTCCCCAAGAAATTAAGACAAACACAAATACACATGCACATTAATTAATTAATTTATTAGGATGGAAATTAGTAAATGTGTTGATAAAATAAGTGTACAATTAGTATGGTGGATTACCAAGTGGTGGGCCATACCTTTCATCAAAATTGGTGGTTGCAGCTAAATTAACCACAATATCAACTTCCCTCCACATTTCTTCCTCCAAATTGGGGTCTTTCACGCCCAGGTTCTCACATGTTATGTCGCCAGGGACCAAAGTGACTTTTTCCGAAATAAGGGAATTCAAGTTTCCTCCCAATTTCTCTCTCAGTACCCTGAACAAGTCCTTTGCTATGGCCTACGATACCCACAGTAATGAAAGTAGTTTGTAAGAACTGTCAAAATCCATCACAAAATATATCCACGTGACCCGTGTTCACCCGGCACTGAAAAACTTCTCCATTCATAGCGCATAGAAACATAATGCGAAATTTAGGCAAAAAAAAAAAATTCGAGTGTGTCATGAATCATGATGCAAGTCAACTTTAGTATGCCGTGAGAAAAACTGAGAATGAATTTACGTGTAAGGTGGTCCAGGTGCCTTGAGATTAAAAAAAAAAACTCGAAATAAATCTGGTCCACACACTTTGTAGGTAAATTTCTGGATAAATTTTCTGGGTCTCTTTAGCATTTCCGAAAATGAAATTATAGAAATGTACCTTGAATTTCATTTGGACACTTCCATCGTAAACTGTCTCACTTAGCCAATGAGCTCTCTTAGCTCAGTTGGCATTATCCAACCCAACGCCTTCCTTAGTGGAGGCTTGGGTTCGAGTCCCATGAGGAACGGTCGGTTGGGGTTCAGGGCAATGGACAGCCTCACTTTACGTTAGGGGTAACGGGGTCCTTATCAAAGTGAATAAAAATGAGGTGTGTGAGTGTTGAACAATTTTGTTTGATTTTGCTACCATGCAAAAGTGGAAGGAAAATGAATGTGGTATGGGTTTGAGATCTCTAGATGGCCTGGGCTGCAATGGGTAAAGGAATGAAATTATTATGCTGGTTCTTTTTTCTTTTCTTTTCTTTTTGTTTTCAAAGTGTTATTTATGATTTACCTCATTATGGAACCTTTGTAAGGCTGACTTCTCATCTGCTGCTCTTAGAAGTAGATACAGCTTCTTCACATTTGGTTGAACTCTTAGTATCTTCTCCACAAATACTACATCAGATTATATATCCATCGAAACAAAAAATTAAAACCCTCACCATAAAATGTGTGTGTGTGTGTGTATGAGAGAGAGAGAGAGAGAGAGAGTACTCTTTGCTAGGAAGCCAGTGGCACCAGTGACTAAAATGTTTCTGTTCTCGAGAAACTGGACGACACTACCCAGCTCCATCGGAGAAGAAAAATGGTCAGGTAGAGAGAGAGAGAGAGAGAGAGAGAGAGAGAGAGGGGGAGGGAGGGAGGGAGAGAGACCTATGGAAAAATGTTTGAGGGGTGTGCTCCATTTCATATAGGGTGGTGTTTAAGTGATGGAGTGCACGCAAGTGCTGATTGGTGATTTCCTTGATACTCTCTTTGGTTTATTAATTAATTTTCTTTATTTCCATAAAAGTATGTATACTTTAAAGATGTTTGTTCCAGTTTTAGATTCTCATAGAAGCTTATTTGGCTTTTAAAAATCATCCGGAAATACTCCTATACTAGTACTCAACCTTTTTTGGGTCGGTAAGCAAAAACAAAAGTAGAGAGCCACACAAATTGGAACATGTTCTAAATAAATTCAGGTATTTGATTATCACACTTTTTTTTTATTTATAATCACACCCTCTTTTTTGTCTTCTTATAATGTGAATTTACAATGTTGTTCTTTTAAGTATGAGAGAAAGAGTTGTAAATTCACATTACGAGAAGACAAAATAGTATGTGAAAATCATTACTCATAACGTAATGGCCTTATTGGTTAGGAAAATGATTTCCACACTTTCTTTTTTTATTTGCACTCCACTTCTTTTTTTTAGTGAAAAAATTACATATAAAAGTTTCACTAAAGGACAAAAAAATGGAATGCATTTGTGAATAAAAGAAGTGTCAAAATCACTATCCTATTGGTTATCCTATCTTATTGTCTTATTTGGTTTGAATCAACACACAATTGTGTCTAAATTGAAACTCAAAATAAACAAATAAACCAAACGAGTGCTAAGCAAATTCACTTATATCCTATCTATTTTGCAACACTTACATTCACTTATGAGAGATACTTTTAAAAAATTATCAAATTTCTGCTCCCACGTTTAAAAAATGAAACATTTTTGAAAATCTCAAAATAAAATAACAGACTAAGAATTCGGAAGGGAGCAGTATTAACTGTGTTCCAAACTAAAATAATTAAGTATTTATTTTTTGAATTAAAGATGATGTGTTATGAGAGAATGATCTGTCTCATAAAACGAAAAATAAATACTTAAAAAATTAAAACATTAACGGAACGGGATATAAAGCTTTATGGAAATCATTGGTTCGAATCTCTCAAAAACAGTAATTAGTGGAATGGAAAACTAAATTAACATTAAACAAATTAACAAAACCCAGTTTCACTTTTGCTTTCCAGAACTTTTGGGTTTGGTGGTCCCCACCAATCTTGCAGCTAGCCACATTAGACAGTAGACAAATACTGTACAAACAAAAGGCCTAGCCTGGTCGTTCAAAGGATGGTTTGGTTTAAAGGGTCCAACCTACCTCGCTGCACATGTATTACTCCAGCGTTTGGCTGTATTTACTCCAGCGTTTGGCTGTCCTGGAGCTGGTAAATTATCTTGGCAAATGCTAACTACCGCAATATAGCGCCCCTTTGTGAACCTCACGCGCCTATCTTTGCAGCCTTTTAGCCGTGCAGTCAACTCAAATGTCAGTGTGTGCAGCTATACTTCTATCAAGTGCCTGAAATGACATTTCTACCCTTTATGTTGTTCCCAATCTTTCCTGACAATCTCTCTCTACCCACACACTAATAAATGCACCAAAATCAGCCTCTCCATTTTCCATCAATAATGGTAATTTCTCTTTAAAAAAAACTGACTATTTTTTTCATTTTTTTTTTATAATGAAAAGGGTAGGAGGGGCCCACCGGCGTAGCAACCCCCTTTGGGCGTGACCATAAGGGCTCCCGACCCACTTTGGAATGTCTGGTTCGACCCATAGCTACTATTATTTTCAGTTTGATTTACTTGTTTTCTTTCCTTTTAAAGTTGAAGACGAGACGATTTTGTATATTTAACTCTTTTAAGCCCCGTTTCACTAAGCTTCTTACTCCATCTGTCCCACTCTAAATGTTCCTTACATAACTTCGTGCATTTTCAAACAATATATATATATATATATATATATATATATATATATATATATATATATGGATTATTTAAGAAAAAGCCCCAAAACTTGACTTTTGGACTTGTTCTTGAATATTTTCTTTTAAAAGTCATAAATTTTACTTTACTAATTCCTCTCGTCGAGATGAGCTAATTATACATAAAAGTTTGTGCAAAATTAACAAACACAAAAAAATAATTCAATAAGAATTAAAAATAATAATTCAAACAACAATTTATTTTTAAAATATTTTTTCATGTGTTCTTATAAAAAAATTATCTCAATTTGATTTACGTAAAGGCTTTTTTAGAATTTGTAGCTTACATGTGAGCCTATATGTATGAGATTGCTGCACAGCGTGCTATGTACTACAAATCGCTGTCGCTCCGTTCTCGTTTGGATGATTGAAAAAATCGTTTACTTCACAGAGCTCTTCGAGTAGAATAAGTGTACCAAAAATCAACTCAATCGGATATCATTATGTAGCTCATCCAGACATTATTCCCGAAAAAGAAAAAAACTCAAAGCAATCCAAAGAAGTTGTGAGAAAGGGTAAAAATGTCAAATAAACAACTACAGTTGGCTCCCAAAATAAAGTAGTAGTCGTACACGGGGAAATAATGTTCTGACAGGGAAAAACGCTTTTAAATACCTTATGCAGAGCTTGAATGGACATAAAATGATATAATACTACTCCATTTACGAGGTTATGGGGTGCATTATAGCGGTCATTAGCGGGACCGAATTATCTTAAGTAACGTGTGTGTACGGACACCTGCATTAGTATTACTCCTACCTAAATAAGTGTCCTCTCAATCAATTGGGACTCAGTTGGCCAGGGCTCTTGCTCTTTTCATTAGAAGGTCAGGAGATCAAGTCTCCCCACCTACGTGTGAATGTTTTTCGATCCCTTTGATAGTGTTTGAAAGGCAAGGTCTTGCTGTGCTATTTGTTTTTTGCCACGTTTCTTTTTGTTATTGCAATGTTGTCGCTGTGCTTTAGGCCTTCGATCTCTTTTCTTGTTGTAATAGCTGCGCACAGTGATCAATTGTAACTTTATTGTTACTTATGAATTTCTTACTCTTCTACAAAAAAAAAAAAAGAGGAAAGAAACTATAAGTAGAGTTTAAGCTTTTAGAGTAAGGAAATTGATTCAAGAAAAAAAATGGTTTGAAATAATTTACAATTTCTCATCACACGTAATTGATAGATCTTGAATCTACTAATATATATGACTCATGCGATAGGTTTTTTTTTTAACAAAAAAAAAAAAAATCATTGATCTTTAAAATGGTTACAGAGACTCCTGCGATATGTACAATGCATGATCCCAAAAGAATGCCCCTTTTTTTTTCTCAACAAGGAAACGATTTTATTAAACTTTGAGAGAAGGTACAAAGCTTAGTTAAGAGGATAGTGAGCATGATAACGTCGCAACCGAGACTAATTCCCAACTATGTTTTAGCCCAAACAATCATATGCCACCCGCTACCCTCAAAGGAGAATATGTCCAAGTAGGCAAAGGAGCCAACCCAAGCAAAAATTATGTAAGGAGTGCTAAAGTTTACACCAATGATAAAACAACAAAGCCTAAACAGTTTCCTCTAAACCACCTCCCCGGCCAATCATCAGTACTAGTCGCACCACAACCAGAAACTCAGAAACCAGGGCTCAGCCATTATATATCTTCAAAACCTGATCAAAACACTAAAACCAACATCAGAAGAAAACCAGCATACGCAACAGCATCAAACTATATCAGTTTTTCCAAACATCCGATCGAGCTCAGTCTTTAAGGCCGTACGTATCAGTTGCATATATAACCAATGTTACAATGCGCGTTCGATATTTAGGTGTGTACGTTGTAGGCATCTCTTAAACTGTATAGAACTTTATAACAAGTGAACGTAAATTCATGACGTCAATCTTGATTTCAATATAACTTATACATATGAAGCCCCGTACCAAAATTTAAAAAAAAAAACTCGTATTTTTTAAGAAGACAATTTCAAGCTAAAAAATTATGAATTTATTAAAATCTAAAAATATACAATATGGATCTTGTTCGAGATCTTTTTATACGATGCAAAAAAAATTTAAATATTATTTTTCATTTACATTATTTTTTACTTTGAAAATGTGAAAAAAACTGCTTATTTTTTAAGAAGATTTCTGGAACGGAGCCTGAGTTCGTGTATCCAAATTAATGCTTCCTCTTCCTTTGACTCATTGGGGTCAATGGGGGTAAAGTAGGCAATATTGTTTAATGATGAAAGTGATGTTGATACAACTTGTAACTTTATTGCTTTTTCTTTTTTCTTTAACCGAGGAACAACCCTGCAGCTGAGCCACTATTGAACCCGACTGCGCAATTCAAACCTCGGGAGAGACTAGCACAGCAAAACACCGCCATGGTCCCCCCACTTAAATCATGGTTTGTCTCCAAATGGAATCGAACCCTGCTATGTTGCAAGCGCAAATTCGCCCTTACCATGTTGACAACCCATTGGTGGTTTGCTGTTATTTTTGTTTGTTTATCTTTTGCTAAATGCTAACAATGGAGTACTACAAAATGCAAATTAATTGAGCGTTAGCTAGCCATTAGAGTACGCAATTCAACCATTAATTATTGTTGGCTTTTTCTTTCCAATGGGATAGCTAGCTGCATGTGTTTCCATGTGCTATATAGTTTCGTCTCTTTTGGGATAGCTACTATAGGCCAGGCAGGTACGTAGTTCAACCATTAAAATTTTTGTCCTAGATTTTTTGTGTTCATTTTTATCTATTTTAACTTAAAGTACACGTTATAAACTTTTGTAGTTAGTAATGCATGCCTTAATTGTGTACGATCTTACTGTGGTTGAATAAAAAAATAAATTTTCGCTATTATAATTAACAGGTGCCCCCACTAAGCTATATTCTTGAATCCGTCCCTGAGGCCAGGGATGCTATAAATATGCAAGGGCTTTTAAGATCAGGGGCGGAGCTATTGTTGGAAGATCAGGGGCAGAGCTATGTTGGAACCTCCGACTCTGGCCCCCCAAGCTATCGATCGAGTTATTTTTATTTTATATATACCTGATTTTGAATATTATTGATAATTATTCATGTATACTACTTATAATAATCTTAATAATTTTGATTTGATTTGATAAAAATCCAGTTATTTTACATTCTCGTTTATCAAATTCTTTCATAAATAAAAAAATAAGCACGTGACAGTTGAAGTCGCCTAAATTTTATTTTTTTTTCATCGGCAATTTTTTTTATTAATCATTGAAACAAGTTACAACGATTAATTGGATCCAAAGAAATGGATTCACAACGAGGAAAAATTGGCAATCAAGCAAAGTCAGATTCCCAACCCATGACATTCATAAGTCTTTAAGGACCCGGGAAAAGCGGAAGGGGAACAACCAAAAGTTGGAGAATACTTTAACTGCATTAGGTTATAATTATTTCAATGTACAAATGTAATGTATTGAAAAGTAAACATTTTATGACAAGTATACGTTCCAATAAAAAATATGTGTCTACTAAGCTGGCCTCCCCGGGTTTAAAATTCTGGCTCCGCCAGTGTGTAAGATACTAAGATGTCTCGTAAAATAGTGAGAAATTATTTCGGGGCTCGTTTGATAACCTTTGCTTGTTAACTTTTACTTATTTATTTTCTTTGGATTGTTTCTTATTTTATGTCTGATTCAAACGCAAAATAAGTAAATAAGCAATTACTGTATTACCAAACAGGCCTTGAAAAAAAACCCAACTCCTCAAGCAGTTATAAAACATTTGATTATATATAAAAACACATGGATATTCAAAGAGTAACAAATTAAATGAAAACATTATCTTGTTATAGAACCAATAATAATGGATCGTACCGAGTGGTATCTATCTCGTACGAAGACACCCGGCATTCCTTGATCATATGATTGAGGACCTTTAATTTATGGAAATTAATTTTCGCGTTCTACTTTTGTACAGAAGCGCTCCACTTTGTACATGAAGTTAAAAGTGAAGCACTTGCGTACAAAAGTGGAGCGCCAAAATCAACATCCTTAATTTCTATATGAATTGTTCTAATGGAACACTTGCATATTTCGTTATTCCTAATAAATTGAATTTAAAAAAAAAAATAAGAAGAAGCAAAAGCATGTAAGAAGCAAGCTTAATTACTAATTTAGGGAACATAAGACATGGCTTTCAAGAACGCAATATAAGCAAGATTCAATTTGAAAATTGAGCAAACGAAAGCTTAATTATAAAATATGCATGAGTAATCAAAAATTTGTCTAATGAAATCGCAAAAAATCGAGTAGAGGTGATGTTTGAGAGAAAAATGGTAAAGAAATAAGGTCTATTTTTTCTTTCTTTTCTGACTTATGAGAGTCGATGGGTTAATAAGATCTATCTGCGAGGAGCGCTAGTGTAATTATATGTGGAGGTAAATAAAAAATCATACAAATGCTATGGGGCTTAAATGCAAATAGATAAAACTCAAGGTGGCATGTGACACCCTGTTAATTTCCTCTTTAAATCCGCCAAGGTTAATACATACTATCTCCATCCCAATTTAATTGTCACTTTTGAGAGTTCGTGTCATTTTTCAATTGATTATATCTTGTAATTTATAATGTAAGATCTATATTGGATATAAAATTTATTGTCAATTTAAAGATGTAACTAATTTTTTTATTCAGTTAGAATAGAATTGAAACAAATAAATTGGGACAGAGGGAATAACAGATACTGTATGTTTGATTGTAGGATGAGAGAGGCGAGTGAGACAAAGGGCCAAGGGGAGGTGAGATTAAAGGGTGGGGCCCACATGTGTCCCTTTCTCATAGTAAATCAGTGTTTGGCCGCCCACGCCAAACAGGACTAAGGGCCTAATTGGACAAGGATAGACTATTTGTCCATTTAGTACCCCGCGTAGGGTATTAACTATCCCTCGTACTGTCGGATGAAGAGGTGGCACTAAACTAGCCCCATTTCTCGAATTATATTTCTCTCCATATGCAACGATCAAAAATAATTCTTATCATTTATATCTTGTGGGCCCCTCTCTCTCTCCCCCTTATAATCTCATCTTATCCCCCAATACTTCCCACAAATAATCCAACAATCGAAGTACCCAACATTTTGGGCCACATCACATTTGGCGGATGGGGGTTATCTAGTAGTAATATTATCAATGAGCATGCATTGATTCAAGTCTTCGAGGCGAAACATAAAAGGAAAACAACAAATTAATTACGCTTGTCATTTTTCTTATGGACCAGCACCAGCATCAGCATGTGGGGTGGGGATTTTTCACATCTTAACACGGCAACTCGATTTATTTCTATAATTCATGATATGGCCGGAGAGGTGAGAACACAAGTTTTTGTTACGTTTAGTGATCACACTGCCCTTTTTCTTTTCTTTTTTATCGTTTTCGCTTTTAGAAATTTTAAAATTTGAGATCTAGGCGTTGTCGTTGTTAATTGTTTTCTATTCTAAGAAAATTAATATAACGTTGTGGAATTTGGGAAAAATGGCCGGAGAAGAGAGAACACAAGTTCATGTTTCGTTTCGTAACATCAGCGCCCAAGGGGCGGCTGTAGTAGTAATTCATGAGGTTCAAGTGTACCCTTGGGTTCAAAAAAAAAGTACTTTAAGTTTATGTTTTTTTGCTTTTACATTAATTAATTTGATTTCTATTTTATACTGTTTGCCGTGGATCATTCACACAAAGCCGGAGTAAATAAAAATTCACTTAAATTTATGAGCAAACAGATCGTATATAGCTCAACAAAGCAAAATAAATTAAGTATGATAAGCTTAATTTCAATCATAACAAATATTGTTATTTCGCAGTATATATTTTATATACATATATACATACAAAGTTTCTTAAACCTTTTTGTCACCGCCGACCTAAATTAATCCTGGAGCTAGCCGGCCGCCACGCCATTTCGAATTTTTCAGTTTTCGCTTTCAAGACCGGAACTTTAAGGTATTGAGATATGGACTTGTGGGTATACATTAGATGTTTTCGGTTCTGAGAAAATGATGGGGGTACTACGTACTTGTGGAGTAGCTTTCAAAATTGTTGAGGAATTCAAAACGAAAATTTCCACTTAAAACCATATCTTTCTTTGGGTGACCCTTGAGCTGCTCTCAGCCTCCCAGTCTCCCACCTACAGCTGCATTCTCCCAACCGGCCAGCCTTCCCACCTACAGCTAGCTAGCTAGCTAAATAAATGTTTGAAAACAAATTAATTAAAACGTGTACATCACGCAAATATGTTTTGTTTTTTATGGGCAAAAGATAATATGTTAATCATTGTTGGTGTGTTAATATTTTAAGCAAAAGATAAAAAATAAAAAAAAATATTGATAAGGTTACCAGATAAACCTTAGGCCTGTTTGGGCTTAAAATTAAGCCGGATTATTTTCTGTTTTTATTCGAAAATATTCTCGTTTGTTAGTTTTGCGGCAAATTTATTTTTTTGTAGATTATTAGTTCGTCTCGACGAGAGAATTTTTTTAAAAAATAATAATTATTAACCAAGCTGATTTTTGAATAAAGACAAAAATAATTCAAAAAAGACGGGATGTTTTGGATCATTTTTGCCATTAGTAAATTTTTTTTACAATTTTGATCATAATTTGTTTTCTCTTTTAGATTTCTCTCATCGAAACGAACCAATAATTCTCAAAAATTTGATGCAAAACTTACAAAGCCGGGAAAAAAATTGAAGACGAAATAATCCTGTAGGATTATTAAGCCGAAACAGATTAGTTTACACACCTTCAAATTCAGACCATGTCAATTTTCTCGTAGAATGTTAGCTAAAAAGTCTAAAATCACGATTTTAAATCACAACTTCGGAAACAACTATGTCTAGAGCCGTTGTGTGTATGTGTGCACATGCGCATCAATCTGTTCCGAACAAAGTTATGTTCAGAATTGTATTTTAAAATTGTACCCGTAATGTTGCTCAATGTTAGCAAGGTTTAAGGCGTCCGAGTATGTTTGAAAGATACAACTAACTAAGCGTCCGATATTTTTTCCTAAGCTTGAACATAAGAGTAACGCTCAAGCTCCCCATCAATGTGTAAGTTTTGCCCAACAACAAATAAATTTAAATAATGTTAGTCAAAATATATGGCAAAAAATCTTTCAATGACAATTGGACCTACCGGGAATTCTTAATTTTATGCTTTCCACGAAACTATTTACTTTGCCAAGTGGCTGTGAGAAATCAACAAGTGTTCCTCTATGAGATCACAGGTTTCGTTTCTACGGAGGCTAAACATTCCAAATCTTGAGACCATTAGGGGTTATACTTGGTTGTTACCTTCAGGCTCTGAAAATTAGTCGAGATGCGTGCAAGCTGGCCCGGACATCTGGTTATAAAAAAAATAAAAATATTTACTTTGACTTTCAAAAAGGTGGGTTACTAAACTTTGAGAGCGGAGGAAACGTGATTCAGGGATGATGGAGTACTTAGGAAGGGACATTAAGAAAAACGAGAGATTTGGGTAATTATTCTGAATAATTTAAGCCGATCGAAGAAATTACTGTAATTGACTTGGTATTTCGGCTTTCACACCGCTCGAGAAAGGGATGTGTGTTGTATCTGTTTTACATTTGTTACGGGCTTGTGTCGGAGACTCAAAAGGGTATTTATAGGGAAAAATTTATAGATTTTTATTTGCGATCGAGAAGTTAGGTATTTTTGATAGTGAATAAATTATTGATGGTTTGTGAGTAGAGTTACTGTAGCAAAAACAATATTTGCTGACAACTTTTTTTGTTAGTGAAAAACGAGATGATAAAATACGTTTAAGTTTCAGTGATTTTTATTAGTGGAAATAGGGCCTCAGAGTACCGTTAACCCTAACCCTGCTTGTTCTTTCATTTCGCTTTGGCCCCGTTCAGTTGCCAAGAAAGTACAAGAAAGGATGAGAAAATCAACTTTCTCATAACTTTTGTAGTGTTCAGTTGGCAAGAAAGTAGTGAGAAACTTGTTTTTCAGTTTTCTTGCAAGATTTACTTTCTTGCAAAAGTAATCCGGCCAAAAACATAGGATTTTGCGTCACGGGAAAAGTTTTCTTCATTGTGAGGCCAAAATAATTGGCGGGTAAGAATAAAAGTGAATGACGCCAATACCAAAAAATACGAATTAGGTTCTTAGAAAGACACTTTTTGAGACTTACGTGAGCAACAATAATTTCGACTACTATGGTGCTTTCTGAGATAATTGTTTTAGAAAAAGATTGGTAGTTTATTTTTTTTGGAAGTATTTATTTATCTTGTCATTGGTCTTCAATTTTGTTTTGTATTAACTAATTTTCAGTGAGTTTTTTGCATCGGCAACTAATCAAGCACAATTGTATAATATTTATTTATTTAGTTATCATCTACTTATTTTTTAAACTTCATTTGTACGGTTGATTATCAGAGAATGTCAATTTAAATGAAGGATTTGCATGACCATTCAGAATATAGCAAATTGAATATGGAATTGCAAGTCGATTTTTTTATTTCATGTTAAG
Source organism: Rhododendron vialii (assembly GCF_030253575.1). NCBI lineage: Eukaryota > Viridiplantae > Streptophyta > Magnoliopsida > Ericales > Ericaceae > Rhododendron > Rhododendron vialii. Next base: position 39,280,586 of record NC_080557.1, on the reverse strand, counting down.
GGGTTGCATTAGATAAAATACATTTTCCGTATTTGTTAATTTTTGAAATATGATAGGCTATTATTTAGCTCTCAAAGTTACTTTTATTTAAAATTAGCCATGAGAATAAAAATAAAGAAGTTTCTCATAAGTATCTTTTTCTGGCAAATGAACCACTCGACTTTAGTTTTCTACAAAAAAAAAAATTGTCAAATGAACACTCACAGGAAAATAGATTTCTTTTTCCTTTATTTCACTTTACTTAACTTTTCCCGAGAATAACTTTCCGGTACAACATTCCTGACAACTGAACGGAGCCTATATGTTATCGGGTCACTTTGAGATCTTATTCGTAAAACATTTCAGTTTAACTTTATTCCATCTCTCCATCTTCAAGAAATTGAATTTATATATATTACCGTGTTGATTCCAAAACAGTAAGACAAATATATCACATTGAACTCAAATAAAAAACAAAAAGTATATATATATTTGCCACGACTTCTAATCTCTAAGTTTTTTAAGCTCAATGAAATCGCTTAAGATATTTTCATAAATATCACAAGCTAGACTCATTCCTAAAATGACATTTTCACATAAATCTAATACTTCATTAAACAGGATGCCCGTGTACATGCACGACAAGTCACATGTATCCTGACAGCATCCTTTTTACATTAATCCTCAAGACATTCTCACTCAAGACATCCTTAGACCGGCGAATGATTCAAAGTAAATATAGTTGTGTTAACAAGAAGCTTCTAGCTAGTTTGAATAAGATTTGCTAGAAGTTTTATGAAAACATTGCTGGCATGAAAACAACATTTATAGCTAGGAGACAGTACATTATGAGATTAATGCATATATGCATGCTTTTGGAAACAATAATTGACTAAAAACTAAATTGAACATGGCTAAAAATTTGTAAAAAAGTGTTTCTTGTTAGTCATTACCAACCTATCTATTCAAAGATATTTTGCGAACCCTGTATGTTTGGTTTGGATTTTAAGAAAGGTTTTTGGGGATAATGAGTGAAGAGAGATAGCTAGATAGAAAAAATTATTAAAAACCATACGCAAGGATTTTGAGAACCAAAACTTCAGGATATATACAACCTTGGGTATTCAAGTGAACACCCTGACCTCCCAAATTTTGCCTACACCTGTGTCTGACAGCTACTCTCATATATGGTGTGTTCTACTAACTAAAGTAAGTATTTAAATTTTAAATAAGTATTTATTTTTTGAATTAAAAATGATGTATTATAAGAGAATGATATGTCTCATAAAACAGGAAATAAGTGTACTTTACGGGCAAGACAATGTGTAAGAGCTTTGAATACCCGGTCATGAACTTGTAGTCCAAAAGATCGAAGATCTTCTGACTCATGCATGATATCATATCCATTTTACTTATTTAATTGATTCTTGTTCATTTGCTACTGCAGTTTAAGTTTTTGGAGTTTTCCACAATTTCCTTTCTAATTATCCTTTCTTCTCAAAAAATTATGCACTGAATTGCTTTAATCAGTTATACAATTATTAACTTTTTCGATGAACACGTAACATCAGGGCCGGCTCATAAGTTTTGGAGGTCGGAAGCGAACCTCTTGAATGAGGCCACCCTATATTTTTCATACAAAAGTGATCTACAAATTTTACCAATTAGGTCAACTGGTTAAGATAATAAAAAACTTACTTGGTAGAAGTGGAGAGTTGGAGATAGTAAAAGAGAGGCCTCAAGGAATTTCTTGTGCAAGTATTTTCCGTCCACAGTCGTTGGTTGTTGTCTTCCCTCCCTTTCGACTCCTCAAGCATGAAGCGTTTCTAGTTCCTGCCGTACTTACTCCTTATGATCGGCTATATCTTCTTTTTCTTTTTTGATTTTTTTTGATTGGCTATATCTTCCTTGCTAGTTCCTGCCGACCCTTAAGTTATTTTCTTTTTTTTAATGCATTAGTGTTTCTAATGAATAATTTCACAATTTGGGCTTATTTTGTGGCTCCTAAATTTCAATTTGGCCTATTTTGTGTAAAGAAGTCTAGTGCAATTTTTTGATATATATATATATATATATATATATATATATATATATATATAGGAATCTTAAAAATTTGGGGGCCCTCATTTTTAATTTTTTTCGGAGGCCCGAAGCGCTCGCTTCCCTCGCCTTGGCTATAAGCCGGCTCTGTATAACATGGACGAAAGGAGTAACTTTTTAGCCGATAAAAAAGAAAAAAAAAAAAAGAGTAACTTCTTTTGGAATATTCTACAGAAAAATTATGAAGTCACCACTGATGTTAGTCAAAATATATGGAGAAATCTTTCAATGACAATTGGACCTATTGGGATTCTTTTATGTTTTCCACGAAACAATTTACTTTGGCTTTCAAAAAAGGTGGGTTACTAAACTTTGCGGGCGGAGGAAACGTGATTAAGGGAAGATATTTAGGAAGAGATATTTGGATAATTATTCTGAATAATTTAATTAAGCTGTTTGGAAGAAATTATTTGACTTGGTATTTCAGCTTTCACACATGCACCGCTCAAGATATATAGGGATGTCTGTCGTCGTATCTGTTTTACATTTGCTATGGGCTTGTACGTGTCAGAAACTCGGAAAACCCTTAATCTTAATCTTGCTTGTTCTTTTTATTTTGCTTTATTTTATCGGGTCACTTTTTTGAGTTCGTATTTGCAAAATATTTAATTTTAACTCTATTCCATCTCTCCAATATCTTCAAGAAATTGAAATTCATATTACCGTGTTGATTCCAGAACAGTAGACAAATATATCACATTGAACTCAAATAAAAAAAAATTAAAAAAAAAGTATGCATTTGCCACGACTTTCTATCTCCAAGTTTTTAAAGCTCAATGAAATCTCGTAATATTTTCAAAAATCTCACAAACTAGATGCGATCATTCCTAGAATGACATAAATTGGCTATGTTCGTTTCCCATTTTAGTTTTGTTTTCTAATCATTATATTATTTCTCTCTCAAATCATTACTCTATTTATCCAATTATTATTTTCTCATCTCTCTATCTCTCTTTCTCTCTCTTCAATCATTACCATATTTCTCTCTCCACCCACTATCAAAACTAAATTAAACTAAACTCCCAACCAAACACAGCCACATCACATAAATCTTGCACTTTATTGAATGATAAGTGCCAAAATATACATATTTTGGCTCTCCAATCTACATTTATTAATCTTTTATAGTATTTGTTAACTGGTTCTTATTATGTGTTTTTTATATTTATAGGTTGCTCAAGCCCGTTGTCCAATACTTTGGATAAAAAGAAGATTTTAAAGAAGTTTGAGATTAAAATGCGAAATGATTCAAATTGAATGGTTTATTTTTTTATTTCATGAAGTCCAAAGAACCTTTTTGTGTGATTAAAGTCTAACCTATATAAACAATTCACCCAACTGGTGACGAGGGTGCTGGAAAAAAAAGAAACAAAGCTGCGCACAAGGCTAGCTGCCGTGGAAAAGAAAAAAAGGACGAGGGCTGCGGAAACAAAGGCCGGTGGCTGCGAGCTTTTCTTTCTTCCGAATATTGTTTAGTTTTTCTCGTAAGTTGTTTTTCCTTTTAAGTTTTGTAGCTTTATTTAATTATTCGCATTCTGATAACTCATTTTAATTTTGCCGAGCAAAAAAAAAAAACTCATTTTAATTTTTGTTCTTCATTAAAGTTGTTCGTTGGTATTCATTTAGTTGTTTTCTCTTGATTATTTTTCACATCGCGCAAAAGAAGCATGTCTCGAATTAGGTTTTCTTTTATTTCATATGTAATGATTAGTGAGTAGTCGTATAGGTAGGGTCGCGGGGTGATTAGCACATCGTGGCTAGTCTAAGCACTGCTCTTGTTTTCAAACAATGAATCAAACAATTTTAGATTGGTAAAATACGACAAACCCGGAAATTATCGGAACACATGTAAACGGAGGAATGGGTTCAATTTTAGATTGCTCGTGTGCGTACACATCAATTAAGTTACATGTATCCTGACATCATCCTTTTTACAGTCTCAAGACATCCTGAGACCGGTACTGTCTGAATGATTCAAAGTACGTACTAGTGTTCACAGGAAGCTTCCAATCATTTGAATAAGATTTGCTACAAGTTTTGTGAAACATTGCTGGCATGAAAACAACATTTATAAACAAGGAGAGGAGAGACGCTACAAATATTAATTATCAGAATGCATGCATGCATGCATTAAACAATATTGGACAAAAAAACCAAATTTGAACAAAGGCTAAAAAGTCCAAAGAACTGTGTCTTGTTAGCTAGTCATCACGAAATCTATCTATCTATTCAAAGATATTTTGTGAACCCATTTAATGTTTCACCAGAATGTTTAATTTCTTTGGCAAAATAATTAGGTTAGCAGTTCCTGTTTGAATTTGGTGGGTGCATATATAGTTGCAATAATAGATGGCCACGTACCCACAAGACTAAAGTCCCCACTTTTTGTACAATTTATTGCATGTCCACTATTCAAATTAGTATATACAAAAGTAAATCAAGGCTTTATTACTATCGCAGGCCGGCCAAGGATCACTTTATCAAATTTGGATTTTATTCTTTTTGGGGACCCTTTTTAATTTTGCAAGGAAAAGATCTTGTTAGGGAATCATTAGGTCAAGCTCTTTTGGATGGGAGTGGATTAAAATTAAGATTTGGAGAATGGGAATATTCTGGATTAATTAATTAACCATTAGAATGATTAGTGAAAAGCAAAGGGATTATTGGTAAATTAATATTTAATGCATGTTAGCTTTGGACCTTTGGTGACAGGTCAATTTCAGAGGAGTTGTACAAGTCATCCGAATATACCCATGTGGGGGTTTTCAGGTGAAGGACCACATATATAGAGCACCATGTGAGAACAAAATATGGACATAATTAGTTCAACTAATTAAGAGGTCCAATTAGCTAGCTAGGTAAAAAGAAAAGTTAATTGAGAGGAATATTAGCATGAATTTATGGTGAGGCTAGCACAAAAACTTCAACCATATATATGCCTTCAACTTGATGTTGTCGTGCCGATCGACGTGAATAATTTAATTTGATAATTTTTTTGTAAAATAAGAATTTATTTCGTGTTTTTCTTTGGAAGATTGATGCTTAATTTCAAACTTTTATGATTAAGAAAATAACTCTAGAATTGACCTGGTTATTTTTCGTGCGGTGGTAATAAGATTACGAAATATGCAGAGGCGACATAATGTTCTTAGCAATGTTATAATGAGCCCAAAACATTTTCCACTAGTTTCTTACTAAGTACTCCCTCCGTCCCAAATTCTTGATCATTTATGGTTTTACGTGCAATTTTCAAAGGCTTATATATCTCAATGTATATTGTTTTTTATGTTTTTGAAAAATATTGTTTTATAGAAATAATTGAAATTTATCAAACAAGATCCATAATACATATTTCAAACAATATGCATTAAGAGATATAGGCCTTTGAAAATTACACGTAAAATCGTAAAGGACCAAGATTTGGGACGGAGGGAGTACTAGTTTAGCGCTCAAAGCACGCAGCGGGACGTAAACTTTCGGAAAAGTAATAAGAAAACTAGTTTTTTTTTATAGGCAAGAAAAGTTTTATTAAGAAAACTTGACAAATGGTACATTAAGTTGGGGGAGATGAATCCAACCAAGGTTGGCTGAAGAAAAAAACTAGTGGACCGAGGTCCAAACACCTTAGGGGCATAAGCCCGATCACCTAAAGGCCTCACAATGCCCACAACTGAAATAATAAGCCCAGCCCAAGAACCAAAACCAAATCCTAATCCTAATCCAAGCAACCCTAATCACCGCCGCTACAAAAAACAGAGCAGCCACCATCACACCACCACCGGCAGCAACACACGCACACACACATAGCTAGCTCAACAAAATATCAGAGCACCCCACACACCACCTCCTACACCCCAAACCCAGTTGTCCTTTGTAGCACGCATTTGATTCGTTTACTCCTATTTTTAATTGATTCGAAAATCAAACATGACCTTTGTACGATACTAGTGCTTGTCCTCGCCTAAAGGCACATCAGAACTTAATATAGTCTCAACTTAAATAAGTTAACTGCTCTATTCGACTACTCTAGCCAATAAATGTAATTTGTAACAATTTCAAGAAGTTTTCCTATTCAATCATAAAGGCAACATTTAAAATATAGAGATACACTGCCTAAGAAGTGATTAGGAGAGAGGGGATAAACCTATTAGGCGAATATTTTTTGAGTCTTGTAAACAAAATGATCTGAAGACCACAAACATAACAATATTAAAATGTGATCGGACGTCTGTGCATGTTACTGTTTGCCGACCAAATTAGTCTTGGATGGATATAGGTGGACTATACTGTAGATGGTTTGTTTGAGTAATTATAGAAGAGGTAATATGTACATGATTGGTTTGTTTTGGGTAGATATGAGTATGTTGATAAGAATTAAAAAGAAATGTGGAATTTTTTTAATTAAAAAACTAGAGATGAAGGCGGATATAATATGGACAAGGGGAGGTACCGATGTTATATCCGGATGGCAAACACCAGATATAAGTAGTTCCGATATACTATCTTGAGTAATACTCTCTCCGTCCCTTTTTTAAGTGTCTTGCATTGTAACTCCAACTTATTAAAAAGATATCATCATTATACCTTTCACATCAACTTTTTGAGACGGAGGGAGTAGCATATATCTCGTCGACAAACGAGCGATTGTTTTATACTCTCATTTGATTAGATTGGCAATTTGATTGCACTTCGTGCCAATCTGAAATAGAAACTTTTCGTCCCACAAAATTTTGATAACTTGAAAGCAATGATGAATAATTGTCGTTTGATGTTTCTAATGTTAATAATAGAAATGTTTTTTTAACACCCTATCGTGGAATGGTAGGATTACTAGCACCAATACGAAGATAAAATAGATTCAGATCGCGAGATGCTAGACAAAGCTCTGTAAAGCATAAAATAGATTCAGATCACTAAAAGAGTCCGAATTTTTCTAAAATCACGGAACACAATGAGCTAGACAAAGCACCTTAAAGCATGTAACTGACCCAACTTGATTGACAGCTAAAGGCTAGATTTAGTTTTGTTTATTCTACTGCAACATAAAATAAGAAAAAAAAAATCTGTCTGAGTTCTGTTTTTGTGGTTTTCTCAGTAGAAGATTTGAGCTTGTGGGCACTATTCAATTGCTTCGACAATTCACACTCAACCATGAATGTAGTTGGTTTTTTTCATTTTTTCTTCTTGGTAAATGCCTAGGCATAGCGAAAATATCTAGAAATGCATCCAAAAATTCAATACTCATATCCCTAAGAGACTCCAACAATACAAGCTAAAAGCCTGGCAATCGAATCGGCACATTACTAATCAAAACCTCATAGCAGGAAAACCTTCAGTTGTGCTCAACGAAGACACAGAGCGCACAAACGCTTGAACTCTCACTCGGTTTTGCTCAAGTGCTTGCACATTTCTGTGTGTCTTTGGTTTTTCCAAAAGCCTTACAATCGCGAGGGAGCCAATAATAGAAATTGTTAAACTCCAAAGCTCAACAACTAGATAATAAACAATACTAATACTCTCAAACTACCCAAGTGTTTAGAACTCATGAAGTACATTTTGAAATGCACCAACCACTTTTTGGACACATGATTGGCACCTTTGGTTGATAGAACTTTTTCATTGCCCGAATCTTCCAAATAGAAAGGCAACTACCATTTCATACACATCTTTGTTGGCAACATTGTGAGGCAATATTCTTAACACCCTGTTCTACATCAAATAAAACAAGAATGTTTAAAAAGTATCCGACCTCGGTTTCCCTCTCAATACAGAAGAAAAAGCTAAAGTCGTATCACCTTTTTAATTGAAGATGCTTTAGATTAGATTAATACATCTCTCCACATCCAGCAGCAATGTATAAAATACAAATCGACAGCAACTACACAAATTGCAGGAATGAGTCAATGTGCATCCGTTTTCCATCACCCTTCCTCTCCAAACTCCTTTGTGAATCTCTCGTGAACCCCAAGGTCGCCTTTGCTCACAGTTGGCCTCTGCCTTGCAAGGACCTTGTCAAAATCCGTTCTAGAAATGGGTGGTGGAGTGATCTGCGCCAAAAAGCATTCAGTTGCAGGGCCCAGGAACTTAAAATAATTTTTCTTCTAAACAGTTTCTGGGGTTATTTTCCCATTTAACTATGGGGGAATCCAATACTACGCTAGTGGGGTTTGAAACCACTACCTAATCAACCGAGCAAAGAGTAGCAAAACAACGGGCTGCCACTCAAGTTCAAGTGTAAACTCTAACAAAGGTGCATTAAATTAACTGGAAATCATTTTCTTCTCAAAAGATGTTTTTTAGTTATTAACCTAACTTCCGACAGAACTTTCTTACCAAATTATCGGTAAATATCCAACATGAAAAACTAGCATAGCGAATTATCAGCAAACCGGACAAAAATTACACCGATTTTGTCTTTAGAAGAGCTAGCTGTACCTTTGAAGCAAGTCCTTGTGCAGCAAGATCCTGCATGGTGGTCTGGACAGCACCTGGTTGTTTCGGTCCACATGGAATCCATGTATCACTAGGGGTCTTTATGAAAAACATTGCATCTTGGGTTTTCCGTACAGGTTCAAAGAGGACATCCTTGACCTAATAAAGCAACAAAGGAAAAAGTACCTAAAAGATTAGAGAGAGAGAGAGAGAGAGAGAGAGAGAGAGAGAGACTCAAGAAATCTAGAAAATAGTAAAGCAACTCATTACACCCTGCACTCACACAGACGGCAATATCTGAACCAGAAAAACCTTCTGTTTTACGAGCCAAGTGTTCGAAGTCACTTTCCGTCAAGTTGTGAGGGGTATCTCCTAAATGCACCTGCAGAACGAGAAAGTCACTACCAAATAGGATGCTATACGAATCCCAGAATACAGAAAAAATGAACGCATAGTCAAAACTTTGTTGAATTTTGATGAGAAACAAGTTTGTTACTTTGAACATGTGTTGTCGTGCCTTCACGTCAGGAAGGGGGATATAAATGCGCTTGTCAAACCGACGCCGAATGGCCTGGAGTAACCATCTATTAGCCACAACATAATAAAAATCTTGACTGGGATAGGTAAAATCACAGAACAGTCATTCTGAAATCCCCTTACCTGATCCAAAGCATAGGGAGTATTTGTTGCTGCAAGAACCAGAACTTTGTCATCATTGTGTCCTACACCCTGGAGATGTTATTTTGGTAAGGATAACGTGCAGCCCTGGGGAAAAAGAGGACAAACAATCCGAAAAGAAAGAAGAAGAGACAGAAAGTGATGAAAGATAATGGTTTCTGCCAATAGGTTTGGGTTGTTTAATGCCAAACTTAAACCGCAAAAATCGCCGTACAAAAATAAAATAGTACGGATTGGAAACAACGACTTTCTACTCGCATCCCCTCTAAACCAATGCGAAGAAGACAAAGGTGTTACTTCACTATTAACCAAGCCATGCATACATTATCCATCAAAGAACAAGTATTCTTATTTTACAATATACTCTCTCCGTTCCAAAATGTATGTCCAGTCCACAAAACAATAACCTAAAAATAACATGAATTTCTAAAGAAAAATTCAAACATTTTCAACAATTTACCAGAGACCAACGAGTTCTTTTAATTCATGAAAAAAGTTCAATTTTTTTCTTGAAAAAATGTACTCCCTCCGTCCCAAAAAGAATGACAATTTTTGAAATCCGTGTCATTTTTCATCACTTATATCTTTCAATCTATAATATTTTTCATAAGTTTGAAAACTTTGTATAATAGAATTAATCGAGAACTATCAAACAAGATCCATATTGCATATTTTTTGAGATCCATATTGAAAGATATAAGGAGTTGAAATTGACACGGATATCAAAAATTGACATCCAATTTGGGACGGAGGGAGTAATATTTTTAAGTTCTCGTTTTCCGGACAGGACAAACATTTTAGAACAGAGGTAGTAGCAAACTTCAAGACTGTTCACCTCTTCTCAAGTGAAGATATGAAAAAGTTACACTAGGAAGCTTCCCCTTGGGTGAAGAATGAAGGTAAAATCATAGTCACCCTTGTCGTAATCCAGGTCATCTAAGAAGTTAAGGTACCTTTACACTGAGTTACCTTGGTACATGAGGGCGATAAACTCGAATGGATGTAAAAACAGTTGGAAGAAGATGGATTAAGCCTCCAATGGTAGCATGGTATACCATTGTTTTCCTTTAGTTTCTAAGAAAGACAATCATGCGTCTGTTCGCACAAAAAAGAACCAGCAGAAATTTAGACCGAAAGAAACTGAAATAGTCAAGAGCATTGACATGTTCCCTGATAAATGTCGACTGACAAATATAGTGAGAGAATGGTCTGGGAAGATAGTAGGAATTAGATGGCATAGAGTCAATTGAAGTGGGGAGGACAACAGCTGGATCCTGGTGAGAAAGAGAGAAAGTAGGGGAGAATTGGTGTCCACGTTGAGTGGGTGAATAACCTCCTATGTTGCTCAAACGTGGAGTTTACAATATAACTCTGTAAAACACATACCTGCATCTGCACAAGAAGTTCTGTCTTAATACGTCTGGAAGCTTCACTCTCATTGCCTTCTCCACGCTGGCCACATAAGGAATCTATTTCATCAACAAAGATGATTGAAGGTGCACTATCACGAGCCATTTGGAAAAGGTTTGAGACTAGCTTTTCACTTTCACCCATCCACTTAGAAACAAGGTCGGATGAAGAAATACTGCACAAAAACAGCAGTTGGCACTTGCCAACTTGTTGGCCTAAGTTCATGAACATAAATGGTAGAAAACAAATAAGCACCGACGAAACAAGTGTGTGCTTGCATTTTATGACAGCCAAACAGATAAAATACCTCTATCAAGATTAGATTGTGTGTGTCCTAGATATATTGCACCGAAGTAGAATACTTGCGTTTATGTCTTGCCTATGAACTGGTAAAGAAGAGCACCACAGAAGCATTTGTAGGAAAGTAGAATTTGCTCAACACTTTTACAAAAAACAAATAAAGTACGTGTAGGCAAGGAGATTTTTTCTTTTCTTTTCTTTCCCTTCTCTATGAAGAAAAGTTTAAGATTGGGGTTTGCAGAGTTGATGAGGCTTATTGAGATATTGTAAAGGCAGACAAGTTTTGGGGTGGAGGACGACTGGTTGAAAAGAAAAAAATTTGTTTTGGGAGTTTCCACATTGAATCTTTGTGTAAGCCTTGAAGGCTTTGATGGTTAATTTAACACTTCCCATTAAGTGCAATATGGGGCCACATTTAGTGGCGGTCCATGACGTTAAAAATAAATACTCCCTCTGTCCCATTTTATTTGTCCATAAGGAACTTATGTCTCTTTTGCAACTATTGCGTATATCTTTCAAATGTGAATCTTCAACAATATGCAATATGGCACATTTCAATTTGTTCTATAATACAAAGTTGTCGAAATCATGGAAAACATTAAGATATACGCAATAGACACAAAAGAGACAAACAAAATAATGGACAAACAAAATGGGAAGGAGGGAGTATTTCTAAGAATTAAAAGTCTCAACTAGACGCGCAAATTATAACCCAATAATCGTAAATCAACTAACATTAGAAAGTGAAAGCTAAAACAAAAAACAAATGGCTCCTTTTTGTCTTTTTGAATTATGAGCAAAGGTAGCATGCCCTAATTTCGTAGGACACTTACATAGTAACTGAAGATGTATACACTGTTCAATATTTTGAGTGGGGGCATGTTAGCCACGTGCCCCAAAGTGCGTCCACCTTTAGTCAAGGGCTACCCAAATAGTGGTCATTTTTTTGTGCATGTGGGTGAATTGTGCACGTCAAAAAAGACAGGTGTTTGGGAAATTGTGCATGTGCCAAGTGAGCTGCGGATGTCAGAACTATGTATTGTCCAAGGTGGAGTGCACCTCAGGAAGTGGTTGGTCTTCTTCATGTGGAAACAGCTACGTTACAGACTCAAGTATGGATGTCATTAGTCAATGGAAGAGCCTATTTCAGTGTTGTATTCATAGTAATTCGTATGTCAATCAACATGGATAAATTTCACGTCTCAAATGATATTTAAGTTTTAGCGTAGAGTGGTGTTTATAAACGAACACAAGTAATGAATCAATTGAAGGAAGCAATGGAGGCAATGACAAATTCTTTGGTGACTTAACATGGCATCAAAGCTTTGGTTTACGGGAGGTTTTGGGGGCAAGTCTCTGTTTATATTTTCCCCTAGTTATACCCTACTTATCCCCTTTGCACTATGGTTCCCTCTATGCTCCCATGCTTTCATCTCAGTGCGCAAGTGGGTTTGCAGATGCAAGAGAATGAGGGATTGGGTGGATTGATATATATTGCTGAGTGCATTTCCTAACCTCAGCTTTTGGGACAATTGATGACTTAACATGCCAAAATGTGAGTTTTATGCATAGGAATTCCATTATATCAGACTAAATCAGTATAGGGAATGGGTGCACATGTCCAGCTTAACATGTAGACACACATCTCCCAGAAGAAGAATTGCAGGGGTTTGAAAATAAATACGAGGTTTCATTGTGTAAGCTTAAAAATCCGTTTAAAAATCATTCATAAGCCACTGAAACGTGTGGCACCCATAGAATCCGAAGCATGTCCAGGTCCAGAATAATAATAACAATAACAATAACAGTACCCATGTAAGATAGGGGTATGGGCAGGGGAGGACCAGAGACAGACCTAACTTTGGCCATATATGCACAAAGTGGCTGCTCTCAAGAAGTTTTACCACCAAAATATTGTCGCTCTCTCCAAACATTGAAAAACTCAAGAAACTTATGCCGTGGAACCATGCCCCCAAATCGAAGTCGGAAGACATCAGAAAGTACAGGCCCAGAAATCCACAATAATAGGACACAATTGGAGGTTCGCTCAACACGTATCACCACCTTCTTAGTTCTTAGAATTGTCTGTGTTGCATTAAGTGATAAACACTAAACCTGTAAAATCAAGATTTACAATTTTCCTTCCAAAGACTCATTGCTGAAGGCTAAAAGACCTACTTGACCACAAAGTCAACCGCCTAATTGCTTGATTGCGAAAACCATCAGAATTCCATAAGGAAATGAGAACCAAGCACCTTCCTACCTAAAAGTAAATGCCTCAAATAGAAGTGTCTTACCCTCGCCCTAGACATGCTTAAGGTGCTCATAATTCAAAAACACTTTTCAAAAACTAAAGCCTGGCTAAGCTCCTAAAATTAAGGCAGGTAACAATCACAAAAGAATCCCTCCTCCCTGAGGTTTTAAATAACGACCCTGAGATATGTACCAGTAACAGGAGTAGCGAAAGACTTATAACTGAAATTGGTTGCCGTGGTCGTGAATTTCTTAAAAAAATACTTTTAACAAAAGAAAAGTTAAAGTGCCTAAATCACCCGTAACGCTCGAGGCGGCCGTAGCGGCCGAGAATTGGTCCATCTGTAAATCGGAAGCGTACCGATACATAACGGGAACCTACCGATACAAATTCGATTTTCCATCTCACCGTCATATTAGGGTGTAACAGTATTGGAAGGCTCAAAAACTGTTACAGAACTGTAGATATTTAAAACCTTGATCCTTCCCAAAAATAATGGAATTGTGAAGTCGCAATATTACGACGCCCCTCAAGACACGCAAAAGCTCCATCTTCACGCGAAGCATTCACATCACCCTTAGAAAGCCTCCTAGATTACCAATAATGGCCATCAAGTGAAAGGGTATGTATTAGCTAGAGGTGATTTTGTATGCAAAAGTACTTGATTCCAACCACTAAGGAGTACAGATTCATCCCTAAGAAATACCTTCAAACACATATAAATCCCAAAGAGAAGCAATAAAGCGTGCTTTCCAAAACATCATTCTAAGAGGCATGTTTTCCTTCATGACATCAAGCTTTTTTTGCGTCATCAAATATCCAAATCAATGGATACACACTAACATCTGCAAAGACTAGATAAAGGTACCACAAGTCCACAACGGTCTTTTTCCTCCCTTTTCTTTTCATAGTTTTCTGTTGATAAGTAAGCAACATATGCCACAAGCAACTAAAGAGGGAAATCAAAAGAAAAGAAAAAGTGGCCAGTCCTGATTGAAGGCAAGCAAAGTAGTTGAATCTTTATAGACGGATAATTTACCTGAAAAAGGTAGAGTCTGCTTCAGTTGCGACAGCCTTGGCTAGGTATGACTTCCCTGTTCCAGGTGGACCATACAAAAGAAAAGCCCTCCATGGTCGCCTCTTGCCTAAACAAAACGAGCAAAAATCAATATTGCGGGACCAGGTAACTTATGGGCTACAAATACCGTAGATGTATTGTTGCTTCCCAAACCTATTGAAAACATAACGCAAGATCAGCTAGCAAAACCATGATTTCACCATTCAAAACTACACCACAACTAAGCGAAAAATGTTGCATCAGCAGCAAAAGAATAAAAACACCATTTGCCCCATCTCCTTATCCCCATAAGTGACAAATGAAGCACCTCATCACACACATATGCAAGATGAGTCCAAGCAGTTAATCACAAGGCGTTCTACCTATCAGCCTTTGTCAGGCCGTTGCAAAGTATAAAAGATATTAAGCAGACATCAGTCAAGTCATGATGCCACCTTACAACTGTTTAGGTCCATAATCATCTCGATTTCCTCTTCCAAGAATAGGCATTAACCTTGAGAAGTCACTTGTGGAAGTCATCTATACTGGTTTATTGACAGTCCATAGGTCTTAAAAATGAAATGCTAAAACAAGCTAGTGTGAGATGGAGTAAGAAACAAATATCACCAATGCACAATGGTTTGTTATAACAAGACTGCCACCAAGTTACATTACAATTATTTCAGAGTAGAGCGCTCTATAAGTCTATAATTATAAAGATCTTTCGAATTTGAAAACATGTAGTTACAGAAGTGGGTTGTGCATTGAAGGTCAGAGTTCTGTGTAGTGGTCAGGGTGAGAGTCCTATTCATGTTATTGTAAGGAACTCAAGACGAAGATGATCTGAAGCATAAAACTATGGATTGACAACTATATGTAGCGCGATGTTGGTATTACATCCATCCTTGAACAAGACCACAAAACTTAACCAACATGCTTGTGAAACCGAAAAAAGACATATTCAATAAACAAACAGACCCATTCAGTTTGATTACTTAATTCCAAAACCAACCAAATCTATCCAAACTCAAAATGAAGCAACTAGCTCAATCAGTAAACAAATAGAACCTAAAAACAACACGTAGCAAACTCACAATCTACAAGAAAGGAACAATTCATTTTGAGTTCTTGTACCTTGATAATATATAGACTCATTAATCGAAAATGACTGGATGACAGCTATCCTGAAACAACAGTGTAATAGAGTCGTAGGCTACAGAAAATATGTAACTCTAACACATCAACAACCCTGGTACAGATAAAGCATTCACAATATTGAACTGTTCATGTACATACTTATCCTTCAGCAATACCTCACAATTCAAAAAGTTCGCACTCACGTCACCCAAAGAAGTTAATATTAACAATATTTCTACCTCCTTTCTTTCAAGAAGGTCCAGAATTGAGATTTATTTATCCCAAAACCAATCAAATTTTATCAAAACTAAAACCATAGCAACCAACCTAACCACTAGCCAAACACAGCCAAAACCAATACATAGCAAACTCACAACCCAAAACATAAAGAAACAACAATTCAATTTCCAATTTAGGAAACAATTGAACTAACCAACAAAGAACTGTGGGAATTTACCAGGAATAGAATTAAGCGTAAAATGACAGCTATCCTGAAACAACAATGTAACAGCCTCCTACTTTAAACAAAACAGCTAACTCTAAGACACGTATAAAGATATCAAACTGGCATATACATATCTATGTGTACTCTAGCTGGGCCCAAGAAAGCCCGTACGCTCTGCTCACCCTATCTTACTAATAATAAGAAAGAGGGTATGCTACTCATTGGTATGCCGGGTCTCTAAAGGGCACACAAACTATGATTCTTTAAGAGTCATGCATGCCGTTGGCATGTTTGAAGCTCCAATTACAATGGGACATGCTTGAGATTTTCTATCATTTATTTTTTCATTCTCAACTCTACAAGTGTACACTATTCCTGCAACTCTATGCCCTGCTTGTTTAAACTTCTTGGGACTTAGATATGGACAAGGCCAAAGCAGTTAAATATGATGGCGCCGATTTTTTTTAATCAGTCGCGTTCACATTTGTGATTCTTGTATGTGGCATAACCTGTAGCTCCAGTGGTCTCCAAACAATAGCATAACCCACCCGCATTGGGGGAAGAACAAGGATATCATTTTGTATATGTAGCCCAAATATGAGTAGTCTGTGAATTGTTGTATCTACTAAGTAATTATCTATATGATGCATGTTCTTGATAACACGTGATATTACCAAACAAAATGAAGGCATGTTCTTCAATTTCATATATGATTCATAAATCTAAAACACTCCGATTTCTATGTGTGTTTTTGTTTGGCATTAGCTTGTCTAAGTGCTACAATGATGATCACAAAAATGCCAAGGCCAGCACATGAACAAGCTAATGTCGAACGAATACACACTTAGAAATCAGAGTGTTTTAGATTTATGCATCATATATGAAAATTGAAGAACATGTGTTCATTTTGGCTGGTAATATAACGTGATATAAAGAACATGCATCATTTAGATAATTACTTAGCAGATACAACAATTCACAGGGTACTCATATACATAATGATATCCATGTCCTTCCACAAACGCGAGTAGGTTATGCTATTGTTTGGAAACCATTGGAGCTACAGGTTATGCCACATACAAGAATACAAATATGAACACGACCGATTAAAAAAAATTAGCGCCATCATATTCAACTACTTTGGCCTCATCCATATCTAAGTCCCAAAAAATTTAAACAATCAATGGATAGAGTTGCAGGAATAGTGGACATTTGTAGAGCTAAGAATGAAAAAATAAATGATAGAAAATCCCAGGCATGTCCCACTGTAATTGGAGCATAAAACAGTAAAAGAACGACACTTAATAAAGCCTTTTATCTTCTTAGGTACAACTTCCAACCATATGTTACTGGATCAACTAAGATTTTTGCTCTAGCAACTTCCCAATGAACTTGAAACAATTCACATGCATGTTACCAAAAGAGGTTATATCTATCCTATTTACACCTCATTTCCTTCAAGCCAAGTCCATATTAATCAATTCCAAAACGAACTTGGATGTGCTTGTAATTCCCGGATTATTTCTCTCTCGAATGTGGTTATTGGCTGGGTTGGGTTTATAGTGATTGTGAACTTGTTTCCAGTTTGATGTAATTTTGATACTTGTATTCTCCTACCGCTTTGTAATTAAATAATACATCCAAAACCAACCAAATTCCATCTAAACTAAATGCACAGCAACTAACCCAAACCATTAACCAAACAATACAATTCAATTCAATCAGTAGTTTTTATCAAAATAAATGAAACTAACCAACAAAGAACTGTGGGAATTTAACCGGCAATATAACCGCCTCCTGCAACGCCTGCTTCGCGCTCTCGAGGCCCGCCACGTCATTCCACTTCACATTGGGCTTCTCCCTCACAATGGCCGAGTTCAACCCGGCCCTCAGCTTCGCCTGCTCCCCGTCCTCCCCCTCCCCTCCTCCCCCGTCCTTCCCTTTCGTCTTCGGCCGGGCCGCCACTGCGGCGTCCCCGTTGGCAGCGGGCCCAGGCCCGCTACCGCCCTCGTCGAGCACGGCCCTGATCTCCTCCGCCCGCCGCAGGTACTCGGTGAATTTCTGCGTTATCGCCTCCTTGATCTTGGGGTTCTTCTCGTACTTCAGGTGGGTCCTGAAGTACTCCAGGGCGTTCATGTACAGAGGGAAGGCCTTGGCGTAGTTGCCCGCGTTGTCCTCTTGCACCGCTTGCTTCACGTACTCGATCGCTTGCTCCTTGAAATTACTGTACATCTTTCGCACATGTATAGTGCGTGTGCGCGATTGGAATGGGGAAACCCTGGGTTGATTGATCGGAGAGATTGATCGGAGGTGGAGAAGAGGTCAGAGATCGATGGGGGATTCTTCGATTTGAAGTCTTGAATCAAATTGGGTTTTTTTTTTCCAACCAAATTTGATTGGGCTGTACGTGTTGGTCATAAACGAATGGTCGGGTTAAGGGAGATAAACGAGCCAAACGAGCCTACCAAATACTAGTAGATCAAGCTTAGTTCGAAAAATTAATGAGTTTCAAAAGTATGTTTGCGCTTATCTTATTTGTTATTTGTAAAATGAGTCAATCTCAAACGAGATTTAATTAAGTCAAACACGAACCGCCTTCAAGTAGCTTGAATTTTTTATAAATAACATGCTGAACGAGCCGAGTAATAGCTTTGTTTAAGTTTAATTTAAAATCTTAACAAGTGGCTTCATTTGTTTATGTAACAAATTAATTTTAATCAAGCTTTTTGACAAACAAAACATAATATCAGACTCAAGTAGCTTAATTCGTTTAGCGGCTCTAGTACACAGGTAGGAGTGAAGAATATGTAGGGGTTTGTGTGTGAATTTTTAAATTCTAATGCCTTGGAAAACAATTAAGGAAGGATTAACTTAGCACAAAAATTAATCCTTGCGTTTGAATCCGGATTCCAACTGGATCCATACTGTTCAAATTTGAACACGAGGAAGGCATTATAGAAGTCACGCGTGGACAAATATGACAGTTTATGGTCCTTATTCCTTACGGAAGCAACATTTTCATTTCAAAAACTAGTTCGGTTGGGTTTCCAAAACCATTTCCATAACCCCAATTCATATTTCTCCAATTCTCTTTTGTTATTCAATTTTCTTGTTTCTTTGAAATGTTAAATAAGCGAAAAATTTGCCGTTTTCCTTCTACTCCCAAAAAAAAAAAAAGAAAAAAAAAAAGCAGTTTACATGAAAGCCGTAAGAAATTTTATATATTGGCCTAAATTGGCCTTACACGTATTAAGCTAGTCCAGGAACAAGTGGTAGGGCAAGATTCAGATGTTTGTGGCTCTAAAAATACATAACCAGATTTATTTGAAAATTGAATTTCCATGTATAATTGACAGGAAAAAAATTCTCAAGCTCAAGCATGCACGTCATGTAAATTTACCTTGTACTTCAAAAATAAATAGCCAGTTTTGTCAATATATAATGCAACAGCTAGGGACTCTGCTATGCACAGCATAGTGGTGAGCTCTTTGGACGGGTCCATCTCTAACTATGAGTGCAATTCGAACCATTCATTTTGTTCGGCTCGTCAAGCTAGTCTCACATGCCAAAAATGAGACTAAATATCGAAACCCAAAGGAGCAAACACTTTTTCCCATGTTAGAATCGATATCCAATCAATCTCTCTTTTGGGCACGGACAACAAGCTCGATGGGCCGAACAAAATGAAGTCCATAACTCATTGGCTTGGAACGGGAATTATCCAACGAGCACAGCACCCTGCCGTGTCGTGGGGGCACATAAGGACCCAAGTCCCATTATGCACTTGACCAAGTGTGCCAGATCGATTTCTGACGCATGCCATTATTAGGCTAACAAAACAGAGTAAACTTGGGGAAAATAGGCTCTGAGCAACAACCATGGTAAAGCAATGGCTGAAAAGTACTTAATAAAATGATAACAACCTACATAAGCACCCATGAACAAAATATGAGAATATGGTAACACCAAGGGTTCACCAATTCTAAACAAAACCAAGGAGCCCTCAAACCTCAAAAAACGGCGACCAGTCTCATTTGTGCAGATACAGTTGAAAGCAATACATAGGCAATTCAAAGGCCCTCCAACAAAGAAGACGAGACCTGGTAAAAAAGTATAGGCAAACGTAAAACAACTAAGTTGGCTTCCGCATGTTACGCCCTACACAAATTACTTCATCCACCAAAAGCAACTGGGATGTGATCACAGGCCTGTGGAAGTGTCAAAACAGGCTTTCTGTATGAGATCCATAACCAAAGAAACGAAGAACGCACAGAAAGCAAAATAGGCTTTTTATGAACATGTGATCTGATGGAAAGCCACAAGATGCTAGCAGTGTCGGAATGTACAAATGCAAATGAATGATCGTTATGATATGCTTGTACAACACGAGGAAGAAATGATTTACTAAGTACCCTGAGTTTATGATTTGGCACTTGACCGAGTAGTTGTCAAAAATACCCTCCATCTGAGGGTCAATAGATTCTCTAGTGTGTTGGTTTAATCCCACAATATTTCCTCCATCGTGCTCTCCCTATACAAATATCCAGATAGCATGAGAAGGTTGAATCAATTTCATAGGGAATTTTTAAGAAAAAGGATCATTACAGCCACAAATTGAATACTGTTAGAGCAATTATGACGTCTTGAGTGTCAAGGCCAGAATTTTCAGCTAGTGTCTTGGGAACCACCAGAAGGGCATCAGCAAAAGCTTCAACACCAAGTTGAGCACGCTGCTCCAAGTTTGTAAAACGAGCCATTGTCACATATGTATACATAAGGGCTTAGTAAAATGTGTTAAGAATGGGACTGTTCGTGGTATTAACAAAATTCTTAATTACCCCTTGAACAGTTTTCTTTACTTCATTCACTAGATATTGTCTGGCTGCAACTTCAAAAGCCCCTGCTCCCTGAACAAGAAGCAAGAAATATCATAGTTGAAAAAACAATACAGGGAAGAAATAAAAATCATTCGAAAAACCTAGAATGTGAAGATTTGGGTGAGTGCAAACAAGAGCTTCGGAACTGTAGAATAGGGGCTTAATTTTGACAAGAACATTCCTCAATTCTGCAGTTCCCCGTAGTAAATAGCGATTAGCGAGCAATCAGTTAGTCACTGCTTTTTATGACAAGGCTAAGCAGGACTAAATGCCAAAGATTAAATATTCAGGAAAAACTTATACAGCCTTTTCTCCATCATATTACAATTTCCATTTCCACATGAAAAAAAAAAACTAAATAAAGAAATAAATGTATATGTATATGCCTGAGTGTCGTCGTATGTGTCCATATAGCACATCATCCTTATGCAGCAAACACAAAGATACCTACCACATTACAAAAATGAACACCCGCAATGCTTCGAGATCCATTCAGAGTGTATCAGAAATCGCTAATTTAAAAAACCAAGAAACAAAACTTTTTCGTGACAAAAACAAGCGAGAGAAGAAAATAAAACAAAAGAATAAAACCCCGAAGGAATGTAATTTTAGTTGACTATTTGTTGCATATTCTAAGTACAATATATCTGTGAATGCTCATCCATGCCGTAGAGTTTGCTAATTGATGAATTGCAAAGCGAGTCAAATGCTTCACATGTTGAAAAATGTGCAACATTGATAGCAGACACAGATTTAAGATTTCAACTCACTAGGACTACAGATTCATCTTCAATTGTATTTTTCACTGCTCTCAGGCCATCACAAACAGCGTCCTTAATTTGGGCAATTGTTTGATCATTGGGTCCTGCACAGACAAGCATGGCAATGAATTGAATCACTACTGTATTTGACAAAAAGCAATCGGACTTTGAACATTTATGGACAATTTTAATGAAATAAACTGTCTAATCAACCAAATGGTATAATTAAATATCGTAGACTCAGTAAAGCTAGGAAAGCATTTCAAGTACATTTTATTAAGATTGTACAAGAGTGAGGATTCTTCACATTTTCCACAAATGTGTACTTGTCTTCTCCAAGAACATGCTTATACACGAGTCCCGCACATCCAAGGCAATCAGGAGTCAAGTCATCGACAGAGTTGACAGCCTCCCCACCACAAGCCAAGACCAAACGCTCCATATTTCTCCTCTTTGCCCTTCTAAGAACTATTATCTGAGAAACAAATCATTTAGCAAGTTGAAAAAAGAAGGGAAGTTAACCAAAAAACTTGCTCAGTTTCAACACCAATCAGGAAGGAAAAAAACTATACCCAATTGTATCTCCATTTAAAGGGTATAAGAGGGGTATTCGTACAAACCTAATCTTTGACATTAAATTCACAAAGACCCACCTAATTAACGAATGGAAATCGCAAGATTTAAATATAGAATTTGTAGCTGCTGTAGCTGAAGAGAAGCCCTTCTAGTGCTCCTACCATGTTTTTTTTTCACAGATAGGACAAGATATAAAATTCACTAAAAACATTTGTTTTATATAGTTTAGCCTATGCGGCAAATAATTTGTTAGTTGTTTAGGTGAGGTGAGGTAATCTTGCCTTCTAAGGAAAATATGTGGAATACCATAGCTGAAGGTATTAGAAAAATATCGAAAGAAGTTCTTGGGGAGTCGAAGGGAAAAGGCCCAATTTCTAAGGAGACATGGTGGTGGAATGACGAGGTTCAAACTACAGTAAAAGCCAAGAACAATTGCTTTAAAAAGTGGCAAAAGGACCGAAATGAGAAAAAATTTCAAGGTTATAAACAAGCTAGCAAGGAAGCTAAGAAAGCCGTTAAGGATGCTAAGTTGAAAGCCCATGAGAATTTCTACGCTAGACTCGATAGTAAAGATGGAGAAAAAATTATTTATAAACCTGCCAAGTTGCGAGAAAGGAGAGCTAGAGACGTTTCTCAAGTTAAGTGTATAAAATGTATTGATTTGGTGGTGTTGGTGAAAGACGAGGGGATCAGGGATAGATGGAAGTCGTATTTCGAGAAGTTGTTAAATGAGAAACATGAAGGAGGCATTGGTGGGGAGGAAGAGTATGTACCTGGCGAGAACATAGAATATGAATTTTATTGGAGAATACAAAAGTTCGAAGTGGTTAAAGCTTTGAAAAGGATGAAACTGGGTAAGGCCTTAGGACCAGATGGTATCCCTATTGAAGTGTGGAAAAGTCTAGATGACCTGGGAGTGACTTGGTTGACGAAGTTGTTTAACAAGATTATTATGACTAGGAAGATGCCCGACGAAAGGAGAAGGAGCACTCTAGTACATATCTATAAGAATAAAGGGGATATTCAAAGCTACAACAGCTATAGAGGTATTAGATTGATGAGTCAGACGATGAAGTTGTGGGAAAGAGTTATTGAGCATCGCTTAAAGATGGTGACTACCGTGTCAGAGAAACAGTTTGGGTTCATGCCTGGAAGATCAACCATGGAAGCTATCTACCTATTAAAGAAAATGATAGAAAAACACAAAGCAAAAAGGAAGGATCTCCGTATGGTTTTCATAGACTTAAAAAAGGCTTATGATAGGGTTCTTAGAGACATCATATGGTGGGTTCTGGAGAGAAAGGGAGTGACCAAAGGGCATATCGATGTGATTAGAGACATGTATGAAGGTGCCGTCACCAGTAGGGGAAACGAGTGAATTTCCAATCACTGTAGGATTGCATCAAAGGTCAGCCTTGAGCCCGTACCTTTTTGCCTTAGTTATGGATGAATTGACTAGACAATTTCAGAAAGATATCCCATGGTGTATGATGTTTGCAGATGACATTGTCCTCATAGATGAAACCACTAGAAGTGTTAATACAAAACTAGAAATTTGGAGGGAAAAATTAGAGTCAAAAGGGTTTTCGGATAAGTAACAGTAAAACTGAATATATGGTGTGCAAATTTAGTGGTACCAGTAGTGCGCACGAAGAAAGAGTAATGATCCAAGACCAAGAGATACCTAAGAGTGATCATTTTAAGTACTTAGGCTCAATTATTAGTAGAGATGGAGAAATTGCCGATAATGTGACCTATAGGATCCAAGTGGGGTGGCTCAAGTGGAGGAGCGCTACTAGTGTACTGTGTGACAAAAAGGTATCCATAAAATTGAGGAAAAATTCTATGGAACTGCCATTAGACCAACAATGCTTTACGAGACAGAATGTTGGCCTATTAAAAAATAATAGGTGAACAAGATGAGTATAGATGAGTATAGCGGAAATGAGAATGTTGAGGTGGATGTGTGGTAAGACTAGACGAGACAGGATTAGAAATGAAACGGTTCGTGAGATAGTAGGACTAGCACCCATAGAAGAGAAGTTGAGGGAAAATAAACTAAGGTGGTTTGGGCATGTCTACCGTAGACCAGGAGATGCAGTAGTTAAGAGAGCGGATAGGATAGCTTTGGGTAGCAATGCTACGGGAAGAGGTAGACCTAAATTGACATTAGATGTTGTGGTGCGCAACAATACGAGTATAGTAGGTTTGTGTGAACAAGTGGCCCATGATAGAGCTCAATGGAGAAAAACGATTCATGTAGCCGATCCCAAGTGATTGGGACATAAAACTCGGTATGGTTTGGTTTGGTTAGGTAATCTTGCCTTCTCTTCTTCACTGTTGTCATTTCCAATCTTTCACTCATTATTTTATCACTTTCTATATACATGATTGGGAAAAGAGAAAATGAATTATCCACTATACAAAAAAAAAACATCCATTGGTAGATAACAACCAATTTGGCAATCTGATTATCAGTTCACACAAAGTAATGGTAATTGACAGAACACTATAAATGAGATTTGGAGTCCCCTGAAAGGTTAGAATATGACGTCAAAAGCAGCAGAACTTGCACACAGGGTAGAGTGTCAAGAGACCTGACAAAATTCAGGGAAAAGTAAACTACTCTAAAAATAACTACTGGCAACATTAGTGTAACAAGTACAATAAACTGGGAGTAAGCATGGCTTACCCCTTCCCTTGCAAGAAAGTCCCAAAGATGGAGGATCAATCCCTTTCTGATTGATAACGACAAAGTTGTTATCATTACCGGAGCAAACCTAAACATCAAGCAAAGTCTTGTTTAGAGGCATCAAACTTAGAAAGCCTTAACAACAATATGAGAGTAGTTCTACATGCTAAAGTCAGCAACTTGTTCTTTAGCTCAATGATTTTCTTCACCCTCTCATCAACTGAATGCCTTTCTACTGCAACTCTGCTCTGCACTTGAGTAGAGAAATCCTGCATTTACTTCACTGAGATAGAAAATGAATACATGTCAGCCTTGACATGCCCACAGTTAATCAAGCATGTTAAGTAAACAGGTTGATAGAAAAAAGAAAGAGTGTGAAGTTAATAAGTAGTTCGAGGTTGTTAATGACCCAAACAAAGTTTGTTACGTAGTAACATTGACTTATGCAAACCCACCTCCCCTTCGAAAAATTGCAAAACTCAGCACAACGGAAAATTTGAGATGGTAGGCAAGAATGCTTCCCTGTCTAGATGACCTAAACGGCTAAACCTTACAATACTCCCCCATAACTCCTCAAATGCAGTCATACCTTCATAAACTTGCACCATAACTCAATTTTAAGCTCCTCAGGGTTCCATAAATCAAGAACTTGAATTTCCTTTCCAAATAAACTTTTCTTCATGTTAACACAGAAACACTTGCATATAGAAAAGTAAATTCACCTTGCCCCTCTCCTACCAACATGGCTTAAAAGCATTTACCTTTTCTCATACTCCAGGCCTACATTGCACGTCAAGATATGACAGTTCTCAGTTCTCCTCTTCATGTCAGGATGTCTTGAACCTTAGTTGTAGGGATCTCCTAAAGTGGTGTCGCTCCCCACCATGGGAGCTCGTTTTTGCACTCCCAACTAAGGAGCTTGACGGGATCCCTCTCCCATTGAGATGGGAACTCGCTCCTTACAAAGATGGGAGCTTTTGTATGATCTTTGTATGAAAAAACAAGGATTTATCACTTGGCTTTATTATTGGTCTTTGATGAACTCGTATATCTAGCCCAAGTCATGATATCTTGAAAAGAAAACCCTTATGGAGGACTTGGCCTTTATTTTACTTCCTAAAATGATTGTACTTTTAAAGGAAATACTCTATGCTACAATATTTTAATAATATATGTACACACGCTCCCAATCTTGGGAGCTTCTGCATTCCCTCACTCCTGCTGCCGCTCCGTGCACTAAGTCTTGAACCATGATCTAGGACAAGACCCTCAACCTAGAAAATTTTAATCATATTGTGAGAAAATGAGACCTCATGGTAAAAACTCTCTTTCTCTCACAAACACATACACAAACGCCTGTCCATACATGCACAATATGGCACCAAAAATTTAGTATTCCTTGTTAACCATAATTGTAATGGGCAGAGCCTTCCATGGGTTGCCCACTTTGTTACACACAAGATATTTCTTCCAGAGGGACTTTCTCTCGACAACTTGCAGCTAACGGAAGAGCAGAAGACAAAGGAGACTGAAAATCATTTTACCATTTGTCCTTGTTACAGCATTGATCTCTAACAAACGCATCTAACATGCATTTACTAAGCATCTACTACTTTGATCTCTAAGAATTAAGACCACTTAAACACGAAAAAAGCTTTGTTCTCTTCAACAATTGCCACAAAACATACGATATTCAGCAGTTTAAATATCTGCTAGAATCGAGCACTCAACAACTAACCTGCATTCTCTGATTATTCTGTAAGAGAAAAATTGAAAAAGTATGCATTTTGGAGATACTTCTCAAACAACTTAATATGCAATCAAGAAAAGGCAATAATCTCACACAGCCTTAAAATGATGAAAAAAGGAGGCTCTAAAATAAACAGTTCTCTTTTGTGTAACTTTGTTTGGATAGGACATAGGAAGTTTGAACATAAATACAAATAGGTTCAGTAGTTCCTTAAAGGGAAGAAAATACTCTCAGTTTTCACTCTATCAAAGAAATTGACAGGATCTTCACAAATACCGGAGAACCGCACCAGGCATATTTGTCAAAACAGAACTAAAATTCTTCCCTACAATATGTTTTCCCAAAGTTGCTAACTACTTCAGGAACTAAATCCCACCAAGCAGAGCGACAAACTGATTAACAACCAAAGCTTATGGTGAATGATAACATAAGTGAAATCTGTGACAACTCCTGATCAACGATTCAACGGTTGAGCAATTAAACAATATTTTTCCCTTGACACTCTGTTACTACATAGAAGTACCCTTTCTAAAAATAAGTAACATATGCTGCAACCTGAAACCATAGCTGGCATAACAGGATATCCAACTTTGTAAACGCACACACAAATGCAGATGTAACTGGACGACAAGAAAATTTAGACCTACCAAACGGGTGTCTACATCAAACTTATGGCGCATGTGCATAATCTCAACCATAAACAGGTCAATAGCTTCCTCAGGATTCCAAATGCGAAGTACCTGTCAACACACGGATAGTTGCATCATAATCGGATAAGGTGACGATAATTTCAAGACTACCAAAAAATGGTAAATAATCGCACAAGATTACGAGATCTACAGAGATAGCCATCACGAGACGCAGAAATAACTGGAGTAGTACAAAGTCGACCTAATACTCCTGAACCAGAAATCAGTTTTTTCTACCACAATGCAAAGCGAAATCACCGGGAACACTCACCGCATTTACAACTATGTCCGTCAATTGATCTGCTAGTGCTTCATACAACTGCGTGAGAATACAACATGAAACAATAAAAAATCTAACAGAACACTGATGATGTTAAACCAGAAAGGGGAGGGTGAAACAAGAAAAATAAGATAAAAAGATGAATAACCTTTGTTCTTAAGGTTGTCCTTGCTACCATCTTCAGTATCTCTTTATCAGGTTTATCGCCCATCACTACGGGGGTCTTGAATTTTTCAAGATACTGCAGTGTTGCTCTCTTGGCAATTTTGAAACCGTCAACCAGTACACGAGGGTGCATCCCTACAGAAAAAAATTACTGTTATATAAAAACCAAACAAGATGAAGCAAGGGAATAAATATACTTATAGCAATTGCTTCACCCTACAAAGCTGACAATCAAGCATCTATGTTGTGCAACCTAAAATTATAGTGAAACATATAGAAATGAAAAAAATAGGTTTGCATTCCACCCCCATGCAAAACAACTAGTTAAAGTTTTGGCACACTCTAGTAATCGGTCCATGATCTTTGAAACCAAAGATAAAACATAAAAACAGGACACATTGAATGTAAGAGTACAGCTATATCAAAGCAGAATTTTGACCTTGATCAATATAACGTTTAGATTGTTTCATAAGTTTGCCAATGAACAAGACGGTGGAAGTTGTTCCATCCCCACTAATATCATCTTGGGCAACTGCAGTCCTTGCAATCATAATTGCAGTTGGATTTTGGATTTGCTGCAAACATAAAAAAGCTTTTAGTTTCCTGTACCCCAAGAATAAGCTGCAAAACTCAATCAATGGTACCAAAGCACCAAAAATAAGATGGAAATGCTGTATATTAGTAGGGTGGCTCCAGTACCTTGCGTCCAAATGCTTGGACACAACAAGAAAGCTAAATCTTTTTGGAATTGTGCCTTTTCTCAAAATTTTCAGTTGTTTGGTCGGAATGCAATGCAAGGATTGTTAAAGGAAAAATATGACGTAATTGAAGCTTTATGGGGTAGGATTTGCTATCTGTCATCATTTTGGGTGTTGGCTTTTCCTCCTTAAAGGGAATTCCACTGTTCCTAATTTCTAGAGGTTGGAGAGAAGTTTGTAATATGCAGTTTCGAGGGGTTTCTTTATCTTGTCCCCTACCATTTGTGCTTTTCACATATTATTGATAATTGTTTATTGCTTGCTGATAAAAATAATAAGCAGAAAAAACTAGCACTATCTCAGCTAAGTTTTGACATCATGATTCTTTGCCTTCGTTGCTCTTCAACTATTTATTCATGCTTCAAATGAAGCTGAAATAGCTCACTATGGAAATTTCTAAGGATACGCTCTAACACACTAAAAGGGATGAAAATGTAATTAAACAAGAGCAAACCTTATTGGTATGCACAACGATAGAACTGCATCCATATTGTTCTTCAACTGAACAACTAATTCACCGGCTTTGGACAATACTGTACTATCATGTAATGATTTGATTTCCCTAACGCCCCAATCAGTTGCAAGGAAAGGAAATGAAAGCATGGGAATGTTGAACTATCCTGCATTTTTAATGTGTTCAGTTATTAGGAAAGTTGTCGGACTCACATCCCATTAGGATCACCTTTCCCTCTAACTTGTCCTGCAAAAACCACAAGATTCTGCAGGAATCTTGTTGCTAAACTGATTTCTACATAATTAAACTAATACTTTTCAACTTTCTCTTACGTTTGTTATATTGAATGAACGGATAAAGAAAAATACGTTTTATTTTCTTTGTTTCATTTCGCTATAATTTTCTCGGAAATAATTTTCATGCACTAATTTCTTAACAAATGAACGGAGCCCAAGTGACACTTCATTACTACGACTTCTAATCCATAACAACCTCTCACAGATGAAGAACTCATTTTGACCATCCCACACCTCAATGCCGAAAGAACACAAAAATCACTCGTATTACCCTCAGTTGCGTAGAAAAGAAGTATCATCAAACAGAAAGTTGCAAACCAGCTAAAAATTAACCAGATCAGGAAATCTAGGTTTCCTGTGAGATACAGTGATATTAGAGAACCAACCATTTCTTTCAAGAGTGTGTTACCATCTTTAGTGAGCTTAATGTCCCCTGATCCACCAACATGCCTAAAAAAAGAGAGAAAATGAGACAATGCAAGACAAGGGTTACTAAAACTAATACTCCGTCCGACCCAGAAAAATTGTCGGGTCTACAAAATAAGAACTTTAAAAAATGTATTTTGGTTCAAAAGATTTCAAACTTTTTTTTTCCCGCAAGATACTAGATATCAACAAGTCCTTTTCATTTTTTTAAAAAGGTAAGAATTCGAATAAAAATATATTCTTTCTAAGTTACCATTTTACGGACCAGGGTATCTTAGACTAATATATCACCGATTTTAGCCTCTATTTCATTTTCCCAATGACAAACTAGATTTCTATCACAAAGTTTTTGCGCAACACGATACCAATCACGAGCATCTAACTAATAAGTAGGTAAAAAGTTGCTAAAAAATAAGATGAAATGTGGCATTTTAAAAACAAAAAGACATATGAGTGCTCACACTCACATCTTGATGGTGCCTTTGGGACCGAGATTGGTCTTGAGAACGACTTGCAAGCCCTTGGCGGCATTAATATTCATGTGCAGCACGGCAGACCTGTTCAGGCGTTCGGGTTCAACACTCAGAGCCGACATTTTTTCGCTGCTAGAAAATAAGCACAGAAATGAGAACAGAACAACCGACAAACAGAGCCTATGTATATACGTACTTGGATAGACGTGTGTATCAGCGTCGATTTTACTCCGTCAAAAACTCGTCAATCTGCAATTTGAAATCCAGGACTTTCTCCTTCGTTCCTTTCACAGTAAGGTAGCCCATGCAAAACATTCTATCTCTCAGAGATCCTACTAAGAGAGGCAGCGAGAAAGAGAGAGAGAGAGAGAGAGAGAGATACATTTTCACAGGTAAATACATACACTCAGAGAGGCCAGAAGACGGATACAAATTGAAGCTCTTTTTGCGTGTTCGGAGATTTAGGGTTTGTACGGTAACAAATTTGAAGGCCAAGATCGTGTTTTTTCGGAGCGTATTTTGTGTGAAACGACGCTGATACAGAAGTGTTTAATCTGTATCAAGTAAATGAAGCAAGTGGGAGTGATTACCAGAGAACAGTTGAACTGAGCAAGCAGATCGTGGGCTGCGGATGGGTGGCTGCGTCAGTAGGGAGGAGAGGGAGAAGCGGGAGAGAAGCGATTCAAGCGAGAAGTAGGGTGGGAAGAAAGTTTTAAGTTTTTTTTTTATTTAGTTATTCATCGTAATTTTTTATGTTAATTATTCGTCTCAACAACATAAATTAAAAAAATTTAAAAATGTGGATTGATGTTAAAAAAATTTAAATAAGATAGCACTGTTTAATATATTTTTTCGTCATTTGTGGACATTTTTTTGTTTCTGGTCATAATTTTATACTTTTTAAACTCCTTTCTTCGAAATAGATAATTAATTCAAAAAATATCACGCGAATTTAACCAAATTTTAAAAAAGAAGAACAAAATACACAAAACGAAGAAAAAAAATAAATTTACATGGAGTTTCAAAATCGTAGGGTGATGGAAATTGGGTTCTGTTCCTCACCTTTAAGAACCATTATTTGCAATGGAAAGGAGTTTGTAAAACTTAGCCAAATATCAATTGCACCTTGGCCTCTCAATAGATTGGATCCGATCCGAATCTAATAACGTTGATCCAATAATCTGAATTCGGTAATCCAAATTCGGATCGGATTAAATCCGTTATCAATCCGAATCAGAACTTTAATTTTTTAAAATTTAAAAAAAAAACAGTAAATTTTTTATTGGGAGGCTTAATTATCCATTCTCAAATCTCATCCAACTTAAGTATTCATCCTCCATTTTTTAAACAGTTATGATTTCATCCCTGTTTTTTTTATACCAAAAGTGCCCTATATATATATATATATATATATACCAGAAAATGAGACCAAAACATAATCTTTCTCATCCCGTCCCACGATTTCCGTTCAATCCCTAAAATTATGAATCCCAAAAATTCGGGTGGGATTATATATAAGTAAGCATCTCTCTCTCTCTCTCTCTCTCTCTCTCTCTCTCTCTCTCTCTCTCTCTCTCTCCAAAGTCCTCCATTCGTCCTCCATAAACAGCCGTCGCCATTCACACGTCCTCCGGTGGGCGGCGATCCACTCATCGTCCGACGTCTTCCGTTCTATCGCCGTCGTTTCCCTCCTCCCTCTCGCCGATCAATCATCCTCCGTCGTCATCAATGAAGCCGATAGAAATCTCCCTTCGGTACTGTTGCTGTCGACCGATTCCCTCCTCCCTTTCGCCAATCAATCATCTTCTATCGTCAATGAAGTTTAACGGAGAAGTGGGCGTTATCGTTGTCGCCGGAGCAAATCTTCAAGATGTAGTGATTTGAAGTTTTTTTTTTGTTTATATGGTTTGGGTATTCATGGTTTATTAACCATGAATCGGCGATTGAATATTCCTGTTTATTTTCTCGTCTTGTTCGTTGATTTTTTTTATTTATGGCTTGTTTGGGTATTCTTATTAATGAAGGTTTCCATGACGATACACAGATTGAATGGTTTTTTGTTTATTTGAACCATTTACCATGAAATATTTGTTCGAATCATGAGATATTAATCGTGTCCACGTCGTAATCGTCATGGTAATTTAACCATGTAACGGTTTGAATATATCATGTTATATTTTTTTTTACGGTAATTTAGCCATGTTCCATGTAATAAGAGCAATGAAAAATATGACTTTCTGTTATCTGGTTGGCCAACTTGAAAAATGAAGAAAAAATGCAAATATGTGGTCAACTTATCATGTTATATTCCTAAAAATAAGTAATGAATCATATTAAAATTTACCAAGTCCCATTGAATTAGGAAAATAATCCAATCCAATCCAATCCCACTAAATTGGAAAAACAATCAAATCCAATCCCACTAAATTAGGAAAGCAATATAACATAATATATGTATATCATAGTGAAAAGGGTAAGAAAGGTAATTCACACACTAAAAGGATGAAAACATAAGTATGAAAAAAGGGCGGGATGAATTCTTACATGACATGGATAAAGAGAATGAATATTTAAATATTCCTTTTTTATTTTGAAAAAAAATTGTTTAAGAAGTTGTATTTTTATTTTAAATTTAAATTTTTTTTGGAAAATAATTTTTTTGAATTTTTTTTTATTTTTTTTGCTAAAATTTTTGAAGTAAAAAAGTTTTCAAATCGGATAAGGATTTTTTAGATCCGGATCCGGATTACCACTATCGGATTTAAGTTTTATTAGATCCAGATCGAATTCGAGTCTTATCGAATTCGAATTCATCGGGCCTATTGACAGGCCTAATTGCACCATGTGAATTGCAGTATGTTACAAAGATATGAACGGTGGGACCTCCTAGGACCCAAAAATACATTTTGGATGTTCAACTTCCAATGGTACGTGAGTTGCTGGAGACGGACATGTGGACGTGGCTTTTGAGAGAGTCTAGTTATATTTCTCTTCCACTATTCAATTCTCGCATGCACTCTTTTCGTTCATATCACCTCTCACCTTACAAACCACCTCGGGCACAGGTGCCAGTCACCATCGAGGTGCCAGTGCACAGGTGTCAAATAAGGGGTCGAAGGATAATCTTTAAGAGAGTTGCTATATGTACCGACCATGGGGAGGGAAAACGTACCGACGGCCGTCCGCGGGCCGTCTCCGGCCACCGGACGGCCGATCCGAACCGTCCAAAAATTCTATAAAAAAAAACCGATGGCCCACGCGAGAATCAATGGCATCCAAGGTATGTAGGGTGCTTGATCCAAGCTCCCTTTTTTCGTGTATATATGTACACATATATACACAAAAAAAGGGAGCTTGGATCAAGCACCCTACACACCTCGGATGCTATTG
Organism: Rhododendron vialii; assembly: GCF_030253575.1. Classification (NCBI taxonomy): domain Eukaryota; kingdom Viridiplantae; phylum Streptophyta; class Magnoliopsida; order Ericales; family Ericaceae; genus Rhododendron; species Rhododendron vialii. The sequence goes on along the minus strand of NC_080557.1, from coordinate 39,247,207 downwards.
ATTCCCGCGAGAGCCCCATCGGTTTTTTTTTATAGAATTTTTGGACGGTTCGGATCGGCCGTCCAGTAACCGGAGACTACCCGCCGGCGGCCGTCGGTACGTTTTTCCTCCCCCAATGGTCGGTACTCATAGATTTTCTGAATCTTTGAGCATTGGAAGTAATTTCGAGGGACAACATTCTCTAATTGATTGCACTTTTTCAATTTTCACAGGAGTGAAAATTGTCAGAGCCATTATCCAAATTTTTTTTATTGCAAGGTTACAGCAAGTTTATCAATATAAAGCTAAACTACCATGTGAACAGTTCTCAATTCTATTGTAGCTATCAATTTTTTCTTTCACAACTACATCAACACAATCCATTTTACCTATCATCTATTAAAATATTATTTTTTTTCCTTTTTCCAATATTAAAAATAAAGAGAGGAGAAAGGAGGAAAGAGAGAGAAAAGAAACAATAAAAAAAGAAAAGATTATGAATAGTGCTTAGGTAAAAATGACTAAGAACTATTCACAAATGGATTTTATCTCTTATTTTACCTAATCTAGTGCAAACAAGTTTTTGTGATTTTTCTCTCCAAAATAGAGAAAAATATATTTTACATTGTTTGATGTACTTGCTCTTAGATCCAATCTAAAGTGGAGCCTGAAATCCTTGACAATAATGTGTTAACACCAAAGTTGACAAGATCGAACATCGCACAAGTTGTTCAATCGGTAAAAAGAGGATGGTGAACGATGAGTAATTAAATTTTTAGACGTGCTAGGACCATCGCACCTCTCCCACAGCTTGGTTCAAAGTTGAAATTTAGAACATCAAGCTGGCCTTGTGGTCAAGGTCTGAGACTCATAGGTTTGCTCCCTCCAAAGGTCTCAAGTCGAAACATCGTAGGTTCTATCAACTCCTTTGTAGCCAGTTCTTTCGGGACATTTCCGCTTTAATTAAGCACTCACCTAGTGAGACGGTGGAATTAGTCCCTCGGGATTAATCGAGGTCCGAGTATAAGCTGGCATAGAAACCTAAGTCATAAAAGAAGAAGAAGAAGTTGTATTTGAGACTCCTGATGCTTTTCAACAGATCAGGTAGGCAAATGTGTGAGGGCAAACTCATGTATAATACTACTATGTCTTACATTGTAACCATCTTCTTCTTTGATACGATGACCACTGTTTGAGAATGACTTTAATATATAGCAGTCTTATTGGAGTACCTTGAAATATGTAATTCTTTTATATTGATAATGCGCAATGAAGATTTGGAGGACTTGTCACTATAAGTACACAGTCACCCACTATAGGTATGTAAATTATGTCAAACTTAGTGCACGAGACTTCCATTTACAATAGGTTGAGAATATTCACCGTAGTAAGCGGCAAACGACAACATTGCCTTTCTTTTTTGGAGGCTAATTATTAATGTTTGGACCGGCTATTGTTTATATATTCGTAAAATAGGACACACTCTACATGCCCTTTCGTAAATGCACTAAGAATAGTAGGGTTTTTTTTTTTGCCAGGCTATAGGATGTTAGTACGATTAGTGTTGCAGGCCAACATCATTACATCAACTTGAACCTGAAACCTCACACATTGGCATCTAAGTGCCCGCTCACGACTGCTTGAGCTATAGCTCGGGGTCAAGTGTAGTACTTGCATAACTAATGCCTAAAACCGGTTATAATGGAAACACCAAAACCTCAAAACTGTAAAGCACAATTCTCATTTCATATTAATGAATTCTCGTATCTGAAGTTTTAATGTCTGTACCTTCTCATAGTTATATGACAATGATCCATCCATAATTAACACCACAGAACCTCATAAATCCATGTACAAAAGAGAAAGCTAGGATATGGTGAAAATGGCTCAGTACACCATAATGTACTACTCCAATTGTCATTCCAAAATTGGCTCCAAATCTTTTTTGCTAAGCTAAAAAGGATGGAGGAGAGGGTGACCAAGCATATATAGCAACCCTCCCTTGGCGCACAATCATAGGGACTTCAGACCCATTGCGGATCCCGGGAGGGACCAAATTAAGAGTCATAGCAACTACCGTCCCACCAAGAGCTAGTGGGCCAAAGCTGAAAAGAGGAGAAGGACCAAATTCGAGAGGGCGCCGCTAACACAACTCAAACTTTGGTACCTCCTACCTCGCCCAAACCCAAAGGGAGTAAAGCCTTGACCAACTTGGCTATTCCTCTGCAAAATTGACAACTTCACTAATTATCTGATCTCTGATCCATAATTTGCAGAGCATCAAGGACACTACCAGTTCTGATTCCTTATTCCTTTCTTTCATTTTTCCCTCCAGCTTTGTTCGGATGGCGTAGATAAGATTTCTGATTAGCTTGTATTGCTGGGTCAATATTGTTCGATTTGTTCTGGCATTGACATGTTTGGTGATTTGGAGGCCAAATGATTCGCTTGGGTACCGAGAAAATAGTTGTGGTCCTTGTGGGTGCATTTTTCTTCGAGCTATGATGCCGTTTTGTCCATTTCTCCTTTTAATTGCTTTGTAACACTTTTGTACGTAGGCGTTCAAATTTTAATGTGGAGTTTCTAGTAACTTTATGCACAAAGTGAAACGTTTGCGTACATAAATGAAGCGTGAAAATCAATTTTCATATTCTTTTGTTGAAAACAAAAACAAAACAAAAAAAATCTTTGCCCGTATGGCCTATTTGCTCTGATGATCTGACCACGCCAGTCGTCAGTCTTGGCTTTGGTTAAACTGAAGGAGATGGAAAGTACAGAAATCTCTCTCTCTCTCTCTCTCTCTCTCTCTCTCTCTCTCTCTCTCCCGACAAAGCTTGGTGGTGGTGGTTCCCTCTTCTTCCTTGACCCCATATCTTCAAAGTTTTTCAATCCTTTCAGTTTTTTCTCCAACACCTTTTTAGTTAGTCAAGCCTACTTCAAAAGCAACCAATTACAATCCTCTCTCTCTCTCTCTCTCTCTCTCTCTCTCTCTCTCTCTCAAATACATATACATGTACATATATATCAAGCCAGCCTTGTGTCCGTTGGTGTTACTGTGAACTTGTTTTCACATGCACAATCACACCCTTTATATATAGTATATGCATTTTCAATACCATCATACAAAACTTAATTATACAGTCTTCAATAGATGATTGTAGAAATCTTCGTGACGTACATTAGGATGCAATGATGGCTCTAGCTAACTAAATGTATATATAACTGCCTGCCTTAATTTAGTGGTGGGATTTGTTGAGGGTACAAATTTTGACTCTTAGGTAAACTCACCAACTTTCTTTTGAAAACAGGTTGCGAAAGGGAAAAAACACTTGAAAAGAAAAGTAAGGAGGACATTGAGTAGTCTTACGTGTCTAACTTCCCGCAATCCCCGGTAGCAGCAGTCTTATGGAGTCAAAACATGGTTTATGCAAGTTGATTCGGGAACCACTCTTCATTATCAAAAAATAAAAAATGAACATAGTCAGTGTTTTCTGCCTAATTTTATATTGTTCTTGTTGACGAGAATTAACTTCATGGAATTGTAAGCAAGAAAATTGGTTTCAAAATTAGGAATTCCGGTCGGGAAGTTCTCCTTTGGTGTGTTGGTGTCGTTTTCTGGATCACGAGCCTAAGCGATAAGTCTTTTGTTTGGAAAACAAAAGGACAACGATGATCTGTCAATTATTCTATATAAAACTAACCGTGATGGCATAATTATTGTAACTTTTGCGCATTCGGCGCGTTTCAAATCAATGCTTATCATGTGAAAAGGGGTCTCAAACAGCTTAACGCGTTTTTTCTGGGCCAATCAAAATATTATTGCATCAATATCTCTCTAATATTTCCTCAAATTAAAACTTACTAACAGAGACTACTATAGGAATGCAGAGAGAGAGAGAGAGAGAGAGAGAGAGAGAGAGAGAGAGAGAGAGATACAATCCCAATACGTTGAGAGAGAGAGAGAGAGAAGTACAATCCCAATACGTTATGATTACCAATAGCAATGAAGCTGACAAATTTTCTCCACATGGGGAGATTACAAAAGCTTGAACATAGAATCACAAACTTTGTATAAAGAAGAAAATTCATCTGCTTCAGGACTCCACAAGGTAATCACCTTATTATATATAGTCAAACCACTTCCCTTGCAAACACTTAATAGTAGATCACTAGTAGTACTCCTCATCACTCAGCAATTGCTCAGTACCAAACCCCTCCCTATATGCTTAGAAATTAAGCTGCTGAGATAGCTTTGTTACTGAGCACAAGCCTGGACAAGCCTTCTTGACATTAAAAAAAAAAACATTTTCCACTAAAATACTTAAGCCTGTGTTTAGATATTGGAATCGCGGAGAGATTTGCGGAGGGAAAAAAAAAACAATTTAGTAAAATTCTACGTCGTGAAAAAACATACTTTGAAAGTACCCAGAAAGCATGCATGTGGTGGAGATTCAACTTTGGCATGGTATAAGCCACACCCCAATTGAATCTGGTCCACTTATATGAAATTTTTTGGGATATTTTTTGCACATAGTAAACGCATAAATTATCACTTCAGAAATCAATCACAAAAAGTACACACAGTAGTCACACAAGTGAGTACCAGTTCATGTGACTGTGTTTTGTGTTCTTTTTGTGGTTGATTTCTACGTACCTATATTTTCTGTTCTTTTCACTCTGCAAATCCCTTCTAAAATCCAAGATCCAAACACAACTTTTACCTGAACCTGGCCGGCTACTGAACCATTTCATCTTCGGACCCGGTGATGCATTCCCTCTCATGATCATCCTCAAACCCTTCAAGAGAAGGATGAGGTAAATGGCCCTTACCAAAAGACCTTATGTGATCCTTGAGTGACCTCTTGTGTTTGAAATCAGAACCACAAGTGCAATACCACAGCTTCCCACAGTTCTTCTCATGAGTCCTCCAGTCCCCTTTCACTGCAAATGCTTTCCCACATTTTCTGCACATGAATGGCTTAGCCCCATGCTTTCTCTTGTAATGGGTTTGGAGTGTTCTGAAATCCTTCAATGGCTTCGCCCTCGGGTGGTTGATGTTGTTCTTGCACCCTTGAGCACAGCAGTAGCAAGGTAGCCTCAGCATTGCGGCTGGTTGGGTCCCTCTGAGCGATTCCGGTCCTTTTCTGTATTCGGATCCGTGTCCCCACATATGCATCTGAACAAAAAAAAAAAAATTACTTGTTTTCCTTTGGAGATATTGACTATAATCATAACTACAATATATGATAGTTTAAATAGGCTAATGCAGATGTCAATATGTAATTTTGCACCTTTCTTTATATCTCATTTCTGTGTTTTCTTATTTCCCCATTTGTTAGCCTCTTTTGCATTTTTCACCTATGAAAAACTCAAGCTTGGTTGATAAAAAAAAAAAATTTTAAAAAGAGAAAATAAAATAAAGTAATTCAAGCTTGGTTCATATGCAGAGGCCTCTTCATTACCCTCTAGTGATGTCCAGTGATATCTTATCGGATACCTTCAAAATTCTAACAATGGAAAATTACGATTACTTATCTCCTCCGGTAGAGAAGAACTACTAGTCGTACTCCACAAGTGGATAGTGAGATTGGTTCCCACGATAAGTCATACGCGTAAAAACTAACCGAACACCTGAGTTATAAAAAAACGAAGGAAAAAATCTACTCGTGGTCCAATTTTCACTAGATGGCTTCTCTCGATGTTGACCTTTTACCTTTTTTCTGATCATGATCATATTGACCTTTACAGTACTCTTCTTTTTTAGGCCTTTTGTTTTGTTGGAGGGATTCAACAAAGTATTTTTGTGGTAACATGATCCCCGCAGATTAAGGAGGGACTGGAAAAGGAATTAAAAGTGTCCAATTTCAAGACAATACTAATGCACATTTGGAAAAGTTGTTACCATGTATAGTGGTTTTGTACCAAGGTCTTAAACAACCGCTGCTACGTGGTTTTTTCCGATCTTCTGATGCCGGTACACCCCATTATACACACCCGTGAGACTAAATGCCAAGCACACATTTAGGCCTGTTCTTGCTACGTGTTTTTTTCCGATCTTCTGATACCTATACACCCCATTATACACACCTGTGAGACTAAAAGCCAGCACACGTTTAGGCCTGCTCTTGCTACGTGCCCGCTATTTGATTGCTATGACCGAATCAAGTGCTCAAAATATATCTTCGGCAAAAATAATTTTGAGACACTTGCAACAACTATACCCAATTTCTGCAACATAGCTTTCCTTGCTCCTAAAATCGTTACATCACTACCGTTAGTGTATACGCAATTTGCTAATGCTATTTAAAACCTTGAAAGGTGTCGATCAAAAACCTTGAAAGGTGGCGATACATTCTACCAGTATACAATCTAACTAATCATAAAGTTGCAATAAAATTAAGGAAAAACAGGCAATAAAATCAAAGCAACAAGGGGAGAAAAAGAAGTGAAAGATAGGCATTGCTTGGTATGGCTAACAAGTCAGTCTTCCTCTGAACTCAGGTACAAGAAAAGAGGTCTAAATTAATGTGGACTTTTATGAACACTTTTATGGTGATATATTTTGCTTCTTTCTACATTTTTTCTTTATTGAGCACTCTCACTATATGGTGATAATATACAACTAGACTAAGGACCAAGAATTTTTTTATTAAGATTCAAGGGTGTTTGGGTCAGCTTACTTGTACTTTGACTTTTCCCCTTCTCGGTCCGATCAAAGGCAGGCGGCCATCCAAAATTTACCACGACCAATATGTTACTTCCAAACTATATTTGGTTGTTTCATACGTCGACAAAGAATTACTCCATAAGATTAGTGAAACAAAAAATCCTCGCTGAGTATGCTCATAATTACGTAGAAAAAAGGTAGAATGTGGCTTTTGCATCCCAAATTGGATTTTTTAATTTTTTCGCAGATTCGCAATGTGTATCTTCCAGACTAAAGATAAATGCACGACCCTTCAGCAGTCGGTAGAATTTGTATTGTAGATCGTTAAAGTTTTTAGATCATCCTCCGTAATCAGAAGATGCCAAAGTGTTTGAATTCATATGTGAATAAGAAATTTTTCAGCTTCGTAGGCTAAGTAAAGCAAGAAAAGATTATCACAGAAACTATAGCCACTTCCTGTCTCTCAATCTTGGAAAATAACACGTTTGGACCTTTTGTTATAGACCTTAAATTCCAAAAGAACCTCCATGCACATAAGTATAACAATATAGTATGATCAATGAAACTCATCACTAACCTGCATGTTGTTGTACCTATTGAAGGTCTTGCTGCATATAGCACAGGCAAATTGCATAGGCCCGACGAGGATCTGTGTTGGTGTAGGAATCCAAAACCTACTCTCTCTGTTAAAACCATGTCCGTGAAATCTCTTCTCTTTCTCTTCCTCTTCTTCGTTCCACTTAAAACCTTTTGTACCGGCCGTATCATCAGAGTCTCCTCCTGTATTAGGCAATCCTATGCGCAACGCCACCGTAACCTTCTCAAATTTCTCCTCTTTAACTCCAAAACTCTCCTTTCTCCCTGCATCATCTTTTTTAGTTGTCAAAGTGGGAGATGGAGGAGTAGTAGGAGAGGGTTTGAGCCATTCAATGAAGGTTGGAGCTGTTTGAAAGCAAATATCCATGGCTTGGACATGGTAGCTCCTTGTAGTACTCATGTTATGAGTACTTTTGATCCCTAAGTGCTATCTCTTCATATGGTTTATATTTCAGGCTTTATGTGGGAAAGCTTTGCACTAAAGGTTGATTTATAAAAGTTGTGTGGTTAATTAATTTGTCTTTAGGGAACTTTTCTTTTCCCATCTTTCATTCTTTTCTCCTCTTGACCTTTATCATATGAGAGAGAGAGAGAGAGATTAGTGGTGGGGTTAGGAAAATGACATGAAAAATTGAGACTCGCTGTTTTGAAAGAGAATCCAAGGATGTGTAGTAAGAAGACTCATAATTTAAGTCACATATTGCGTGCGCGAGCATGAAGACGCCTTTTAAAAACATTTCAAATTACTAAATTCGCGAGAGCGGAATTATGTGACTAAGGTCATTACATAGGCGGTTTTATTTCTTTAATTTGTCTACTTATCAATGGTGACGTCCTCCCTAGCTCATCCCATAGTTGTATTCCTTCTCTGTGTTTTTTCGATAAGAGATAGAGCACTTTTGTGCATCAATTTTTTAGAACCAATTTAAAAATCCCAATTAATTCTTCAAATTGGTGCAAAATGATTCAAATAGTTATGCATGAATTAATTATGTATTCTGAAAACAACATGATTCTTAGAAAATAAGAAATTATGAGACGAAGAGAGTACCCGAGAGTAGCTATCATGGAATGTTACCCATATGTACACATTTATTTCTTGTTTTAAGTTGAAAAAGATGTGGCCAATGCTTCAAACATGGGAAGCGAAGGTGGTTGGTTAGAATCCAATTAGTCAATACCTAAGCCAAGAAAAGTGAAGAAGTATATAAAAAGGAAAAAAATCAAATCATAAAAGGCGTTATGTACTCATGCATAATAATACATTTATGCAAAAGTGTCTTTGTTCAACAAGGTGAGTGGTAGTATTTTTATAGGAAAAGGTGTCATCTGGATATATATATTTCAACTTGCGTTCAATATAAGCTGCCAAGCCAAAATATCCCTTTCACCAACTTATTTTGATAAAAATGCTATGGAGGAATTCGTACCGCGTTGATTCAATGGAAAAAAATAATGTTAACCCGGATGGATGGATAAGAGAAAAGTGCTGCAACTTGTGCCTCATGCATTGCGATGATCCGGATATATCGAAGACTCTAAAAAATTCCATAAGATTAATTAATTTGGTGATGATCTTTAACACATCATTCATATCAAAAATCATATTTCATCGTATACCATATAAAATGCTCTCAGAATGTGTTTATGTTAACATTCCGTTGTCCCGGACCCTTTATCAAGTTTTTTTTTGGGATAAGCGACCCTTCATAAGTTCACAAAGAAAAGTATCTTTTTGCCAATTAAATAAAGTATTTTCGACTTTCATCCCTATAATATGCATGAGGCCTGCTAATCAAACCCTTTAACCACCCACCAACTTTATCTAATTAATAATCTCTAGTTGATAGTTTCGGGGGTAAGGTTAGTGCACGTACGAAAAAAGAAAAAAAACAACCGACAAGATATAATCAGCAGATTTTCTCTTCTTTCTCTCTCCTTAATTTAGCCTCTTCCTTTTGGATATAATGGCGCAACTCATTTCCCTTTCCCACTGTCTTTTCTCAAAATCTTTTCTTTTTCACTTTAGCAGTAGTATTTTCCTTTTTCTTTTTCTTTTTTTTCTCAAGTAGACATCTACTAATTAATCTGTAGGGAGGCTTTGTTAGACCTTTCCTATTTGCATTGATTACTAATATGCCTGCTAATTGAAAAAGAAAAAAGAACATCTACTAACCTGGAATTAAAAAACCGGAAATGATACTCACGCAACCGTTGTATATGTTGTGTAATCAATTCTGACCGTTCAGATGTGTTTGGACGCTCTAGATTTTAAAAAAACTCTTCCAATGAAAAGTTTTAACTCTTCTAAGGAAAAGTTTGAACGAATCTTGACCATTTATTATAACAATGGACGGATGAAGATTGGTTGTGTTTGATATTTTGCACAACCGTTGTGCATGTAGCATCTTTGTTAAAAAACTGTATGCTGGACCAACCTCAAATGGTTTTTTTTATTTTTTTACTCGGTAAAAAAAAGTTATTAATTTTTGAACAAATATCTAAGATTAAACTGACCAATAACACACTGACAGGCGCCACCCAAGACCTACGTCCAATGTTCCATCTATGGGAAGTTAAAAATAAACGGTGCATCGATCACAAGTTAATGTTTTACCAACTATATATTGGTGGAAAATAACAACCAAGTTAAAGGGTGAAAAAAAAAACTTTTACCGTTGAAGATGGTGTACACAAGTCGATCTCGACCCTCAAGAATGGGCCGAGGCCATACCACAGACGAACCTCGTCAAAATTAAGTGTTTTTTTTTTTTGGTGGCATAATCAATAGAAGGCTAGATATAGGGAATGTTTGCGATAGCTGCGGATACATATTGTAAATTTTAACTTCAGATTTTGGTGCAAATTTCGGATTTTAGTAGAGATTGAGAAATATGTTTGTTGCAACTGCGAGATTGTGAGAATTTCAGTTGAATCCCAAAAGCTACCTAAACCCAATGTTGAAATTTCGAGCATTTCTTTCCTTTTTTAGGTTATCAAAATCAATAGATTCTAAAAATTAGTGTTGTAGAATTTTTGATAAACATTCTAAACTGATTTTTAGAAGCTAAAATCTAAAAATCTGTTAAAATAATTTTTTTCGTAAACACCCGGCCAACCAATGCGAGACACTATCATGAAGCTAGAGGCCTTTTTTTTATGTGCACGTAATGAAAATATATCTCTAGAAATTGAGATTTCTTTATGCATGTGGGATCTAACACACAGGGAGAGCATTTATATTTTGAGATACCCGCGTTGTGGTTACATTTCATTTCATGTGATTAGTCTTTGGCCCGTTCTGTTAATGTTCTCATTTTTTTAAGTATTTATTTTTCGCTTTACGAGACAGATCATTCTTTTGCAATACATCAACGTTGACTATGAAAAAAGTTATTCAAGTACTTATTTTAGTCAATAGAACTTAGACTTCATTTTTTTTTGGGTACAACGGAGAGGCTGATCCTCCTATACTGGGGCATCCGCGACAAGCACACTCTAAATTTCCTCTGCCGGAGTGATGAAGCTGACAAAATCGGTTTCTCGATTCCTTCCTAGCTAGCTTGCCCATTTTATCCGTCACTCAGTTTCCTTGACCAAGGAAGTGTGGTTCAGCGTGCGTCTTGTCCTCGACAACATTGCCTTGCAATATTAATATAGGGCTTTGGTTGATCTCGGACTAGCGATTGGATCTCGGGTAGTATGAATATTTAAGTAATTTTAATTTTCTTTTTGTCATTGTCTTTTTAATCTTTGTAATATTGCAGAGCAGATCTAGATAGTGGTCTAGATAAATGGTGGCGATCGATTTCTGCCACGCACATAATTGTCGAGGCGAGATTTTTAATTTTTATTTGCTACGGGAAAAAAAACCCCGAAATTGGAAGAATATTCACCGCAATCCAAATAGGACAATGTCACAAAATACTAAACAAGATAGCCCATGGTTTCGCGCATCGCGATCATAATTTAGAGCATCTACTCTTTGATTGACGCTTGAACTGCTTAATTTGTGTTCTTTCACATGCTTTTGGAATTTTTGTTTCTTAATTTAACTTTCTATCTAATTTTTTGTCCCGTCAAATTATATAGTATGGCACTTTTTGGAAATTAGTGGGTGGTAGCCCTGCCCTGTGATCTTCCCTCTTTCTAAGGCCAAAAATATCATTCCCCGTGACTACATGAACTTTCCATTTAACTAATGTTTGACAATTTAACCCTTCATTACAACCACATTCGAAACCTCCCCTTCTCGGGCCGGAAAGAGAGACGACCTCATCTTCTGGTAGATGTTGTTAATGAGAGCAATTTGAGTATGTCCGCCGTTGAGCTTCTTTTGTAGATAGCATCTACCAAATAGTATATAAGATTTCAAACAAATAGAGTACAAAACTATTTCAAAAACCAAAACAAGTAAACAGGGTAAGAGCGATGTTTGCAATGGATAAACCCCAAAAAATGCAACTATGTATGATGTCTTGTCTTTTGTTCAGAGGACATTAATTCATTCCAATGACAACGCCCTTCCGTTAATTGAATATTATAGAAAAATAATCAATCAAGCTATATACACACTACTCGATCAATGGCTTTGAGCTCAGGTCCAGTCCCTATATGGTCCATTCTTGTTCAGTTAGAGAGCTTTCATGGGTCCATCCCGAACTCAAAAAATGATTGTAATCATGCCTGTTGGAGATCGACTTGTCGAAAAACTATCCATGCCAAAAATCAATTTGATTTTGCCATCTTTCGCTACATTAAAGAATTCCAAATTGTGCAAGAAAATGGACGATTGAATTTTAAAACCAGAGTTTGGCTTCCATTTTTTGTTGTACAAATAATGTGGATTATTTGCTCTCGTGGCAAATAATGTCCAATCATATTGATTTCAATATAGATTATTTTGTAGACGAGTTCTAAAAAATGAACTATTTCGAGCTTGGAACAAATCAAAATAACTCAAAACTAGATGGGATGAGAGATTTGACTTGAGCTCAACTCTCATATTGTGGATGTCCCCCCGCCTTGCTATCTTCTTTTTCGGTGGAAGAGTATGAAGTTCATTACTTAACAATAAAGTTACAATTTAGTGTGAGTAGCTATTAGAACAAGAAGAGTTAAAGCCTAAAATTCACACCGCCAACACGGCAATAACAAAAGGAAAACAAAATATACACCATGTCAAAGATGCGAAAGCAAAGCCTGAATAAATAGTTGCAACAGTGATTTCCCCAGCGGCAGGTTATTCCACAGCAACTGACCAACCAATTAAGTGACGACGAGCACCAAAACTTTGCTAGTGTCTTCTTGTACGTACCCCGTTCTTTGTACGCCTAAAAAACCAATACGGGACAATGCATGGACTTTGTGGTAGCCTCGAATAACACTCCAATATTTTACACTGACTGTGTTCAATGTTTGTTTACCAATGCCAAGAATTGACTTTAGCACTCCTCTCTCTCTCTCTCTCTCTCTCTCTCTCTCTCTCTCTCTCTCTCTCTCTCTCTCTCTCTCTCTCTCAATGGAAATCAGATAGGTTTGCACAACCATTAAATAAATAAATAAATAAATAAGAGTAATGCTTACCAAGAAAACGTTTGGGTTATTGTCAAAATCTTTAAGGTAGATTCAGTTTTAATAAGCCGACATAATTGTTTTGCCTCAAAATGAAATTGGGGCAAGTCCTATGCTGAAATCTTTCGATAGGACCAATTCTCACGCTAAGCTTCTCTGTTTTCAATCATTTCACTCTACACTTTCGTTTCCAAACCTCGCTCTCGTTAATTCCAGAAGTTCAGAATATTTTTGAAAGACGTTTTTATGTCCACACATGCAATATGTGAATAAGGGCTAGTCGTCATTGCATAATGGTAGACCTTCAGTTAATGTTTGCTTGGTCAAGTCGAAGGAAATCTACCATTGACTCCTGCTTGACGCCTCTCTCTCTCTCTCTCTCTCTCTCTCTCTCTCTCTCTGTGGAATTTTAAGTCAATTTTAATTGGGTAATTTTGAGAGTTTTTTTTTTTGATCATGTAGTTTTGACTTTTGATAGTTTCAGGGTGTAATTTCAAAGAGGAGACTCAAATGTGGAAGAAGGCCTCAAGTCTTCAATGACTTGGGTCAGAAAATAAGGTGGTGGTCCTGATTTGGTTGGAAGTAAGCCCATTAAATTCAAGACCAAAGAAATAAAAGCCCATTACTTTCAAGAATTCATCATTACGCAGTAGACTACCTTCAAACTAAAGTTGAAAAAACTAAAAAATAAATTTCAAGACCAAAGAAATAAAACTCCATTAGTTTCAAGAATTCATCATTACCCCAGTATACTACCTTCAAACTAAAGTTGGAAAACTATCTAAAATAAGAATGGGTAAACCATTAGGTGTACACCAATAGAGATGCTAGATGCACATCAATTTGTCACATCTCAATAACACCTCTCTCAGATACATGCGGGTCCCTAGCATTTATTGTGAAATTTCTACACATGCATGTGAGAGAGGTGTGGTTTTGGGTGTGACATATTGATGCGTCCATAGCATTTCCAATACACCAAATGTACTCTGTATCGTGTAGGATCCACTTTCCGGTCTTACATAAATGATCAGAGCCGCTAAATTTTTATTTTTTATTTTTTATGAAACCTTGCAAAAAGTCCAGCTCATTTGGATATGGGTAAGCGTTGAATAAGTTATTTTCTCAATTTTCTGACAAGAAATTAAGAAAAGAATGGATCAAGCCCTTTTCGATATCCGACTGAGCAAGTTTTTCGTAGGTATCGTTAAAAATATATTCTAAACAAATTAAGTGACTCTGATCATTTATTTGGAATCTTGAAATAGAGCCCACTCGACGTGGTATACACTTGGTGTATGCCAAATGGTGTACCCATAGTTTTATTGCACCATTTTAGTATTTCATTGTGAATCTTTAGTTTGGTCAAGATTTTCTAAAATTATTAAGTTTTCTATTTCCTTTTGATCTAATATTTTTTTTTTTAGGTTGCTTGGTCAAAAATGGTTTTGTTTCCTCATATATTATTTTTCTTTTTGGTAGATTAGGAATGCTAGATATACATAAGAGCAAGTTTACATTAGGTAAAAAAAACTTGTAAACAGTGCACATTTTTTATTTTATCTATTCACGTTTCTTTCAACACCACATCAACACTATCTATTTAACCTATTCTCTATTAAAATATACTTCTTTCTTTCTCAAACAGTGCAACAAAGTACAGTTTTAAAAAAAAGAAGAAACAGGAAGAGAGAGGACGGAGAGAGGAGAGAGAAAATAATGTTATATATTACACACCTGATGAACAGTTGCTAGGTAAAAGTGCTGAAGCACTATTCACAAATTCAAATTAGCTCTTTGTTTACCTAATCTGGTGTAGGGCTACTTTTCCTCTTTTGATGAGTTAAAATGGCTATAAAGCTTTGCTAGTAAAGTTGCTCTAAATAGTAATTTTCTCTATAATTACTTTATGAGTAAAATGGTTTTAAAAAAAAAAACATTATTTTGGTACTCTCAATTTGAGAGCATCTCCAACTTATACTCTAACTTGAGAGTTAGAGTATAATTTACTCAAAAAGTGATTATGAAGAAATTTACTATTCATACTCATTCCAACCTACTCCACTTTCTATCTCTATTTTTCAAAAACTCACTTTAAAACTCAAATATTTCACTCTTTCCCTTTACAATTTGAATTTTTATGATTGATCTCATTTTAAAGATAATGATATTATCTTTTTGAACGGTATGAATTTTATAAGAAATAGATGACAAATATATCACAAATTACAAGTTACGCTCATTTTGGAACATGTATAGTGTTTTGGAGGTTCTCCTCCTCTATATTTCCTTTGATTCTCCAAACGCCAACGTATTGGTGCATGCAAGAAGTTCTATCCTTTTATGTCATGTTTGGTATTCATTAAATGAGCAAGAAATTAATTTTTTTTAAAAAATTTTTGATGGGATTCATTACGAATCCTACGAAAATAATTCAAACCCAAGTTATTTTTAAAATGTTTCTTAATGGGTTCCTAAAAAAAAAAAATTAGCACAATCCTATATCGGCAACGACTGTTGCAGAATTCACACGTTGTTTCACAAAGAGGAACAGTGGGGAAAAGATCCTCCTAATGATCAATCACCTTTATCAAACAGAGGTACAGTGGGCTTATTGCTCGAAAGGTGTCTCTCTACAGAACAAGTAGTACTGGCCGAGGAGTAAATAATGAACAGAAGGAAGATGATTTGCAGGAAACTGTGCTCCACACACAATTGAAGCGCTTCAGGCGCCGGACGGTACGCTGTGAAAAGGTTTTTTTTATGACTGCTTGGGCCAAGGGGGTGAGAGGAGGGCCAGGATCCTTAACTCCAGACACTTGTCCAATTTTAGCATCCAGGCCACCTTCGTCCTTCCGTAAAACACTTGTCCAACGGGGAAGAGTAAGAGCATCTCCAACCCTCCCTCCTCTTACCATTGTGATTGTCTCCTCTTCTTAAAACACTTGTCAATGAGTAAGAGCATCTCCAACCCTCGTTCTACCATAGTCATCGTCTTCTCTTCGTAAAACACATGTCCTGAGCCGGTTGGAATAATGAACAGCGCTCTTGGCTCTCCATTGCCGATGGGTTCAATTTGTTGAGCCCCTTGGAAATGCTCTAACTAACAAGATTAATAACCGCTTTCACCCCCACAAAAAATACTCCTGTATGGCTACCGACCCATTGCACATCGATGGGGCACAGATCAGTGTGAGACTCAGATTCCACTCAAATAATTCGAATCGTTCATTTATTACAAACTCATTTTTTAGTGATATTGCAAGGATGAAAATTTACGTATTATGCCTAATTAGGACCATGATTTAGTTAATTCAAAGAAATTCAAAAAAAAAAAAAACATTTGTGGTTGATATAGGGGCAACAAACCCAGGCTGACTGTATTATTGTACGAGTCATCATTTCATTAAGGTACGAGTACTCGCTTTTAAGAATACAGTGGCCTAGAAACAAGCTAAATAATTAGCGTGCGGATGTACGAGCAAAAGCGCAAAAGTGAATTTGTTTCCAAATACATCCAAAATTAACTTTGCAAGGGTGAAGAAGGAGAATGCAAGCACGATGCAAAAGTTGAGAGCGAAATATTTTAAAAGATTATATGATTCAGGTCTAGAACACAACCCAAAAGAAAAGAAAGATAAAAGGGAAAATGACTGTCTAGAACGTATTTTGATAATTAATACCCGCTAAAAATATGCTGAAAATATAATTGATGGATATTAATTATCAAAACACGACCATGATTTAGCCACATCATTAATTCATGTTCTAATCTGAAATCAATACGAATACCCCATCCGGTGGCCCGCGGGAGGCTGTGTTTAGCAACCCACACTTGTTATTAGGCCATCCACAGTGGTATAATCAAAAGCAAATTATTTTTAAAGTTAACAATGTTGGTGTTAAAAATGACTCACAATGGTATAATCAAACTTAGCAACATTTTTAGAAATAATCAAATTTTGGGCTTTTGATAACCAAAACTAGCAACCTTTTTCAATAATCAAAATTTGTGGATCAAACACCATATAAGTTAATTGGTTCCAAAATTGTTTACACGCATGTTTCAAATGGTATTTTCTTCTTCGCCTACTCTATATCTCACTCTCTTTACCCACAAACTGTTTCTCTTTCTTTCCCTCCAAAAGTGAAGCTCGTATCTTTCGATCATCTACAATTCAACTCATTGTCGCTGGATTAAGGTATTTCACTTCTTTTTTTCCGTTTCTATTTTATTCTTTTTTCGTTCTTCTCCCTGTGGTTGAATACATGAAGAATCTTGCATTCTTTTTCAAATTTAAGAGCACATCTGATTTTTTTTTTTTTTGAGTACATGATTTTTTTTCCAAATTCATAATATGAGGGATGAAAGTCACCAAATGTAATGGAGGGAAGTGATCAATGATGAAAAACATAAGGAAGGAGAGAGAGAGAGAGAGAGAGAGAGAGAGATTGTAGTGGACTTCTTATTTTGGTTATGGA
This sequence comes from Rhododendron vialii, assembly GCF_030253575.1. NCBI lineage: Eukaryota > Viridiplantae > Streptophyta > Magnoliopsida > Ericales > Ericaceae > Rhododendron > Rhododendron vialii. Next base: position 39,229,908 of record NC_080557.1, on the reverse strand, counting down.
CTAGAAGTGACCATTGTGGACCTCAACATTGTTAAGCTTAGCAACCTCTTAAATGGATAATCAAAAGCTGATGTGTCAACTTTTGGTTATCCATTTTTGATTATACTACTGTGGATGGCCTTAGGCCCTATTCCTTAACTTAAAAGTGGAATTTGGTTTTCTCCTTATTTGATTTTTTTTTGTATTTGTTAATTTCGCATCAAATTTTTGTGATTTATTGTTTCATCTCGATGAAAAGAATTTGAAAAAAAAAATTACTTTTATCCACTTTTTTTTGGTTAAAACCACATAAAAATGGTTATTTCTCAAAATATTTGAGAAAGAGTAAAAAAAAAATTTTAATTTCTCTCGTTGAGACAAATCAATAATCCACAAAGTTTGACGCAAAATTAACAAATACGAAAAAAATTTGAATAAGAACAAAAGTGTAATAAAAGTTAAGCGAAGCAGGGCCTAGTAAGATTTTATTTATAATCGGACATTTGATGCAGTTTGCGTGCACCTCGATCAATTTCAAGGTCCTGAATGTAACGATTGGCCATAATTCCCAAACTACATATTCCCTCCGTCCCATATTGTTTGTTCGGTCCGCAAAATAAGGACGTAAAAATAATAGTACAATTTTTGCAAGAAAAATTAAAAGTTTTTTTAACAATTTACTATATATTGATGAGTTTTTTTAATTTATGAAAAAAAATTGAATTTTTTTTGAAAGAAATGCATTATTTTTGAGTCCCCGCTTTACGGACCGGACAAACAATTTGGGACTGAGGGAGTATATAAAATGGGTCCGTCTAACGAACGACCTATAGCGCCGGCCGCCGGGTAAACAATTACCCCATCTAACCACGTGTCCTTTGTTGTCTCCTTATTACTTTGTCTCTGATAAGAATCATTTCAGTCTGGCACCATCTTGTAGTTGACAATTTTACCCTTTTGGTCTTTTCCTTTGAGACAAATCTCTTCATCTCCATTTTTACGGAAATATTGAGCATCCGCATCGATTTCTTTAAATTTTAAATCAAATTACATTTTAAAAACTCATTTTATTATTATAGCTACTCACTTTTAAAATTTCTATTGCATCAGACTCTTTACTCTCACTCTCTATTCAATTAAATATTCATACTTTTATATTTTCTTCATTTATTCCCACATTTCTCTTCTCAATTAATAGTTAAAAGGGTGAATAGTGACTCTTTAAAACAAAAGAGTCAATGTAGCAAAGTTATTTTTTGGATTTGGATTTGAAAAATAGCATGGGTAATAAGTGGAGAGAGATAGAGAGAGAAATGTTGTAAATAAAGTGAATTTATGGGGAATTTTTTGAAAAATACTTTTTGAAAAGCAAAGAGAACAAAGCATATTTTGCAAAGTAAAGAAGAAGGAAGAGAGGATGTTGTAGGGCATTTTTTGTCCATTTTCTCATTTTTGCTCTTTACTTTAGTTTAGAGAATTATTTAAAGAGTCGCGTACATGCTTTAACATTTTAAGTTCTCCACTCTCTGAAAAATTCACTTTCGTTCTCCCTCATCATCATTGCTTTCTACCAATATCATTTTACTCAATAAAATTAATTTAATGCTCCTACTATATTTCGAACGGTATTTTTTTGGTAAGATCACCTCCAGTTGTAAATTCAATACTACTAAATCAATTTTATTTTTTCTTCAAGAATAAATCACTTAAAAAAGTGAAACATCTGTAATCGGTAAAAATAAGTGATCTATTTCAAAAACAAAGTAATTTATATGGAAAATAATTTTGGCACTCTAATTTTTTATGATGACACTTTAAAATTTATCTTTTAGTGTGTCTTGCTATGAATCATTTTTACACTGAAAAATAAATTTTAGAGTGTCATCATAAAAAAGTGAAGTGTTAAAACGGTATCATACGGGACTCCTTTTTCTTCTCCTCAAAGAAAGATGATTTCCCATGGAATTTATCAAAAACTTTCAACCTTTAAATTTCAATCTTTCATTGCCCAGAAGCAAATCACAACCACAAATTCACAAATCTTGATTAATCTCAGAATATTGAGATCAATACACTACCACTGTCAATATGAAACCCACAGAAAAAATTAGAGTCGTTCAATAATTTTTTTTTTAAAAATTGAGTGGCCTTGTGAAAAATCAGCTCAATTTGATATGTGTAAGCGCTTAAATCAATCTTCTCATTTTTCATTCAGATTACATGATTGAGATAATTTTTCACAGGCTCACTCTCCGTTCCACCAAGCTTTTTAAAAAAATAAATATTTATCAAACTTAAAAATAATGTATCTATGAAAAAATTAAATTATTTTATATCGTTCAAAAGATCTCATCGAGATCTATCAAACAAGATCCATATTGCAAAAAAAAATTATTTCAGTAAGCCCATTATTTTTCATCTTAAAAATTACAAATAAGTACTTACTATTTTTTAAGAAGGCTTAACGGAACGGGGGCAAAATTTAAAAAAAAAAATTATTGCACGGCTAAAATTTTTGTACATAACTCAGAGTGGACCCCGCGTAGCTGTCGCGGTCGGTGTAAAATTAGTTCCCAAACTGTGGGTGGGACTCGAAACCACAAGTAGTTCTCACAAATTGGATTAGGGAATAAAAGGGGAGTGAAAAAGTGAAAAGGTCAATTATGTAATTTGGCGTTAAAAGTTCAATCCTTTCAACTCTGCATTTATGGAAGTTGTGCAGAGGTCAGAAATTGCAGTGGTTGGGCCCACTTAAGGGTTGCAATATCGCGCCCGTTAGCTTCTGCCATATAAAATTTTCAAAATTAATTCATAAATACTTTATGGTATAATAAATATACGTTTTGGTAAAAAATATGTGTGTCTATTAAGTCGGCCCATTTCGAGTCAAAATTTTGGCTCCGTCATTGATATTAGTGTGTAATCAATACTAATTTCGCAAAACGTTTGATATATGGGTTAATTTTAGAAATAGTCCCTCTAATTTGTATGTAATTTCAATTTCATCCCTCTATTGTGTCATTTTTAACCTTGTAGTTTATATTTTGTCTCAATTTGATCCCTCTCATTGACGGTGTTATTAGAATTAACGGAACTCTGGGGCAAAATTGACATTTCACTCGTAGATGGATGAAATTGAGACAAAATGCAAACTAGAGGGACCGTTTTAAAAATTTTACATTTTATTTTTGATTTTGCAAAGACAAACTCATACCTAATATATTTCTCACCTTAATTATTTTTCTTTGATTGAATAATCAAAATATATTTGAGGAAATAAAAAATATTATTTTAGAATATAATACAGATAATATTATGAAATTTGAAAAGAATCCCTTAGTTAAATAATTTTGCATTGTGTTTTTTCTTTTAATGGATTTATCTTGATTTTTACAATCCCATTATGTTCTTTTTTACGCTATTAGAAAAAAGAAAAATATTTCGTAACAAAATGTTTCATCACAACTTTTTCCTTATTCACCAAAAAAAAATCTTTATTTTCGCTATTAGAAAGAAAGAAAAATGTTTCATATAGAGATTAACAAAGTGTTTCATAGCAACTTTTTTTTTTTTTGTAATTGCATAGAAAAGAACATATATAACGGGATTGTAAAAATTAAGATAAATCCATTGGAAAAAAATCGATGTAAAGATATTTAACTAAGAGATGCTTATCGAATTTCATAATGTTATCAGTAATATATTTGAAAATAATTTTTTAATTTCCTCAATACATTTTGATTATTCAATTAGAGAAAGATTTTAGGAGTGAGTTTGTCTTTGCAAAATAAAAAAACGTAAATTTTCTAAAATAGTCCCTCTTGTTTGTATTTTGTCTCAATTTCGTCCTTCTAAGAGTGAAATGTCAATTTTACCCACGAGTTCCGTTAGTTTTACTAACGCCGTCAGTTAGAGGGACCAAATTGAGACAAAATATAAACTATAGGGTTAAAATGACACAATTAATTCTATAGGGATGAAATTGAAATTACACGGAAACTAGAGGGACTATTTCTAAAATTAACCCTTGATATATACCATGAAAATCCGATGTTTATTGTTCTCGTCACTAGTAGGGTAATTTACACTAAAGGTTTTTTGGGATTTTTCTTGTTTTGCCTAATTTTGTGAATTCGGAAAAGTAAAAAATTAATTATGACTTTCACCCAAATATTTTTTCAAATATTCAGGATAAAGACCAAAAAAAACGCAAAATTTTTGTTTTGAATAAAAACGAAACAAAAAAATTCTCAAAAATCTTAGCGATTTTTTTTTTTTTTTGATTAGTGCAAATCTGATTAAGCTCAACCACATCTAGGGATGGAATCCCATACAACAACCAACAAATATAACCACAAAAACAGTCAATATCTAACAAAAGAAAACTATACAGGGAAGAAAATCCTATTAGGTAAACCTCATTGCTTGCATAGATATTGATTCTTCAGGGATTGCTTTACGTTTCTCCTTGTGCTTAGGAAATCTCTAACACCATTTGCAATGCCTTTCATCACCTGATCATGCCCCATAGCTTTCCCCTGGAAATTCGACAATTCCTCTCTTTCCAAAGCCCATAAACAACAGTAGCCAAAGAACATGTAAGACTCATACAAAAGAAATCGCATATCAAAAGAAATAAAGAATCACGCGATTCCTTATTTCATTTTCATGGCCCATTCCAATCTCATAGCAAAGTGACAACTGGAGCAAAATGTAATTCATTTATGATTATTATTATTTCTACACGTTCTAAATGAGATGTACAAAAATTCCTACATGATGAAAAAAACAAAAACTTATTCACGGCTTATGTGGATTTGTGCAATCACAGCCGTTCGTTTCCGCAATTAAAAGTTAAAATTGCTTTTCATTTTTGACCGGTCAAAATTATTTCTTACTGGTCAAAATTTGTTTTCAATCTGGACCCTTCCAAAAACACTTTGGACGCACGCGATTGAGCTCCGTAAACCCATTTTTACGGTATCCTCCGCAAAAAAGATATTCTCGATGAAAAATTATTTATTAGTGTTGGAGCATCGCACGCAATAGTACTCCAAAGGCCAAGACCAAGCTTCAAATTTCGTGTGAATGTGTGGTGGTGAAGGTCCCGAGAAAACCACGTGCGCGGAGGCACTGAGTAATCACTCCTAAATGACTGTTGGAACAATCTTTAATTAATCGATAGTCAAAAAAGAATCTGCAAAAGCTGAGAGATGGGAGTACTCATGAGAGACCTTTAAAAACTAGGCAAGTTGCCAAGTACGAGTATTATTAACAAGCTAGTTGGAGTCGAAAATAGTTGCCTAACCATAAGTAGCACGTGCGGCCATTCCCCAGTTTAACAAAGCTAATCGGACTCATAAATAGCTCCTATCCCATCCATGCATCACCAGTACTTGTACCCCCATCGGAACACCTACAAAAAGGGTAAGGGAATTTTCTACTCATCTCTTTAAAAGGGTACTCTAAAATTGTGAAAAAGAAACTGACATTATGAGATGCGGAAGGTATTTATAATTTTCTTTTCTCGATTGAAAAACTGAAAGGGTATTTTTCTTTGGAAGATGTTGTGATACATGACAATGGGAATATAAAAAGAGTTCATGAAAGAAAAATGAACGACTCGGATTCACATTGAGTGTTCCTTCTTCATGTATGTTATGATGCTGTGATACATGAACACTTTCATGTTCTTTCTTCTCGTATCTTACCATTCCTCTTTTTCTTCAGAAATGTTCAAACTTTAGTTTATTTGGTTTTCACAAACGCTTCGATTTAGTTGTGTTTTTATCTCATATGAGTACGACGAGCTCAAATTAATATGAAATCTGAATACCAATTTTTAACAAGTATCATCAGAAATTGCCCGACTTCCCATTGTCAATGAGCACATCGTAGCTGTAACGACCCGGATTTTTGACCCAATTTTTTTTAATACAAATTTATATTTTTAAATTTCTAATTCAATAATTAATTAGATTGAATAATTAAAATATATTATTATGTGTACAATCGATATTATTTGCATTATTGTATAAGATATGTATTTAAACTTTAGCTATACAGGGAATCAGTGATTCATATTCATCTTTTATCTTTCCTATCTAAATTCTAAGTAGAACTCTATTCAAACTAACTCTCCACTTCTCTATCTCTCATCCTATACATAAAAGCGTCCAGATACATCCTCACCATGTACATACATGCGTCCACATACATTAGAATTGAAAACCCCCCAAATGTGGCACTTGTCCCCTATCTTTTTATCATTATCAGTATCACTCTCCTTCCTCATTCCACCACTTCTACACTTATCCTCTTACCTTCTCACTACGTTATTCTCTCTCATTATACATACCCACATAAATTCGAATATTGAACACCAGTATATTATTTTACTCCCAGTTCTATTGTTGAGTCTAGAACAAAGAGAGAGAGAGAGAGAGAGAGAGAGAGAGAGAGAGAGAGAGAGAGTTGTGGCCACCGTGAGTTTCGTGGGCACACCGCTGCTGCGAGCCCTATCAGAGTGTCGCCGGACGCTGCCCCGAGATTTCAAAACCACCATGGTGATCTACAGACACCGTACAACACTTATCCGAACTTAGAATCGCGTTTGAGGTAGTTTTCCGGAAACCCAAAACCTTTATCTGCATTTTAATGGAGTTACTTAGATTTAAAGTTTATTGAAAATGATAACCTGCTGTTAGATTGTTAATTTATTTTTAGTCCTGTTTATATTAAAATTCAGTCCGGTTGTGCTGGAATGATTAGTGTTATACCCTGTGAAAATTTATGATCGTTTAACAAGTGTTTGATTGTGAAATTATTATTGATGATGCATTGTTGATTTGTATTTGAGTGGACGTTTACGTGTTTAATAAATTATTGAAGTAAATAAATGTTTATGAAATATTCACAAGAATATTTTACTAGTAAAAAATTTATTTAGATTGTAAACAAGAAATATTTTAGATTATATATTAGTTAATCTTTAACTCTAATAAATATTAACTAGAATAGTCTCTCATAATTTTATTGTTATAAAAATCTCATATTAATATTTAATATAGTTAGTAAATACTAAATTTGGCAATAAGTATTTTTCAATAAAGAAAATTAGTTTGTAAAATTTATGAATAATATGACAGTTAAAGAAAATGTTTAAATAGTAGAAATGTTTTATAAAATTTCTAAATGAGAGAAATAGACTTAATTTTAAGTGTAGTAATTAATTGTTTGACTGAATATTATTTTGTTACTCGTATGATTAATTCGATGACATGATTAATTTTATCGCATGGTTATGTGTTGTTAGTACTTTTAGTTGAAATGTTGAACCGCGTGATATTTTGTTGTGGCTGTAGATTGGACAAATAGGTTCCCGGGGTGGTTACGAGTAGTGAATCATGTAGACGATGATAAGTAAATGGAAAATGGTAAAGTGTTGGAAGTGTGATTGTGTGGATTGTGATTTGAGCCATGGTGATGGCAAGGGTAACCTATGGGGCCCTGTGTTGAAATGGGTTACCTGAGGGGCCCGGTGTTGTGACGCTAACGTATGATACGTCATGGAAAGTTTCTCTTCGAGGAAGAGAATGGGTCCCATGAGACGGTTATAGTTAGTGAGACGTTAATGTATGATACGTCATGGGAAGTTTCTCTTGGAGAAAGAGAATAGGTCCCATGAGACGGTTATAGTTAGCGTGAGGTAGTGGATGTCCGACCCTAATGTACGATACGTCATGGGATGACTCGATCCTCCTGTTATGGTCTTAAGTGAGAACATACTCGGTACATAACTTAGATGCGCTCACCTAGGACCCTGGTGCAGGACAAGCAAGAGGAATGGTGGACCCATGAGACGATTGTAGTTAGTGGATGTGGGAGGAAAGGATCTCGCGGAGAGAATCCTTAGATTACATGTAAGATGATGGATAGTAAAGAAAAAGATGATGTGTTATTATTTTGTACCTTCGGTGTATTATGAATTATTATATTGTTGATCTGCATATTGTGGTATTGGGTTTTAGGATTTCTACTTAGTGAATTATCACTCAGGATACGTGTGTATCCTGGCAAATCGTTTGCTTCGGCGTTCAATTTGCCAGAGTGTGCAGGATTCTACAGTGGAGCAGTTGATACAGGTGGGACCCTTGAAACGGAGTCTGGGCCAACGTTGCTTGGAATTCGTGTCAAAATTAGAGTCGCTCTGGAGTTGCTTTTATTAAGTAAATGTACATAGATTTTTGTATTATTTTGAAATTGTAATTTTTGTATAATAATAAATAAGGGCCTAATAGTTTGTAAAATTCAGTGTATTTTTGGGTTAATGCTCCCGAAATCTCTTGAGAAATCGGGGCGTTACAGTAGCAGTGACACTACGCAACAATATTACATGTTGTCCTCCTACAATTAACAAAGAGCATAATAGCTTTATAAACTTTCTATTGATAAATGATTGATGTCATTGTTGCAACTGATCGTACTCCTTCGTTAATACTCGGGCGATACATTTTGAGTACCACATATGGGTACCATTTATTGGTGCGGCTATTAAATGTGAAGTTCATTTAACCTAACAGTTGATGTGTCACATTGAAATTAATTGTTCGAAAACAAAATGTGACCTCGTACCATTGCTCGTATTAGTTTGGTGAATTTCCCCAAATTGCATTGCACATTCAACAAGTGTTTTTCATTACATGCTTAAAGAGCAGTCCTCCATAGATAAATGGACATATTACAACTACTGAATTCATGAACTGCGCGCCAAATACATAAACTTGTAGGATTAGTTACTTCAATTAGCTTATTGACTGGAGTAGTAATTTCTAGGCAAGTGATCATAATAGACCCCATCAAACTGCGCTTTGTGTTTGACGAATGTTCGTTCATGATGATTGATTAACGCGTATAATTTAACGCCTCCTGGAAGCAGTTTCCCTTTGGGCGTTGAAGAAAACAGCAGCAACAGGGAGCCCCAAACCATTCTCTTCTGCAAATCTTCTGGTGCTGAATCCATCCCTTGAAGTGGAACCAGTCACTGCCAGCAGTCTTCTCTTTTGCTTGAAAAGAACAAATACGTACCTGTGGATCCCTATGTTTGGCATTGGCATTTCATACTTCACTGCCTCTTTCCCTGCGTGTGTACGTGTATATGTATATATATAATATAAAAACCCGCTTGCTAAATAAGGTACCGTTCCTAAAAGGAAATAAGTAATTATATTTTAAGAATACAATTTCAAGCTCAAAAATTATGTGCTTATGCAAATAATTTTTCCATCAATATGGATCTTGTTTGATAGATCTCATTGAGATCTTTTATACAGTGCAAAAAAATTGAAAATTTATTTTTCATGTACATTATTTTTGAGTTTAAATATGTAAAGTAAATACATACTCCTTCCGTCCGGATTTAATAGTCATTTTTTAGACTTCGTGTCATTTTTCAATAGATTATATCTTCCAATTTATAATTTTTTATGTGATTTTGAAAATGTTGTATTATAGAACTAATCGAGATCTTTCATACAAGATCCATATTCGATATGAAATTCATTATAAATTCAAAAATATAATCGATTTTTTATCCGGTTAAAATAGAACTAGAGACAATTAAATCCGAACGGATGAAATATTTTTAAAAAAAGTGTTGAAACGGGGATAACTCCTCTCTCTCTCTAGGGGAATAGGAATTGGGAATACACATTTTCCCAAGAAAAAAGTAAGAGAAATTGAGAACACATACCAAAAGAGGAATCAGTTGTGCCTGGAATGTCAGTGATCATCCTGTGGGTTGGTCAAAAGCAAGTTTGAATTAAACATTAGTAGTACGACGTTGTTGAAGATTTTTAAATTAGAACTAACTTCTCAGACCTAACTTCTGTAAAATCAACTTTTTAGAGCATCTCCACGAGGAGAAGCGAATTGTAAGGTGTTGTTTTGCTTTCGCTTGTAGCCGTGGGTTGTGTTTCGATTAGGTTTTTGGGTGTTTTTAGTTAGGTTTTCCTCTGACTTGTTCTTGCTGTCTTGGATGGCGTGACTAGCGTCTTAGATGATTTTTGCCGGTGTACATGTCCTTGCCTCGTTTAACCTTTATAATCCTTTATAAAGAGATAACTAAAATTCTTTTGCTAAGAAAAAGAGAGAAGCGAATTTTTATACTTACCTATGTGACAAATTGAAGAGACATTCGTACTAGCGAATTTACTACTTCCTTTATTTATGATGTGCAGCGTGTGCTATGATGTGCACCATTTAGACCATCCGTCTCAGTAATTAATGATTCGGATTAAAATGAAATTTTTTCGGAAAAGAGTTAAAGTTTTTTAAAATATGAATCATCCATAACACTTTTAGAAGATTGAGATCACACAACACCTAGTGCTGCACGCCCCCCGATTCATTTAGAATATTGTCCATTTCATGTAGATGACTTGTCCAGTTGAAGAGCCATATCTCTTCAAAATGGCGTAGTCCATTCCATCATAAAATAAAATTAAAAATAATCGTGTAGCGAACTATCTTCTGCCCGCCCAAGCCCCAAATTCAAGAGGCTCTCAGAACGTCTTCTAGTTTCTCTGAATTTTCAGAATATCCTAAAATCTGTTGACAATAATTTCTGACAAACACTAATAATTGCTTTTAAAATCTAATTTTTTTTCTTAAATTAGTTCTTAGAATTTTCGCATATGGACACATAAATTCCTCTCCATTCATAATTTAGAAGGGCATACCAGTGCAAGTGCTCCTTCAGGTATGGATCACTAGGCCCAGGCACATCTGGGTCTGTCATAATCTGCATGGTGGCACATAAATGGGGGCTCAACTTCGATCCAATTAGAAATACAAAAGAAAGACATCCACACACACACACACACACACACACACACACACACACAGAGAGAGAGAGAGATGTACCAGTGTAAAGAAGGACCTCAAATCACCTCCATGAACTTCAACCCTGGGTTGAAGGGTCACAGCAGAAGGAAATAGCTCATGCCCATTACACACTTTTTTGTTCGAGTTGTAAGTGACACTCATTTTCACACTTGCAAAGAAATTATCAACAACATCTCCTATCACTCTTCCAACCACTAGAGGATCTGACTTTCTTGCCATTATGTCTATTGAGAGAGAGAGAGAGAGAGAGAGAGAGAGAGAGAGAGAGAGAGAGAGATTCTGATATCTTACAAGTTTTGTTATAGAGGAGTACTGGGATACAATTTATAGAAACCTGGTATTTATAGTACTGCTGAGAATCACCTTACTAGAAGAATACAATGGACAGGTTTGAACCAAATATATTTTTGAATTTTTTTTGGGTAATACTGGGCGTCTCATGTGAGCTTACTCGCACCTCAAACTAATTCCTACAGCCCCTCTCACAACTGTTTCACACCCGTGGGAGTGAGATGACTCCAAAAGTCACTGATAAAGATAATCGAATGAGATTTTAGAAGGAAGCAAGCCTCTAAATCCAATTAAGCCAAGATCACTTTGTCAATCCCTTGGAAACTATTGTAGATGCCTTGCCATTTTTTTTTTTTGGTCCTTATTCGATCAGTAAGTAAAAATTATGTTCAAAATTGGAAGATAATCAAATACTTGTATTTTTAGTCTGCATTATATTTCAATTCGGCCAATCGGCCCATCTTTATATTTTCACCAAAATCTGAAAGCAATTGTAATAACAAAAATAAATCAATTATGCGGGTATTATCACTATGTGTGAATATTGTCGCAAATTGTCTCTAAATGGTGAACCATGCTCATTAATGCTTTGTTTGGAAGAGTTTTTGAAAAAAAAAATTATGAGAGTAATAGGGATAATAAGTAGAGAGACATAGAGAGATAAATGATTGGAAGTATGGAGAATTTTTAAAAAAATATTTTTCAAAAAATAAAACAAACAAGGCATTAACTTTTTGGATTCGGGATGACCCGTTTTGGTGTGTCTCAATAGCCCTCCAGCTCCAAGAATTTGAGCCTCTTGTGAAGACTAATCTTGGCTTCGGTAATGATAGCTTCCGCCTTCCAATTTGCTTTGTCCGATGATTTCTATGGTTTGTCGTGATGGATTCCAATTTGTTTCTACCATGGGTCTTGCTCCGACGATTCCAAGGGCAGCTGATGGCCATTTATTCTGATTGAGCAGACAAAATCAAGGGGTACAGAGAACTCAATGGAACGCTAGCTCAAGTGAATCAATTTCTGTCTTTCCTCTGCTTTTTTTCGGGAATTTTCAACTTCTGTTCGGTTGACGTCTTGTTAACTGTTTTTTTTTCTTTTTTCTTTTTTCTTTTGGTCCACGTTAGGATGCATTTCTCTTGTCGTGATGCCTTTTTTTTTTGTGGTCCTTTTAATCTTTGTGAGAATTTCAAATATTAATAAAATTATTCTTTTTGCTGTTAAAAGAAAAAACGACTAATTCATGATATTAGTGCTGTGAGAACCTTTCTAATTCTAACTTATTCCGTAGGAACTTACCATAAAGTGCAATTTCAAGAAAGATTAATGGGGGAATAAAGGGGCACCACCAATGCCACTCTTAAGTGGCGAGAGGTCATTTCAAGTAAAGAGGAAATTGATTTGCACTAGATTTGTAAAAGATAAGAGAGTCAAATTGCTACATTTTGAGGATCAAAAAATAAAATAAAATTGCTACATTCGGAAGCCTAAAAATACTCCTCTTCTCCTTAACGTTTCACTTTGGTACGTACCGAGTACTTAAAAAGGATCTCTAATGGTACGAGCCATTTTTTTCAAGTCAAAGTTATATTTTGATTTTATTACAATTGTATTTTATCAGAATTTATCAAAGCTGCCCCATTGGTGGCAGAGGCCTTTTTTTTTTTAAACATTAATCAATCATGACCATTTGATCGCTCAAATCATTGCATTGATATTTGAACTTGAAAGCAAGCAACACACAAATGCCGATGTGGCACAAATAAACTTCGGTCATGTCCTAAATCCAAACTCGAACAAAGGATGACAAGATTTGCCATCATTTGTTCGAGAAAATGACCGACCATTGAAGAAGAGTAATTAGGTATTCAAGCCGCAAAACGACAATCGCTGGTTTGGCCGACCGTACTGGAGATGCTCGTCCCATATTTTTCAAAATCCAAGCCCAAGCACTACTCCTCTTCCACATAGGTTTATAGATAAGTTCTCTCTCTCTCTCTCCCAAAGGGGGGTCCGGCTGCCGAGAAGAGAAACCAGGGGGTCCGGGGGCGTCCTTAGGATATAAATTAGGGCAAATTTCACTGACCTCCCTTGAGGTTTCGAACACAATCAGAAACCTCCCCTGAGATTTTTGAAATATCACTGCCCTCCCCTACTTTTTCTAACATTACCAAGACTCCCCCTTCTGTTAACTTGTTCACAAACGGTGTTAACTTTTGTGGAAAAATGACAAAGATATCCTTGCTATTCCATCTCTCTGTCGCGTAAACCCAGCAAGAATCCTAATACCATTATACCAAATTACCAATGTGCATCACAGTTCCAACTTGGACATGGCTTGGCTCATGCCTTTTTTTTTTCCCCCTTCGTGGGTCTGTTCTTCTAAAGATAAGAACAATAGAAAAAATTTGCTCAAACACATCAAATTCTTATGCTGTAATCGGTAATTTAAAGTCACTAATAACTAGCGAAAAAAATTCCAACTGCTAATGTTTGATTAACTTAGGCCTACTTTCCCAAAAAAAAAGCCTGGGTTTTTTTTTTTCCTTATTCAAATTTTTATCTCATTTTTTAGTTTTTCATCAATATATATATATATATATATATATATATATATATTAGATTATTGGTTCATCTTGACGAAAGCAATCTAAAAACTTAAAATTATGACTTTTACCCAATTTATTTAGAAATATCTAAGATTTACACTTTTAGAGCTAAAAGTAAGTGCTAAAATGTGTTAAAGTCATAATTTTTCGCTTTTTTGATTCCTCTTGTCGAGACAAACTAATATTTCACAAAAGTTTGACACAAAACTAACAAATGTGAAAAAAAAAATTGAATAAAGGGTCAAATAATCAAACATTGGCAAAACGATTAAAGCTTGTAACTCAGTTGGCATCTCCTGATTCCCTTGGGAGACCAAGGTTCAAGTCCCATTGTGGGAGTTTGGAGGTTTAGGATTATGGACAACATCTGAACTCCTTGTGGAATAACTTATTAAACCACCAGCGCACCCACCCCCCCCCCGCGATGTAAACAATATTTGCACACAAAAAAGGGGTCAAATAATCAAACGTTGGACGGGCCTGAGTGCACAACACATGTTGTGTATCGCTTCCTTGTTGTAAGGAATAGTTTCCCCAAAAAAGAGCATGTTTTATTTTGTATTTATTCAAAAAAAAAAATCACATTTGTTAGTTTTATGTCAAACTTTTGTGGAATATTAGTTTGTCTCGACAAGAGAAATAAAAAAAGCGAAAAATTATGACTTGTACACATTTTAGCACTTACTTTTAGCTGTAAAAGTATAAATCTTGGATATTTTTAAAGTAAATTGGGTAAAAGTCATAATTTTTAGTTTTTGGATTGCTTTCGTCAAGATGAACCTATAATCTACACACACACACAAAAATTGATACAAAACTGAAAAATGAGATAAAAATTTGAATAAGGCCAAAAAAAAAAAAAAAAACCGAGGCTTTTTTTGGGAAAGTAGGCCTAAGTTAATCAAACATTAGCAGTTGGAATTTTTTTCGCTAGTTATTAGTGACTTTAAATTACCGATTACAACATAAGAATTTGATGTGCTTGAGCAAAAAAATTCTATTGTTCTTATCTTTAGAAGAACAGACCCACGAAGGGGGAAAAAAAAAAAAGGCGCGAGCCAAGCCATGTCCAAGTTGAAACTGTGATGCACATTGGTAATTTGGTATAATGGTATTAGGATTCTTGCTGGGTTTACACGACAGAGAGATGGAATTGCAAGGTTTCTTTGTCATTTTTCCACAAAAGCTAACACCGTTTGTGAACAAGTTAACAGAAGGGGGAGTCTTGGTAATGTCAGAAAAAGTAGGGGAGTGTAGTGATATTTCAAAAATCCCAGGAAAGATTTCTGATTGTGTCAGAAAACTTAGGGGAGGTCAGTGAAATTTGCCCAATAAATTAGAATGGTCAGAATTCCT
This sequence comes from Rhododendron vialii, assembly GCF_030253575.1. Lineage (NCBI taxonomy): Eukaryota > Viridiplantae > Streptophyta > Magnoliopsida > Ericales > Ericaceae > Rhododendron > Rhododendron vialii. The sequence goes on along the minus strand of NC_080557.1, from coordinate 39,214,771 downwards.
GGACAAAATTAAATGTCCTTCCAATTGCACGTGTAGCAATCAGTGAATATAGATACGCAGTGGACACAAATATTCCCGGGCCTATAGACATTAGACTTAGACAGACGTATCTGAAGAGGAAACCAAGAATAGTGTTTACTTCTGGTGAGTAGTCGGGACTGGTGACCCTATGCGGCTATGCCTACTTTTCCCCCCCATCAAAGGTCCTAACATAATTAACACGTTCCAAGAGGTAGCAAAACTAAAGGAGAACAGTTGGATGAACTGAAGAGAGAGAGAGAGAGAGAGAAATAGTACTATTTCAACACTTTCCCTCCATGCATTGTGACAAAGGTTCAAAAACGAGTTTTGACATTATCACCACCATTTAATAATAACCTACGATTAATCTACACAACAATTGAAGAAACCTATGTTTGTATAACGGAAGGCCTAAAGATTAAAGTTAGAATCGAAAAGCGTCGTATTTAAGAACAACATATCATAGATTTATCATAACAATTGAGCCATCAAAAAGCCCAAACATATAAACCGTGTGACAAAAGTAGAAAATTTATTGTTTTTTTTTTTTTTTTGATCCGCTAGAAAATTTATTGTTCGAAGCCAAAAGAAAAAGTTGGAGACATGCATGCGAGATCGGTTGGTTTGAGAACTTTCAACTATCATGGGCAGTACTTTAATACGAGTGATTATTAATGAAGGCTCTTAGAGCATCGCGTGATATTGTTATGAGCACGTAATAATTTTTCCTACGGATACATGAGGGCCTTAGTATAAGAGGATAGAACCCGCAGACACGTGACCCCTTGTCTCTCTAGCTAGATCTAGTCTGAGGTACACACATTTCAACAGATTCTCTCCGTCTCAAAATGGATGACAATTTTAACGCTTTTTGCTGTCCCAAATTTATTGTCCATTTTGAAAAAGTCAAAGGGACCAAAAACCATTTATTTTCCACCTTTGCCATTCTCTAATTAATTAAGATACTAAAAAAAAGGGACAACAGAAGTAATGATTGTAGGGCATTCTTGGAACAACAATACTTCAATCACACACACTCACAATAGGGGCATCTAGATTTTGATTCGGATGTTCATCTTGAATCAGAATTGTGTATTTTTCAAAGCAATCGAGATATTGGTCACAAATAAAAAATTCACCTTTTAGAACAATCAATTCTTTTAAGTCTCATGGTCTATCCAGTGGAAAATGAAGATTCGTAAATAATTCAAAAAATACGAAAAGTGTCTACCCCTATTGTGAGTGTATGTGTGTGTGGTTATAAACTTATTTTTCTTGGAAAACTATAACTTGAATAGGGTAACGATTGTGTCTTTTTAAATTTTTTGGGAGGAGAAGAGAGCAAAGCTGCCACTCGAACTTGCTTCAGGCCGCTACTTTTGTGGAGGCCCAACTTTTTCGAAAGACTACACAACCTCAATTCGACATGTTCGGCTCTTTCAAGGGCCGAAAGGAGTGGCCTGGTCCAGAAGAGGAAAATGGACCATAGTTGTAGAACCTTTCAAAAGCTTTTGTAATGGAGTACGAGTAATTTCAAGGTTCTGTTCAGGTACTTCAAGAAAGCCCAAGATTTGCAATCAAAGAAAACGTAAGTTAGCAGCGCTGCACGTAAATTGATTGACGAAATGCCTCAAAGCTAGGGTTGCTAAACGAACCAAATAGTTGGAGCTTGGCTCGACTTTTGGCTTGTTCAAACTCATTTAAACAAAATATAAGTCAAACTCAATCACGTCTTTTTGTTTCTTTATGAACTCAAGCAAAGCTTGAGCATATAAGTGTTTGACTCGATAGACTCGTGAACAAAAAGGTCATTCCATAAATATTACAGATACAGGGATAGATTCATAAATGTCCCAAAATATGAGATCTGCGTCGGCCTTTCATATGTATATTTTTACTAGTTTTACAATACCATTGCATCCAAATAAGAAATATCCTCCGTGAGATAAGGAAATTTAAGAGTTTCAGGATTTTTAATTTAATGAATGTAGCTAGTAACTGAATTTTATGTTTATGTGTTTTTTTGGCCTAGATTAATGATGTTAGTTCTTTTTTATGTCTTTAAATTAGCCAGTTTTATTTTGGAACTCAATGAATCTAGCTTGAAAACTCGAAACTTTACGAGTTTAAGCTCATGCTTGAAATTAAGCTCGAGATTGATTTACATATTCCACAAGCCAAGCTTATATATCACGAACGCAAAATTTCAAGCTCGAGCCGAGCCTGAACAATTAATCTCAAAAAAATTCAAGCTAAAGCTAAGCTTGAACACATGTAATAAGGAGTCAAGACAAGCTTAAGCAATACCGTATTTGACTTGTTTGGCTCGATTAGCACCTCTACTCAAAGCTACGTGTGTGATTTGGTGCTTTATTATGGTTGTGCTAGGCATTGTAGGGGAAGCTTTGACGTAGTTTACTTTGACGGTCAAACCATTTGCTTTTTCGAAAAACATTAATAAACAACTCACTCACACATCATCATCGGCTAACGATTGATAAGTTTTCGCAATACGGTATCTTTACAAAATTGAAATTGAACCCACTTGATTGGTTATCGATTTGTATGAATCGGCCGTTGCGGGTTTCCTTCAAGAGTAAATAAATGTGTTATGAGGATTGGATGGTCTTTGCTTGATTATTCTTATGTCATGCTGTATGGCTGTAATAATCAGGAGGAAATCCTCAGAATTATGTGAATGACGATTAAAATCAGTTTTTTTTTTTTTTTTAAACTTTTCAAAAAAAAATCAGATGTTTAGGTTGCGTTCTTTTGAACTTAACTTAAATCTGAAAGTTTTATCCTTATTTGAATTTTTTTTCGCATTTGTTAGTTTTGTGCTAATTTTTTTTGGATTATTGATTCGTCTCGCGAGAGGAATCGGAAAAGTAATTTTTTTAAAAAAATTTTACCCAATTATTTTGAGAAATAACCACTTTTTAGGCCAAAAAGTAACAAAAAAATTTGGCACAAAACTAACAAATACAAAAAAAAATTCAAATAAGGACAAAATTCTCAAATTTACACGCCCAGGGGTTGCCCTACTGGTTCGGGCAGATGCCCAGTCTTTGGGAGTACTCTTCAAGGTCTGGGGTTCGATTCCCCACTGGGTGAATATCCTGAAGTAAGTGGGGGGCCGTGACTGGTGTGGCCGCGCTAGGTCCCTTGGAGGTTTGGATTGCACAATCGGGTCTATATAGTGGCTTGACTGTAGGATTGTTCCTCTGTTATCCAAAAAAAAAAACACAATGAGAAATGCTAGCTGCAAAGAAAATGGGCAAAGAAAATACCCTTAAAGTGTACATGAACGGCTCAAATGCTCTGCACAGTGAATCTGAGTCGCTCATGTACACTTTAAGGATATTTTCTTTGTCCCTAGCACTCTTCAAAAACAATCCTAGATTTGAGTTCTTAAGAACGCAGCCTTAATTAGGTGGAATATAGCTATACAAGTCAAATATGGGGAGAAAACACACACAAGGAGTAAAAACCACTTGTTTTAAGATTTCAAGCCATCTCCAATCCAATCAAAAAAGAATAAAAACCACTTTGAAGGTCGAAACTGTTAGCTCATTAGAAAACATTAAACACTTCACACATTATCATCGGGTTACGATTGATGAGATTTCGCATTACGTTTATCTTGAAAAAAAAAATTTTTTAAAAATTTGAACCACTTGATTGGTTATTGTTTTATATGAATCTGCCGTCCGGAATTCCTCAAGAATTATGTCTTGTGAGGATCGAATGGTCTTCGTCTGATTATTATTATAGCATGTTGACATGTTGTATGACCGTAATCAGGAGGGAATCCTCAAGTTTAGGTGAATTACGAATAATGGCATCTACAAGTCAAACATGGGAGAAAACACTCAGCTTGGATGGCGGAAATTTATGGGAAGAATGGGAATGTAATGTCATACTTCTATGATTTCGATGTTTGGAAACGACGACAATACAAATATGATGTCATACTTCCATGACTCCCACTTTCGGAATAGGAAATAAGAATGTGATTTCTCCGAATAACACATTCAACTAAGAATTACATTATCAGATTTGAATGGTAATTTGATCCCTCTCTAACCCATGGTAATTCCAGATGCCTAGCGCAATCAATAAAAAAAAGAAAATGTTGACCGTAATAAATTTCCAAAATAGTAATTAATTCCTGAATAAATTAACTGAATTCATATTTAAGATTTCGGTTATCCAAAAGTAGCCAAAAGAATAAAACCTTGTTTTCTCAGAAACAATCAGTATAGATTTGAGAGCTTGCATCTGTTCTTGGCGCCATGTGAGGAAGTCCGATGAGAACATGGTTTTTTGCTTTCCACAAATGCCCCAAGCACTTACTAATAGTGCCTGCCCCATCCTTTGCCCCTTCCCAACCGCCGCAACACAACGGCTCCGACGAAATAATGCAAGATGCCAACGGCCTTCCCCGGCTTCCACAGGACACACGCCACTAGGCGGCGCCGGAAATTCACAGGCTTCCCAAAATTGCTGCATCATTCCATTCACCCGAAATCGCTGCGCCATTCCATTCTCCTCATCCGCGGAATGGAACTCCGGCAGCCAACGAAAAAGGTTGACAAGACGAGCCCATCTACGTACTCCGTTTCCCGGCAAAGTGGTTCTACGCAGAGAAATCCAACCGCCAAAAGCGTACCTGTCTGACTCTTCCCTCCGCCATCAATCTGCCCAACATAAGCCCGAGACAGGTAACACTTTCCCCCTTCCAAAGACACACCAGTCCAGCACAGTCATCCACTCTGCCTTCACCGTAATTTTCGTACACAAACTGTTTTACGAAAGTTGCCTTTGAGTTCCTTGGGCTTGGCGAAGACCATTTCAGTTCCTTGGGCTTGGCGAAGACCATTTCAAGAGGTAGTAAACTTACAGAAATTAATTGGCGAGAACGTAAAATGGTTGATTAGGAGCCAAATGCCCTATAATTTTATCCGTGTTGAATAACTTTGTCGTTATGATGACAGAATCACAATTTTCTTGTTTTATGATATCATTACATACTAGGGTGTTGCTAGCAAAAAGTCTGGGTCATGGGACTCCAATCATTGATTAAAAGAAAAAAGAAAAGAAAAGAAAAAGGCACTCCACTTAAGCCTTACTTTCATCTAGGCCTGGCCCTGAGAGTTTGAAGGCCCCAGGCAAGATATGAAAATGGGGCCTTTCATATTTTTCTATATAAATTAGTTGTTCAATATGGGAGGCAAGATTGCCTTGTGGCTTAGTGGCATGTTGCTTTGAGCATGTTTCGGTGTCCTAGATAGCGAGTTTGACTCTCAACGCCATCAGTTTGAACAATTTTTTTGCACAACTTCAAAAAAAACTGCTTGAAAAAATGAGGCCTCCATGGATTGAACACGCGACCTCAAGGCTAAAGGGCGTAGATATTACCACCACACTACACTCTCTTATTTGAAAAATGTTTGACATACATCATATTTAACATATTTTGCCTGGTGGTCCTATGCCTAGGACCGGGACTGCTTTCATCACTGATTGCCGCATGTTATGTCTAATTTGGTTATTGTGCACTCCCACATTATTTGTAGTGCGTTGTTTGTCCCCGAACAATGTCGATATGGTTTCTTTGCCCCTCAGAAAAAAGAAAAGGAAACAAGATATGATCTCTTATCAACTTTGCAATATTTTCAAAGTTCTAATAGATAGATATCCACCAAAGGATTTATTCCCTTTTCCGGTAAATTTTCCCGTACTTCATGGATGACATGGTGTTTGATATCCCATTCTTGTTCTTTGCCAATTTGGCTATCTCCAAATGCCATTGTTTCTGTTAAAAAAAAAATCGACAAAATAGAAGGTTTGGATTGCGTTGGAGAAGATGAAATTGGTCAGAGCCGCATTCATCAAAGGAAGAGATATGTTAGGTTTACACCTTAACAAAGATCAGAATATATTTAAAAGACCATGCAAAATAGGAAGAGGAAATGCAATGCACATAACACATCTCTGAACATAAATCATGGTTAGCAATTTCTTTGTAATAAAATTTGCAGAAACAAAAATAATGTATCGTGAAGACCTGCTCAAGCAAATATTCTCCCAATGATTATTTCGCATGCTATCTTTTTTCATAATTTGTTTGCGCTTCTACATACATTCATGTATTTTAGATTCAATTTATAATAATAAGGATTTTGTTTACAAGGAAACAAATGTCAGCTATTTTTGTAAACTTTTGATCACAATTGATGTTTTGCTCTTTAAAAAAATTCACGCTTGGGATGATGTTTCCTTGAGTCTTTAGTTTTTGAGTTCCTCCTTTTTTTTCCATTTGGTTCGTCTGTACCGTCTTCTCACTACCATACCCAGCTCCAAAAACATTTACACTGTCAATGGCTGGGCAAAAACAAACATACCACGGCAAAACCACTAGTCCACTCAAAATACTAAACTTCATTTGTAAATTTTCAGGTGGGTAATTCGGTTTGGTACACTTTTGTTCTTTTTTTCCCTTCCCCTAGATTGCAATATATTGTTGGTTAATTAATACGGTAATAGTGTTGAATCTTATCAGGAATGTTTGTAACTGCAATTATTGTGTTGGCTGTGAGTGTTCTGGTCGTGCGGGCTTATCAGAAAATACAGCCTCCCCCTCCAAAGATATGTGGATCCCCAAACGGTCCTCCTGTTACTTCCCCAAGAATCAAGCTTAGCGATGGAAGGTATCTGGCATATAGAGAGAGGGGAGTCCCCAAGGAAAACTCCAAGTATAAGATAATTCTCGTTCATGGGTTCGACAACTCAAAAGACATGATTTTAGTGGCTTCCCAGGTACAATCTGCAAGGCATATAAATTACTATTTGAAGCTCAAGGGAATAGAAAACGTTTATTTTTGTGATGATTTGTATTCCAATTGCTTTAGTTGTTTGGTGGTTGTCTTAGGAAATGGGATGAAATCCCATATCTTGACCCTAGGCTGATGTATAATTGGTGCAGGTTCTAACACAATTATAACAATATGATGTTGTCTAATTGTGGTCCTTGTACGTTCAATGGGACTCTATCAGTTGCATCTAAGGATGCAGTTTGTGCGTTTAATAGTGGGTTTTTTCCTGTCGTTTTTCTCCTTTGGCATTCCCCTTACTATTGTTTTTTCTTCTGGGTAATTATGTTTCTCATCCAGGAACTAATTGAAGAGTTGGGGATATACTTTCTTTCGTTCGATAGAGCAGGGTATGGAGAAAGCGATCCAAATCCGAAGCGATCGGTTAAGAGTGAAGCATTTGACATACAAGAACTTGCTGACCAGTTACAGTTGGGAGATACTTTCTATGTACTTGGATTCTCCATGGGAGGTTATCCCATTTGGGGTTGTCTCAAATACATACCCCACAGGTATCATACTTACTCTAACGTTGGCTTCCTAATTATCCCCTTGTCATCTATGTGAGTTGTATTGATATTCTTTGCTAGAGAGAAAAGGTCAACAAAAATGATAATTCCTTTTAATTGTGGTCAACCTCAATATGCTGCAAAATTTATGTGTCTCACTAGAATGAGAGAATACCCAACTATGTTACATGGATTGTTTGGAATGCATGAATTACCCGTGTTGGGAAATCAACACTTGGGTAAGAGTAATTGGACACATATCTGACTTTTTTAGTTGGTCATTCACCAAAAACATTTTGAAACCAAGTTTAGATTTATACGTAGAACTGCACTATGTAGGAAATGGTCTATGATACCTTGTAAACACGATTTACCTTAGAAAATGGAACGCAGATACTCTAGGAATCTTCAGTGCCATCATGTCCGGGACAGGTTGATGAATCCGACACTAGGACCTGTACTCATACTCAATGCTTGTCTCAGAGTTCATGTAACGCAGATGCTCAAAATATTGGTATCTTGTTTCTGGTTTGGTAAGCAGCATTGTGTTTTTTCCACCTTTTACTGCAGGCTTGCAGGTGCTGCTCTAGTTGCTCCAGTTGTCAATTACTGGTGGCCTTCCTTTCCTTCCAACCTGTCGAGGGAGGTCTTTAAGAAACAATTTTTGAGAGACCAATGGAGTCTTCGGGTAGCACACAACATCCCGCAACTACTCTACTGGTGGCTGACACAGAAATGGTTCCCTTCCTCATCCCTGATTGAGGACAACCCTGAAATTTCAAGCACGAATGACAAAGCTATCATCGAGAAGATGTCAGAAATTCCCACGCCACATCAGGTAAACTGGCTACTTTTCCATGGGATATTGCTGTCTTTTCTTAAAAAGGGGATTGCTATAGTTTATTAACAAGGGGAAAAATAACGGGAAGAACCATGGGATTTTAGCTTTTAGCAGCCTCTGGTGCAGTATATGGACATTTCACAGGCATGCGTGGAAGGACCTTTTACGGTCGAAACTCAAACTAGGCATTTGGTGGCCATTAGAAGAACGGAAAATTTGGCTGCTATGATGCATTGATGCTTTAGCTTAATTTGAGGTAGAGGTCGCACCCAAATCCCAATATCAAGCCTCGACATTTACGTCATGTCGTTTCTAGTCCTCCATAAACTGAAGCTAACATACAAAATGTTGGGCCACTCAATAAGCTCGATTTGATTCCCATATAGACCTCTTTGTGCACTTGTTACAAATTGTATGCCAAAACATACATATTGAGAGCAATCCAGTGGTCATTAATCTTTAAAGCCAAAATCATTTTCCCTTAGCTACAGTGTCGAAAGGCCCAAAAATGGCATTCCTCCGCTCCTTTAAATGCCACTTTGACTGAACGACCACCAACGACTAAAAACTCATGTGTCAAGTTTGGCAAATCCGTACTTGAAGATAAATTCAGCACAAGAATTGGCTTTTCGGAAATTCGGGCAAAGGATTCGCTCAACCAGTACAGCTGCACTTTTGCTCATTTCTGTTAGATTTTCAAAATGCCAAGGCATTTTCCAAACCAGTGGAGATACTCCCAAGAGAAATGTTCAATTTGTTTGGCATTCCAGTTGAGGCAAGTCCTAAGGATTCTTGGTTATGCTGGTTTTTGTTGTCATTGCAGAGCAAGGTTCGACAGCAGGGGCTTTTCGAATCTCTCCACAGAGACGTAATGGTGGGCTTTGGAACATGGGAGTTTGATCCAATGCATCTGACGAATCCACTTCCGCAAACCAGTAGCTCTGTCCACATCTGGCAAGGTTATGAAGATCGGATCGTGCCGGCCCAGCTACAAAGATATGTTTCCTCTAGGCTTCCCTGGATTCAGTACCATGAGGTTCCGGATGGTGGACATTTAATCTTGTATGACAATGGTATATTCGACTCCATATTAAGAGCACTTCTGCACTAAAAAATGAAAAATCATTGTATAGATTTCTCTAGCCCGGAGGATATACTAGGATCAATCGAGCAGCCTTTGTTTACTTGTACTTTATTAGTACAACAAGATCGTTCAAATGCGCTGAATATGCTTTGCAAGGTGCAACGTAATTTGTAGTATGTAAGCTTTGAATTTCTATGTTCAAGCTGTTGATAAGCTTGAATTTGTAGTAACCCGAATTTGCCTTGTTTAGAAGTCAAGGTGTTTGTTTAAATAAATGTTGGAATCGCTTATTATCGAATAATTCATGTCAAAATTGTGGATTTGAGGTGGACTCACAAAATGAGAGTTTGAAGGGGTATGGAGTGGAGCTAATCTACTTGACTATTAAGTTTATCAATAATTCTATAACCACACTCATTTTACACACCCACACTCACTAGAGTGTGTAGTGTGTGTGGGTGTGTATTTGAGTGTGTGTTTGGGTATGGTTGTAGAATAACTCGTTGTGCAGTGGTGTGCGGAGCATCTCGAATAATTCATGTCAAAATTGTGGATTTGAGGTGGACTCACAAAATGAGAGTTTGAAGGGGTATGGAGTGGAGCTAATCTACTTGACTATTAAGTTTATCCCTATTTCAAATTAATTATAACAACCGTTTATATAGTAATAGTATTTCTGTAAATTTGAGGATGGTGCTGTGCAGTGGTGTGCACAGCATCGTGCTGCGAATCTCTGAGCTGTCGGATCGTGCATCTAACGGCTCGGATCTCATCTCGGCAATGAACTGTTTTCAATCATTAGTTGCCGAGATGAGATCTTAGCTGTCAAATGCACGATCTGACGGCTCGAAGGTGCACAACACGATACTGTATACCTCACTGCATAATACCAACCCGAAGTTGTATTTTTTCCATGCAGTTGTTTTTATACTTGTGGAAGGAGCAACCCCCACATGGCTTTGTCCTAGCTTTGAGAAGCAACTTGATTGGCCAGCCAATGTACGCACGTTATAATTAGGAGTGCCAAAACTGCCAATATTCACATTACCCATTTGACTAGACAGCGTGACCAATATTATTACCCATTTCACTTCACTTACACAGATGGAGGCAATGCTATATATTCACTTGAATTTGAATACCTTCGGAATAATATTCAAAGAAAATTTATACATATGCTAGTTATGCATGTGTAGGTATGTTAACTCAAATAAAATTGAACACCCGTGTCTTGTTAAATCTGAACCATCTGTTCCAAGTCACTCACTCGCTCATAAAATATTGCGTTTATTATAGTATCTAGTAATCATAAAATAAAGCACCTAATTCTTTGACCCCGATGAACTTAAGGTGATAATATTTCATTGAACAACTAGAAATTGTCTGATAGGATTCTTTACATAATCCTAGTATACCATCAAGCACACACTCTTTACATAATCCTAATATTTCATTGAACAACTTAAGGTGATAAAATTAAGAGTTCCAATTTTCAATCTGATTGAACCGGTGCGAAGATCTTATTTTTTTGATCATTTTATCCTAGATGGTCGTAATGAATTTTTGGCTCTAAAGCCTTTCAGCGAGCACCCGAAGACTCGTTATTTAATTTTAGGGCTCTCTTAGGGTGCTTATTGAAAGGGCTTAGAGCATCTCCAACCCTTGACTTCAAATTGGGGATGTCAATTTTTTTTTGAAGGCTGATGTGGCATTTTGGCTTCTCCAATTTGACATCAAAACCTTCATTTCTGCTTCTCGTCGCAACCTAACCTCTTAGAAAGGTTCACACCCCAAGCGTAGGGCTAGGTCGTTGATAGCATATAAACCGGAAGACCGGATCGTTCCCACAGAGAAATCTTCTTTAGCGAATTTGGAATAGAAGTTGCTTAAAGATTGCGGCGTTCAAGCGGCCAACTTTAGAGTTTTGATTCGATTGATGAAATTAAACTTGGAAATAAACTAGGTTAAGATGGTCGAGTCAAAGGGATTGATTTACCCACGACTTAGCCATCAAACGGTTTCTTCATCTAACTCATGAATGGACCGAAACCGTCCGGATCCACTAGACGAATTAAAAGCTGAAGACTACTTATAACTTAATTCAAAGCTCTAATTCAAATTGAACTCATTTAACGCAAGTGAGAGACGAAAAAAGATCGTTCGCACGCGTAGGATTATCAAGCACGTAGCACAAGGCGATAGACTTCATTGATCAAAGAAGCCACCAATCCCCATGATCAAAGCTAGAAATCATGGGTTTAATTCATTCAAAACCTTGAGATTAAGCTAAAGTTAAGAGAAACCATTTAATGGACTAATCCATAGGGTGAACCTCACCCCATGACCGAACCGATTAACTACTCACTCATAATAAAAAGACTAGAAAGCATGCTAAGAAAGGTAAACGTGATTAACCGATAAAAACGGAAATAAACTTGATTTATATAGAGATCTATACAATAGCTACAACATTAATAAACGAGAATTTAACATAAGACAATTACCTTAAGGAGTTCTTGAAGGAAACACAAACAAGAGCTTGAAAGACTAACAATGGAGTCCTAGGAAGAAAGAAAAGACTTAGGCCTAAAAAAAACTAACTAATGGCCATCTTTCTTCCATAAATGGCATACAAGACTATTTATAGGCCTTACAAAATCAGCCTTACAATGGACAAAAAGGCCCCCAAAATATCCCAAAAACATACTAGAAGTAGAAACTTTCCATATATGGAAGGTTGAAATATTCAGCAAAAAAGGTGCTGGCCGAAGGGCATTGGTACCAATACCTAAAAAATGAGGTATTGGTACCAATCCAACTGTCTTCTAATTCGGCATGATGGTACCAATACCTAAAAAATGAGGTATTGGTACCTCTGTGTGAAAACTGCAGAACAGGGTCAGCTTGGGCCATCATGCCTTGTCGTGCCCCGACGGCCTTCCGATGCTTCATTACATGATCAACGGGACTTGGCGGAGGTATGCCATGTGGCCTTGGTCCCACGGATGTCCTCGGAACCATCATTGATGCGTTTGCCTCATTTGATACACTTTGGCTCACTCCTCGCCAACCTTGTCCTCCGGCCAATCTCCGAGGCTTCTTGTGGCACCGTTAGGTTTCGGTGACAATAAAATGAGTACCGGCGGGCATTTGGACACTTGGTTCATCCCGGAACGTTAATTGGCATCAAAACTGTCTTATTAGCACGTTTTACCTGAAATACACAAAAACGTACCTTACGTGCAATATCGCATATAAACGACAATATATATGTACAAACACAACATACTAGAGGACTTAAGCACCAAGAATATGCATTATTGGGTGCTTATCAATTTCCAACCCTTATGCCAAATTCTATTTATTTGACATCAAGTTATCCTTCTCTAACCCTTAATGTCAAAATCCAAACAATCATTTTTGAAATTTGGCAGGCAAGAGGTAGGTAGTCAAAGTTGGCATGCTTCCTCCTCCCTTCATCCATGTCAAATGCCACGTAGGATTTGGCCTAATAGAAGACATCTGGATTGAAAGGTGAATTGATGCCAAAAGTTACTGTTGCATTGTCCACGTCATGTTTGACATCTCACATTGGAGATGCTCTTAGAGCCAAAAACTATTATGACCATTTAAGATAAAATGATCAGAAAAATAAGATCTTCGCACCGCACCGGTTCAATCAGATTGAAAATTGAAGCACTTAATTTTTTAATCATATTTTTTTCCGTTAGTTTCATTAACGGTGTTAACGATTTTACCAATTTGAAATGTAAAACAACTACATGGACGAAATTGAGATAATTAAAACTAGAGGGACGAAATTGAGACAACCGTAAAACTAGAGGGACGACTACGAAAATTTGCCCTTAACTTAAATAATAGTATTGGTTGGTAGAGCTTAAAAATTTGTTTGTTTCTGTGTTCCGTCATTAAAGGGAACCAAAAATATAATCTGCTATAGGCTAAAATGGGGGTGGTGGATGGAAATGTGGAATGAATTGAGCTAAAATAATTTGGGCTAAATTTTACATATAATTTTTTTTTTTTTCAAAGTTGACCCAGGCTACGGCCCAACCCATTACGAGTCTAGTTTAGAGATGGCAATTCAACCCATCCCGCCCCTAACCCAATCGGGCCGAGTGTTTGCTGTATTTTTCGGGGGTCAGGTCGGGGGAAAATTGATGAAACCCGGTTGAGGTCGAGTTGACGTTATCCCGTTCGGGTACCTTCCCCGAAATCATTTTATGCATAAAAAACTATTTTTATTCGCGTATTTTTACCCTTAAAACTAAAATACCACATAAAATATTAATTATTTCTTCCATTTTCCTTTTAGATAATAGATTTTGGTTAAATTATAATAGTTATTTCATAAATTTTTATTGTTTGTGCTCACTTATTTTAAAATCTAGATCATATTTTCTCAATAAATAAAAAAAATTAGGGGAGCGGGACAGGTAAACCCGATACCCGATAGGGACGGGGCGGGGGTACCCATATATTACCCGGTCCAAGGGCGGGGTGGGGCTAAATTTTCGAATCGGAGTGTGGCAAAACCTGCCCCACCCCATCCCGTTGCCATTCCTAGTCTAGTTCCGCCTGCAGTGAGTACAGTCAAAAGATTGCTTAATGAAGGATCTCTTTCATTCGTGATTAGAGAGATCTGATTAATCTATTCAATCAACAGATACCATTGACACTAATTTTTTTAAAATTGGGTTTATCGAAAGTTGAACATATTTTTGACATGTAGTTACCAAAATATAATCTTGTTTTCAACAGTTATTAACCGAAAATATTATGTATGATTTTCAACAACCATTTACCGAAATGTAGTGGATTATAAGAGAAAATAAAGGGCTGCGAATAGCAGCGCCCTTTAACTTTCGAATGACCACCCAAACAAAAAAAATTGGGTAAATTTCACTGACCTCCCCTAAGGTTTCTAACACATGCAAGGACCTCCCCTGAGGTTTCTGAAATGCCACTAACCTCCCCTACTTTTGCTGACAATATTAATATTCCCCCTCAGCCACTTTTCCGTTAAACAACTTAACGGAGGAAGCTGTTGATTCATGACATCAGTATCCTATACCACTAAAATGTCTATTTTACCTCCTCACACCTTCCAACTTTATGCTCCAAAATTCACCTCTTTTTTTTTGGATTGAACGGTAAGGGGTGTCTAGGCTAGTTTACGCGCAAATCAACTAATTCCTTCATTGGTTGGTCAAAAGCAGATCATCTATGCCGGGACTATAAGAAATCAACTAATTCCTTCATTGTCGAATGACGAAGGCGGTCTTTTTGGCCACTGCTGGAGTTTAGCCCGCATTTGTACGTTCGAAGGACAGGTGCTTGGGTGTTGATCCTCTCTACCTGCAAACATGGGTTTTTTCGAGATGTTTGGGTGTTGACCCCACCTATTGACAAATGAGAATTTGGACCGTAAAAAGGTATTTTAGCTGAGTTTCTTTTCCATTTTGGGTGTTTTTGTTTGTTTGCATTTAACCTTTGGTTGGATTTCCTTCCCCTGTTATGTTTTCTGGAATAAATTGTTACTTTTACCGATAAAAAAAGAAGGTCAAACCTTAGTCAATTATGTAGAGAGCAAACTCACCAACCAACTGGAATACCCTTGAGAGGCTAATTCACACTCGACTGTAACAAAAAAAAAAAAATTCACTCTCTCAATAAAGGTGAGCCAGTAGGGTTTGCTGAGTTTGGAGGGTGTGTTTGCACGTGAAAGAGAGAGAGAGGCGCTAAACGATGGAGGAGAAAGGAGGATGCGGTGTTACAAATATACATTGGGAGATCCATTGAGTGGATTAAACTGAGTTTGCTCTTCTTCTATTTTTATTGAAAGTTTTGCTTAATTTCCTACACCCACGGGATAATGACACCATGCTAATGCCCCACCTCCTGTGGAACACAAAGCATATAAAAAAAAAATATTAAAACAACTAAGAGAATAAAATGATGGCTATGTTATTGACCGAGTTCGTGAAAAAGTTAACTTCTTGTGTTTTGGGATTTGTACAGTTATTTATGCTTTTTATTAGATGGGTATTTTATTCTTTTAAATGCCTAAGTTAACGCCAAGGTTATTCCGATTGATTTGTGAGTTTGCACCCTACACAATTGACCAAGATTCGACTTTTGGAGTCATGCCGCAAAAATTAATTTTTTATAGTCCCGGCATAAATGGTCTGCTTTTGACCAGACCAATGAAGGAATTAGTTGATGTGCGCATAACCTAGCTTGGACGCCTCTCACCGTTGAATCCAAAAAAAAAAAGGTGAATTGTCGAGCGTAAAGTTGGAAGGTGTGAGGAGGTAAAATAAACATTTTAGTGGTATAGGATACTGATGATGTCATGAATCAACAGCTTCTGTTAAGTTGTTTAACGGAAAAGTGGCTGAGGGGGAATATTAATATTGTCAGCAATAGCAGGGGAGGTTAGTGGCATTTCAGAAACCTCAGGGGAGGTCCCTGCATGTGTCAGAAACCTCAGGGGAGGTCAGTGAAATTTACCCAAAAAATTCTTGAGTAGATATACCTGTACATATATTTAATTTCGTATACCTTAACCAAGGATTTTTTCGAAAGCCGAACAGAGAATAAATTTCAAATTTCATGCTTTCACATGATTGTGGAGCTTGTCTGGAATGGATGGGGACCCAAACAACATGCTAGTGGGACATAAGCCGACCTGTGTCTGATCACATTTAGAAGATTACGAGTGTGTATATGTTCGTTTCACATGAAGGATCCTTATTTTAGTTAATATGCAAATCTTTCAATTTTTTTTATTTTTCAATCGAATTTCAATGATTCAAGCCGCTCAATATGTTTAGAATATGATTGTAAGGATACTTTCAAAAAATTTAAAAAAAAAACCCGAAAAGGGCTTAATTTGAGCAATTTTTGTTTATTGAACTCCGCATTTTAAGAGGTCCTTATTTGAAACTTTCTGTGTATATATATAGTCCTCTTCTTATGAGGGCGTCCTCATTTTAAATGAAATGCTGACGTCTCATTTTCTTCCCTTTTCTGACCAAATTTTGATGATCCGAACCGCTCAATGTGTTCAGAACGCATTTTTAAGTGTACTCACGAGAAATCAGCAAAAAAAATGACTGGGAAGAGCTTGATCCGAGCAGTTTTTGTTTCAGTGACTCGGATCATCGCAAATTGGTAGGGAAAGGGACGCCCTTAACTTAATACAGTAAGGGCACTCTTACTTAAAGTTTTGTATGTGTATGTATATATATACACACAACAATCCAAACATAACAACTCACACAACCTCTCACATACATGTAGGGCCCGCACATAGTAGTGTGTGTGGAGCCCACATGTATGTGAGAGGTTATATGTGGTCTTATGTTTGAATTGTTGTATGAGTAGTATTTTTGATATATATGTGTTTGTGTGTGTCCTATGTTCGTCGAAAAGGCTGTTGTGCTCTCCATTCGGGCCTTGTCCCAAGACAGAAAATATGATCTAAACTGTTCACTTTACATATACCAATGCTTATAAGATGTCTGCAAAAAAAAAAAAGCGAATCAAACATAGAAAACTTAGTAAGTAAATCACGATTTTCTTCGATAAACAAACACCAAATATGATTTCAATAGCACACAGCAGAATAGTTTGGCTTGATCACTGAACAAATAACATCCGATCGATTTGAATTTTTTGTCGAGGTGTTGTACAAATGAAGTTCTATGTATTATTCAGCTCTGATCATATTTTCAAGCTCAGACCCGAATGGAGGTCACAGCAGCCCCCCATGTCTCTGTTCATCACTAATATTAGCAAATCTAGTCCAGCAAGGAACCAAAGGATATTCTCGATCGGATCTGGGTATAATCCAAAATAATGATACCATTATTCTTTAGTGACGTGTAAAATAACCAATGAAATTATAACCAATTAAATTGGAGATCCTTTAAAGGCAATTACAGTACTGAAATTACATGTGACCAAAACAAAACAAAGGGAATGACAGTGAAAAATTATAATAAATCCAAATATCGCTTCATCATGTGAAAAAATGGCTGCTTTGAGCAAATTCATTCTTGGCGACGACGGAAAACACTTATTGTAATATACTAGCGTAAGTTAGTGATACAAAAATTAACGTAATTCATACAGGGTCAATGCTATAATCGGACCTCTAGTAGTGAACCTGAACCTTCAAGATGAAATCAAATCCGTAGAAATAAGTGAAGTTTCGAGTAAACATTCATAGTTTTTTTAAAATAAAAACTTTATATAATGGCAAAAAGCTTTCTACGTGAGCAATTAAACAAAGAGGAACTTTCCAATCACGGTAAATTTAGTTTGCAAGAAACAAACACCATGTGCTTAGACTGGCATTTTGCCCAAATTTCCAGGGCCTTTTCTATTTTTCATACACAGAAGCCAGCTTTCCAATCTAAACGTCAAAGGGTACCCTCATCTTCCCAGAAGTTGCAGCCTCTTTAGAGAGAGAGATAGTGGAAAAAAATCTTCTGGTATTCTCAAATTCCCACTTGGGTTTTTTCCCAAGAAATTGAATTCCTCTTTACATAGATACATATATATGATGGACTCAACAATTTCTTGTTTTTGGGTAGAGATGGTTTTCAGGAGAGTGGCTATTTGTTTCTTGGGATGTCTTGGGATATCTCACCCGGCCAAAAAAGCTGCCCTTGCCCTAGCACCAGCACCACCAGAGACTGCTGAGACATCTTCTTCTTCTTCTTCATCATCATCTTCTTCATCTTTAGCATCATCTGATGGGACACCATCAAGGGTCAGGCTAAGTGATGGCAGATGCTTGGCTTACAGGGAGCTGGGGGTTCCCAAGAACATATCCAACTACAAAGTCATTCTTGTCCATGGATTTGGAAGCTCCAAGGAAATGAGTTTCATGGCTTCCCAAGTACTGAGTAAAACCCTCTTGCTCAATTTCATTTCCTTCTTTGAGTAAAACCCTATTCCTCAATTTTGATTTAGTACTTTTGTTTTTTTGGATCTGAAATTATCAGTTGGATTTGGAACTTGAGAAATTTGAATTTGGGCTTATGTGGGAGATGTGGGAAGTCGGTTCAAATTGGGAGGAAAACCCTAGTGACGAACAGTTGTTTTGGGGGAATCAATAGAAAATGAATCTGAAAACCTGAATTCTTCTAGAGCTTATGTCTTATGAAAATCTTGATTGTGTAGTACTTGGTAGATTAAATGGAACATTAGCTTCTTGAGACTATGGTAACTATTTCAAACTGCCCTTATATTGCAGAGGCCTTTGGGTTGTTGACTTGGGGGTTTCTTTTTCGCTCTGTTTAAACCATCAATTCAATTGGCGATTTACCAGTGAAAAAAGCTAAGAAAAAATTTAGCTTTTCACTCGGTCTTTTCCTCTTTCCCAAAAAAATAAAATTAAGTCTTTTCCTTCATCTTTTTCTTTCGCCCCATACACTCTACAAATCCTTGATCCATAACACAGCCTGAGGGTTTGTGTCATGTAGTTGTGGAGGGTTTATTTAACCTTTTCACTTTGATAGACTCTATATCTTTTTCTTCACCTTTTCTGTCTGTAATTTGTATACAGATCCATGATCCAATCACTACCTTAAAAGGTTTTTTGTGCCAAGTATTTTCAAAATTTACACTGCACAAAACGCAAACAAGACTGTAATCAAAGCACAGGAACATTTATACGTGAAAGGGCTTAAGACAAACCTTCATTTAGCTATCATTTCACCTCACACAGACACTTCAGTTTTGCTGAAGCAGCTGAACTACCAGTGTCTATAGGACACGAAACGGTACGGCAATGGGATATGGATCCACTGCTCTGCTACTGATTTGACACGGATACTCCGAGTTACCGCTTTTAATCTTTTTTGAGAAGGGAGAATAAAGGTTGAGTAAAATCATTGTCACTAAAAGGTATCTTGCATTATTTGGTTTCCAGGACCTAATGGATGAGTTGGGGGTATATCTTCTGTTATTTGATCGTGCTGGATATGGAGAAAGTGATCCAAATCCAAAGCGCTCTGGAAAAACTGAAGCATCAGACATTCAAGAACTTGCTGATCAGTTGCAGTTAGGATCCAAGTTTTACGTAATTGGAATCTCACTCGGATCTTACCCCATTTGGAGTTGCCTTAAACGTATCCCCGAAAGGCAAAAACCCTACCCATAGTCTTTAGCTCAACTTTTGATGCTTCAATTCTTTTTCTAAATCATCTCTTTGGTTTTAAAACTGTTGTTGCAGGCTAGCAGGGGCGGCTATGGTGGTCCCAATGATCAATTACAACTGGCGGTCTCTTCCAAATGAGCTTACAAAGGATGACTACAGGAAGAATCTATCCCGATGGGCACTTTGGGCTTCACGCTATGCACCAGGACTAGTGTACTGGTGGTTTACGCAAAAAATGTTCCCTTCATCCACAGTTTTTGATAGAAATCCAGCATTTTTCAACAACAAAGATTTAGAGGTCGTGAAGAATACCCCAGGATTTAATTTGCTCGGAAAGGTAAAACTCTTACCTTTTACCTGCATATATGGAAGGGAAGGCCAAAAAGTTTTGGAATTGTTTTTGTTTTTGTTTTTGCATACAGAGAGAACTACAGTATAAGTTTAAAAGCTTCTGCTGAAGCAGTTTTTGAAAATTTGAAACATCATTTTGGTGTTTTCTGAATTTGTTTCCCAAGAAATGTTTTCAAAGACAGCTTGTCAGACGAGTTTTATGTGTTTTCTGGAAAAGGAAGGAAGAATGAAAGAATGTAAGTGTATCAATCTGCTTGACGTTGTCAAAAGAATGTAAAAGAGAGCCGAAACTCTTATTGCTACACCAGAATGACTATATCTTACAACATCTATGATTCATTTATCAAGAAAATGATTGTGG
The DNA here is from genome assembly GCF_030253575.1 of Rhododendron vialii. Taxonomy (NCBI): domain Eukaryota; kingdom Viridiplantae; phylum Streptophyta; class Magnoliopsida; order Ericales; family Ericaceae; genus Rhododendron; species Rhododendron vialii. The sequence continues at coordinate 39,194,534 of NC_080557.1, read as the reverse complement.
TGTACATTTTTCTTTCACTTGCAGAATAAGTTGCAACAACCAGGTGTTTACGACTCCATTCGACGCGACTTTATCGTGGCTTTTAGCAAATGGGACTTTGATCCACTGGACTGTCAAAACCCATACGTCAAAAATGAATGCTCGGTTCACATTTGGCAAGGTTTTGAAGACAAGGTTGTGCCTGTTGAGCTACAAAGATACGTTTCGAGGAAGCTTCCCTGGGTTCGCTACCATGAAGTCCCTGATGGTGGGCATTTGCTTGTGTATGACAATGTTGTGTGTGAAGCCATTCTAAGGTCTCTTTTGCTTGGAGAAGATCCTCCGTTATATAGACCTAAGTTAGATGTTTAGTGTGTTCAGATTCGTGTCATCCGATTGATGACCCTGTTAGTTAATTTGATTTGTACAGAACGACGTTAACTTGTGTTACATTCAATTGGTTTTCAAGGAAGTTTCTGAGTGGTCGTATTTCTTTCGTATTTTGGTTATGAAAAGAAGATTTTCTCGTATTCACAGGCATGGACTGGAAGTTTCTTTTTCTTGTTTGTCGTGGCGGATGACGCTGGTCCTGTTCCAGACCAATTGTTATGGTTCCTTGAGTTTGTGTTCCAGACCAATTGGTTTTTGTTCGGCTCCTTGAGTTTGTGTTTGTTTCTAAAACGAGATTGATCGGATATTATTGGCATTCGCATGATCGAAACATGATTTTCTGAAGAAAAAAAAAACCATTGATAGTTTTGTAGGATATTCATATGCGTCTAGAATTGTAAGAACTCATTCAATTTATGCAATTGAATTGAAAGGGTAAATCTAGGTTCTAGGCCTTCCATTTTGTGCTTTGGCATTGCAAAAACCCAGTTAAGGCTTAAGACGAACAAGAAAGAGTGTGGGTTTGGATTAAAAAGTCAAGTTGACTTAATTTTTTTGTTTCTATTCAATTTATTTTTTGTATTTTTTGTTTTGCGTCAAACTTTTGTGACTTATTAATTTATCTTGACAAGAGGAATTGAAAAAGTAAAAAAATTTGATCTAAACTCATAATTTTTTGAATAAAGACAAAAAAAAAAGTAAAAAAAGACAGTATTTTTTTTACTTATTATTATTGTCTTTTTGAAAAAAATTACAGTATGAGTTTTGATCATAATTTTTTATTTTTTCGATTTCTTTTGTTAAGACAAATCAATAAGTTACAAAAGTTTGACACAAAACTAATCACTTCGAAAAAAAATTGAATAAATACAAAAAAAATAAATCAAATTGACTTTTTGATATTTCAAATTGTCATCATTGCTTCACTTCTAGTGAAGTTGGGAACTCATTTCTCTCCCCAGTGATGACCAAGGTTCGAGTCCCACGAGAGTCAGGATTTTAAGGGTCAGGTCTATGTATAGCTTCTAGACCCGTGCTAATCCGGACACCCCACTAATCTCTGTTCTATTCACTAGTTAAGCAAATAAAGTATAGTTTTGTTACAACAATATACTCTCTCCTATTTTATTCAAGTTCTCTCTCCTCACTTTAATTATGAATAAGAAAAAATATCTACAAAAAGGATGAAGAACATACCTAGAGTGCAAGCTCAAAAGTGATTAGATAAAATATACAGTAACAACTACATTTTTGAATAGTAGAGAGGTGCTACATACACTATACCAAATCACTACATCATCCACTACATTTTTTGTAGAGCCTATTCAAGATTTTTTTAAAAATATAAAAAAATATCCAAAAATTTTAAAAAAATGTTTTATGAGGCCTTGTAAAAAATTAGCTCTAACGAATATCGGTAAATATTATTTCTAGATTCGTATGTTCGAAACTGCGCAGTTTAGCATTTTCGCTCCTACAAATCTAGAAATAATATTTGTCGATACCCGTTAGAGCTGATTTTTTACAGGGCCCCCTAAAATATTATTTTAAAATTTATGAATATTTTTCTGTATTTTTGTGAGACCCAAAATGATCTCATAAAAAATGTAGTGGATGGTATAGTGGTTTAGTGTAGTGTACCTAGACTTATTGTAATTGTACCTAGCATTGTTTTGTGGATGCCCTTGGCTTTTGAGATTTTCAAACTAAATGCCAGTTATTTTCAAATAAATAAAATGCCAGCTAAGTTTTTTTGGGGATTTATTATTGCCAGTTAAGCTTTTGAGATTTTTCAAATTAAATGCCAGCTAAGCATATTTTTTGAGATTTCTAAGTGCCAGCAAAGCACCTAGCACCGTTTAAGCGGCAGCATTTGTCTTCTTTTATTTCCTTTTTCTATTAAAAAAAATGTATTTGTAATTTTTCATCAAATCTTCCTGGATTATTGACTCGTTTGACTTCAACAATTCTGGATTATTGACTCGTTTGACTTCAACAAGAGAAATCGAAAAATAAAAAATTATTATCAAAATTCATAATTTAAAATAAAAAATTATAATTCAAATTCAAATTTTTTTATTTTTTCGATTTTTTTCATCGAGATGAATTAATATTTTATCAATATTTAAGGTAAAATTATTAAATGCAAAAAAAATAAATAAATAAAGACCGGAAAAAAAACGATGAGACGAGAAAAACTCATTCACAGCACCGACGCATTAACCATGGCTGTGGAAAACTGATTGCTAGTGGGTATGATTGGGTTTTCATGGCGGTGGAAGAAATGGGTTCATTTGGAGATGGGATAGATTTGGGTTAATTTGGTGGCTGGACTGGAGAGATGGAGAGAAGGGGATTATAGGAGAAAGGAAGAGTAGAGGCGGCATCAACATAGAAGCAGCAGCACAAGGCCAAGGCAACGGCGGCAATGTGGTTTCCGCAGGCGGTTTCGGACGAGGTAAGGGATGAAATTGATCCCTTTCTTGATTTCGTAAACATGGTAGATCATAGATGTATATGTTTATCGTGCATAAACTGAATAGAGATGTGTGCAATACTCGTTTGTTTGATGCACAAACAAAACCAGACATTATGTAGTGATGATGATGGTTGTAATTTTGGGGGGTGTGGGTTATACATTGATACATGTTTTGAAAAGGTAGATTGGGGTGTGGATTATGCATGGATCCCTTTCTAATTTTCTAATGTTAGTTGCCACTAGTTTGCTATGTCCAACTCGGCTAGAGTGTCACACAGGTACGGCGCCTAGACGCCTTCCTTGGGAGACCACTGGCCGGAGGTGGGGTCGGAGACTCGGAGTAAGAGATGGAGGAGATTGGAGTGCTGTCATCTCAGTAACCGTCGCGAGTCGCGACCATTGGAAACGGTGTCGAGCTGCATTCCTTCTCCGGGGCTATCACAACCTATAGGCATTAGAGAGATTGCTGTGGGCATTATGTGAAAGGGTGGTGAGTGTGTTGCTATGCATGAGGTAGGCAGTGCAAATTTGTGTCATGTATTGGTGGCTATTATTTGTGGGTTTGCTTTGGTTTTTGAGATGCAAACAACTAATGGGTCGTAGTGTTGTTTTTCGTCAGTGGTATGAGAAAGAACAGTGTTGTCTCAGTCCGGCTGTTTTACTGCATTAAGACTAAAAGGGGCGTATCTAGTGCACGAAGCACAAAGCTCCCGCATATGCATGGTCTGGAAAGAGCTAACACACGCAGCCTTACCCCTGGAAGCAGAGTGTCTGTTTTTGAGAATCGACCCCACGACCTTCAGGCCACAATGGAAGAGATTTAGCAATGCGCCAGGTCTGCCCTTCTTTACCTCATTAAGATTAATGATCATAATATCTAGTGACTTAGGGTTTGAGAAAATCATATGTGAATCTTTAGCATTTCTTCGTTCTGTTAAGAGGGTGAAACCAGATGAGGATGTTCGGTGATAATCAAGTGACTAAACATTGTTCTATTAAGATGGAACTGAAGTATTTTGTTCCTGGCTGTAAGATTGCTATGTACTCGTTCGTTCCAACAGTTGCTTTGACATGTACGAAGTTCAATACTCTTTAGGTGGTTTCTTATGAAATTAAACTCTTCTGGGACTAGTGGATTTATTTTGGACAGACAACTTCAGTGCTACCAAATAATTTGTTACATCGTCATAGAAATTTACTTCATTTGTAGAAGCATGGCAATTTGAATATGATTTGGACAGTAAACAATGGGGGTCAAGTAATTTTTCATAGAGACTAGTTTCTTTTGGGGCTTTACCTCCGGCCTCTATACGGTTCTGGGCCTTGTCAAGGGCTGATGTTCCCCCAGCCGCAAAGATTTCAAGTTCATGCAAACAGAAAAATCAAAGTGTCAAGTTTAGGGTAACTGTTGGATTGTATAGTTGATTTCTTTTATTGAATATGTCGAAGGTTAGTCTGATTTTTCGTTTATGGAAACACCCAAGTCTCAATTATTGAGCTTTTCGTGAATTATTAGGGGCTAGACCTCTTCTATATAACAAACGTGTTCAAAGATATTTACTTGTTGTATGTAATATGGCAGAAAATCTGAAATGAAGTTCTTTTTCTCTCTCTTCGAATTTGAGGAAATCTTATGTTATCATCTTTGTGAATTAGATCATTTATACATTCCTAATCTAGCTAGTTGTGGTCACTTGGAACTTGCTAGGTTGTCCAACTTACCTTGCTTTACCCCTTAGTCGCTTGCCACAAGCATGGAGTGGACATGGTGTCATGAAGGGATTTTCTTAAGAATTAGACATTGTGACATTTTGGAATTATCTTGTCAATGTTTAAGATTTGGAGGCCTATAAAAAAAAATGTTTAAGATTTGGAGACATTTTGTAATACCTAGAATGTTTTGTAGCTATCTAAATTGTGCGGAGTTTAGCTCGCGCAATAGACCCACCATGTTGTGAGGTCTGGGATGTGACAAATATGGTATCAACCTCAGTTATAGGTCTTGAATGTGAAGCTAAGAAGCACGGGCACTTCTACCAGCCTCACTTATACACGTCTGATACATGTCGGTGATGGACACAATACATTACTCTTCTGACACGTGTGGACATACCTAAATCCATATTTGATTTTTCTTATATTTTGTTTACTCGGGCACATTGTGGATACTCTAGGACACAATGAGGACACTCTTGGACATGCTAAGGACCTGTTAAATGCAATTTTTAAAACTCAGCCCAAGGTAAATTTTTATATGGATATGTAGTTCATAAATATGTACTTATAATATAGGGACTATTGATTTGTCTCTTCATACTATCTACTAGGTTTTTTTTAGATGAGTTTGGAATGGAAACTTTGTTTATAAATATCGAAAGGTTTTTAGTGGGATTATTGTCTTGTTGTATAGGTTCTTTGTGTGAGCTTATCCTTTGGATTTAGGTTATTTCAGCTAAAATTTGTCTTGCTTGGATTTTGTTCACTGTAATTGTTAATTTGGAAGCTTCATTAGAAATTCATTTGATGGGTGGTACAGGTACTCTCTCCCCTTCTCAGTATCTCATCAGTCATTAGACTTCCTAATTGGTGATTTGATACAATGATGCTGGCAGTCTTGTTTAAATTGTCCTTTTTTTATATCAATTTTAGGATTTGGATGTCATGTTACCCGAAAATGCATAGAGCATGAAAATTAGCACTTGCGGTCTATTCATTCCACCGAAATACATTTCTGTTTGAGTGCATCATGTAGAAGATTGATGGTAGCTAGAGACAGACGGGAAAGGGGAGTAAACTCTAGACTTCTGGGTGGCCTTGAATCCGCTAGAAGAATAGAAGGAGATAGAGAGGATGAGATTTCTAGGGTTCTCAAATCCACAAGGAGGTAGACCTTGATACAGCCGCAGCCTCTTTACCAATTTAATGGTTTCTCACATCTTTTGCATCCCCCTGAAATGAGACCCGAGTCCTATTTGTGGACTATTTCTAATCTGACCTTGTACTAAAAGAACGTTAAAAGGGTTGGAAACTTTTGGTCCAATTTTTCCAATCAAGCCCCTGAATTGGAGGAGTTGCAGGCTAGCCTTCAGGGGTATTTATGTCCAAGGCAACAGAAGAATGTTGTCCTCATCTCAGCCGTAGATTTTTCTCATGGAGCAGTAGATGCAGCCACGTACCGAGTCTTAAAAAAGGCAACAACACAGTCTTTTCTCTCTGTTCATCTGCGGTTCTTCCCACCACGCCATGGCCGTTCGCTTGGCCCTTCCTTCCATGCTTCGGTAATCCATCTCATCTCTGTAGAAGCGGAGGAGAGAGAGGGAGAGAATGGGTGAGAGGGGTCTGGCATGGATGAAAGCTGTTTGGATCTGACCCTCGCCAGATCGTTGTGCCGTGCTCCACCGCCTCCTCGGCCAACCTCTCTCGGAGGAGCCACCTCCTTCGACATCAGCGTTTTTAAAGAAAAAAAAAAAAAACAGCCGCGTACAGTGGGTTTCACACCCGAGGCGCCGCCGCGGGCCCCGCCGGAGTGTCGCCGGACACCGCCTCGAGATTTCAAAACCACCACAGCAATCTACAGACACCGTGCAACACTTACCCAAGCTTAGAATCGCGTTTGAGTTAGTTTTCCGGAAACCCTAAACCTTAATCTCCATTTTAATGGAAATAGGACCAAAACTTGATTTTGATGTAGTTGGTGACCTGAATTTAATTTATTAATTAATGTTTAGTTCTATGTTCATTAACTTTTAGTCCTATTTGTATTGAAATGTTTTTAGCAGGCCTTGCATTAAATTGGATGGTTTGATTATTGCGTAAATAAGAAGTTATGGTAGATTGTGGTATTGAAATTCATGTGTAAGTGAAGAATTATGCGATTAATAAATTTATCGGAATAATCGTAGTTTATGTAGTAATTATGTAATAATTAAATATGTAAGGATTTGGATTTAAATTGTAAATGAGGAGATATTTTCTTTTAGCAAAAAAAAAAAAGTTACTACTTATAGGCTAATCCCAAAATATATTATTGACCTTATTAGTCTCATATCACCTCATTATAAAGATCTAATATTAAACTTTTATTGTATTTTGTTTAAAAAAAATAAAGTTAAGTAAATACTAAATTTAGTAATATGCACTTTCGAATAAAAATTAGTTTGGAAAATCTATGAATAATAATATGGTAGTTAAAGATAATATTTTAAATAGATAAATAGTGAAAATGTTTTATAAATTCTAAATGTGAGAAATAGACTTAATTTTAAGTATAGTAATTAATTGTTTGACTAAATATTTATTTTGTCATAATAAAGAAAAAAAATTTCAAGAATACTATATAAGTTGATAATATCAGTTTGGTAAAAGAAAAAGTAAAAACATTATCTTTTAAGATAATGATTTTATTCAAACCGCCGTATGCTTATTTTGACTTATTCATCAATTAATATTTAATAAATTAGAATATTATTATGTCAAATATTGTATTTGTAAGTTTTATATGCTGTTAATTGTTACGTGGATTATTGTAATTTGAATTACTACGTAAACGTAGAAATTGGACAATAGGTACCCTGGGTGTATTCGTGACCGAATTGAAACTATAGACATTAATAAAGCAATTGTCACAAAAGTGATAAGTGATTGGAAATTATGCGTTGTGTCATGGTTGGAAATTATTAGGAGAAAAACATTCTCGATGGAGGAGAATCGTAGAAACTATTAAATACAAGATAAATTCATAAAAAGCTACATGTGACTGCGTGTTGAGATTGTTGTATAATTTTGTGTTATTTCATTAAAATTGCAAATTGTGGTATATAAAGCACTTCCACGGGCACGAAATCTTCATGCTTGCACGACGGAAAAAACCTAGTGAAACCTAAAAACCAAAATTAGAACATTAACCCCACTACCAAATATCGAGACAAATCAGCCACCATCCCATTTTTCCAGACCATATAACATCAGGGGTCCTATAAAATTTGCATGGTTTATTTCACTACTGTGATTAGAGAAGCATGAATACTCAAATGGTCAGATATTAGTGATGTGACAATTGCTGTAATAGATTGAAGACTTCAAAATGTTGGTATAAGTTTGTGGAGCTTATTAGACATTGAGTCTCAACTCTCCAATGTTACAATGAGTCCAACAGAAAAGTCGGGACATAGGTTCATGAAATTATAGGAAAGTGGCGGGTGGCGTTTATTTAGCAACAGTTCCGAATCGAGTATTGGAATAACTCTGTCTGAAGCCTTACGTGGAAATAGAATCATTACTCTAGTATTGGTATGACCGTATGAGGTTGAAGGTGAAAGATTATTTGAGACCCCTTGAGAAGAGCCCAAAGTAGGCAAAATAGCTCTGCTGAAAACAGAATGTCAAGCTGTGGATTTCAGGATGGCGTGTTCTTTGGGGATGTCACAATGGAATATCTTCATGGAAGGAGGTGCAAGTGCTTTTTTATTCTTTTGCTTTGGTGGGTTTTGGATAATGTCATTCCAACTGTTCAGTGTATCTCTTGATATAGTTTGGACGGTACACTTATAGATGTATATATGTGACTTCCTGTTTCTGTGCCTTGCAGTAGAACTATCTTCTCTAGTTAAAAGGGGTGGTCATTGGAAGCTTCAGAAATGCAAAATGAAAGATATTTTCTTATTGCCTGTGACGACGGATTTTGGATTGATGACCATATTAGCTGAGAGGGAAAATGAACGCAGGGCAGTGTTTTTTACTTTTTCTTTTTCTTTTTTTTTTCATATTTTAAAATTTCAGGTTTAAAGCAGTAGAAAAAAACGAAAGAAAAGAGAACTACTTCTTGGAAATGTGTCACGTTATTACCCGTACCTAGGGGCGGATTCAATTAAGGCACAGGAGGGTCACGTGACCCACCTGATATTATCGGGAATGTTTTTTGTGAACCAAAGAAGTTAAGTAATATATATAAAATTACCGAGAGTATATCAGTTTGGGCATCTTGTTCCAGTGGTAAAGGCGGGCCCTACTACACTTGTGTGGTCGCGAGTTCGAAACCCCGCATGGTCTTAATTGTTTTTTCTTTCATTTTGATGCTGAAACGTTTGAAATTGAAATTAAAAAATTATTCAAAGCGTGTGACCAACGAGAGTCGAACCCCACCCAGCAAATGCTTAGGCTGAAGCACTACCACAATGCCATTAGAGACAATTTGACATACCCATCAAATAAAAATATTAAAATACAAAACACTAATCCATTCATTTTTTAAAAAGTTTACTGCATGTTTAGCTTCGTCCGTTACTAGCGTGTCTTTATTATGTATTATGTAATGTCGATAGCACAATTGTACTTTTCATATTATTATTAATGGATTTCTTGCTCTTTCACAAAAAAAAAATTCAAAGTTTTGTTCTCTATAAAGAATGCTTGAATATTTTATGTTCTCATTATATATATATATATATATATATATATATATATATATATATATATATATATTTATTTATTTATTTATTTATTTATTTTTTATTTTTTATTTTTTTTTTGAATTCATGTTCTTGTTATATTAGATTGTGACTTGTGAGAATTTTTATCAACTTTATACTCGAGAGGTGACCCATCTGTATTAGATTTTTAGATCCACCACTGCCCATACCGATCAAGGGGATAGAAAAGGGGTGTGTTTGGTAGGCATCATTTTCTGTAATGACTTTGTATGGCATATATACTACTACAGTAGTTGCTTGCAATGCCAAATTGGTTTATGCATTTGTCCCCAGGCATTGGCAAGGTGTGAACATCCTTTGATGATTATTGTATTGTAGCTTAAAAACAAACTGATTAGTATAATTATCGAAGTGGGTACTGACAAATGACAATAAGAACCACTTAATAATTAATTAGACGATCTCTCCGGGCTTTAATATCCATCCATCTATGAGATGAATTATTTGGATTATTGTTGTGGGCCCGGAAGCCCACTAATCTAGTATCAATATTTAATTTGTGGCCCAATAAATTCAGCATTCATCTGGTTAAAAAATCAAATGAAGGGCCTTACATGCAAATGAGGAGTTCTTTTTAAATTCGGGCCATTGATTGCCGAAACGGACAGGTGAAATTGTGCGCTGCCATAAGTAACTTATTCACGGAGGAGCCGTGAATAAGTTATTCACTTTCGACTTTTGAGAGACTTGAACTACTAATACTAGTCATTCCAAAAAAAAAAGGAACTACTACTAATACTTGGCTGATATTTGATGTCGGTAACTAAACACAATTGACCCAAAGTTATTGAAAAATCACCTGACAACAACTATAATCTGGACTTTTCCAATTATCCATTTGTTAGGTTTGGAGAAGATACCGATATTGAAAACGGTTCCGTATCCTTGGATTTGCCTCTCTCTTTCATTCTTCCCCTCTTGCCATGTCTCTTTCGAAAGGCCAGTCAGATTTTGCAATCAAAGGGAGTACTCAAGGTAAAACGATTACTACGTAGTACGTAGTATTTTTTTCATAGTCGGATGTCCAAGCCAGCTTGCGTATATCTCAACTAATTTCAGGGCCTTGAAGTTAACGACCAGACAAACTCTCCACTGGCCCCGAAGTTTAAAATGTTTGGCTTTTGTAAGATTAACGAAATTTGGAATGTTTGGCTTTTATAATATAGTCTAGATTAACGAAGTATGGAAGTCAAGTGACCCCACTCGTACCTTATTTTCTCCGCCAATGGGCGGAAGTCAGTAGTTCTAGTTGTACTTAATGAGGTTTGAACCCTTAGTTAATGTAGACTATAAACTTGGGATTCGTTTGTTTTCTGAAATTAATAATGAAGTGATATATATAAAAGTAGGGAATAAATTATTTAATTAAATCAATATTGATTTTTTTTTTTTTTATCCGCGTAGGTACTAGATCAATATTGATGGGATTAATCATTACCGCCCTTCCCATGATATTGTATACCTTGCACCTTGTGATATTAAATATCTCACCCCCAATATATTAGTGAAATTCACCTTATCTATTTTTTTGAAAGGTGAAAAAGATTTTACTAATCTCTGAAATTGTTTCAAAGATTAATAGGAACAGGAAGTAATGGCATCATATTCCTAACCTGAGACCTATACAAGAGCTACAATGCTAAGGGTAAGGGAAAATGACGGCCCAAGACGTGTTTTGATAATTACTACTCATCAAGAACATTAACAATTGTTCTTAGTATGTCCTTGAAGGGTATTAATTATCAAAACACGTCCTGGGCCGTCATTTTCCCATATGAGAAACCAATTGGGACAAAGCCTACACCCTGGCCTAAAAGCCCAGATAAAGAAAAATTATCAAGTGGATGTTTTTTCATAGTCAATAAAATTTCTTTAAACATGAGATATTTATCCAATTCAATGCTCCAGATCTGATAATTTATAAGTGTCCTATGGCCTATAATCTTGACTGATAAGATTATGCCCTTTTATAGTATCTTCTAATTTAATTAATTAATTAAAAAAAATTTCTCAATTTAAAAAGTAGTAATGACTAAAGCAGGATTATTCTTTTGATTCAACCAAACCTAATCTGTAAAAAGACGGATGCATTAACAAATAAAGGAGGAGGATAAGGTCATCTAATTATAATACCAAAATAATTAATGGAGATATCTATGGTTTGCAAAAGCAGGGTGATAATGACCACCTTTTTATTAGTACTAGTTAAAGAGATTATACTGGTAAATGGTAGTAATGCTCATCATGGAACCAAAAGGTGATAAGCTGAGGCATTAAAGTTCTGAAAGATAATATAAATCAGTTTAGGATTTTTTGTCCATAAAATAAAATAAAATAAAATTAACACCAAAAAAGTTAGATTAACCTGCTGCAAGAGCATGTTAGTTGATGCCTTTATCTTTTTGTTGTTTCTGTCATTATTCAATTCATTCCATTCCCGCAAATTACTACTCCTAGTAATTTTTAAGAAAACTTTTGAACTTTAAATTGTGTTTTCGAAATAAACTAGTACTCCTATATGTTACTAATTCACAGTCATTTCTGTTAAGGTCGTAATCCATCCACATGCACAGTAAAATCTTCAACAAGCAAATTTTCATTTTTATTTTCTTTAGACCTGACCACGTTTGTTTGCTGTGTTCTCTCCACTTTGTTTTTCTTTTCTTTTGTTTTTTTCCCCGGAAGTGCTTTGTACAAAAACTGAAACATGCAAATATTACACTATTAAATTAATATGTACTGCTGATCCCCTCTTGCATTTAGGGATCGCCATCTCGGCCGATCCGTCTGTATTCGATCTGTTACCCACTTCGAACGGATCGGGGCGGATATGAAGTTTTTTTTAAAAAAAATTCGGGGATCAGTCCGATTTTGGGTAAGTCTGTCCCCAACCTGATTCGCCCTAAATCCCCGAATATATATATATATATATATATATATATATATATATATATATATATATATATATATATATATATATTTTAGGGTTTTGTCACCCCAGCGCCAACTTCACACTCATTCTTCACAACTTCTCTCCTCTGATCCTCTCCAAGTCTCCCTCCCACCCCCAGTCGAGTGTCGACGACTCGACTAGGTAATCTCTGGTTGAGTCTGTGAATTGCTTGTAAGTAATACTACACTGCCTAACTGTTTACCAAACAAAAAAAAAACACCTGCCCAACTGCTAGTATAAAATCATGGAAGAAATTAGTAGAGTATTACACTTGACAGAAAAAAGCGGAGACTTTCAAATCGGGTCAATTTTTTTATTTTTTTTGAAATTCGGATATCCAAATCTCCGATCAGACGTTTCTGTTTAGGGCAGGAATGGAATACCCAAAAATATATCCGATCGGAGTTCGGGAAGGATTTGGGTGGAGGATTCGAATTCGGATATGTCAATATCCGCCTTCGATCTGTCCCGTTGCCATCACTGCTTGCATTCATGCATTAATTTGTCCTCTCCACATTTTGTCCAAATTACTACTGGACTAGCAGATAACCCTCGTCCCTCTCTCCCTATACAATATTCTTTATTTACAAGTCCCATTAGAACAAGATAACTCTCTCTCTCTCTCTCTCTCTCTCTCTCTCTCTCTCTCTCTCTCTCTGTGTGTGTGTGGTGTCCTTCATGCATTAGAATAACCCCCAACGACTTTCATTAATATGAAGCAAATACCAACACCACCCCTTCACCCAATATTTATTCTTAGCCCATACTACCGTACAAATTTGCATCATTCATCATGGAGTACAAGACAATAGCGCTCTCTCTCTCTCTCTCTCTCTCTCACAACCAATTCATACAGGACTATAGGAGTATTAAAGAGCAATAAATTCCTCAAAAAATAAAAATTATTAATTAATCCATATCTTCCTTATCCCCCTCCTACTTTTGTGTTCCCATTCATTTACTCCCCAATAAGCATTGGAAGAAGAAGACAAAGCAATCCTCTTTTCTCTCTCTCTCTCTCTCTCTCTCGTCAAGTTACACTTTCAAAAGAATCAAAACTCATAAAGAAGCAAGAAGACAATAGCAAATTAGCAATATAGGAGTAGTACACTACATGGATGCAGTAATAGATCAGTACTGTTGATTTCTCTCTTTGGTTACTCAAGTATGAGTAGCAGCTTAGCTTCCTCGTTTCTTTCACATAAAATTGATTTTACATTTACAAGGTGACTTAATTACTAGAGTTGTAGTAGTATAAAGGATATACTATAATATTACTAGTACTACTAATCTAACGGAGAATCAAATATACCCTCCATCGATCTACAGTTCTAAGCTTCTTCAAGAAAGCCAAGACCGCCAAAAGCTAGGGGGGCGGGGAGGGGAATTCAATCACCATAAATCTCAACACTAAACAGCTTTCTGGATATATGGACGGTGTGGATCAAAAGTTGGAAAAGTGGTGTTGCGAAGATTGCACCATTTGTAAATCCGTGGTTGTCTGGCACGAATTATCGTCGCTAATCATCGTCCTGAAAAAAAGTTTTAACGATAAAAAGATAATCGATCTGCTATATACATACTGTACAACAAAAATATAAACGAACCATGACCAATAAATCAGATGCACGTATTTTTTGTTTTGAAAGATTAAAAGGACCCTAAGCACCATCAAGCCGGAAAAGAGAAAACCCACAAGAGAAAACAACAACCTCCAACAATTATATGTTGATCAGACGCACGTATTACTACGTATATATGGTACATGCATGTGAAATAAATACTAGTACTACTATGCATGCTAGTACTACGACATTTACTGTACTACCATCCATATTTCTTTTACTATTCCTCCAAAGTAAAATTGTCGTGATTTCTACTTTGCTAATTCCTTCAAGACTTTATTTTCTCCCATGCCCTATTTTAGACTCAAAAGGATATGGAAAAATCGAATCCTCAAATTGAAGTACAGGAACAAAGAGCTTTAGATGAGTCAAAAATCTTACTCTCGCGGGCGAGATGCCCAAAGGGAACTTAGGGCTCGTAGCCGACCGTAGTACTCTCCAATCACCAAAAAACATCGCGCCGCTTGTCGAACGGTCAATATCCGGCACAGTTGATGAAGAGTTTGTTGTCTTAAATTATCAGCCTACAATTACCGTTGATTTTTTTTTTTCAGACAATTAAATAATAAATCTAAATAGCTGAAGAAAGGGATATATTCAAAAATATATCAATTCAAAATGGTAGCAAAAAATGGTCATCAAATATGTGGCCCTGGTGCCACCTTAAGAACAAATGGTTATTACAAAATTGATGTAGACAAAATTTCCAAGGAGTTGAAACCCGTGTTCAACTTGTCTTTATCAATGGAATTTGGACTATTCCAACAGAAACATAGAAAATTGGAGCTTTTTGTATAGTTCTTCAATAATATTGGCCCAAATTTCTTTTAAAACTCTGTTGATGGGTCTGGCAATGCTTTTTTATTTGAAAAAAGATGTCTTTTCAAACCTACTCTTGAAAGCAACAACTTCAGCAATGTAAAAATGGACTTCTTAATTAAAACCAAAGCAAAGGAATATCCACCACAAGATAACAAAAACAATTTCTCTCAAATAAGAGGTTCTAATGAATATGCCCTAGCTCATCCGCATATATTTAAACTAAAGCAAAGCGATAGCGACTGCTCGATTTTTTTCAAGGTCAAATGAGGATTACGCGATCGACATATACGTTAAAACTTGTTTAAAAGTAAAGTCAATTCAAATGTTGGAATCAAGCTTCCGTAAGAGAGTGCAACAGCCGAGACAGTTGGCTCGAATAATTGCTTGGCTGCACTTAGGTGCAGTGAGATGATGAGTTCAACTGATCCTACGGAATCGATACCCTGGACAATGCATCAGGCCGGGAAAGCATAGATGACAAAAAAAAAAAAAAGAAATCGAAAACAAGAAAGTGGTGCCTTTTTAAGCATCAAGGCTTGAGGAAGAATTGCGGCGCGAACAAAGGACAGATGAAAGGAATCGAACAATAAAATGGAAGGTCTCTTAACTACCAAATCAGTCAATATAGGCAAAACATATGTTATTATACCTGTTAAGTCAATTGTTCCCTGGTTGGCCCTGTGAATCTTGGCTTAATGGGACCCATAAACTTAACAGCTTTGCCGATTAAAGTGATCTTTTGTGTCATTCTTACTTCCTAACTTTCAAAAAAGTTTTCACAGTCATTATATCATTTAATAAAGCATTGTGGAAAGGAATTTCTTGAGGAGGAAGTATTCTCTTAAAGACATGATGGGGCCCTAACCATGAGAAATTGTCTTTCTTCCATTTGCAGGTCACTAAAATCTCTAACTCGGAGGTTTTTGAGGTAATAAGTGAAGAGAGAAAGATAGAGAAATGAGAATAAAGAGACGGAGATCGTGTTGAGAGAGAGAGAGAGAGAGAGAGAGAGAGAGTGAGTGGGGGTGGTTTTGGAAACCACAAGCGAACAAAGTATGTGTATATCAAATCTCAAGGGAAGATAGAAGTTTTACTACTGCCCATCCCAAATGGTTTCACCACACAGATTTTCTGGTTTCATATCTTTGTATATAAAGCATATTAATTTACCAAGTTTGTTCAATTTTGAAGGAAAAGAAAATAGAACATAAAATTCAAATGAATGCATGGAACGATCAAATGTAAGTCCTAAGGATTGAGATTTTGAAAAGAAACTATAATGGGGATCGGAAAAGTAAAAAATAAACCAATACTTTTAGTCAAAGTATTAGTATTTCCGAGACATGTTTACCTGGCGAACGAAGCCTTCAAGATTGGTGATCTTGCCCAAGGCAACAGCCATGTGGTGCATGCCATCGGTGACGGACCCACCGGCAATAGTGTCGACCAGAGACTGCTGTAGCTGCTCCAGTCCCTGGGACAGGGCCTCCTCTGCCTGTTGTGAGGACTGCTGCAGGCTGTAAATCCCCACGACTTGCTGCTCTGTCAATGGGTCTAATTGGCTCATTAACATCTGCCCATCATCAAAAGAAACTATGCATGAGTTCGAGACCGTGGAAGCTAGCCACAAAAAGTAATGATACAGATAATTGAAATTTAAACTTTGAAGTGCAAAACAGTGCAATTTTCTTGCACAGATAGTAGTGATAAACTCGAGTAGCTCTAGAAGCATGTGTACAAGCTTGGTCCAAAGATAAAATCCCTTGTAATACGTTTTGAACCACAAGTTTCTAGACGTTGTTATGGGTTACATAGCAAAAATGTCACTTAAAATGAAAATGAATAACGCAGTCCACTTTCTACTTGCTTTTCATGTCCCAATTTCGTCTTTCTGTAAAGTAACTACTGAACTTTCAATTCAGGGATGTTAGGATTTAGGAATACACCCGACCAATACGTGTGCAAAAATATGACATTTGAAATTTACCAAGGGATACAATGCCACTTTACCCAACTTTTTTGGGCCCTTATCGGTCAAGTGGACCATTGACGTGGAGTTCCTTACCCAAGATATAATTTTTCAGCGAAGGGGCGGTTTGGTGACGAAAAGCCCACCAAGATAGAATTTAGGAGTGGTTGGTGGGTGGTTAATTCATTGACACGGCAAGCATAGGGAGAAAATGACATATTCCAGCCATGGGATTTTCTGCGACTCTTGAAAAGGACCCTTACTGGTTTCAGGGTGTATTTGTTTCTTTTTCCCATGATCTATTTTGGAATGTGGCAGATAAGGGAACTCCTTAAAATTGAACTTCTTGGCAAAATAACTTCCAACTGCATTAAGCGTGAAATGACTATATAACCCCTGAAGACTTAAGAGACTAATCGCCTTGATATAAATCGTACTTAATGTTTTCATGGCAGCAGTATGAGTGATATGTTTTAAGAAACAATGAGCTTTAAGTGTTTCAAACCTTGATGAGCTCGGAAGGCCGGAAACCACCCATCCAGAGGAAGCAACGTTCGGCTGGGGTAGTCCACATTCCGGTGATGAGGTGGAAGACATCCGATTTGGCAGCAACCCCCTTTAACTGGAAAATTTCATCGTAATGAGCCACATATCCATCTACCACAACTCTAAGATTGCTATCGGATAAATGAGCTTGCAACCCTGTCCGGAGTTCCGCCATGTGCCTGTGATCATCATCTAACCATCTTGCATATTCCATGTCAAATATTGCAGCACCTGCAATCGATCACGAGCGGAATCAGGATTTGAACTCGATTAAGAGCGAAGTTATATGCTAAAAAGACGTTCATCTTTTCAAATAACAGCATTTTAAAAATCAAAAAATAAACCTCGATAGATTGTTGATATCACTGCCGAGACAAAATTTTACTTCATTTCATAGTCTGACATTGCTAAGGCAATGAAAAAATAATATCGTAGCAGGCAATGAGTTCTACCGTTTGAGACACTTCTCTTCAGATCGGGCTAAACATTAATGAAGAGAAAAGGGGGCCCTAGAGAGGAAAGGGATTAGAAATTATGGGGCCATAGCCTCCTTAAGGTAGGCCAGGCACTGCCTCCAATAAGAGAAATATCACTATCCACTAGGACCACTACCATTATTATAATAGTAGTATAACTTTGTAGTCCTCCAAATTTTCATGTTGCTCTATCTCAGCTTTGGAGCTCGGCCACATGGTGCTCTAAGAACCTCCACTGCCACACATTCACGTGGGTCTGAGCCCCACATGAATTTGCGGTGGTGGAAGCCTCTAGAACCCAAAATAATCACTCGTTACGTTAACGAGTGCGCCCAGTCATTGCCTAAGAAGTTTATGTATACATCAAGAAGAATAAGGACCCTCAATTCTTTCCCTAAATGACAAACAAGTAAACCCCATGATGGAGACATTTTTTTGGGTGGGTGTAATAGTAATCTGAGTTTACATTTGGTATAACTTGTGTAAAGCTATGCCTCAGGCAATTTTGATCAAAATGCAAAAGCTTTTTTGAGATTATTATTATCTTCCTTTTTGTCTTCTGTTTATTTTATTACTGAAAATGATAAAAATAACACCTGATGATGTCTGTTATTTACAGAAATGCCACTACCGCGTCAATTCTGGAAGAACATTTTTCATGCAAATGAGGAAAAACTCACCTGAGCTGATACTTCCACAAGCACCACCACCTCCTCCCACAAACAATCCCTGATAACCCAAACCAAAAATAAATAAAAAATTTAAACCCACTAATAGGTTAATTAACTTTGGGTAGTAATTTTACATTCCTCTTTTCTATGATCTTTTTTCTTTTCTTTCTTTTTTTTTGCATGATATGTTACAAGATTTGCCATTTTCATTTACGAATTTCATTGGACAATATCGTAAATTTACATGCAAGAAGACATAAAAAAGAGTTTAACTTTTCTGAAGAAAAAGGTGAGTTGATCACATTAATTACCATAAACTTTGCATAAATCAGAACACTGTATTACATTTATGTATTCATACGTATACACAATTACACACAACTTTCAAGAAAATTCAAGAACCTGAGATCGAGCTCGCTGGAGGTCCTGTTCTAACTGAGCCAGCTTTAACCTACTTGTCTCTAGCTGCTGCACATAGGCCTGAGAGAGAGAGAGAGAGAGAGAGAGAGGTGACGTTTTCCAATTCTAAGCTAGGAATTAAAAATGAAAAAATGGATGGCATTTAGGGCTAGTTTCTATAGCCGGTAACAGATCCAGATACCTTTTTCCTGAGTCTGCTCTTCTTTGCTGCTTCTCTGTTCTGAGCCAAACGTCTTAATGTCTGTTACAACCCAATGCATGGATTTTCACTCTAATTAGCCTTGGAATATTGATACATCAATTTGAATTCACGTGTTTGATGAGCTCCAAAAGAAATGTTTAGAACTGCAACATTTGCATACTATATACAGTCAGACGGACCCGGGACCCTATAGTTCGGCATTCAACCGTCTTTTCCACAATCGATGGTACAGATTCGCTGAAACACTCTTGCCGATCAAAGTTAACTCTTACCGATAAGAGTTAACAAACATATCTAAACCATTGATTGACGAGATGGACAGTTTGAATGCCACACTACAAGGTGCACTACAAGATTTGCACCACAAACCCCATTCACATTTACGAATACATGGCACATCCTGGAATGTTTTGAGATTCATGTACTCGTAATGCTTATGTGAGTGAATTTGTGTGTCGTGCTAGCACCATTGTTCATGTATATCATTTCCTTCGGATCTATAAGCATTTGTACGGTGCCACTGAGATTTTGCTCATAAAATTTTTCTTTTTCTTTTTCTTTCTTGTCAATATTATATACATAAGTGGGGACTAACGGGGTGTTAATAATATAGATCATATAGGTTCCAGAAAATATTTTTCAAACGCCCACGACGTAATCCTAGGCCTCCCACATAGGGTCCCATTGGCCCTAAATTATTTCATTACCTTGGGATCCTGTCCTTTCTCTGAAGATGAACCAGCTCCTTTCCTCTGCAACACTCAAAAGTAAAAACAATTACTCCATTTTTTACTTTAAAAAATACCCTTTTCGAATTTTCCCAAAAACTGCACTTATACCAGCCAGGAAAACCCTACAAGTATAAAGTTCAACTAAAAAAATTCCTCGAGGTCAAGATATTTAATTAAAAAACTCAGTGCTAATGTAATTTTTCACAGCAGAAAATGTAGTAATAACGATTAGGAAGAAAGATACTAGTACTAATCAATAAACTAAAATCTGATGCCCTACAGTTTTCGAGAAAGGTGATGATACAACTATAATATTGTTTTCAAGGGGTAGTTTAGATCATTACCCATTTGAATTTCCGGGTCCATGGGATTTTGATGATTTTGTCCTTCCAAAATAGATATGGATGAGGACTTCAA
Organism: Rhododendron vialii; assembly: GCF_030253575.1. NCBI lineage: Eukaryota > Viridiplantae > Streptophyta > Magnoliopsida > Ericales > Ericaceae > Rhododendron > Rhododendron vialii. The sequence continues at coordinate 39,174,366 of NC_080557.1, read as the reverse complement.
AACTTCAGTTTTGGGAAATGAGTAAAGCTTGTCATTATGAGTAGGAGTACAAAAAACAGTTGCAAGGCACTTTTTATTTTTCCATGTCAGACTCCAATAAGTATCAAATTAATAATCCCATTGAATTGCTGAGCCAGAAATTTCTGAGCCGCTCTGCCTTTTGGATTTATTTTCTGAAAGTTGAGGGATTTACGCTTTCGGGTGCAGAGAGAGAAAACAGGGGGTGAATAACAACAAAAAAAAATGCCACCTTTTTTCCTGGGACTTTGGGTTTTGGTAAGAGGTCAGAAGTAACCAATTCCATACATCTCTCAACATTATGCTGCTAAGAAAATCACTGAAAAATTTAACATAAGTGGCTTTCGGCTCTAAAAACATTGTAAATTGTAACTAAGATGAGTTTATATTTGTCTAAAAAAATCAATATTTTCTGTAAATAACAATTCTTCCACTTTTGGGGGCAAATATATATACTTCAAACTTTAGATAAAAAAGCAGCGTCTTTTTAAGTCCTCGTGCGGACAATCTCTTTGAAACGGGAGAAGAAATATGGAGTAGTATTGAAGAAGAGGATCAAGAACCTTTTCTGGGTTGTGTTTGGCAGGGTGTTGATGAGTGACTTGAGCCTGTGACAGTAAACCTGTTCCAGAGCCATCGCTTATCATTTCCAGTGGTGCTTGTTGCTGGTGGGGCAGCTGGGGGTGATGCTCAAACGCCTGATGATGATGATGATGATGATCAGAAGAAGGTGCTTTTCTACTCATGGGGGACTCTGCTTCGATATGGCCCTTGGCCTTGCTTGATGAAAGAGCGTTCACTCCTGATCCTGAGTCAGTGCTCTGACTCTCCCCTCCTGATTTTGAACTCCCCTATAAAAGTACTCCATTAAAATAATCCAAGTGGGTAGTCGAAAAAATCATCCAAAAGATCACCCAAAATCAATTCAAAGATCTCATTCTTCAAATGGATATTCAACAAAAAACAAAATTTACATAGACAAGGGGGGAAATTTTTTTTAAGAACCACTCACAGAATCCCCTGATTGAGAAGCCAAAGATAGAGTGTGATTCTTTGTTTTTATCAGGAGCCCATGAGCACCTCATGACCACCCCAAAAAACTCATTTTTCCCAAATAGGTAGGCAAGAAAGTGAAGATAAAGAGAGCTGGTTCTTGTTTTATCCAGAAACCATGTGAAAACAAATAGTCAAAGATAAGGAGAGAGAGAGAGAGAGAGAGAGAGAGAGAGAGAGAGAGAGAGACTACTGTTGTTGGGGTTTGATGGAATCTCAGAGGAGGCCAAGAAGGGAACATTTCCAGAGTAGCTGCTGCAGCAGGCCTGGTTGCTGCAAATAAAGCTGCACAGGATCACAAAAGCAAAAATCTCTTTCAAGGATAGGATCAAGTGAAAATAAAAAGACTTTGCTCAGATTTTCAGAGCTCATGAAAAAGAAAGAAGAACCTAATCCCCCCACCCCTTCCTTTTTTCTCTTCTGCAGTTATGGAGTTAGTAAAATTTTCCTTGTTTGGTACCCCACGCCATTTCAACTTCCTCCTTCCAAAATGATTACTGTATCAGAATAGAAACCCCCCCAAATCCCTCTCTCTCTCTCTCTCTCTCTCTCTCTCTCTCTCTCTCTCTCTCTCTCTCTCTCTCTCTCCTTTTAGGAGGTTAGGTTATGCTTGTCAAACGTCAGAAAAGAAGAGGGAGAGAAGCTATACATGATTTACTAGCTTCATCATTCTTGAACCTCACTCCTTGCAGCACAATAGCTTCCTCTAGCTCTCCAAAAGCAAAAGCAGATCTTTCTTGATTGCTACAAGACAGGAGATTATGAACAACCCATGTCAGAAAAAGCAAGAGAGAACTACAGTAACCAATCAAATAGGGAAGAACAAACAGAACCCATTAATCAAAAAACTGAAGTAATATACAGAGATTGAAAAATTAATTACATGAAGCTTGTGGGAGGATTATTAATCCCATGAAAAACTGCATATGGGAGATGGTAGTTTGAAGGCCCTGAGTCTGACAAACCAGCTGTTCCTCCAATTCTATGACCAGCCATTCAGAAATTCCAAATCTTCAAATCATTCTGATACCTCTTCAAAAACTTCAAGAAGAGAAATGATTGGAAATGAATTTCCAGTTCAAAGAAAACAGAGAGAAAAAGGTGTAAGGATTTGATGAGAAACAGGGGAATGGAACCAAAAACTACTACTACTATATCCTGGAATTGAATTTCCACCGGTTTTACCTATTTTTTTCCTGTTGAATTCTCGAGAGATAAAAGTCCACTGCTGGAGGAGAACCCAGCTGAGAGAGACACGAAAGAAGGGAGTAGTAGAAACGATCAGACCTTTCTTGTCCAAGTATATCCGGTCTTTTTCTCCTCAAAGGTTTCTCTCTCTCTCCCTTTCTCTCTCCTACCGATGGAACTTTTTCATGGGTCTCTCTCTGTCTCTCTCTTCTTTCTTCTCTCCTTGTCAATGAAGAAACCTGTTTGATTGTTCAGTTTTGGGTTTGTGCTTTACCGCCTTCTTTTAGGAGTAATTATTATCAGATTTGAAATTCATACCTTTGGGTACAGAAAATCTTGTCCTTGCAAATCTGTCTCAGGGCCTCTGGCCTTTGTGGGGTTTTGAAAACAGAAAACTTTAAAATAAGGAAAAATAATTTACAAGGAAGGTGGGGTCTTTTGCAGGAACCCACTAGAATCACTACTGACTCCTACTCCACTCTCTCTAACCGACTGGGCTTTCCCATTGGCCCTTGAGCCCTAGAGATGTGAACATTGTGAAGTACTACTACAAAAAATAAGAGAAAATAAAGTATAGAAAACAAAAAAATTCAACATCCAGTTGTAGATAGATGAGACAAGTTCTTCTTCTTTCATAAAAGCAGGGTAAAAGCTGGGGGAAATAGAAGGGAAAGAACCAAAGTTAGTTTCTTGATCTTTTTGTACATCAAAGGAGGATTGTGTTTACTAGGACAGTTTCATGCCCTTGGAGTGGGAGAGATTAGGGAGATTGATATCACCAGGAAATGTATGATATTTTGGCCAATAGGTTAATGTGGCAGTGTCTCGTTGGTAATTCTAAAATACTAACAAATAATCTAATTGCAAATAACACACAGTGGAGGCATGTTGTGTAAAATATTATGAACATTGTTGTGTTTATGAATTTTCTACTTTACTTTTCGAATTTTACCTGTCAATACATATATAACAAACGCACATACACACGTATATCTAACAGTGTATGTATCATTCCTACCAAAACATTACAATAATCACATAAGAAAACACCCACTTGTATTTTTAATCCAAGCTCAAGAGATGGATTAGTTTGGTATTATCCCCTTTGTTGATGGGTCAACATCCATTCCCTGTCATCACCTAAACCCATGCCCACATTGAGATTCTTTTCCACTAATAGAAAATTTGATTTCCCTGATGCCCCATGTTTAGATATAATCCATTGCAGAGTGGACTCCAATATTTGCACCTCATAAAACCCCCTAACTAGTAGGATTGTTTTTGGTGTCTTTAAACCTCGGTTCTCTGTTAGGGGGATTTGATCAAAGTTTTCAAATCATTTTTAAAGCCTTTTAAATTTTCAAAATGAGCATCAAATTGTTTTCGTGCAACTTTTACTTTTATGCAAGATTTTTCCCCTTGAAATTAGCTCAAATAACTCATGATTCAAAAGCTGCATTTTAATTACTACATTTGGCTTTTGCTTTAACGCGTTCAATTTTCACAAAAAAAAAAACTAACAGTGTGCCTTAAGATTGATCTCAATAATGACCCTATCTAATCCCTAGAGAAAGGATTAGGAATTGGTTTCTCCACTCTTAAAGTTTTCTAGCTATCCATGACCACCACCATAGATGTCTATTTATATGTGCCTTGTACACATAAGTACACAACTACATACATATAATTAAGAGAGAGTGGGACTTTACTTTAGGTATTGGACCCATATACATCTCCCATCATAAAACAAGAGGATGCAAATATTTTATGTTGGGTTCATCTACCACTCTATAGCAAGTAAAATGGCTCGTACCAATTATTCCTTAGTTAAACCAATGATTGATTGGCTTGGAAAAGGTAAGAGAAGTTCAAGGATTAGGTATGTATGCATTTCCATACTCTTACATTTATTATTGATTGCAACTAACATGTTCTTCTTATGGGAAAACTTTGATAGATTTTTATTTGATGGGATTTTGATATGAGGGGGTTCCTTGGACTTGGCATTTCTTTCAAGCTCTAGTTCTTTATTGTTTCATTTGCTTCTTTTTCTGTGAATGCTCATTGGTCTTGAAAGCTAATTGGTCTGGATCTTATCTTAAAAGTATACTTTTGAAGACCTATCTAGTATGGTCAATTTAGGTTTAGACATTACTTGTCACTTAAGCATGGAACTATACACTCCAATTTTTGTTATTTGCACTCCCTTTGTAATTCTGTGATTATGAGGTGAGCCAATATATATAAACATTAGGATTAAATACCTAAAATCCCTTACATTTCAAAAGCAATTGAGTCTCGTTTGACATTGATAAAGGGCAAATATTGTAGCTTTAATAGGTTCTTAGGACAATTCACTAACATTTGTGGGGTCGAATTGAGAAATGGCAATAACAGTATTCATATACCAAGTAAAATTTTTAACTCAGTAATTGCCTAACATCCCTATGCCCACCATGCTCATAACTCAAAATCCTGGAATCAGGCAGGAACAAAAAAAAATAAAAAATCATCCTCAAATTTCCACATGTACGGAAGTTAACCAAATTCTATCTTATTAAGGACTCTCTGGAGAATAGTTCACTACCACTTAATTAATGACTAGTATAAATGTAATATCTATAATATAATGGTTTATTTCCTGTACCTTTGAAGGGAAAACTGCATGAGGCTATGCAATTCCTTCTAAGTTTGACACTATATGAGGTATAGTGGAGTAGCCTCTGTATCTCATACTTACAGACATGGATCCGTATCCACTATTTTATAGACACAGAAAGGGAGCTTTTTCATCTGCATCTGCACTAAAACAAAAAGAGAGAGAGAGAGAGAGAGAGAGAGCTTAACCATATCCTTGACTATGGTTTTTATCTTATCTTTCTTCTTTTCCTTTCCTCTTTTGTATAGAATGAGTAAATCCTAGTATGTCAGCTTACCTTTTTTTTCTTTTCTTTGTGACATAGGAAGCATTAGTGGTTAGTAGTTCGATTACAACGCAGGCCGACTGTAGATCCATCTACTCGAACTTGAGACCTCACCCCTGGACACTTAGGCCCCCCTCCCATGCCGCTGGGCCACAGGCCCGTTGGCAGTATGTTAGCTTACTTACTCAAAGGTAAAATATGTTAAACCTGTACAACCTACATCACCACGATACCATACTAGAAGAAGAAATATAAATGTCAGCTACTAATAATATCAATTATAGACAACCCAACAACAGAGTACCATGAAACTTCAGTATACAGCTTGAGGCCAACTTGTATCTTTATGACACAACTTCTTATAAATATCAGCTTGAAGATTCTCACGTGATCGAATGACTGGACATGCACCGGTGCCAATATTGGGTATAGATAGAATCCGAGTTTGGACTAAAATGCAAAACAAGCAGAAGCAAGTTTTAAATGTGCCTTTGTCCAAGCAACAAAAGTATAAACATCATAATTACTTCCCCGGACTAAAATTTCCACAAATGCTTTGAAAAAGAGGAATCTCTACTTTTGCCAACTTAAGGTATAGCAAAAACAAGAAGCAATCTTTTTCACATTACTAGAACAAAGAAACAAAAAGAAATAATTCCCTATTTCAGGTCCATATTATTATTTTTTTATAGTTGACTTATTCAGCCATAAAGGGCTTTAAATGTTAGAAGGTATATAGCACATACTTACACAAATGTACATGAATACACGTAAGTACAAGGAGGGACAAAAGATACATCTGAACTTGTAATCCTCCCGGCTGCAAGCTAAAACTCGGTTTTGTTCTAATGTACAAAATCAGTTACGCGTATTAATGCAGCTAAATTCTACACAGCTACATAAATCAAATGCAAATGTCTATCTCACTAGAGTAGTGCTACTGGTACAGCAGCTGCGTACAGATCCCCTTTACGCCCGCCTCGGGTCCCTCAAAGATGATCGGAGCCGCTCATTTTGTTCAAAATACGTCGTTTAAGGTCCCTAAAAAAAATCACCTCAATCCGATATCGGGAAGGGTGTTTACGAATCATCCAACTTTGCTTCAAAATTTAGCCAGATGATCGGATTTTGAAGCAAAGTTGGATGATTCGTAAACACCCTTCCCGATATCGGATTGAGGTAATTTTTTTTTGGGACCTTAAACGACGTATTTTGAACAAAATGAGCGGCTCCGATCATCTTTGTGGGACCCGAGGCGAGCGCAAAGGGGATCTGTATGCAGCTGCTGTACCAGTAGCATTTTTTATCTCACTATGGATCAGGTACTCCAGGAAAATCCGAGCATAACAGAAAAGCAGACCATTATCACATTTCAAGCTGAAAAGTGTTGGGGTTCTGACAAATTCATCAAGAAGCCAAGAAATTATCTCCAATTGACAATTTCCTCAAAAACATAAAACAACGCAAATATAATTGGTCTATTAGAAATTCAGCATCTTTGAACCAGCAACAAAGGAAAGTTACCTACCTCTATCGCATCACATGCCGATTGTTGTATCTGACTAAGAAAAGTGCTTTTGGACATTCTGTGATGACTTTGCTAAATACTCCAGAAACCAGTTCAATTGCAGGCTTTTAGTACTTGAATGTATAAGAAGCCTCCTAATAAATGTTCCATCATTAACTTTTATAAGCTGCCGCAGGGACGGGATAAATCATAAAACCATGTCTAATCATACATCATTGACCTAAAGACGTTTTTCAACATGCAAAATACAGATCCCACAAAATTTGCACCAGGATGGAGATATTTACGCTTCTGCTGGTAAAGAAAAAAAATAGTAATGAATGTGAAAATGTTCATGGCCTTCAAAAAGCTGGTCTTGAACTTTATTTTATTTTTTGCAATTTGAGTGGTACACGGTAATAAATGAATAGAACAACAATAAACAACAAAGTCACGCATGAAATTCAAATAGTGAAAGCTGATTTCCATAACTTACTTCTGGGATTTACATTATATCTGCTTTGCAGCGTAAGTTAAGCAATATAGAGTCATGTATGCTGAAAGTGGATAAACCTACCATCAGCTGTTAAGACAGAGAAGAAACAAAGATCACTCAACATAAGAGAGTAGACTGTCAGTAAGAATCAAAGACTAGCAAAGGAAAGCTATATTACATATTTCAATGAAGTGCTGCATTAGAAAATGTCTAACTTACTCCCATCTTTGCAAAGGCTATATATAATATTTATGCAAATTGGGAAAGACTTGGTCTCAAAGTTGAGAAAACCACAGTGAATAGTGAAATGCCCTTGAGTTCTTAACAGTTAGGTATACCTTGCAATAGGAAAAAGTAAGAAGCGAAGGAATAAAGACCCTATCAATAGATGGAAACATGAGGGACACAAAGTCAGAGAGTTCTTGTGTCTATACTCAACTCCATAGATAAAGCACAGTTTTGGGGAAGTGGAAAGAAAGAGGCTTCCACTTGAAAAGGTGTTAGTTTTTAATGAAATTAAAAGAGACAAATGAGCTCAAGCTGGTATTTTGAAATTTAAATAGTTGCCAAAGTGAAAAGACCTCACAGTATAACAATAGACAAATATTTGTTGAACTAGATAGTGTCTTACTAGAAGCAAAAAGAAAGGGTTGAGTATCGTATATTGCTCATCACCAATGAAAATTCGTTCTATGATTTTTTACAATGTCATTCAGTTTGGAACAAAAGTCTAACCATTATTAGGCACGTCAAACGCAATAGCAACGAAGGAGCGTATCCAGTTTTCCCCTTTTTTGCTTTCTAGTGGGTGTGTGTGTAATTGGAGAACAGAATATCAGCACAAGGCAGAGATGAACTCGTTACCTGTAAGTATAACACCTTTCAAGACCTTATCTTTTGCCCCTATAGAATACTCTCCTTTGGACAAGTTAAGAGTGCAACAGTTAATCTAGTGGCCAGGATAATGTCACGCAGAATGACAGTAAACCAAGATATTACAGTAATCCTCATTCTTAAGGCTCTGGTCAAGATTTTCATGTACTAAACATAAAAACAGCCACTGGGATGCAGCACCTCTCTCCCAGTAAATGTGGACACCAATGCTGAGCAGATAATGCAGCTAAAGCTAAACAAACCTTAAAAAATAGAAGACACAAGAAAGTATGGAGAGCCCAGAGCAAAAACTGATACTTCGTATTTCCTTCATCTCAAAGTGCCTGCCATCAAATGTTGTACTTTTTTCCACTGTTCGAAGTAGAATGATGTGTATTTCAGAACAATTCTTCAAATCACCGTGAATGAAATGCAAGAACCTTAATTAATTAGGAGATTCAAGTTCCAGTCTACTTACCTTACCTATTAAACAAATGTAGCGAATAAGGCAGACCATCGTCAACTTTATGAAACTAACTTTCACATTTTAATTTCTATTTGATGTTTCTTGAAATGCAGAAGCGAGAAAAAAGAGGAGGATTTGAATGATAAAAGTAAGACCAATTGTACACTTCAACTAGGCAGTGTAGATCTCATAAAAAAATTGCAACTGGTGCTACTCCTTCCATGGTTGCCCTCTCCAAGCTTCACACGTAACAAGAATATTCAAGAGAAATAAAATAAAATCCGTAGGCATGAAATTAACCGAATGATATGAATTTGAAATGAATAGTCGTCCTTCTATGACATTAATAATCCAAACAGAAACAATTTCCACTATCTTTTAATCACAAGACAAGGCTCAGCCCTCGGGCTCCGCAAGCAACAAATTTACCTGCCTAAGTGCTTTTATAATTCACAGAGTAAGAATTTGAATCCATTACTCTACCAAGGCAACATCCAGTATCTCTATTCATATTCAAAGTGCACTTCTACGTGCATATATTTCCTCATAAGCTGCACAATAGATGAAGTAAATTTTGCAAACATTTGGCACTCTTCATGTGTTTTTGCCTCTGAAACAACCCCATGAATGACCAATTTCTTAAGATTTGGACACCGTATAAGCAGACAAGAAACCCAATCCGTGAAGAGGTCATTCACTACTGTCCATCCAAGCTCCAATGCAATCACGTTCTCCAAATAAGAGGAGCCTTGCAAACCATAGTGAAGCAGCCCATCTCTCAAGTCATAACTCAACGACAAACGGCTTAACAGTGGGAAACACAGCGCAATTGTTTCCAAATCAATAATCTCATCCTCGTCATCAAACACCACATCCCAAAGCCGAAGCCTTCGCAATTTGGATGATTTGGAGATCATTTGGTAAAATTTTGACCAAATAATAGTGAAATTACTGACGTCCACGATCTCAAGATTTTCAACAGTCTCACCAATATCAAGATGTATAACACTAACATCATCGATCTTGAAATGCTTCAAACTCCCCTTTCCAACGAGTTCAAAAACTTCAAGAGCACAATCTTTCAAATGCAGAGTCTCAAGGCTATCAGCCTCCAACATGAACTTGTCCAAGCTAATTGCTTCAACATATATGGTCTTTAGTGTTGGACTATTCAGCTCAACAGTAACCTGAGCATCAGACATTGCAATCTCAGGATTGATAAGTGTCAGCCTCTCAATATTAGGGCAAGCAGTGAGCAACAGATTCAGATCCAATGCTGAGATACTAACATAACTCAAAGAAAGGGATTTCAAGCAGGGGAACCTCTGGTAATAAGGTTCAACCCCTGTGATTGAATTATGAGCCAAGACCAATGTTTCCAGTCTCTGCCGCCCACATATGTCAAGAATGTTAACATTTGGAGTAGTGCGGACGTTATAAATCAACTCACGTAAGGTTTCCCTTGTGTACATGAGCCAAGCAATAACCGTGGAAGCCGAAAATTCATCAACATCATCCATAAAAATATACAGGCCTTGTAATCCTGCTGTTTGAAATATGGTCTGAGTAATCAGGATCTCAAGCCGACTGGTTGTGAGATCACGATAGACAGGCCAGTCGTCAGAACTGAATGACAGTGTGTGGAGGTGTTTGCGACAAGCTTCTCGCCATTTCCTACACGTTGCAGATGCTATCACCACATCCCTGGCTGCTCCTAGCCGCGATAATATGTTCCCAATTACTTCCACCGGAAGGTACTCCATGTGAAAAAAACAACCACCAAGTTGTTCAAATCCACAACTTGAAATTTTTTTTTTCCCCAGGGGATCAATCAAATTCAGATAGCAACAACCAAACTGTCAATATGAAAGCCTTGGCAAAGTCTCGTACCAACACCCAATTCACCAAAATGATCCTATCTACCAAAAGCTGGGAACATCGAAAAAATGATAAAGAAAATTGGAAAACATGGTATCTAGGTTCTGAATTAAGCCAACCAAGTGCTATCCAAAAGAGGATATGGTCCGTTATCCCACACCCGTTATATTATCACCTCCAAACCCGCACATGAGCGACCTCTCCACTTATTGGCAATTATTTTCGAGTCAGATGCTTGAAATATTGGCATTCACGTAAGGGAAGAAGATAATCTACCAGCAAACTGATCTGAGTTCAAACACAAACAAGTGGACATCCGGAAAACACCAAGGCACAGTACCGAAACAAATTCGATATCACGAAAAACATGAAACATGTGTGCAACATGCCATCATATGAAACCAACCCACGAAACACAAGAGTTCCAACCCAGTTGCAACAATGAACTTCAGTTCAGAATAAGGAGATAAAAATGGGAGATTCAAGCGAACTCAGGTGAGAAAAACGCTGGAGTTGATTGATCGATTGAATAGAGAACAGTTATACCTGGAAGACCTTGCCAGAGATCACCAAAAGGGATTGAAATGACGTGTACACGCACCATTGAGAGAGCACGTTTTGGAGAAGGAAGAGTGTGTAGAAGGGAATCGATTGGTTGGACGAGGTAGATGGCTGATAGGGTCAAGACGAGATTGATTATAGCGCAATTTTGGGAGCGAGATCCGACAACCCAGAGAGAGAGGGAGAGAGGGAGTGCAAGCAACTATTTTTAACTTCCTCTTCCTCTCTTGGTTTTTTCTGGATTTTCCCGTTCTTTTTCCTTTTCTTGTTCTTTTTAATTACTATTTTGGAAAAATTACGTGAAAATCCCAGGTTTTGACCATGGTAACAAATCAAACCCCTACTATGTTCGGTTTGGGTCTCAAAACGACAAAATCGAACCTATCTACTGCGCACGGTTCTCAATAATTTTTTTCTAAATTATTACTCTATTTTCTCTATCCACTCGTTATCCAAGAAACCTCTCTCAAAACTCAAACCAAATAGCTCGTTTTGAATTTCGAGAAAGGTTTTTTGGATAATGAACGGAGAGAGAGAAATACAATGTTTATTAGAGCATCTTCGCTCCTTATTCAAATTTTCACTTAAATTTGAGTAGAAATATGAGTAAAAGCTTCATTTGGTATTGTGCCCAAGCACAAATATGCACATTTTTTAGTAAAAACTTTATTAATGGAAATATTGTAAATTTAAACGTGTGAAATTTGCCTTCAAAAATTTGAGTAAGGGTTTGAGTATAACCAAATTGAGTTTTGGTTTGGGTAAGGAGTGGAGGAGGGTTTTGGAAAATTTTTAACTCAAATTTAAGTTTGAGTCAAGATTTGAGGAAAGAGCGGAGATGCTCTTATAGACCATATGCAGAGGGAGAGATTGGATTTTAAGACCCAAAATGAATACTAGACTGCGATTAAGGCATGTTGTTTTGCTTATATGCGAGGAGTTTTTGTGGAAATTTCGGGAGGATAAGTAGAAGTGTAAATTTGTGACTAGAGGTGTCAAACGGGTCGTATCGTACCGTGTCGTGCCAGCCCGTTTAACTCTGTGCTAATTGTACTTCGTGCCGTGCAGGCCCGTTTATAGTATTTACTCAAATTGTGTCATGCCGTGCTGTTTGTCAATCGTGCCGTGCCGTGCCGTTTTCCAATCGTGTTGTGTCGTGCCGGCCTATTTTCTTAAATTGTGTCGTGTTGTGCCATTTTCAATCGTGTCAAGACGTGCCGGCCTATTTACTTAGCCGGGTCGGGTCGGTCCGTGCCGTTTTAAATAAATTCCTTCAATAATGGATGATGATAATGTGCTGTATAAGTTGAACAATGAGAAATAATCCCAGGATACGGATTTTGTTTGGTCCTTGTCTTGGAATTTATTTGGGAAGCTTGTGTTGGTACTGCAAACATAATACTATGCATTAGTACATTACAACACCAAATTTTACACAAGCTAGGTTCAGCCGAAAGTGCACTGCTTTTTAGTTGATCTTGCTCGAATCATCAACAACTGACCCATGACACCCGTTACTTCTAAAAATAGACGAACAATACCAAACAAAATGATATTCATTCCAAACTGCAAAATGCACGGCTTGATTTCATCATGGTCGAAGATGCAATAGTGACCAAACGAAGACCTGGATTATTCAATAAAATGCCTGCTTCTCAAAACTAGAAGTCTAGAACCCGACCTTCAACTGTACTGTGCGACGAGCTTTAGAAAGACAAAGAAGACTTATTTTCAAGTACAACATTGTGGAAGAATCATATTCCTCAATAGGTCCTGCACCTAGAAGAAAAAAATAAACTAAGACTAATTCACAGAGACTGGATTTTTATGACCAGAAATTAGTGGGGTATCCACTGATGCGGTGGCTTCGTCAAGCACCAAAACCTTGCTTTTCTTGAGTAGCACCCGCCCGAGGCAAACCAGCTGCTGCTGACCCATACTCCAATTCTCCCCATTCTCGGTAACTGCAAGAAGGAGAAAAAGAGAAAGCCGGGGGTAAAAGTAACATCTCTTTAACAGTAAAAGTTTAAAATGGGATGGCAGGCCAGCCATTTGAGAATAATCTGAGAGATTTTTCGGTGCCAAGCAGGTATATCCCACGTGTTATTCGCTCGGCGCGGATGCGCCGTCATGTGCATTTTTGGACGGCTCGGATTAAAAGTCTCTTTCTTCTTTCATCCCAACACTTTTTCTCTCATTTTCTCTTTTCAAATCTGAGCCGTTAAAAAACGAAAATGGACGGCTCGGATGCGCAAGCGGGTACCACGTGGTACCCGCTCGGCACTGGAAAATTTTCCGAATAATCTAGGCCTGACACGGCTGAAACCATCGTGTTGTCTTAATACTACCTATTATTTTTGAATTTTTTGTAAAAGAAAAGAGACGATTGTTAGACAATAACAACTTAAATAGCACACTTATTAACTGTCATTTTATTAATTACAGTAATTCTCAACGACGAGAGATGTAAATACGTGCAAAAGTAGCATCATTTGTAATTTGAGTAAATTCTTGCTAGCTTGATAGTTCTTCTAACTAGAGCTGTAAATGAGCTGAGCAACTCGCGAGTTCGACTCGGTAATGGTTCGTTTGGCTTGGTTCTAAGGATAAACGAGCCGAGCTCGAGCTCAATTTTTCGACTTGTTTGATAAATGAGCCGAGCTCGAACCTAGCAGGGCTCGGCTCGAACAGGTTCGTCTTGGCTCGAAATATATAGATTCGGCTCGGCTCAGCTCGAACATACCAATATATAGGTTTTGCGAACAGGTTTGTCTCTACTCGAAATATATAGATTCTACTTGGCTCAGCTCGAATATGCCAATATTCGGTTCGACTCGGCTCGTTTAGCCAATTTTTAATATCAAGGCCAAAAAGTTGACGAATTCGAGCCAAACCAACTCGTTTATTCCAGATCGAATACTAACGAGCAGAACTCGAGCTTTGTACATGTTTGTCGAGCCGAACTCGAGCTGAACTTTTTCGGCTCGATTCGAACTCGAGCCGAGCTCGAGCCAAACGAATTCTAATCGCGCCGAGCTCGAACATGCCGATATTCGGTTTGATTCGGCTCGTTTACACCCTTACTTCTAACCCACCAATTTGCATGAATTTTGCAATATCTCAAACGTCACATGTAACACTTTTCATGTTGATACGAACCTAAATTGACAAATGACACGTGTGGACTGAAAATAGAAAGAACAATAATTTATACTTCTACTTTGGTCTCAAAATGTTTGTATAGTCCGTAAAACGAAGGCTAAAAAATAATGCACTTCTTTCGAGAAAAAATTCAATCTTTTTTTATAAATTAAAAAAATTCATCGATATCTAGTGAATTGTTGAAAAAAATTTAAATTTTTCTTTAAAAAATTGTACTATTTTTACATTCTTGTTTTGCAGACCGGATAAACATTATGTGACGGAGAGAATAATTTATATCAAAAGTTAAACTTTTCCCAAAAGAGTTTTTTTTTTAAATCTAGACCATTCAAACACATCTGGAAGGCCAGAATTAGGTTCACAATCAACACAACGGTTGTGTGTGTATCATTTTTTAATTTATATACAGTACCTCACTGAACCGGAAAAACCCGGTTTAAACCGGTTCGCTTTCCTCTCCTGGGGACCTGAACTGATCTGCGATCGCGCATGAGATGTGTTAATCGCACCCCCCCGTGTCAGGCCCCCCCTGACACGGTCCCCTTTAATTTTCCATTTTACCCCTGGTCCTCCAAGCTCTCTCTCTTTTATTTTATTTTTTATTATAAAATTTTAAATGTTAATAACTTTTTTTTCACGTATTTTTTTAAAATAAATTTTATATTTTTAAAATTTACTCAACGAAATCTATCAAACGAGCCTAATATTGATGGTGAAATAATGTAAAACGGGAAAATTATATTTTTTGGTAGTTTAGACTGTCTAAAGAGGTTGAAAAATTGAGTGTCCTAAATTTCAATCCGTTTGAATCAAATATCTCTTAGGGTTAATCAACGAGATCGTAGAGTCAAAATTTAATTATGACCATTTAGGATAAAATGATCAGAAAATTAACATCTTTCCACCGGTTCAAAAGGATTGAAATTTGAAATACTTAATTTTTTAACTATATTTTTTAATATATAAATTGTCTAAAGATGTTGAAATCACATATTTTTTTAAAATAAATTTTATATTTTTGAAATCTACTCAACGAAACCTATCAAACAAGTCAAATATTGAATATGAAATAACGTGTTTAAATTAAATGATTTTTTTGGGCCCAGTATAATATCTCTTTATTTTTATTTTTTGTCCTTTGTTTTTTTTTTTTTCGTCCCGGCGGTTCTATCCCCATTACTTCATACCACAATTGGAGGCGTGCTTCATAAGGATGAGTCCATCTGTGTGCTTCATTTGATGCATTTCGCCTCCACCATATGAAAATGGGTGGTACAGGAGGATAATGATGGTATAGGAAAACTTGCACGAAGTGATTTCCATTAACATGGCCAATAGCTATATGTTTGCGCGCTGCGAATGGAACTGGATGGGAGCTCAACGGCAAGTGAGTGAGACAACTCGAAGCCAATCATATTGAATGTATGTAGTACAATGTTGTACCTTGATGCGGACAAGTCCCAACGTTATAAAATCCATCCAATGATCCTCTGGTGCCGATGGTTGGAAGCAAATTTTTTGTTTTAGATTCCTCTCATCATGACGAAGCAATAATTCTTAAAAAATTGACTAAAAACTAACAAATGCAAAAAAAATTTGAATAAATACAAAAAAATAAGCCAAGTGGCTTATTTAGCCGAACGTCCCCTTAATATTAAACTACCACAAAAATATAATTTTTTCGTTTTACATTATTACACTATCAATATTAGGCTCGTTTGATAGATTTCGTTGAGTAGATTTTAAAAATATATAATTTATTAAAAAAATACTTGAAAAAAATTATTAGTATTTAAAATTTTACAAAAAAAGAGAGAAAGAGAGAAAGGGCGTGCAGTGAGAGAGAGAGAGAGAGGGGTAGGGGTAAAAGGGGAAAAGGGGAGCCGTGTCAGGAGGGGGGCCTGACACGGAGGGGGGCGATTAGTAATCTCCATCGCGCATTCGACAAACCTCAACACAGGAGAGAGAGAGAGAGAGAGACGATGAATTTGACAGCGATACGAAGCGGAGGACTATTCGAAGGTCTATACAAGGTCCTTATGCGCCGTACCTCCGTCTACGCCACATTCGTCATCGCTGGCGCTTTCGCCGGAGAACGGGTTAGCTTTCAAATCTCATCTCTCGTTCACTCCTTTTTAATTTGCCTATATATATATATATATATATATATATATATATATATATTCGTTTACTTACACATATCTAGAGATGAGTAATACTCACGAAGTTGGTTCTGAGATCGGTTTTGCTGAATTTTATTTGGATCTGAATTTCGACATCATCCTAACATTTTGGTTGTTGAGATGTATAATTGAGCCTCAGATAGACGTGTAGGGTTATATCGTACCAGTAGACATTGTTGAGAATTCGGCCAAACCAACGCGCAAAGAATTATCAAGAACGGAAAACAAGAACGCTAGACACATAGACTTTTACGTGAAGCAAGTATTATAACCTAGGATTTACATCACCAAGCGTGACAGACATTGGGAAATTTGATTGGATTTGCTCATGTAGGGTTAATAAGTTGTGTTTTTGATGATCTTCTTTACCAAAAAAAAATGAGAAGTTGTGCTTTGATGACTAGATTGGTCGGAGTTTGACTTATTCGAATCGTTTCCGATGAAGTGTTCAATTTATGTGTTTATGCAGGCAGTGGATTATGGAGTTCACAAGCTCTGGGAGTACAACAACGTTGGGGTATTTCCATTATAATCATACCACGATTTAGTTTGTATTTGTTCTGGTGCATATTGATTTCATTTCTTTTAACTGAAATAGTTCTATGATATAATCACCGTTCTGTTGTGGTACTACTGTCATATGCTAAAGACCAGACGTGCATGATTTGTTACAACTAATTTTCTTGGATGGGAAACTGGCCAGCTATTCAGCCCCTGTTTGAATCTCTGATGTGTATTAATACAAACTTTAGATGAAGATTTGATTTGTATCTTTGTCGTGGTATGACTTTTAAGTGGTGTAAAATTACTGTGTTCGTGTCTCCATTTTTTTATAATTGTGGTGTCCAGTATCCATGTCTGTCTCCCCTGCCATGCATATTCATGCTATGTAGTTCGTTGGTAACTTGGAAGCTAGTAGGTGATGAATTTCAACCACCGTACAGGTTCTTTTTCTTTGGTTAGAGCCTAACTAATTTTTCCTTCTTCTCTTGACTGACACAAGGCTTAAACCATTTTTCCGTTTGTTTTGAAGCATTGGTTTTTGATGAAGTATGTGTTAAGAGAGCATGAAGCTTGTGTCTAGGTTGTAAGAATTGATTTTGGAACACAAATCTTGTCTTATAGCCTAGTGTGTCCTAAGAATCGATTTCTATCAACTAGCTGGTTGTGATTTTGTGTATTACATGGCGAAGATTATTTTTCCGCTATATTTTGTTGGGATCCTTGTAAGTGCCGTTTGGCTACAAAATAAAATTTCCTTGATAAGGAACATTGTTGTATGACTTCTTTTTTTTTTTTTAATCTCCACGGATCTAAGGTAAAATAGTTGTCAATAAATCTAGCTTGTTTGTCATGATGCACAACAACTTTGTTCCCTTCATCATTGGACAATCTTTTCTTATATTTCATATTTTGTTTTTGAAGCATCAATTTCTGTAACTAGCTGGTTGTGTTTTTGTGTTACTCGGCCAAGAAGGTTTTGATTGACTGCATACAAACTCAGTATGTAGTGCGCATTTGATTGATGAACTTTTGGTTAGTTTTGCAAACTGAATATTTGGAATTGACAAGCTTGCCCTCCATATCCTACAGACGAAAGAAATAGTATGAAAGAACCTTGTTATTGATGTCGCTCTAAAGCCTAAACTTAATTTACTAGAAAGCATACAAGACTCTGCGCGATTCACATTCTTGTTTTCTTTACCTTATTGTAATGGACGCAGACTCTTTCCTATCATATCCAATGTCAAATTTCATCTCACTTCTTAAAACCCAAGACCTGTATAATTTTAGGTCTCCATGTTAGTGCCAAAGTGTATGTGACATCCAAATTGTAAACATTGCTATGCGAATAGAATTATAATTTGTGAACATCATCAATAAAGAAACTTGAATTTATTTGCAAATTTAGCTCCTTTGATACATTAGGATTTAGAACTCCACAATCAACACAACTAACGAAATTCATGACAGATATGACAACTCACTTTGGTCAAGTGGGTCTGTGTTCACTTTGATCTTGGAACATTGAAGTGATCAGGGAGAGAAAATGATGCCCAAAACTACATAGCTGATAGCAGTATATCTATTCATTGGTTTTCATACACACTATACAGGATTCTATAGGACTGGTTTCTAATCTTATTGCTGTGCGTGACTGTGCACGTGGGGCCAATGTATACAGAATGCTTACTCCTTAATTATTCCGGCCAATAGTTGAATCTGTTGCCCTTCTTTATCATGCTTGCTGCTGTTTCAACTGTCCATACTTGTTGTCTACTTATATTTCTGACTGATTTTTATAAACTGTATAATGCAGAAGCGGTACGAGGATATTCCAGTTCTGGGACAGAGGCCAGTTGAATGAGTTGCCAATCTATTTTTTCTTGTCTCCCTGGAGTGAAAAATGGAACATTGAACATTTCTTTTTGATCCTTGAATAAGTAGTCCTTTATTGGAGCAATCTGACCGTTGTGGTTCATATCATTTATATTGTCGGATTTTTCAAGCTTGGTTTGTATTTTTTGTGGGTCTAGCAGAATCGACAGCTGTGAACAATGGATCCGATGTAGACTCAATTGCTAAAGTTCTTACTCTTCAAGCTTGGTTTGTATTTTTTATGGGTCTAGCAGAATCGACAGCAGTGAACAATGGATCCGATGTAGACTCAATTGCTAAAGTTCTTACTCTCAGCAGAATACTCTGCGTGTTAATTTTATGGCGCTTAAAATTTTCTTTCTTGATTATGCATTTACTGTTTTCACATATCCTAGTTTAGAAGAAGCTTTGATTGGATTTTTAGGTTCAAAATTCAGCACTCAGGCTGTGTTTGATCTCGGATTTACAGAGGCGGCAAAAAAAAAAAAAGAAGCAAGGGAAGAATATACAAACTTTTGTTAACGGATATGTTTGAATACCTTTCCCCGATGCTTTTATTCTCCATTATAAATCCCTCCGCGCACCCAAGATCCAGACGCGCTTATTCTAAATCTTTTTTCTCCGAGTCTTGCTTTTTTTTTTTTTTTTTTTAACGGCACTCCAAGTCTTGCTTTACTCTCTTTCTTTGTATCATTTTCCTTTGTTCTGATTATGAACATGTGCTTGAGTTGCTTGTTTTCGAGTCACTTGTATAATCAGAACTATTCATAATTTACTTACAACAAGAGTCCTAGCTATTAGCTTTAGTAGGCTATGTTATGAATCTTTGTATTTGCAGTTTGCTGAGGGTAGTTTTTTCGAAAACTATTTGACATTTTTTCCCTCAATTTTTTAACCAAACAATAAATACTAAACTTGCCTTTCTGTTTTGTATTTTCTTTGTCTATTCTTTCCTTTTTGTCCTTTCTCTTCATAACCAAAGATTCCAACACATAAATGAGTACTGAGTCCAATAGTGATGCGCCATTGAAATACTGCAAATAAGATTAGTTGAACACTTCTCGTCTCCTACTAAAACAACCACATTCATTACTGTAAATGACGAGATTTCTCATTGATTGATGATACTATCACGTAATATCACCGTTATACCTAACATTTGCTCTAAAATGTTCAACCAAACATTATACGATCTTACTTCGGTTTATATGTATTTACACTTTTTCATAAGCACATGTAATGGTTGTTTTATATACCGACTTGTTCACCTATCATGTGGCTCCCTATGTGCCATGGTGAATTCTATTAGTATTATTGTAATGGCAAATTCCACATGTATATTTCTAGCGCGAGTTGTGTAAACACCCAAAAAAAAAAGTTCAGATAAACAATAAAATTTTTATTTAAATGAAAAGTATGAATTTTTTTCTTGAACTATCAAGAGACCTGCCTGAGCTTTTTTTTCTTTTTGATAAAAGGGAAAAAAAAAAAAATACCCCCTAGACGAATCAGATCTGGGCCCTAGTTATTACTACAGGCCCAATCAAACTTTTACGGAGGCCCAGTAAGTGTTGGATCACGCGTAGGGGAGAAATTATCACGTGTTTAGGGTTCGCGCCGTTGGAAGTTATTTAGCTCAAACCGAACAGTGTACTCTCTCTCTCTCTCTCTCTCTCTCTTCTAACTCATCGGCCATCACAAACCCTAATCCAGGGTTTTCTCCTCAGGTGCAGTCTCTCTCTCTCGCTCTCTCTCTCTCTCTCTCTAAACCTCGTGTCACTAGAAATTTTCATTTGGATCTGTGTATTAAGCTAGCAGATGCTGAGGAAATCTGACGAAAACTAACAGAAATGAAGTTTTATTTTGCTTTTTCTGTTTGATAATTTTCGGTTTTCTAATAATATAAACGAGTGTTATTGGTGGTAAATGGAAACTTGACTTTACAGTTGGACTATGGTCGGAAGATGTTGAAGCTTAAACTCTTATTCAATGTTTGATGATGATTTTTCTGTTTTGGTTGCAGGGTGTAAGCCGAAGCAAGGAATTTTTTTCAGCCATGAGGTATGTGAAATTATGATCTTATGGATGGTGTCCCCTGTTTCGTGATTTAGAATGTTTGCTCCGCTGTCGTGGTGGCTTGAAGGTT
This sequence comes from Rhododendron vialii, assembly GCF_030253575.1. Taxonomy (NCBI): domain Eukaryota; kingdom Viridiplantae; phylum Streptophyta; class Magnoliopsida; order Ericales; family Ericaceae; genus Rhododendron; species Rhododendron vialii. Next base: position 39,153,532 of record NC_080557.1, on the reverse strand, counting down.
TTAGATTTATTGAGGGTTGAATTCCTTTTATATGAATCTGAAGATGATTCTAGGCGGCAATTTTTTGTGATGTTAAGTCTCGGTCCACCTTGTTTTAATGAATCTGGTGGGAGACGTTTATTTCCGTTGGAGATCCGCAATGAGTTTGGCTCCTTAGTTAGAGCTGCTCTAACACACATCCTAAATCCAAAGGAATTACACTGCAGCAAATGGCTCGTTTCTAATTTCAACGAAGCTGCAAAACATATGTCAAACTCAAATCCCTGTTGCCAATTGGCATGAAGGCTCCTAGGTCAAATGTGAAGCCAAAAGAGTGAATTGCAACTGGATTTTGGAGTAGAAAATGCTCTTAATGCTAAAAAAAGATGAGTATTTAAGCAGGTAATAATGAAATATAGATTTGGCTCTTTGTTTGGAGTTGAGGGATTTTGGATGTTAACCTGAGGGCTGCCAAATTGCCACACAAGTTCTCCAAAAATTTTGGGATCTCCAGATGAGCCTTCAAAGTAGTTTGGGATCTCCATGGCTGCAGAATGCTCTAAGTTTCCTAATTTGTGAATTACGTTGTTTATGGGGTATACGAGCAGCCTATTTGGGTTTGCTGGAAATTGGAAAAACATTGTTGTGTCAGTGCATTTGTTGGCCATGTAGTCTCGGAGTTCTTTGAGGTTCTTTACTGCTCTGGTGGCTATATCTAATATGTTTGCATTTTGTTGGTTGGTGTTAAACTCTAGATGAATCTAGATTCTTTTCCATATTTTACCAGATTTGGTAATCAAAAGTTGGCACTTCTTTATAGCTATTTATTGTCACGCAGTGTTCATTCATGAGTCATGAGTGCTCTACTGCACTTTCTATGTTTTGGAAATGCAACTGTCTTGATTTTTGCTTTCATGGCAATCTCGTTTTTATCCTTCCTAACCATGTAGTTGTTTTCTCTTTAAAAATGTATAGTAAGCTTCAAAGTGATGCATTGAGGGAAGCAATCACTCAGATTGGCAAGGATGTCAAGGAGAAAAAGCGCAACTTCACTGAATCCATTGAGCTCCAGATTGGGCTGAAAAACTATGATCCTCAGAAGGATAAGCGTTTCAGTGGTTCCGTTAAGTTGCCTCACATTCCTCGTCCCAAAATGAAGGTTTGCATGCTTGGTGATGCTCAGCATGTGGAAGAGGTAATCCTACATTGACAAAGTAATGAATCTAGGACTTTCAAATTTTTACATTTTTTTAGAATGGAATCTATATTTCCTCATTCTTAATAGTGACTTTTTTTGTTTGAACTCTTCTTCAATGGAGAAGAGTGAGCAATGTTATCTCCACGCGATTACCTGCAAAACAACACTAATCATGTTCAAGATCATCCATTCCTCACTGTCCCTTCAACTTCAATTATAAAATTTCGTCCTAATTTTTGTCAATTTGGTTCAGTTGGCAACTTCTGTCCACTTTCCACCAAAAGACTCCACGTGGCAAGGAAACTTTCCTACCTTGGCCAATTAAGTACTAAATTTTCCCCCTTTGGTAGTTTTTCACTTATCAACTTTGGCTCTTCTAGTTGGTGCCATTTCGCCCATTCCATGCCATCTAGACCAAATTGACAAAACCCTACTAGTTTAATGACCAAATTGGGAAAAGTTTAATTTTAAACGCCATAGTGAGACTGGACTTGTACTTTTTGGGGTGTGGAATTATGTCTTCACCATATCTTTTGGTGGTGATTGTCCATTTTTTCATTTATTTGTTTTGGCTAACTGTTGCGCGCTGGTGGGGAAGGAACTGTGCAAAATCATGAAGGGCTTGTTCGTTTGGGGGCTTTAAAGCCCCTGAGCACGGTCCTCAATACATTTCTCTGGTCCTCAATACATTTCTCTGGTCCTCAATACTTTTCTCTAGTCCTCAATACATTTTCTCTATCTATCTCTCCCCTTCAAAACCCAAAACGAACAAGCCCGAAAGAACTGGGGAAACTTGCAAGGATGTTTTTCTTGGAAACTTCCCTTTTTGCATGTGAGAGAAACAGCATAGTGCTGCAATTCTTGGTATCCCACATTCTTATTTGTAACAATATGCCTAATGTTGCCAATTACTTGGATCCTAAGAAGGAATGTTTCTGCTTATGGTTGTTTCAGAACTGGGTCAGGATCTAGTGTCCTTTATCTTGAGCTGATCATTTTTTCGTGAATTGCAGGCTGAAAAGATAGGCTTGGAGTATATGGATGTGGAAGGGCTGAAAAAGCTTAACAAGAACAAGAAACTGGTCAAGAAACTTGCTAAGAAATACCATGCCTTCTTAGCATCAGAAGCTGTTATCAAGCAGATTCCCCGACTACTAGGCCCTGGTCTCAACAAAGCAGGCAAGTGTGCTTTACGAATCAAAAATGAATAGTCTGTTGACTCTGTTATCTTGTTATTTGACATCAACATTTCTTTTTCTGCTTTTCTGTTCTTTTACTGCTGCATCTGAAAACAGTTTTCTGGATGGTGCTAGTCTCTCTGTTGCTTATTGGAGAAGCAGTGCTAACTTTCTTGTCTTCAAGCACTGTATCCATTTTTTTCCACTTTTATTTTTTTATTCTCTCTTTTCAGTGACTCACAGGTTTTACATAATCTGGTCGGATTTAGAAACATATTTGTGTATTGTGTAAGTTTAAGCTGTCTTTTATTGTGTGCTTGCACTTATTACCGATGTATGAACTACCTAGGCATTTTTTTCCCCCATGTTAGTAGGTTTTATTTTCCGTTGCTGAACTTGGTTTCCAATGGCCTAGCTGCAGTACTGAGTGGGTGCATTTATGAGGCTAGGCAGTACTAAGTTTAAGCTTTCTTTTATTGTGTGCTGGCACTTATTACCGATGTACGAACTACCTTGGCATTTTTTTTCCCCATGTTAGTAGGTTTTATTTTCCGATGCTGAACTTGGTTTCCAATGGCCTAGCTGCAGTACTGAGTGGGTGCATTTATGAGGCTAGGCAGTACTAAGTTTAAGCTTTCTTTTATTGTGTGCTGGCACTTATTACCGATGTATGAACTACCTAGGCATTTTTTCCCCATATTAGTAGATTTTATTTTCCAATGCTGTACTTGGTTTCCAATGGCCTAGCAGCAGTACTGAGTGGGTGCATTTATGAGGCTAGGCTGGTTGTACAAAGAGTGTTCCACTATTGGTGCAATTTTATTTGCTTTTTAAGTTGATGGGACAAGAACTGGATCCAACACAGCCTCCCAGTAGAAGGGAATTGATTTTCTGTTTGATCGTAGGGTTGGCGTAGAAACCCACTTTGTTATTTGCTTAATTGTGAAAGGATTTATTGATTTTTGCAGTTGCTTGATTCGTATGTGCGAGTTCCGTCTTGTGTCTTTGCATGTATCTGACTGGTACCACTTCTGTCTATTCAGGGAAGTTTCCCACCCTTGTCTCACACCAGGAGTCTCTCGAGTCCAAAGTAAATGAGACTAAGGCCACAGTGAAGTTTCAACTGAAGAAGGTTCTCTGCATGGGAGTTGCTGTTGGCAACTGCAGTATGGAGGATAAGCAGATCTTTCAAAATGTTCAAATGAGCGTCAACTTTCTTGTTTCATTGTTGAAGAAGAACTGGCAAAATGTGAGTTTGTCCTCCCTCCTCACACATACTGTTCTCTACGTGTAGGATAGTGTTATCTTGCATATCTTGCCTATTTAGCTATTCTAGTCATTCCTTTTCTTGGCTTGGCTATCCCGATAACTATTATTCTTCCATCGTTAAACACTTAGATTTGTAGAAAACTAGTGTTTAATTATGTGGTCCGTTGCTTTCTAAACATTTGCATTCTGTTTGGAACTTGGGGGAAGAAATGGAAAAGAAGGGAAAATGATTAAGAAGGAAATGAAGGAGAAAGTTAAAGAGAAATTAGAGGGAAAGTTGCTTTTGTTTTTGAAGTTTTCCCTTCTCTTTCTTAAAGAACCAAACAAGGGAAGATAACTTTTTTAAATAATTTATTTGAATAATAGTGATTCTTGTTGCCTTGTTGGTAGTTAATTAAACTTAATGCCTTTCTCTGTGGCTCATGTCTGGGACTCTAGTTCTCTGTGTGGTGCACTCAAGGGCTTGTTTGGTAACATTTTTGTTTTCTAGTTTTGTGCTTGGAGGAAATTTTGGGTAGAATCATGAAATAGCTATTCTGATCAGTAGTAGTTCATATGGTAATTTCCATAGCATTTTAGTTTTTTTGGTACAGTGCTTGTGCAGGAAATCGGAAAACTGGAAACAAGCATGTACACCTTTTTGGTCTCAAATTTCAAACAGTGGCGGCAGTTTTTAGAATTCCCCAAATAGGAAACAAAAAAGTTGATTACCATTATTTTTGTAACATACTATAGTTCTGGTCCATTTCTGCCAATGCATTAGGCTCTTTAATGATTCTTGTCATGATTGACTGGCTAGCAATGAATCTATGAATGGATGTCAAGGAGTTCTTTTTCTTAGTTGAAGTAGGTAGTTGGATTTCTTGGCCTTTTTTTTTTTTTTGGTACAAGCAAGAACAACAACATAATGTACAACTCTAAGGCAGAGCTTGAATTCTAAACGTAGATTAACTTTGAACTATCTCTAACAATATTCTACTCGTAATTGGATATCAGGTTAGGTGCTTGTATCTGAAGAGTACAATGGGGAAGCCGGTTCGCATCTTCTAAGGAGTCTTTTATTTGAGCTGTTCTACCGAGGAATTTAGTTTGAGCAAATTCCGAGAAAAGTTATTCCTGGATTGAACATTTTTCCCCGTTTTTGTTAGCTTCCTAGTTTGTGATACTTCTTGAAATGCCATTAGAACTTTGTAATGCTTTGTATGCTATGTTTTTATGGAGAGGAACTATAAATCATCCATTCAAGAAAGTTAAAACAACTAGTAAATCTTTTATAGTTAAATAGTTGAACTGGGTTTGCATGAGATTTTTGTTGGGTTAAACAGGGGAAATGATATAGGTCGCTTTTGGTTGCCATACTAATCCGACTGACCTAGATTTTTTAGAGGGGACACAATACCCTTGACAGAGTTCAATGGGGAAAACGTATTCATGCAGCCGATCTGAATTGTGTTCAGTTTTGTCAGGTTTGCTATTATTCAGACTGTTGCCCTTCTGAACAAATATATGAAACAGACAGCTGAGACCGGATTATGGTTTGTGAAATCACTTTCCTTTGGTCCCAAGAGTTCCTTATCCTCCAATTGGATAGCTATTCCATCACTTTTAGACTGTGTTTGGGTTGTGAATACAAGGGTTGCACAGTTCGAATGACCTGGATTTAGATAACAAAGATTAATGGAACATTCAGAACAATGCTTTTGGTGGGAGTTAAACTAGAGATTTGTATTCGCAAGGTACTTGTTTTCGTCAAAGGTAACCAACTCTTTGTCCTTTGAGTTGATGTAAATATAATCTTAGGAGTGTACATTATGCACAATACAGAATTGCACAGAGTACCTCGGGCAGTACACATTTCTTTTTGCTTATGATCCACACTTCTAAGGACAGTAGACCATGGCTCTGTGAGATGGTCGAGATGCTCCCCTGTGGGTGAGCAAATCTCCCACTTTTCCCATCGTTTTTGGGCTTTGGAAACCCAAATCTAGAGTTCTAGACCTGGGTTCTGGCTCTTGCATGGAGATCCTGGTCGGCTTCTGTTCGGGCGGTGGTTTCCTGAGCTCTCCAATGGCGGCGATGAAGGTGTCTTAATGTAGATCCGGTGGCGATCTTGCGGTGGGAGTGGCGATCTTGTGGCATCTTAGTGCAGATCCGGTGACGATCATCCATCCACCCACCTCTGTGAGCGGAGTTCTAGGTTCGACATCGATGCGGAGCGGCTTTTTGGTTTCATTTTTTTGTTTTGTTTTGTTATTTCTTGTATTTCTGGACCGGTAGTGTCCCTTTGTTCTTTTCTTTCTTAAATATGACTAGTTTTCGTTTCCTAAAAAAAAAGCACAATAGACCCTGGGATGGAGTTAGAGAGGGGCCAGTAGGGGCAGTCGCCCCTGCAAGAAGAAAAAGAAACACTACTATTATATGTAAAAAAAAATATCTTATGAAAGTATATAGGCTCGCCCATGTGTAGAATTTTGAAAAACAAAAATAATTGTAACCTTTGAATTATGAGGATACCAACATTAATTACTAAATGCTAAGAGCTAAAATATAACAAAAAATAAAACTATACGGTTAATATTGTGAATATTCAAGTAATAAACTTTCACATTTTGTTAGATGAGTTTAGTGTTTTACAGTTTTATTTTTTTTTTGTCCTAAAATCTCAATGGCATACCAAATCTCTCTCTCTCTCTCTCTCTCTCTCTCTCTCTGGGCACAAACATTCCCAATTATTAAGACTTCAAAGGCAATTTTGAAAAAAATAGAGTCAGAGGAGAAGAGATTTTGAAAACCTTAAGTAATTTTGGTGAAATTTAAGTTGTAGGTATGTCTAATTCTTTATTTTTTGACTAGTAAAATCAAGTAACATGAAAGCCCATGTACCGAATTCGTCCAGTTGTGATAAATGAAAAAAAAAAGATGAACAATAAAGAAAAACAAGACACATACATCAATATCAATCTCATTAGTTAAATCGATTTATGTATTTATGTTATTTTGAATTTTAATGTATTTATATTTTTTTCTCGCATGCACGGTAGCCCCTGCGTGGTGAAATTCCTGGCTCCGTCTGTGTACCGAAAAAAATACTCCGTATAAGATCGCATGCACATGTGCTACTTGTACGCATGCAATTGGATACATAAAATGTGCACACAGAAGTGCAGTGCTTGATATGAGTCGTCCTTCTCGGTATTTAATGAATGAAATTTCATCTTGGCTGCAGTATTCCTGCACTACAAGGTCGCCGGTTTGTAGAAATGGCCCTCAAACAAACTATGGCACACATTTGCAATAAACATACCAGCTGGCTGTAGGTTTACATCACATCCTTCTAACATGTATTGGAAGAAAAAAACAAAATTTTGGGGCCCAGCTAAATGCAACTGCGAATTTACTAGATGTAGCCAATTTATAAGGAGGAATCCAAAAATTTCCTCTTATGAATTAGTTACATGTAGCAAATTCGCAGTTGTATTTATCAGCACCCAAATTTTGTTGTCCTTTCTTTGTCTTGTGAGAAAAAAATGTTGTAGTACTATTCAATTTAGTTTTAGTACAGTATTTTGGTGGTGCAGGCACTTCGCGTGTGCATTTAAATATGTGTTCTATCCAAAAACGAAAACCAACTTCCATTGCTCAAGTAAACCAACTTCATTGGTTCAATTAATGCTAACAATGACAAGAAATTGCCAACTTTCCTCAAGTGGACATAACTTTTCAGTCTTTTTGTTAAATTTTTCTGGCATTTTTCACTATGTAGTGAAGGAATGGAACTACAAGAAACTAAAATTTTGAGTTAGTGAAGCCTGATTTAGCTCCACTACCGCTTTCTAGAATTTCGAGGTTTGATTTGCCCGGTCAGGTTCTCGTAACCTAAACAACGGTATTAAGATAATTGGTGATGTAAACTCCAGATTATAAATACATGTTATACGCCAACGATGTAACTTGTTTTTAAAAATTGGAGAAAACTATGCAACTTAAAAATTGTTTGAATTCCTTCCCGAGTTATGTATCTTGCGATTTGGCCAATTCTCGAGTTATGTATCTTGCGATTTGGCCAATTCTTCAAGAGCTCGTTTTTTTTTTTTTTTTAAAAATCAAAAGCCAAATAAATTGTTTAGAATTGTTAATATTCCCTCTGTCCCAATTTAAATGTTCCCTATAGTTTTTTTTTTGTTAATTTTCAAACCCAAAAAATATACTTCTACATATTATTTTTTATTTTCTTACACCAAATTAAAGGGCTTGAGTACTTTAATACTCCATCCGTCCCTAAATAAGTGTCCAGCGCGCAAATCTAGACCTTACAAAAGATGCATATTTTTCGTTAAAAAATCTATGTTTTTCCCATAATCTAATAAAACTCATTGTTATCTATTGATTTGTGAAAAAAATTAATGAAACAAATGCATCTTTTGAAAGGCTTAGAGCATCTCCATCCTTCACCAATATTTTTCCTCAAATTTGAGTCAAATTTTGGGTAAAAATCCATTTTGGGTAGACACATCTCCAACCATTAGACCCAAATTTTACACATCTCCCTCTTTCTCTCTCTCTCTAACTAGCCGTTGGAGAAATGGGTCAAGGCAAAAGTTGTCTCAAATTTGGGCAAAAAAATGGGTAAAACCCAAAATGGGGAAGGGTTTGGGTCAAAGATTGGAGAGTGATTTTTGTGATTTTTGCTCCATTTTTAAGTTTGAGTCTTAAAATGGGTCAAGACTGGAGATGCTCTTATACATTGTTTAGATGGTGTTTTAAAAAATTTTGAATTTGGTTTTTGGGTAATGAGTGGAAAGAGAAATTAAGGTAATAATTGAAGATAGAGATAATGAGGGGAGAGAGATAGAAATGAGAAATGAGAAATGAGAATAATGATATGAAAGAGGAGAGAAAAAAATGAGAGTAATGATTGAAAATAGAGATAATAAGTTTTTTCTGAGTTGAATTTTTTTTTCAAATACAAATCCGAACAAGGCATTAGGTTTGCGCACTGGATACTTATTTAGGGACGGAAGGAGGGAATAGTACTTTAATTTGGTGGAAGAAAATTAAAAAAAATAATATGTAGAAATATATATTTTTGAGATTTAAAAATGCACCAAAAAGCGTAAGAGATATTTAAATTGGGACCGAGGGAGTACTAAACAATTGTTCATTGACAGAGAATGAATGGAATAATTGAGGGCTGGGAATAAACACTAGAAAAGGACGGATTAAAAAAAAAAAAACCTAGAAAAGGAAAAACAATAAACGTGTGGGCATTTAATTTAAAATGGGTTGAAATCGTCGCCGGAATAAAGAAAGAACCAAGGGGCGGCCGCGCCCCCTGGGAAAATTATAGGCGGTTTTGTCACCGGGTAGTTAAATTTAGGGCATCTTCTCTCTCTCTCTTTCTCTCTCTTAAATACCTGTCCACTCTCCACTCCACTGTTGCCAAACTCCTCTCTCTCTCTCTCTCTCTCTCTCTCTCTCTCTCTCTACGTAGCAATCTCCGTATTAACTAACTCCCCGGCGGCGATCAGTCATCACTCTCTGTAAGATTTTCACTCTGCGATCTACATAAGGCCCTTGCCTTTCTGCAATCTGTTGTAGGTTTTTTGTTTTTATTACATTTTCGCTGTTTTGTTCTGTTCATGTTCAACATTCTTTTGGTTGATACGAGCGTGAGCGTGTGTTCATATAATTGTGCATGATTTAAAACTATCGATTGCTCGTGGTGGACTGGTAATTTTTTAGTATTTGGTGGAAGCATTTCAGCAGTTTCTGTTGATTTTATTTGCCTTTTGTTTTTGGCTTGCCGAAACTTCTGGATAGAATTATGGTGTCACCGCTGTTTATGATCAACAAGCGCGGTATCCGTACGTAGTACGGGAGCGCGAAAAAGATTAGGATTAATTATATTTATCCTTCATCAATGCACGATTTAATACTAAATGTGAAAATTTTATTAAAAGAGTGTTTTTTTTTTTCCAGACAATAGGATGTTAGTTGTTAGTATAAGTTAGATTACTACGAGGGCCAAACTCCTGTCCATCGGAGTTGAATCGGAGACCTCATGCGAGCACAACCATTGGACCAAACCCCAAGGTTTAAAAGAGAAAGTTTGAATGTGAGGGGAAGTTTGGAAGTTTTTGTTTTGATTTAAGTAGAAGACCAACAGAGGGAGATTGCATGTTAGTGGCCGATGTGGAATTCTCGTGGGATTTTCTAATTTTTAGCAAGGAAAAAGGAGAATGTGCAGTGCGTTGTACGCGTGCTTAGTATATATATATTATTTACATTATTGATAGTCGGACGGGGAGGGATTAAAGGAATTTAGCATCTTTTGTTCTCTCAAAATCTGTTTTTGGCTGTTTATGCTTGAGTTGTGTTTGAAAAACACCTGGTTTTGTTTTGTTTACAAGAATTTAGTGCTTTTAAGATATATTCAAAACCTAGAACGAATTGTAAAGTTCTGGCTAACTTCTCCCATCGCCAATCTTTTCAAGAATGGTATCCCAAAAAATATTTCTTAATGTCATTTTCTTTGAACTTTTTTTTTTTGGTAAACTAAAATCATATTAAAGCGAACCAACTACAAACATAACAACAAGCAAAACAGCTACTAACCCCAAAACAATTAGGGGGAAAATCCTCCTACGATTGGTTCTGAGTAGAGGCTTTAACGCCCCTCCAAGAACACATACAAGCACGAATATCCCTTGTGATGATCCCCTATGTGGAAGAAGAGTCCCAAACCTGATGCTGAAAAATCCAATCATTACGCTCCCTCCACAGCCAGTAAGCTGTTGCTGCCAAACACAACTTGAAGACATTATGAGCATAGTCCATAGAAGAGCCAACCCTATACTGCCTTGCCCACTACAGAACTCCAGACAAATCAACCAAGCCACTATTTTAATCCCATTACGCTCCAAAATAAAAGACCAAACTTGCAAAGCATAGCTGCAGGAAAAGCAAAGATGGGAATATGACTCAACATCATTGAGACACAGAACACATTGGGGATCCACCTGAATACCCCCAAAGTATAGCCTATGTTAATCAGACCTTTCAGGATACTTGCCTTTGTTCGTTAGATTAAGTTACTGGACTTTCTTGTAAAGAAGTGTGTTTTAGAACTAATCATACCACACAAAAAGAAGTCCTAGGTGGGTTTGTCACCCGATACAGGAGGTTCCTGCAGCTGACTTTTGAAATTTAGTTTGCTATGCATAATCTGATCAATTTATGTTTTTGATATTAGTGATTAAGTAGCGATTGGAACAAACTTATTTGTCGTTGCTCTCAGTGGGAATGAGATGGAGCCTAGATTGAAGAGCAGGGAGCTTCTTGCTTTGCTTCTTCTCACAGTGCTCCTACAGCTGTGTCCTTTTAGTTGTAGAAATGGATGGTTAAGTTCCATTTCCTTACAAAAATCAACAAGGCAACATGTTATGTGCTAGGTAGCATCCCTTATCTTTATCTTTTGCTAGGATTGGTGTTGAGAAGAGAATATTGTGAGTTGAATGACTCTTAAACTCACCAATAAACTAGTGATATAGTTGAAACTTCAAAGAAAAGTAGCTACCGTCTGCATTGAGAAATTGGTTTTTTGTTGAAACTTCAAAGAACAGTAGCTACCGCCTGCATTGAGAAATTGATTTCACCCTATCAATTATTACGTGCTGATATTTCTTTTTTAGGTTAGAAAGGGGAAAAAATTAAATAGAAGAATAGAAAAAGAGCTGATTGATGGGTACTAAAACTCTATTCTGTTTTAAATTCTCTTCAGGTACTCTGAAACTCTGGACTCCCCATTTCCCATTGATATCAACTAATCTAAGACCCTGAACTTTCCTGTAAAGTCTTAAAATCAAAATTGAGATCCTTGTTAATGAAAGGGGTTTCTGGAAGTTTTGTCCATAATTAGGGTCTTTATTGATTTATATACTCATCACCCTGCCGCTCCTCCCAACGCTTACTTTCTTATGAGCAAAACGGGTTCTAAATAATCAGCCCTTTGAATAAGCGAAGCTTTCCCGATAGAAATATTTGCATGCGACAGGGATCCCAATTCCGTGTATCCGGTTAAGCAAGCCCTGCTGCCAGCATCCTAAACTCCTAATAAAAATTTAGTTCATTAGCTCACTGTTCATGTTTACAAAACTCTATGTAAACTGTGTCGGTCAGAAAGTGCACTTTTTGATAGTAATGCTTGGCATTTTAAGCAATTGTTTCTGTTTCGTATTTTCAGCAGAACACTTGGTTCTCCCAACAGTGACAGTGAAAGAAATTGACCTCCAACCTCTTGGAATCTTCAATACGTATTCAATTTTATGCATTAATTATTGTGAAGCCTTCCATTGGTTAGAATACTTTGGAGTATCGATTGAAGGGCTTCTTACTGTGAATAGCAGAAACCTTCTTTCTTGCCTATATCTTATGGGAATCACTTCATAGATTTAGTTTATCATGTTGGGATGACGGAGGCTGTTCTTCCACTTAGACAAATGTGGTTGCTTCTGAAACTTGTGATTATCTGGACACAAAACTCTTGTTTTGCTCCATTACAGCCCATCTATGTTAAATGGATCCCTGATTTTGGGGGAAGAACCATTGTCGTGTTGCTCCATTACTGCCCATCTATGTTATGTGGGTCCCTGATTTTGGGGGAAGTATCCCTGTCGTGTCTATACAACACGGATACGGGTGTGGGATACACATCGGATTTGCCCAAATCCGGACGCGGGAAAGGGAAGAGGAAGAGGAATGTGGTTGGGCCATTTAAGTGGGCTTGGGTCATTACTAATCCTCCCATTTTTTAACTCTTCATTCTCTATTTTAATGGCTTGGGCCATTAATGTAAGGCTGAGTTTCTACAAATATAAATATACTAGAAGTATTATAAATCAGGTGGCTGTGTCCATATTCAAATTTGGATACATGTCCACGAATCTTCAATTTTTAGGCTTGAAGTGTCTGACCCTTAGAAAAACACCCATATCCAATTCACGTACCCACGTGCGTGTAACATAGCACCCCATCTCCAATCAGAGGTTATAACAATAGTGAACATTTGAAAGGGTAAAGTATAACCATAGGTAATGCATTTTCTGCATTTTTGTTTATTCTAGTGTCCAATTTTGGGACTTTTCCATGCAACGCCCAGTAATGCTGTATTTTGAAACAAGGATTTGGATGAATTGAAGGAAAATTTGAAGGATTTAACCGTTGAGCAGTTAGATCCTACACAGTTTCTATTCCTTTCTTACCCAAATTCTTGATTCAAGCGGAATCGCTGAATGATTCATCATCCTATGTTCATCTAATGCATGATGCTTTCTATCTGGTTCTTTAATTTTTATGTCTACTTCACCCCATTTTCCTTAAAACCTTCTTCCATCTCTTTCTTCTGGACGATTGCATTTCCTAACCATCTGAATCTTGCTTCTTTCGTGCAGGTAAGCATGTCAACCACGGCACTCGCCTCTCTGTGCATGTTTGCAACTGCACCCCGTCCCCGATGTTCCAATGCCTTTGTCAAGACCCCATCATCTCTAGCACTCCTAAAGTGCGACTCCAACAAATCCTTGGGTTTGAAATCTTCTTCCGGTTTCAGAACACATGCAATGTACAAGATCAAGCTAATTACCCCAGAAGGTGAAAAGCACGAGTTTGAAGCCCCCGACGACGCTTATGTATTGGACTCCGCGGAAAACGCTGGCATTGAGCTGCCATATTCGTGCAGGGCAGGCGCTTGCTCCACCTGCGCGGGCCAATTGGTGTCAGGCTCAGTGGATCAGTCCGACGGGTCATTCCTTGATGACAACCAAATGAAGCAGGGTTATTTGCTCACTTGCATTGCATACCCTACCTCAGATTGCGTTATTCAGACTCACAAGGAGACTGATCTCTACTGAATGTGTATCGTATCAGTCTGAATCAGTGTAGGGAAAGGGTATTTGGTGAGGTTTGAAACTTGCTATTGCAGTCTGAAGATGTTTTACGGATTAGGATGTTTGGGACCTCTTTGGTGCTCACTATTTTTAAGCAAATCGAATGTGTTTGATGTGACAATGCCCGTCTCTTTATTTGTTTTTCTTTTCTGCCTTTCCCCCCCCTAGAATGGTTGAGTGATGTTGCCACTAGAGGCCGCAGTATTAGGCTATGGAAAAAAAAAAGGATTAGATCACCATATCTGGAGATGAAAAGAGCTGAGAGGAGCTGGTATCACGTCCAGTTGGAGATCAGAAAACCGAAGGCTTTCAAAGCCTCTGTGCTAATCAAGTTATTCTTTGGACTCTGTGCTTAGTCCGGTGCAAAGCTCGTATGAGATTGACTCATCTTGTCAAGGAACTAAGCGTAATTTTTTTTGACTTTATAGTAATGTTTTTGGAGCTGCTGCAAATTTGGCTCCTAGGCCTACATGGATGTAGGCATATAGCCACTTCATGGCGAGTTTGGTTTATCGGTGGTTATATGTTAAACTTGTTCAAGATCAGATCAGCTCGAGTCAATCTTGATTTCAAGACACTCAAAATAACCATAATTAAACCAAATTTAAACAATCAACTACTTGAACCGTTTTTCATTTGCTACCAGGGCAGGGCCTCAGTGCGTTATGCTTAAGGCGTGTTCGAATTTTGAACCTTTGATCTCTTGCAGTTAAAATTTTAAGTCTGGGTCTTTGCCAAAAAGACCAAATATAGGCTATACATATGCTTATACACATTCACAATCCACACAAAATTAAGACCACCAAATGGCTCCAAAACCACAACCACAACCACAACCACAACCACCCATCCTTATTCCACTCCCTCAAGTACTGATGAGGGAGGGCTGGCTAACCCAACAAAACAGAACAGCATCCCTAATAAATCTCAACTTCCCTTTGACTTGACTTCACCCACAACCCATGCTCATCTCGTGCATCTCTCTCTCTCTCTCTCTCTCTCCACCCATATTTAATCCCTATTCTGTAATCATCACCACCCAACAGGGCACCAACAAAGAAAACAAAAGGAGAAAACAGAGCATCAGAGAGCCAAACCATGGCTGCCTGTGGAAGCCTTCAACACATCTTCAAGAAGCCATTGCCTGAAAACCCAACCCTCCTCGAGTCCCTATCTCCATGGAATCAGATTAAGTCCCCCAGACCCAGCGAAGCTTCCTCCTTCACCGAAATCTTTGGCGAATTACATTTCAAAGATAATCAAGAATCCCCTCTTCCTCTCTCCTCCTCGTCCTCGTCCTCATCATTATCACAGATACATCAAAACCCGCAACCTGCTTTTGAGAAAAATGACAACAGAAAGTCACCAGATTATTTTTCAAGAACACAATATATGGGTTCTCATAAACACAGTGATAGTTTCTCGTCTATGAATTCAGAAAGCCTACAACATTGCACGGAGGGTCTCGGATTCGAAAGCTCAGACGAAGTCGAGGATTTGAACGACGAAATGGGTTCTGATTGGCAAAACAAGATAAGAATTACAAGGCATACAACAGGGGAATTAAGGAGATCAAGGTCAACTGGAAGAACCTTTCCTCCGCCAATCTCTAGCATTGGGAAGGGTGGAAAGCCGTGGGTGTGCTTCAAGTCATACCGGAACGAGGGAAGGTTTGTGTTGAAGGAAATAAGAATGCCAACTCAAGAATTCCTACGTGCCAAGAGAGAGAATGGTAGATTGAAGCTGCAGCTTTGTATGTCAGATGAGGAAATATACGAGGACGAAGAAGAAGAAGAAGATGATGAAGACGAAGATGAAGAAAATAATGGTGATGATGATTGTGATAATGACATTGATGTAAGAAGTGAAAAGGAAGGAGAAAATGGCGATGGCAAGAATTTGAAGCTTAATAACGATGGAGGTGGGGACTGTTGATAGGTAGGGAAGGGTTCAAGGGTAAAGATCAAGGTTTGAATTTGATTTCTTTTTTGTGTTCCAAAGGTTAGGTTTATGGTCTCATATCCATGAAAAGGTGCAAATAAGAAAAATGGATAAGAGGATGCATCTGATTTTGTCTTCTTCTTCTTCTTCTTCTTTTTTTTTTTTATTTTGGGTCGGACTTTATGTTCTTGATGCAGTTCCTAAACTTTTGTCAAATTTTTTCAGCGAAGTGTTTGCTTTTGGAATGTCTAATTTAACTTACTGGAAAGGGTGAAAGGTAGACAAACATGTTTGGGGATGAGGGAACACTTTTCGAAAACTACTCCGTATTTGGTTTATGGTTTTAGAAACTTGTTTCCTGATTATTTCAACAAAATACTCCGTAACAATTTGGAAAAACATTATATAATTGTTTCCGTTCAGCTAAAGTTCTTATTTTATAAGTATTTATTTTTCGTTTTACGAGAAAAATCATTCTCTCATAATACATCATTTTTAATTCAAAAATAAGTATTTATTTCTTTTAGCAGAACGGGACTTGAGCCTATTGAAAACAATTTTCGCCCTTGAGTTCGTAACAATATGAAAACAACGAGCATTTTATTTCCTACGAATAATTTCCGACTGTTCTCCGCAAAATCAATCCAGATAACGACAGCCAAGCAGCGGTCTGATTTTAAGACAAAATGCCTCGGATACCTTGTTTTTCATTGCTTAAACTATCGACTTCGTCCGAGAGAGTTATTTAGTGGTCTCAGGTGGTGCCCCAATACTCTTCGAGTTAGTTTTGTTCACACTTCACTTAAGAGGGTTGAACATTACTCTTTTTTTTATTGGTTGGAATAATGTGTATCCTACCACAAAGTGATGTCATGATTACAAAAAAGTGTATTGTATGGTAAGTATGACATCACTTTGTGGTGGAATCCACATTATTTCAACCAATAGGAATAAGGGTAATGTTCACCCTCTTTTAAGGAGGGTGAACAAAATTGCACTCATATTCTTCACCATCACAAATTTATGTGAAGTCTATTACCACACGACGGTGCGACAGTGCCCCGTGAACGGCCATGAGGCAGAAAAAATTATTGATGTTGGTGACAATGACGGTAATGTTTGAACACAGCTGTATCCGGTACTATTAGATGTATGTGATTCTATGTGCATCTAACAATTCCGAACACAATTGTGTCAAGAATTGTGTTTTGAAAGTGTGTTTATGGCATTGCTTAAGTCCAAATCCTCAAGAAACTTGCGGAAATGAAGGAGAGAAAATTGTTTTTTCAAGCTGAAGGCTGGAAAATAGGGTAAAATTGTGAAACTGGGCTCCGTTCCGCTAAGAAAAAATAATAACGTACTTAATTTTAAATTAAAAATAATATATTATAAAAGAATGATCTGTCTCATAAAATAAAAAATTAGTACTTATAAAATAAGAAACTTCGAGGAAAGATTCCAGCAGGTTGAGGACAGATACGGTGGCGGAAATATTCAATAATGCAAATACAAAAAAAATCATGCTGCGCAATCCAACACCATGGCAACCTTCTAGATGACAACTCAGCATAGAAATCTGAGTGAATTTGGTCTCCCATGACATGTGACCTCGAAATCCCACCCAAGTTTTGACTTTGGTTAGCCACATGTAGTGACATCCCGACCTCCACATATGCGTGGTCCTTGTAAGTAATTTGGACCAAAAAAAAAAAAGGGGTCTAGAAGTATCTCTCACTAAATACTACCATGAACCCAACAACAGATGCAAGGACTGGGGTCACTCAATGGAAAGGCCATGGGACAGAACGACAACAGATACTTCATTTATTACATTCTTTCACCAAAATCATGCAGATATTATGCACAATGACAACTACCACGACACGTGGCGAAATACGAGTCCCAGGTCTTTGAAAGATCATCTTAGGCAGCATGTGTGCAAGGATCAACCAAGAACCAAAATACAGCTTGGTGTAATTTATGTGATTCAATCAAGGAAAAGCACCGGAACAACTTTCTGTGACACCCATATAAACATGATTTGCCACATTGTATCGAAGATCCGAACACAGTAATTCTCGTATTTATTCGGTTCAAGTGCCAGCGAAATGGTCAAGTTCTATATGTGTCTGCCATATCTCCCAAACCAGCTGAGCAACAACATGAGTGTCTAATATTCCGAAGTACCAAAAAAACAAGAAGAAGAGTGTCAAAATATGAGGGAGAAAGAAAGCTAAAGAAAAGTGTGGGCACACGCATGCCACAGAGACGGCAGAATAAAATCTTGGATATTGAGCATACAACAAGTAACTAAAATAGGATAACAGTAACATGTGTTAAGTTCAGAGTTGGGGGTTGCTGCCATCTAATGTCAGAAGCACCTTGTATAAATCAGGACGCCGATCTCGAAATACTCCCCAACTGTGTCTTTTGGACTTTATCATGTCGAGATCAAAATGGGTTACGAGAACAGCTTCCTCTTTATCATCAGCAGTTTCAATGATTTCTCCAGTGGGTCCTGTTCAGCAAGTTACAAGTGTTCAACCATCGATCAACTATAAAACCCTCAAATACAGCAATATCATACTTTCACCTCTAAAATTGGCGCAAATAAAAAAGGTGGAAACTGTTGAATATTTACCTGCTATAAAAGAGTTCCCATAGAATGTGATCTCACTCTTTCCATGCTCAGTCTCGATTATCTCTTTACCAACGCGGTTTGAAGCGACTAGAGGTACCTGAATTTATCCAAATTGATTGGTCCTGTGTGAGTGGGTAGCATTTCATGATGCAATAACGTATAATGGAAATGTCAAAGCAATACTTTCGGCCATAACATAGTAACAATTAGGAAAAAGACCAATATTACTGGTCCCGTGGTCAATCTTTCCATTTAGATGTCCCAAATTGGTATTCCTTCTTGAAAGACAAAGTATAGGGAGGAAGTAATTTCGATCACGTCTAGGGAGGTAAGCTACAAAGTAAATAAGGGTACTCAGCAACTCTTCATAGGAACTAGAAAGAGTAAGCAGACAGGATGAAGATGCACATATCCTAGCCTAATAAGTATTGACTTGCCAGAATATGGAACTAACCAAATTGGCTCCGGCATGCCCTTGCATGACTCGCTTCCAGTGATCACAAGAATCAAGTCCAGTATCTTGAGGTTCAGAACCAATAGCAGTTGGGTAAAATAATATTTCTGCACCTTGGAGTACCATAGCTCGAGCTGCCTCTGGAAACCACTGATCCCAGCAAATTGCTGACAAACACTACGCAAAAGTCGATTAGAGATCTACTACTTTTTTAGCTTCTCATATTTGAGAACATACTTAAAAGCCGTATCTGAAAAAGTTTACAAGCACATATAAATTACCACAAACTATTGAACAAACAGAGAGCCAAAACAATGAATGGAAAAGGAAAAAATTTCTTACCAACTCCAATTTTTGCAAATTTAGTATGGAAAACCTGTATACAAAAACCATAACCGCAAAAAGAAGTTCCATTAGGACACAAGCCATCATCAAACTTTGTAAATACCACTATGTTTCAACTATATTAAACAGCCACCTTAAAGCCAGTGTCTCCTGGATTAAAGTAGAACTTTTCCTGGTAGCCTGACAAAAGGAACTATTCATTTCAGCGAAAAAATGAAATCACCAACTTAGAAGCTTCAAGGTTAGTTGGTCGTCCACAAACCTGGTCCATCTGGAATATGGGACTTCCTATAGAGTCCAAGATCTGCCCCATCAGCATCAATTATGGCTATTGAATTGTAATGAGCATTGTTTGCCTCTTCAAAAAAGCTAACTGGTATAACTACCCCCAACTCTTTTGCAAGCTTTTGCATCCTACATAGCATGCCAGATGGAAGTGTTGTTTTATTATATGGCAATAATAGCAAGGGCCTCAATAGCATAAATCATTCAATCAGCTGACCACAGTTTATAACTGACCACAACCTTAGTTATCTACCTTAGAATCGTGGGGTGGCCCTTATAAGGCTTGGCTCGCTGAAAGAAATCCTCCCTTTGTGCTTGACAGAAGTAATAACCTTCAAATAGTTCCTGCATGCACCCACATGGAAATGAAAATGAACTTCAGATGATATAGACTCAGAATCTCCAAAGAAATAAGATACAGAAACAAGGGAGTTTAGCGATCAGTCAACTGAAGAAAGACGTAGAAAACCACTGGTCCACAAGACTATTGGAATCAAAGCGTAAAATTTTGTGTGTGTGTGTGTATGTGTGTGTGTGTGTGTGTGTGAGAGAGAGAGAGAGAGAGAGAGAGAGAGAGAGATCTACAAAGGCATGCCATGACTCATGAGTTCATAACTACATCATTATGCACGTAAACTGTTTGCAATAAACTCTCATTACAACTCTTTCCAAGGTAAAGACACAAAAATGCCAAAGGAAACTTAATTTACACAATACCAACTGGACCATCTAGTGTTTGGAGTTTCAGGTTAAAACTTAGAAGAGTAATGCTCTCTATGACTATGTTACGGCCTGAATAATTGGCTCATAACCCTATAACCAAGAGAAACCATCAACCAATAAGCTTGCCCCAGCCATGAGAAATGAGTAAGTATTTCATAGTAGCCAGTGGTCAAGATTTGCAGTTATCATTCTTTACTTTGTGGTCCATCAAAAGACAAAAGCACATCATTCAATTTGTGAATTCTAATTTCCTCAGACTCTTATATTTTGTCAATTCTTTTGACCAACCAAATATAACAGGTGCTAACATCTCTCAACGCAACTAGTAGGATCTACGATGCTGTTATAATTGAAGTGATCAAGTAATAGGGGCTTATGAGTTACATGGACTGAAGAAAAGAGTAAAGAAACTGAATATTCTGAAATTCTCTTCGTATTGGTTTCAAAGGTCTTCAATTCCACAAATATGAATCAATAACTTGCAGTTTAAAAATTCTGACAGTTAAAATAGAGAAGAGGGTCAAGGGATTTCTGCATTGAGATCAAAATGTGAGTTGAATAATATGTAAGCTTCTTATAAACAAATAAACTAAAAAGCCATCAAATAGCGCAAGGATAAATTCAGCACAACATTGCACCTATTGAAGAAATTGTCGTCAAGAACAGAAAGCAACATAAAGGCCATGTTTTGATCGTGGATTTGTGGATAGATATACCAATGAAAAAGAATAACTATGGCTTATTCTCTCCGATAGGGCATGTCCATCCCTTGCTCAAATCTTGACCAATCTTAAATTCAAGTAAACAACCATCTTGCTAAACCCCCGCCCACTAGGCGGAGGATAATATGCCAATAATTCCAAACAAATTCAACTATCAATATACATGTCACGGATATTAGTATTTTCCCACAAATATCTATACACATTTCCTCGGATATCAATACACATTTTACCTATTATCCTCCTCCCTTTGCACACAGGTTAGCATTTTCCTAATACCAAATGAAGCTTTTACTTGCCGTGCAAAATAAAAATGAAGCCTTTACTCAACTAGTAATCCATGATCCGAATAGAGCCTAACAAATTAAACAGAGCTACACATATCGATTGAAATGAAAAATATCAGTTACCTGAATAAGAATGATGTTGGCACCCTTTCCATGGGCAGCTCTAACCAGCCTGCACCGAAAAAAGATCACTTAGAATTTGTTGGAATCGATGTCAGCAAATTACAGAACGAGTGAAAGTATTTCGTTGTACGCAAACCCTACTTAGAATCGGAGATAAATGGTGAAGGAAAGGGAAACTAGTGCTGCTTTTTTATTTTTTCTGAGTTTCGTGACCTAGAATTTTGACATGACCAGTATACAAATAGGAGGGAGAAGGAGGAGAGACCTTTCGGCGGTGTTGACATTAGTGGAGACGTCGTCGGTGCAAGCGAATTGCAGGGCTGAGACCACTACTCTCCTTCCCTCCATTCTCTCTCTCTCTCTCTCTCTCTCTCTCCAGTAGAGGCAGTAGGAGGAGACCGGGGAAGGTAGGTCGAATCCCCACTTGTGTATATCAATCAATTAAACGAGCCTCGTTTAAAGTTTATCGTGACGAACCAATTACTGTAGTATTTTTGTTCTAATTCTGGTTTTTACCAAAATCTACCTAGGTCCAACCTTTAGTACCAACCAAAGTAGTACTACTACTACTACTACTACTACAGTATAAGAATATTTTCGTTGGTTGAGAGTCCAAAAAAATGATTTAAGATCACAATACTTCGTCAAACACAAAGAAGTAGTTGTAATAAAATTCATCGGCTGTTTGCATGGTTTATTTCAGGCACGAACCATGGCTAAAATATGTTCTAAGTTTTTTGTTTTTCAATTAATAATTTGATCTCATCAACACCAAATTAGAAGTTTACCCAAGCCACAGAGAGAGAGAGGGGGAGAGAATTCTATCTATCGAGCATAAATTGTAACCCGGATCAAAACAGATTGGTTCAACTCCGATAGAACAGTGGATAAACTAAAAAAAAACTATCTGATCTCCAGCTAAAACCAGATGATGTAATTGAGGGAGAAAGACAGTGTCACTGTCTCCAACATATGCTATTTACTTATTTGTAACTACCATAAGGAAGCCATGATATGGAAGCAACCATTTCAGGCACCACAAAAGTCAGATTATCCAAAGCAGTTTCAACATTAGTTATGCACTTCTTCGGTCTTCTTCTTCCTGGATGAGAGGTACCAGCCCAGAGAACCCAAGCCAGTCACCAAGGCAGCTGCAACTGCAAAGTTTCTGTACTTGTCGGTTGATACCCCAGATGTTGAGGAAGCTGGATCGCTAGTCTTAACATCAGTTGCCTTGGTCTTAACATCATTTGCCGTCGGTGGTTTATCCTCTGGTTTAGGCCCCTGATACCGTTTAACCCACAAGTTATCATATCAATATGAGAATTTTGAATCCAATCGTGCATCACAACATGCGGTAACACTATCTAAAACAGGTAAGAAAACAAAAAATGTAAGACCTAATTGTAGATCTGGATGGTCAGATATATATTAACATTAAAATGGCTGTGAGCAGAGACAACTGACATGTTGCTGAGTAGGAGGGCTTTCCTTCATGTCAAAAGATGTGTTGGAGCAATGTGAATTACATGTGACTGTGAATTAATCTACTTGCAAGAAAACAATTAGCTAACTGAAAAGTAAAGGAAAGAACCATTCAAGATCATTATCAAAAACCTAAAAGATCTCTTTGCATGTTGGGCTTTGTGAAAAGACAAACTTTTTTTATTTTTGATTATGTAAATGAATGAAAAAATGTCTTTTTGGTCACTTAAAAGGAGTGTTATAGAACACCTATAGTAAAAGTAGGGGAAAGCGGGACTACTAGATACAAGCTTAAACACCTCAAAATGTCTTCAATGGTTATTTAAAGAAGGAAAAACCTGTAAAAAGAGGAGATCTAACATTTTTGAAAAAGTCAAACAAAAAAACCGCATGAATAGCATCTTAAGTCATGATTCATGAAGCATACGATTCCCAATATGACATTGGCCACTAGATTTGTATTATATAGGGTCAAACTGAATTTGACTAAATAATACTAACAACTAGTATTCCACCATATCAAAACAAGCGGTGCATCGCAACAACCCCAAGCAAACTATGTGGGAGAAGAAAATCAGAAAAAGGAGAACTAGGCATCATGAACTGTTGCAAAGCTGGAAAACCTAGGCGACCAAAGCCAACAACAATATAAATATAACTGTTCGAGTGTTCGGTCCATAAGTTGCTATTAGATACTTGAACACATAGAGATGTATAACAAGTAATACTTGTATTCAGCACCAGTCGTTCACTTGTTATAGCAGTTAGTGGTGAAAGATTCTAGGAAACTCAGTATGTAACAACTAACAACTAATACTTGTACTTTTACGTGGTCCACATGCACTTGTCTAAGCAAATCTGCAGAGCTATTTTATCTTGCCCAAGTAAATCTGCAGAGCTATTTTATCTTGTATGGGAAGTGTAATATTGAAGGAAACCTTAGCATTTAAAGAATAAAGTAATTGAGTGCTAGTTCGACAAAAATATCAGTATAGAATACTAAGTAGCATCTAAGGTCCATCAGTCCATGTCAGGAAAGGCCAACCAGATGAATAAACTACTAACTTATTTTTCTTCAGTTAGAGTCTTTCTAAGTACTCTTGATCGTACCTTGCGAGCAAGCTTCTCCATCTTCTCTTGCTCGATTTTCTGCAAAAGAACACATAGTTTTAGAAGACATCACAAAATATTGGACAAAACACGTAATAAGCAGATATACTTCCCTTAATATGGATATCCATCTCAAAGTTGAGGGCAGAATGCTGGTTAAAATCACAGATATGTGAAGGAAAACCACCAATGAAAAGCCACTTGCATCTATCGTTCATAGGAAAACTATACCCCAATCCACCACAAATTCACAGCCGTGACTTAGGTTTGTTCCTTATTCATAATAGTATGGAAACACATAATGTCCATGCTTCATAAATGCAGCTAAATTATATGAGACATCTGGTCCTTTTCCCCAAATTCACAACCCCTAGCATGGAGAAAGTTGAGTATACTGGTAGTGTTTGGTTGAGAGTTTAGTTTAGTTTAGTTTTGGTAGTGGGTAGAGAGAGAAATACAGTAATGATTGAAGATAGGGGTAATGATTGGAGAGAGATAGAAAGAGATGTGAAAGTAATAATTGGAGAAATAGGGTAATGATTGGAGAAAGAAGTAGGGTAATGATTGAAAACAAAACTAAAACTAAGTTGAGAACCGAACAAAGCCAGTACTAATGTTCACACTCGCATGAAAAGATGCAACTAGTCTGGGAAACATAGACGAAAACTCATGGCGGTGACATACAATCAAGCAATTGCAAATATCAACAGCAAATTGCTTGAAGAAATTAGTTAGGTACTCTCTGGAAAATAAATTATTGCATGCTGAAGCTTACAAATTCCGCGTGTGAAATCACAAGAAACAAATACTTCCATGGGATTTCCTGTCCCTCTATATAAGATAGCAATATAACCAGCTCGCAAAGATAAAACAAGACGCACATCGCAAAATTACAATAAACTAGCATATGAACAGAGAGAAAGCAGACCTTAATGTAGACATTCTCTGCAGCCTTTTCCTCCTCACCAAGAACTTTACCTTTGCTCATGAGCCTACGGGGTACATATCTTGCAGCAAGCCTTGTCGCCATTGCAGCTAGGAATCAGATACAGTTATTTTGCTGTAAAAAGAAAAATTATGAATATCTAGAGGTATGTCGATCAAAAGCTACCCGAATCAGTGTTCTAAAACAAGGAATTAATCGGCAATTAATCACCGATTAATAGCTGGCAGGGCCTATCCGATTAGGTCCGATTAACGATTAATCGCCGATTACTAATTAATATGCACCGATTAATCGTCGACTAATCCGATTAATCGCTCGAAGGTGGCTGACCGCCCGACTAGCGCCGAGCGACTTTTAGAACATTGACCCGAATTGGCTGACAACATTCCTTTCTCACACCTTGATATCACAGAACAAACATGAATACTAAGTATCTAGTTACATAAGAGCAGCGGTTTCGTCCAAGAACCAGGCTACTGAAAACAGTAGGGAAGCATTTTAACAAGGTCTCTTGTATCATCCATAGCTCATACACAATCCGTCAAATATTGGAAATTCCATTACCCCTTAGATCAAGGTTCTTGGTGGAAGCTATATAGTGAACAATCAAATTCGAATACCAGAAAATTGTAAAATTCAATCCAATTTCAGTGCCACTGGGGACCAGAAAACTGTGATATCCAATCCCATTTCAGATCCAAATGGAAAAAGATCCTGAACGAATAGTCAGATGAATTCCACAAGGGGTACCATTAAGAACATCTAGCTCTCTATGTCACTTTGTCCTCCCTAATTTTCTTTCATACATGCTCCTTTCAAATGGCCAAGGAAAGGAAATTTTAGGAATGAGTACTATTATGGTCCAAGCTTTCATGTTGTCGCATTTGATTTCTAGAATTCCAACATCGTATTGTTTTGCAGGTTTCAGCTCTAAAACCATGGTAAAAACTTCGAGGGTGGTTATTTTTGGAGTCCAACAAGCAAACCTTCCCAGGAAAAGCAGTAAAATCACATGTAGGTTCATCAATCACATGTAGGTTCATCTAAGTTTGAAGACACGCACAAAACCCCTCAAACACACACACACAAATATTGATACAGCTATCAGACACACACACAAATATGAATACAGAAATACACGTAATGTAACGCAAAATAGGTCCATCTACTAAAAGAAATCAACTGATACAGATACAAAATATAGGCACAAGAGAAAACATTACCAGTTTGAATAAGCACATTTTACGGACATTCTATGAATTACTGATAATCGCAATATACTGGTAAAATACTCCATAATAACAAGAACAACATGGTGATAAATCAGAATAAGATCATTTTACCAACGGATCTACTTGCTCAACCAAACCGAACACAGAGAACAGTAAGATCGATACGAAAACAAATAGCAATAAAACATGTTTCTATGTGTATAAGCGGAATTAATCTTGTATTTGAGTGAACTTGATTACCAAGCAATTGGAGGTCGTAGTTAGAGAGAGAGAGAGAGAGAATGTTGTAGAAAGAGATGTTTTGCTTCGTTTGCAGGGTTTTGGGGGTTTTAAAAGGATGATCAATTCTCGTGTTGAGAGAGGGAAAGCTAATAGCCGTCGGATTGAAGAAACGGGTTGATTCTGCGGACCGGATGCAACGGTGCGATAGGTTCAAACCAAATCTGGCCTGCTGAAACTTGTGAGACGGGTTTTGAGTTTGGGCTCCGATGTGGTCGAGTTGGGCTCCGAATTGGGCCATTCAGATCTGGCCTTAACCAAACAAAACAAGGCGGGTTATGATTTATTTATTTTTTTCTAAAGGCCCCATTTGTTTTCCATGTAAACATTTTATATGTAAAATGTTTTTTCAGAAAATAAATTTTAAATTTTTATTTTTTTGGTACTTGGTTGGCATTTGAAAAATATTTTCAGAAATCGACAAAATAGTGTAAAGAGAGAAAGGGGGGGGGGGGGGGGGGGGGGGGGGGTTTAAACAGTGGAAAGATCTGAAAATATTGGAATTGAACATGGGTCAGTACTGATGATCGAAGAAACTGACTAGTGAGAATTGTAGTAGAAAGTATCGGGTTCATTTCGGAAAATAACTTCCGAAAGATTTAAAGATAAGTTATTTTCATCCAATTAATGAAAAATGTTTTACATGTAAAATATTTTTCTATTTTTTACATAACCAAACTTCGAAAAATTACGCTCAAACAAACGGAGTCTTAGTTTATCTGTCTAATGATAGTATTTGTATTTGGGTACGCTGTAACAGCTAAAAATTTTTCCCGTTGTACACTACTGACAAAATCCCAGCACAGAAACACGTAATAGGCAACGGAATCTACATGTCATGTGGATGTTTGTGCACCTAGAAATGCCGAGCCTAATTAACTACGTACATTAAAGTAGTACGACATAACTACCGTTCAATCTGTTCTATGTAGGGGGAATTGCATTTCAGAGGCCGGTGGGGCATCATGTTCAGAGACGAAAGCAGAATTTTATAAACGCGGGGGTCGAACTATGGAAACAAAAATTTAAAAATTTCAAGGTTCAAAAAATATAATAGTTTGTTTGGTTTAGATTTTGAGAGATGTTTTTTTGGATAATAAATGGAGTGAGATAAAAAGAGAAATTTCCGAGGAAAAAAAAGAGATAGAAAGAGAAATGAAATTAATAATTAAAGAAAAACTTATGGCAGACAATGTGCAGAGAGAGAAATTGAATTTTGAGACCCAAAATGATTACATTCTTAAAGTATTTAAATGTCTGGATAATACTCAATACAAAATACAATATTTAGGTATTTTTAACAAATTAAAAAAACTAATACAGTATTAATATTGAAATTAAAATTAAAAAAAAACCAAAACAACGCGGGGGCCGTGGCCCCCATATGCCCATACACAGTTCCGTCATTGTTCATGTTCATCGGATTTTAGTAAATACATGATCGACACACATAAAAATTTTAAAAAAATAAAAACTGGATCCAAAAAACACACTGAATTAGAAACCCAATTTTTGTTTTTCTTCATTTTTCACGTGTGTCGATCATGTATCTACTGAAATCCGATGAACATTATTTTTGACAAGATTAGTGTTATTGTTGAGCTCAACAAAATGAACGAAGCCGATTATCATATTGTCTTCGAAAAATGGCCGAAAAATTGAAAATGAATTGCAGAGGGACACAACCACCCTCCTATCCCCGGTATATGCAAAAGTTTCGCCAGGGGTAGATACACAATTCTAGTACCATCAATTTACTAGAGCTTTACATACATTTTTTACAAATATAACTTAGACATTGGATGGGTGTTGGTTGCCACCACATTGGTGTCAAATTCTAACTTGTACCTAGGGGTGTAAACGAGCCGAGCTCAGCTTGAGCCTTAACGAGTCGAGCCCTTAATGAGCCGAGCTTAGTCATTTACTATACGAGCCTCTTTAATCGAGCCGAGCCTCTCTTAACAAGCCAAGCTTTTGTCGAACAAGCAGAGTTTCACATAGCCTGTTTAGTAAAGAGCAAAAAACTCGATTTCGAGCTCGGCTTATTTACTAAATGAGCCAAGCCGAGCTCGCGAGCTGCTTGGTTCATTTACAACCTTACTTGCACTTGGGGTTCACCAAAATCACGACGTCGGAAAACACCACGTCAGGCGATATTGCCAAAATTTTAGATTGGATTCGCCACTTTGGTGGTGAAGATTTTGCCATTCTTATGCCAAATTTTAACTTTGACATGAAATTTGTCACAAAGATGGACTTGATCTAATTTGCTTCATTTTTGGCAGCTTGGATTTTCCATGTTATTTTGAAAAAAAAAAAAAGTGAACCAACGCAACTACAGTGACACATTTCATAGAACAGTGAGCGTGCATAACCACGCGATGTGTTATTGTTCTGTTTTGTTATTTTTATTGTTGTTATATTTTGTTTTCGTTTGAATATAACTGAGATGATCTTTTGCTATAAAAAAAACCACGCGATATGTGCAACCAACAGCTGGTTTTTTTTTTTCACCTTTATACATCAGTGAGATCGAGGTGTTAGTAATTAGTATGTTAGCACACAATGATCCAGAAGCTATTCATAGCTCTGGACACCAGTTGCACCCTCCGTATGGCTCAAACTCATGTGCCCACTGGAAAGATAGGTCCAAAAGCTATTCATAGCCCTGAACACTAGTCGCACGCTCCGTGTGGCTCAAACTCATGTGTCCACTGGAAAAGCAGATGAGACAAACCATCTCGACAAAGAATATGATTTCTCACAAACAACAGCCGTTTAAATGTCGCCCTGAGGTGACAATCCATTCATAAATGAAGGAGAAAAGATGATCTGTGTCAAGTTATATCGAGTCCAATGTAACTTGAGTTTTCTTTCCCGATAAAAAAAAGTTATAACGAGTCCACACAAATTACACTCCGGTTCACACTAGAAACCATGCAGTATTAGCCATTATAGGAGTACGAGTACATTCTTCTTAACCCACGATCACTTCCACCTCCGCCTTGTTTTCCTGATCAACCACATCGAGAAACACAGGATCGACGACCACATGGCTATCCACGTGGACCCTGAACTTGTGGTCCCACCACAACACCTTCGCCGCCCCCTCAATATCCACCTCCGCGTCCAGAACCATCTCCCGCCGCCCGACGTCGGCGGCGAACTTCGCTGCGTGGTGGGCCAGCTCGAGGCCGCTGAGCCGTGCCGGGAGCCGGAGGTGCCGACAGGACTTGGGCAGCTGGGAGCCGGCGTCGATGTGGGCGGAGCCGAGGAGGGAGCCGGCGTAGAAGATGGACATCTCGGTGGAGGAGTAGTGGACGGTGACGATGTTGGGGTTGGTGACGTGGACGGTCAGGATTAGCTCGGCGTCGAGGACGGGGACTGGAAAGTTGAGCTTGAGGGAGTTGAGACTAATGGAGATTAGGTGGAAAGTTGGGTCTCTTGGCCTGGCCGTGATTATCGCCGCCGCGGCGGTGGCGGATGCTGCTCCGAGGAGGGCGGTGGTCCAGCCCCATTTCACCTTTTTGTTTTTGCCCATGGTTTTAGGGGGATAAACGCGATTATTGCGAGAGAGAGAGAGAGGAGGGAGACAAGGAGAAATTCAAGGGTTAGGTGGGTATCAGCTGGTTGAATAATTGATGATTTTGTTCCCAGGCGGAGGCACCAAGGTTTTGTTTCGGTGATTACACTGGGCCGATTGGATGCGGTATGTATTTGAGGTGTATTATTTATGAAGGGGTGATAAGATACTAAGGGAAATTAGTTAAGAAAGGAGTGATGTGACATTTATAGAGAGGGTATTAAAAAATAGATGGTTTGGATGATGTATTAGAAGGAAGTGTAGATGATGTAAAAAACTATCAAATGACTCTTTTGCCCTTATGCAGTTCCAAACTTTATTATGCCTAACATTAATTATATAATTGCAAAAGTTAATGTATTTAATGATTTTTCGACAATTCTAAGTTATAATAATTTACTATACCAATAAATTAAATAATATCACAATTTTTTAAAATATAAAATTTATGTACACATTATTAAAAAAAAACTTAGAATTTTATTTAGTTTAAAAAACTTTTTCAATTTTTTCCAGTCATCTATATGTTTCCATCCAACCGTTCATTTTTATTTATCCTGTGTTCCAATACACCAAATCATTTTTCTTTTTTCCTCTCGTTCTTATCGTTTACTCCGTATGAGAGAGAGAGAGAGAGAGAGAGAGAGAGAGAGAGAAACGATGAAGAAAACGATGAAGAAAAAAGAAGCAGCGGCGGCCACTGGTCCACTGGTCCTCACTCTACGATCATCTCTCTCTGTCTCTCCGATTGTCTCTCTCTGTCTCTCCGATCGTCTCTCTCTCCGATATGTACAGAACCCAGGTATGTCTCTCTCTAGTCTCACATATACATACATATGTGTGTGTGTGTTTTTGTGGTGATGGTGGCCTGTTCTTCTTTTTCGTTGCTATCTCTGTTAGCAGTTAGAGACAGAGAGACAGAAAGAGGGAGAGCCGTTGGGGAGGGGATGAGGAGGGGTGTTTTGGTCAAAAATCAGGCGTATACACCCGGATTAGCTATTGCTACCTGGGAGGGTAGCAATAATTTATGGCTGTTCTTGGTGTATTAGTGAATACGGGGATTAATTGATACAGAGAAAGAATTGAATGCCAAATAGTGTATTGACTCCTCATCCAGGTGTTTTGTGTAATACACCCATCCAATACACTATCCAATCGAGCCCTAGCAGATGATCAGAAAAAGCACCTAGCTAGCAAAATCAGATAAAAACAAAAAAATACCCTCACAATTTTTTTCCATAGTACAGGAGTAATTATTGCATGGTCTTGGGCACCGCAGCAACAATATTTTCTACCACATATTCTTGCACGGTCTATACACTTGATATTGGACTTCACCGAGGTGAATAAGATTGTTTGACCTGGATAAAATATAAAAAGACAAAAAAAGAAAAGAATAAGGCCCCATCCCATTCTAGAAACTTTCTTAAAAAATAAGCAGCTTATTTTATATTTTCAAATTCAAAAATAAAGTAAATGAAAAATAATTTTTCAAATTTTTTTTGCATCGTATAAAAGATCTCATCGAGATCTTCCAGAAAAGCTAAATATTGCATATTTTTAGATTTCAATAGGCCCATAATATTTGAGTTTGAAATTACCTTCTCAAAAAATAAGAACTTTTTTAGGTTCCGGAACGGAGCCTAAGAGTGTTGGACACCGCCACAGGATATCATGTGGCGATGCCCTAAAATCACAAATAATTTTTCCTTCCTCAAACCTTTTGAGAAGCACAACTAAAATCACAAATAGTTTTTCCTCCGTTGGACCTTTTGAGAAGCACAATTGTATGGGGATATTTTAGAGTACTGCTATGAGTACTGCCCGACCAGCCGTTCGGTGGCAGGAGACTACCCGGCGTGGCCGATCGGTACGATTTTCCTCCCCTGCCGTCGGTACCTATATCATTAGCGGATATTTTAACATCAAAGCTATTATGGGAATGGGTGATTACAATGTCTGTTTGAACTACTAAAAGAATTATTTCAAAATATTGTGGTGTCCCGTGTTATGTTCAATTCCCATTTTGTAGAATTGTCTCTGTCTCGTATCCATGTCCCTCATTGTAGATGGACTGAGGGACTGTGCTGCGTAGCGTGCTGTGTGGGACGAATCGTTGCCGCTCCGGTCTCAGTTTGATGATTGAAAACGTTCATTTCGTAGAGCTCGTCGAGCAGAACAAGTGTACCAAAAATCAGCTCATTCAAATATCATTAAGTGCTTTATCCGAACATTATTATCTTGAAATTATTAATGCCTTGTTCTCTTTACAATTCAAAAAGCATTTTTCAAATTTTTTTTCCTAAATTCCTCTTACTTTCAACATTTCTCTCTCTATCTCTCTCCACTTATTACTCCTACTATATCTATGATAACTAAATTCTCATCGAGGATCAAGAATTAGCTAATCCCTTTGCAAAGACAAGAATATACTCTCATAAACATAGAGGGAAAATAATACTATACCTGAGGACAAAATGAGGCCACACATGAAGCCTAACAGAGAATATGGTTCACTCATTTTCTGAAGGTAAGATCACAGACAAGTGATTCCATGGAAGGTATAAGACGAAACATGTTGAGGTGAACATAATAAAATGGATTAAACCAGGAAATCAATTAACCATATATAGTTATATATTTGTCAGCATGTCACACGTCTTACCTTTTCATCCAATTTTATGGATAGCAATCCAATTTTGACATCATCCCAAAGGGAAAAAGTTTATTACTTTACCAAACATTTATCTACACAAATCTATGAGTAAAGCTGCAATTTCTGTTATAAATATCAAAGGGTATGAATAATTCTAAACTCAATTCAAATCGCAATAATCCAGTACCTTCGTTAACTCATGAAGCTTCTCTTGAAAAATCCTTTGATCTGCTACCACTCAAAGGAGAAAGATGAAACAAAAACAAAGAGAGAAGATCCAATTACTAGCATCAGTACTACCACCATCAATCAGAACTAGAACCAAGGTGAGTCGTAACAAAAACAAGAAATAGATAGACTTAGTACGATACAAAGTATCGAGTAGATGAGGAATCTTTCCTAGTAATTGGTTTCTCGTATTTCCTCTACACGTCCTCCATTTCCATTCTTGTGCAGAGAGAAGCGAACAAATAAATTTCCACCGTCACATTTCATCAAACACTTCATGTGCGTGAACAAGTATACTCTCAAGTTAATTCAATAATTCAAATGCAGTAAAAGACGGTTGTGTGCGAATTAACGATTCCACACAACTCACACTAACATGACTTCCATCTCCGCCTTGTTTTCCTGATCAATCACATCGAGAAACACAGGATCAACCACCACATGACTATCAACGTGCACCTTAAACTTATGGTCCCACCACAAAACCTTAGCCGCCCCCAGAATATCCACCGCCGCGTCCAGAACCATCTCCCGCTGCCTAACGTCCGCGACAAACTTCGCGGCGTGGTGGGCCAGCTCGAGGCCGCTGAGCCTAGCCGGGAGCCGGAGGATCCGGCCGGACTTGGCCGGCTGGGAGCCGGCGTCGACGTGGGCGGAGCCGAGGAGGGAGCCGTCGTAGAAGATGGACATCTCGGTGGAGGAGTAGCGGATGGGAACGATGTTGGGGTTGGTGATGTGGATGGTCAGGATTAGCTCGGCGTCGAGGACGGGGAAATTGAGCTTGAGGGAGTTGAGAGTGATGGAGATTACGTGGAAAGTGGGGTCTCTTGGCTTGGCCGAGATTATCGCCGCCGCGGCTGTGGCGGATGCTGCTCCGACGAGGGCGGAGGTCCAGCTCCACATGATAATTACGCGATTATTGTGGGGGAGAGACAAGGAGAGAGAGAGAGAGGGTTAGCTGGATCCTCGCTCCAGCTTTTCTCTCTCCACATCGTCTGGAGCTTTTAACTTCAGAGTGCCACGACATTGATGACTTCATCTAAAGGCTGAGAATATGCCACCACAGAAATCAGTAGTAAATCTTACACGTGGAACGACGTCGATTTGTGTTCACACGAATCACACCGAAACTAGCCCGCCCTTTGACGTCAACGGAGGCTAGAAACATCCAATTGGACCACTTCTGCTACGAAACTGACCGTGGCCTTGCGTGCTGTCAGTAAGCACGATCGGTCTTCTCCGGTCGGCTTCTTTAGGCTATGTTTGGAAAAGAAAGAAAAATTAAAAAAAAAATTCTTCTACTATTTGGTTGGAAGAAAAGAGAGAAGAAAATAAAAATTTTAGGTTTAGTGAATAGTAATTTTTCCCTTCTATTTTCCACCATTTTTCTTTTCATTTTCTTTATTTTCCATATGTTCCAAATAGATCCTTAGATTTTTCGAAAAACATTCCTTCTTCCTCATTTTGCTCTCTCTATTTCTTTCCCTGATTTGGTGTGTGGATGTAAACATCAAGAATTCGTGACTTTATTGAGAGAGAATACAAGACGACTCATTCAAGCCCTAATCGTCATTTTCATAACCTAGAAGAAAAAGCAAATCCGGTGATAAATGGCAGGACTAATGCTAAATTAAGGACATAATCTTAACACAAGTAATTCTGTAATTGGATGAATCTATGCAAAGATTATGCATACTGTATTATGTATAATATATGTGTGTCCTATATTTTGTAAAATTAATTCTTCACGTAACAGATAAATCCTCTATCAATTGTTGCATTTCAAATATCGAAAACGATTTTTCAAGCACATAAGTACTTCATAACCCAGTACCATATCTAATCTGATCTACTCTCGAAGGCCCTATACGAGTGTTCCTGCATATGCCCTAAAATGGTATCCACACCCACCTTTTAGCACAAATTATCATGACCTGCAAAATATTAGTACTTGCTTGAGAGAAAATGAGAGTGACTTTCTTTACCAAGTGCATTAATTTATCTAGCTAGGAGAAACTTACCTCTGGTCCATTAATTAATACTCCCTCCATCCCAATTTACTTGTCTCAGTTATATTCTAACTGGATTAAAAAACTAATTATATCTTTAAAGTGGTAGTGAATTTTATATTCAATATGGATCTTGTTTGATAGATCTCGAATTGTTTTATAATTCAATGTTTTCAAAATCACCTAAAACATTATAAATTACAAAATATAATTAATTAAAAAGTGGCACAAACTCCAAAAAATGACAAGCAAATTGAGACGGAGGGAGAGTGTGAATTTCTAGGTTCTTGTACCGACCAATTATTGCATTCAACTGAAACGTTGAGATCCTTGTGAGGAGATCATGAAGAAAGATATGACAAGGGTGATATTGGTACGTAGGTATTCAATGTGGTGCAGTGAGGCAGGAAGGAGACCATCTACCTTCACGCATATAAATTTAATGTAGTAGTACTACTTTGGAATTGTATTTGGTCTTTTGGATTATTTTGTACACTACATAGTTGTACAAATCTTGATAAGGAGAGCTTGTGGTTGGGAGCTAATCTGCAACTCATGAATCTCTCTCTCTCTCTCTCTCTCTCTCTCTCTCTCTCATCAACTTCAGTTTGGTACTATTAGACTTTCCAACTACAGCTAGATAGTGCAAGTTTTGTGCCCAGAAATGGCTTGATCAGTACGTTCTTGATTTCTTTCGTTCACCAACCATTCGAGATTGGATTAAATGGCCTCAACAATAAGCTGCGGCTGGATCTACATTGTCATGAATACCGCAATTAAAAGTTGGGAAAGGCTACTTTACAAGTGCACACACCGCGTGATTTGTTTTTGTAACTGCACCGCAATAGTTCGTAATAGATCAACATATATATGATCAGCTTACCAAACACGTCCCAAAAACTCATTTTGCTTACCGGCCACAAAGTCTACTACAAAATCACTTCATAAGACCGCTTTAAAAATAAACTTGCGGGATATGCGCAACATTCAGTGTCATAAAAGACTCAAATATTGAAATCATTCAAAATGGTACTTGATTTTAGGATCTAGAGATGGTCATGAAACTTGCATGCTTCATCCTACAAGAGCTAGTTAGCATGACACAAATGGGTTGCTCTCTATGCACTCAGGAAGGCTCTTATCACTCAATTTACAGGAAAACAAACGTCTAAGAATACAATATCTACAGGTAAGGATGTGCAGTACGTATGAATCTTCGTACTGATATTCCCTGTTTTCTGCCAATTGATATTAGTAACTCAAGTGGTATAGATAGTTCTATGGTTGTCTAGACTATAGATTTAATTTATTCTCATAAAATAGAAAAATGAAAATGAAACCATAGTGGGAGGAGCAGTGGCAGATACAAAATTTCCAACTTGGGAGGGCCAAACCACGTGTATTTTACGAGTTTCTGACTTGGAGGGCCAGCCCACTCGTATTTACGAAATTCTGACAATAAAATTCTCATCCTTATGTATATTAGGCAAAAACAAGTAGACGTGTATATCATGAGGTAACAATAAACTGCAAATGATCATACTCAGCGATTATAGAAATGGACTGTACTTGTGGGTATATAAATGCTACTAGGTTG
The DNA here is from genome assembly GCF_030253575.1 of Rhododendron vialii. Taxonomy (NCBI): domain Eukaryota; kingdom Viridiplantae; phylum Streptophyta; class Magnoliopsida; order Ericales; family Ericaceae; genus Rhododendron; species Rhododendron vialii. Next base: position 39,117,318 of record NC_080557.1, on the reverse strand, counting down.
AGAGACATGCCCACTCGTCATGAACCCTACCTGCCCCGACGCATTAGACAATGGACGCTTTTCATTTATTCCGATTCTTTTCACTTATATATCTTTTGCCGCGGTTTGTGTTTTTTTTTAAACTACATGTAAGAACACCAGATAAATTAAACAATTTATATACAGTAGTGGGTGGTTGGGATTGAAACCTACCTGATCATGAATAGAATGTGAAGTTCCCTTTCTGCTGGAACACCCAGGTGATCAATTCAAGTCTCACCAAGGAGGAGCAAAAGATGGCAACAAAACCATGAACTCTAACGTGGGGTTGATAGCAAAATTCACATGGTGTCACTGGTTATAACCAAGTATATATGTGTGCTAGGGCAGACCCTGTCTTTCATCCAATTCGCGATTACCACCCGTCCCTTTAAAATCTTGCCATAAATGAATAGTGACACACATGTTACCTATGCATATATGGGGAGCTTTGAGAACTTTGAGATGCCAATACCAGGCGGTGCCAGAAATATTATTTTTTAGAACATCCCCATTGTAATAAGTAAATGAGTATGGATAAGCAAATTTAACAACAATGCTCAAAAAATATCTCACATTGTAATAAGTAAAGTTACAAGTCTTTTAGCAAATAACCAAATTTTACTAATTCCATAACCAAACTTAACAACTTTTACCAATAACCAAAACTCAATAATCAAACTCAATAACTCAAAAACACCCTACATTGGAATCGTCTTATCGAGACACATAATTTGGTGTGGCCGGGTGCGTGATTGAAACTCGTTTACGATTGGACAAATGTGCATTATGTATTGTGGGGGTTTTTTTTGGGTTAGGAATGCAAAAATAACCAATGTGGAGGTAGAGGTTGTTAAATTTGACTATGAACTAAATAGATAATCAAATGCTGACGTGACACATTTTGGTTATTGATTTTGATTAATTATTACCATTGCAGATGCTCACTCCTATGAAATTGTTGAAGCTTTTAAGTCCTCCCTCATTACGGGCTCTCAACAGGCATGCCTAACTCTTGGTCTAACCCAACTACAGGGAACATCAAGCTTAATACGGATGGCTGTTGGTATATACTCTATTCGTCCGAATTTAATTGTCCCTTATTCTATTCTAATCGACTAAAAAACTTGCTATATCTTTAAATTTGTAATGAATTTCATATCGAATATGACTCTTGTTTGATAGATCTTGTTTAGTTCTTTCATACAGTGTTTTCGAAATCACATAAAATATTATAAATTACAAGATATAATTAATAAAAAAATAACAAAAACTCCCAAAAAGGACCATTTCATTGGGACGGAGGGAGTATGAGGTTAATGAGAGAGGAGAATTTGGAGGCTTGTTCAGAGATCACAAGGGTGACTGGATTATGGGTTTTTACAGTATGAGAACATTTACCTCAAGATTGGAAGCGTACATGGGAGCATTTACAAGGGACTCAAAATCATTTTGGAAAGGAAGCTAGCCAATGTGACAATCGAATCGGACTCCCTTACAGTAGTAAACTTGATTACGGAAGGCAACCCAAGTTATCATCCACAAAGTGTGTAGATAAATGGAGCCCACCACATGCATCATGGCTCGGACCAACACCTTGATTGGCCTTACCTACCGTTCGGCCAACCAATGTGTAGATCACCTTGCCAAAATGGAAGTTGAACACACTGATGAGCTTGTGCATGTTATGGACATGACAATGCTATGAGAGAGTTTGTTATAAGGGATTAGCCTGAACATCAGGCAAGTGCTAGGTTTTATTATATCTTTGTAAGACTAATGATTATGTGTATACTTTTTATGTGGTACTCTGTTTTGTAATCTTTAATGAATTTTCATTTGACCGAAAAATATATATATAGGGGAGTCCGAATAGCACACCAACCAGGTCTACGAGCTAGTTTTGGACTCGCGAAGTCTGATTCAATTGGGTTTGCGCTTCTCTGAGGTTTCAAGGTTTGAGATATATGCTCGGTGAAATGGGGCCATGGGGGGGGCATGGTGAGGCAGCTTCGAAAGCTAAACAGAATAAATGTAATTGGCAAATTAAGTTAACCATAGAATATAAATACTTACGTACACGTAGGAGCTGATGTAATTTTCTCTTTGTTAATTCGAAAAAATAGTGGAAACTGGTGTCAAACACGGATGTACTAAACGAGTTGTTGTGTAACCACGTAAAAATCTCAGTGTCTTGCGCGCGTGCTTCTTTACGGTTTTTAATCGTTCTTCGTAATCGTGTATTTGTTAGTTTAACGATATTTCGCAGCAGCGACAACCACTGTCATTAATCTGTGTTAGTGAAATTCCATTTAATTTGATGCACATGGAACTCCTTAGATGCTCTACAGTTAAAACATTAACTGTTAGCAGTAGAACGTGGTAAATAAAACCTGTATATGTACCTGTGCAGGCTTTAATTCAATGATCAACAGCACCAACTACCAATTTCAGGCTTGTGGGGCCTTTCATTAACTGTATCCATACTACCACAATATTTCCCAATATTTATATCCCATTGCTTTGCCATCTTCTCTTCTCAACTCATAACTGTGTCTCTCTTTCCACTGGAATATTTGGCTTGATCCAATGGCGATTCATCATCTCCATCAGGTTGTCACAGCTCTTCTCCTGCTTGCTTTGGTTTTTGCAAGGGTTGAGTTCTCGGCATGCCATGTCTTGAAAGGCTCTGTCACCTGCCTTGACTGCAACTCCCTCTCCGATCTTTCTGGTTTTTTCCTAACTCTTCTTTTCTTTTGTCTGGACCAGGGACACGGGGATCCTGTAATGCGGGGTGCACTAGAGATGTAGTGCAACATCCCATCTGTCCATCCCTGTAATTAATGATTTAGATTTTAAAAAGTTTGTTACATGTAAAATATTTTTTTTTATCTGGACCATTGAAATTACGTTCAAACGGTTGAGATGGTGGATTACACCCCTGCACTACAGAGTCCCTGAATCCATGGACCAGTACTTTAGTCCTAGTTCGTCTTTCCCTTTTGCCTTTTTCTAGGTAATATATGATTTTTTGGGCTAGCTTACGCGCACTCGAACTAATCCCTACAGTCTCTCCATAGACGTTTCACATGCTTATTCGTGGGGTGGAGTGGCTCCAAGGGTTGCCTCTTGTCTTTTTGTTCGTTTATTTTCTCTTTTAGAAAAATAAGAAATCGAAAAAAAAAAGAGCAGCTTTTCTTTCATATCTTACCATTTTAGGTAAGGGAATAGGCTAATGTTTTGTGAACAGAAGTGCACATGATTTTCATACAGTATTCTATGGCTTTTTTAGGTCCTCTCATTTCTGACCATAGCACCTGTTATTGGCTAATTAAGTTTAAAAATGTACAACCGATTAATTGTTTTAGATGTAAAACTTTTCTGGATGCAAGTTTTGTTGGTAATTATTTTCCCAAGTACTTATGGTTAAAACTTTGTCTGTACAATTTCCAAATAGAATTCCTAAGATGTGGTCGGGTGGTTTTGACTTGAGACTTAGGAGTTTATTTCCTCTTGAGATCTGACCAGGTTCGATTCTTTCCGCCAGTAACTCTTAGACTTACCTCATCTCCACGCGTAAGCATGAGAAACGGATGTGGGATGGGTGGTAGGAATTAGTCTGAGGTCTGTGCAAGTTGGCTCGGAACACCATGCATTGCAAAAAAAAAAGAGAAGAAGAAGTCAATATTATTATAAATAGAGATAAGTACTGGGTACTTTATGTTTGAGGAAGAACGTAACCATATCTGCCCATACATATATAAATAGTGATTGATGTATCATGTAGAGTGGCTACTGTCAAAGACTTCATATTTTCTGACGGATAAATGCAAACAAGCCTAGCTCGGTCATTCCAAATTCAATTGTAGCATACCTCGATCTCTCTATAGTGTAACAATTAATACTAAACAGGCAAAAACAATTTCAACATTTTAAAGAAGCTATATATGGACTAGATCATTCCGGGTATGACTCACGTGTCACGTCAGCCAATTTCGACTTTCTTGGTGACGTAAAGAGTTCACGGTTATTGGATGCATAACTAGGAAGTACATGGTAACTACCTCGCGATTCCTTCTAATTTCTTCATCACATTTTGGCTTCAGACATCAAGGTTCTAGTGAAGTGCAGCCAAGTGAAAAAGCTGGCTGTGGCAACCACAACAGAAGATGGAGCCTTCGAGACCGAGCTTCCCTCGGACACTGCTACAGCAACTTCTCCTCCTCTCAATTGCCAAACCAAAATCCTCGGTGGTCCAACCCAGCTCTACGCCTCAAGAAAAAACATGGTCTCCGAAACTGCGAAAGCCCACGACTCTGCAGATTCCTACACCATCTCCGCTCCTCTGAGTTTCTACACATCGTGCCCCGTGTCAGGTCAGAAGGAGGACGCGAAGTGTGGGGCCCACAACGCGGACCTCGGCTCGTCCAAGACCGTCGACCTGCCTCTGCCGCGGGAGTGGGGCCTGGCCCCGTCGAGCTTCTATGTTCCGTTTATGCCCATCATCGGAATACCTTAGTTAATTAAGTACTGCATGTTGTTGCTAAGTTTAGTGGCATGTTGCGATGGGGGTTTGTTAAGTAAGTAAGTAAGTTGTGTGCTGAGTGCCAGGAAGAGAAGATGATGTTTAGTCTTGCTCTTATATATACTATGTATATGGTTTTGTTTGTAGGTTTGTTGTGTGGAACTGGGTTATTTTCCTTTATATATATATATGCTACGTCGTACCTTGGTTTGTTATGGTAAGTTGAGGTATCTCTACGTAATTGCTTATGCCGATAGAAAAAGCACCCATTCCTTCAGTAAAAGTAGTAATTACGTTTCTTCACGGCATGTTTTTCTTTAATTTCTTTCATTATTTCATGATCTTCGTAGTTAATTTCAATAGCTAAAATGAACATATACTGGGACACATTAGTTGCGTACGTGCATCATTGTAGTGCTTGCAATACATATGTATTCTGGACCAAGTGTCAGACGTACGGTCCAAAACACATCTGTATCCGGTTGCATTTGCATCAGGTAACCCCTTGACCTAAATATAGGATTAAAGAAGAGATATGATCGCAATACTCGATCTAATCTGCCTCCAAACTTATTTCGGTCATCGAAATATTCAAAAATCGCTCTAAACCATTGATTTTAGATTAAACAATTAAGAGTATATATTCAATTCGAAACCTTAATTATTTTACTATCAGAAATGCTCTGCGTACAAATCAGTTTGTGCGCATAGTTTTTTGTTTTATAATATAGTTTGTGCAACTAGTATTTGACAAGAATTGCCGATAATTAAAAAAAAAATAGAGTACTATTTTGACTAGAATATATTAATTTGTATTTTGAAACAAGAAACTCACGAGTTTACTTAACAATTAAGCCAGTTTTCCCCATTGGGCCATTACTCCTAAGACTATTGGCAGAAGAATAATCTAATTGCAGATTAGATCATCCCATTATATATTTACTTCGAAGACCATATATACAATGTTTTAAAACAAAACTGTGTATCTTTCGTCTGGATCAAGCTTACCATTGCATTAGATCGAATATATCTTTTATTTTGCTCCTAATTTTTTCCCCCTCTCTCCTCCACCCAAAGAGAAGCAAAGAAAAAAGACTAAAAGAAAGCTAATTAGTTTCTGACCAAAAAACTCCCAAGGTTGAAAGTATTGACAAAAGTAGCACCCTATCCAGGGAGGATAAGGTTTTTGGGATAATGAAGAAGAAAAGATAATAGGTTAATATTATTACATTGGAGCTGTAGTTAAAAAAGAGGGCTTTAATTAAGAAATGGCTTGTTTGGTAGTTGAAATGAACAGATAAAAGTGAGAAGATAAGGAGATAATGTAAGAGTTTACTTAGTTTTTCCTTGTAACAAAAATGCAAAAAGGGTTTGAAAAGATTTGAGAGGTGCACCAATTAATTATTTTGCCCACCCAGATAAGCTTATCCTTGGGGTGGGATGGGTTTTATATAAGAACCCTAACAAGGTTTTTGCTTATCTATGAATAAGCAGTTCGAGTGCAATGATGAGAACCAAACCAGATTAGAGAGGGTTCGGATTAAGTTATCTCCGAGGCCCTTATCCTCCTCTCTTTTCTGCATTTTACACGGACCGTAAGATTTCTGACAAATATACATTGTGAGAGCTCAAAAGTTCTAAAATACTATTGAACTTAGGTATAGACTTTCATGACACTTGCCCACGAATCAAACATTTGTTTAGAGAAAAAAATTTGGTGATATCATTAAATGTAAAAACGAAATGTTAAATTTTTAATTGTATGATGAATATTCTATTGGTGAGGACATTAGGCAATTTTACAATGCCTGTTGTAATATCTAATCATTAGGACTTTAATGAAATTATCATAATCCCAAGGGAAGGTGGTCGTAAATTACACAAATATCACGAAAAACTCAACGTCCTAAATTATCGTGGACTTCCCGGTCACATAGCGGCCTTTGCCGTCTCTTCTCTTCCCCACCACCCCCCCCCCCCCCCCCCCCCCCCCCCCCCCCCCCCCACACCCCGCTCTCTCTCTTCGATCAGTTCGATAAACATCATCTCTCTGTACAAAACCCTGCATAGACATCGAGAAACCCCAAAATTGACCACGATCCCTTCATGTCTACCCCTCGTCGATCAAACTAGAGAGGGATAGAGATAGAGCAATCTGAGAATCGCGAGGGAATGGCGATTCTATACGCGGTGGTGGCGAGGGGGACGACGGTGCTGGCGGAGTTCAGCGCCGTGTCGGGGAACACCGGCGCCGTGGCGCGGAGGATACTGGAGAAGCTGCCGTCGGAGGCCGATTCGAGGCTCTGTTTCTCCCAGGACCGGTACATATTCCACATACTCAGATCCGACGGCCTCACCTTCCTCTGTATGGCCAACGACACCTTTGGAAGTCCGTAATTCTCTCCGTCTTCCTCACTCCATATGTATCTGTACGCGTATGTCTGTCTGTCTGTCTGTCTGTATCTATGCGCTGACATGTCTTTCACGTTATGTATGTTTGTGTTTTATGTTCCCATCTTGTGATCGTATGACCTAGGGCTGCAAACAAGCCGAGCTCTTTGCGAGTAGATTGAGGCTTGGCTCGTTAGTAAATGAGTTGAGCTCGAGTTTTAAGCTTGTTTGGTGAACGGGACGAGCTCCAGTTTTAAGCTCATTTGGTAAACAAGTTGATCTTGAGTTAGTTGTACCTCTGCTCGTCTGTAGAGGCTCATGTAGTAGACGGATTGGGCTCGAACATGTTGATAATGAACGAGCCGAGCTCAAACAGATAAAAACTCTACTCGTTTGCAACCCTGATGAGTATCTAGCTACTATATATCTCTGCTTGTGAGGGCCGACGGGTAATGTTGAATTTTGAGGATGGTTGTAAACTAAGCCTAGGTTTTGTTAGAATTAGAAAAGTGAACACAGTTGAATTGAGTAGTTTCTAAGGTCGAAGTGATTCAGGAGTATGTTTCATGTCTTTCCAGTTTATGGGTTATGGAGGGGATATTTGAGATAGACAGATAGTTGGTTTTGATGGTATGTTTTGCATGTCAAATGCTTCTTGATGAGGTTATTGGGTTTGTGGCCCTCTACTTGAGGGCTTGGGAAGTCCAATTATGATTGTTGCAGGTAAGAATGGAGTTTCTTCGTGTATGGAAAAACCTAGTGCTATTTACAGTTGAAAAACTTGGAGTAGTTTAGATCCTAGATTTTGTGTGAGTACATGCTGATACATGGAAATCTGAGCTTCATGTATTGAATGGTATGTTTTGCTACTAGATCTTGGATGATGCACGATCAGTTGGTGACTGTCTTCTGGATGGTGGTGTTAAAGTTTTGGGAAGTGTCTTCAAAACTTAGTGAAAATGGGAAAAGGCGCTTGGCAAAAGAATGGCCGAGGAAGATCCAGTTGGATTACAATTTGGTCATTTCCACCAAACTACTGCTTTAGCAAAAGTATTCCTAAAATTCATGGAAGGTATAATGAAAAACCACTCAAAAGGTACTTCATAACCGAGAGCTAAAGTCTCTTTTATTGGGGTTGCATTGGAGAATAATTCGTAGTTGAAAGGTTTGCCTACTTGGTTTCACAATATGCTCTTTCCACTTGGCATTGGCAGTGACTCCACATTTTTATTAGATCCATATTATTAGAACGTCTATTTGATCTTGAGATCTATGAATGGTGGCAATAACAATAATTTAAAACCACCTAATGGCATCACAAAAGCTGATGTTATCAACTGGGATGGTGATGTCTGTAGGCTATGATATTCCAATCTTTCTCCATCCATTCTCCGACCAAGAATTCTCATTTTTGGTGACTTGCAGCAGATTTGACAAATACTAAGGTTGCCACACTGGAGAAGAACCAATCAGCTCTAATGAGTAATGAGTCATGATTGTGTTGCATCGTCCTCCTTTTTCTTTGAGCTGTTTTCAACAACTCAAGTAGATAGAATGTTTAGTTGCAGATGATTTTCTACTTGTTTACTGGGTTTGAGAATGGAGTTCACCACATCCGCCTCTATTGTGGTTGGTTTGTTTCTTTATCTGGGATATCCTCCTGTTTTGTCTTTATTCATGTAGTCTTTCTAGTCTATATCATATTCTCCCCAACATATAGTAATAATTACTTCTTGCTTTGCTCATAACTAGGCTAGCACTCGATTTCTAGCTCTCATTTGCTGGACTGCTAATTGTTCTTTTGATTGCATAACCAGGGAGAATCCCATTTTCATACTTGGAGGATATTCATATGAGGTTCATGAAAAACTATGGCAAAGTGGCACCCTATGCTCCTGCTTATGCCATGAATGATGAATTTTCTAGGGTCTTGCATCAGCAAATGGAATTTTTCTCCAGTAACCCAAGTGCTGATACTCTCAATCGTGTGAGAGGTGAAGTTAATGAGGTAGTGTCTGGTTCTTCATTTACTGGAAGTTTGGAACTGTCTTCTGTAGTAGTTTCTCCTAGTTTTTTCTTTTTACCTTGGATTACCCTATTTTTATCGTCTTATGGTGACATGAGAGGATGCATGAATGACCAAGATACTTATGACTAAGTTCCAAAATCCGAATTGGTTCTTATCTCAATATAAATGATGACACTTTTGGTCCTTTCATATGTTTCTGACCTTACCGCTTGTGTTCTTATTTTAGCTAATTTGCAATTGGAATTCTGTCTGGGCTTTACGGAACAATCATTCTAGGTATCAGGAAAACTTGATATTAGAAATTATCATTCTGATGCTATGAAGCAATGGGCATGTCTGAAACCGTATCATTTCCGGTAGTAGTTGTTTGCATAATTCTTCTGCCTATGTACATATGATTTTCCATCTCAACATGTCCCATCTTACCTGTACCCTTAATCATACCTATACACTTGCTCTGAAGTTCTGATGTTTCTGGATATTGGCCCATGTAACTAAATTTCCTTAAGCAGTTATATCAATAATGAACTGAACAGGTTCTTGATCCTGTTTCTGTTTTTTAGTGCCATGCATAGAAACTGTCATCCGAAAAATGCATCAAAGGGAGTGCTACTCTTTTTGCTTATGGTTAAACACCTGAGATTCTGGAAAGATGGCAATTTGTAACCATTTTCTAGATTTTTTTTTCTTTCAAGTCTTTTTGTTTCCCTTTATGTTAGTCATTATGTTTGTTTTATGATCACAACTGGTAAAATTAAATGCAGGTACGCACTATCATGGTGGATAACATTGAGAAGATACTGGAAAGGGGTGACCGAATTGAGCTTCTTGTCGACAAAACTGCAACAATGCAAGATGGTGCTTTTCATTTTAAGAAACAGTCTAAGCGTCTCAGACGTGCTCTTTGGATGAAAAATGCCAAACTCTTGTAAGTCCTAGTCTCCTGCTATAAAGTTATATTGCTATCTTGTTAAATTTGTCATTCCTGTTCCTTGAACTGCAGAAAGGTGAAAAATGTGAGGGAGGTTTCCTAGGGTGAATGAGTTACAGAGTTTGTAATAGAAATTCTCACATTAGAATCAATTTTGAAGCAAATACTTGGCATGATTAAAATATTAAAGTCCGTTCGTAAATAATGCAACTAGAGCAAATTCATTTTATTTGATTGAAGTTTAAAAGCAACAAGGGCAAGAGGATTTCCCTAGCATCCGCCTGCCTCTGGTAGCATTTGCGTCTGTGTATTGTTGGGTTTTTCAATGGAAATGCATATGTGATATGTAGATGGTATAGCATTAGATGGAGTTGAAGCAAAATAGGGGAAAACTTACATTTAAGCTCTGGGTGCAAATAGTCCTATCGAGCTGAATTTGCTTAAGATGCATGAGCACGACATATACTGTGTATTTAATTTTGTTTTTTAGTTAGTCTGTTAACCATGTAGTTGTCTGAATGAATTACGCCATATTCCCAATCTCGAAGCAGTTAAAATTTGGAAGCCTGGGCTTTTTCTTATTTCATGTGGAGAAACTTTAGCCTTTGTTTTATGACAGGGCCGTGTTGACATGCGTGATTGTCGTGCTTCTGTACATAATAATTGCTGCTTGTTGTGGGGGAATCACTCTACCATCCTGCCGATCATGATTTCCAACTTTGCCACTGTTCATTTCTGCTGAGACATGCACGTTGGACTTGGAAAATGATTTGCGCCTGATTATTGTGTCCCTTGGCTGTCTCATGGTCCAAGGTGTGTTTGATCTATATTCTTTCCATCTTTCAAAGGTCCCCTTAGGTTATTTCGTCGATTTTCTTATTCTTGTTGCAGTAGTTGGGCGGTTATTGTGGGAAGTCCGATGAGTGTTTATGATAGTATCGTACATCATCTCTGTATTCTGTAGGTACTAGAATTTTTCTTTTTGTTTTATTGATTGTGGTCTAAGCTCAGATTCTGCCTTCTGTAATATGATATCATATGTATGGCCATATAAGAGCAGCGATAATATCAAGATTTGATTCAATTTGTTGCCAACTCAATCTGTTCCATCTGTGTGATACGCAGGTGCATGAAAGCTTCTCTGGTTTCTATACTATTTTCCAAACATGTCTTCGTTACTCGCACTCCTTTTTGTCATTTGTTGATAATCCTTTCTGGTTGAACATAGATTGAAGGGCATAATTTTAGGGGTGTAATTGATTCTGGTCGGAATCGAAGATTGGACTTGTGTAGATTTCCGAACGAGCTGCATAGTTTCCTGATTATGTAGATGAGACCTCTATGTTTGCTGTGAGCCCTCCACTGATAAAAATAGTTTTTTTGTGTAGATTTGCAAAATTTAAAACCAAAGCAAATGAGACCAATAGAACACAAAAACAAGATTATGAAAGAACTGAATACTGTAGTCGTTATACTAGGATGAATTTCGAGAACCTAAACGATTAGGTCAATAGTGAGATCGGTTCGAGTTATCAAAAATAACAAAGGACGAATTTGCAAACATGAATAAAAAAACTTCCTTGCCTGAAAAATATGTTGAACTAAACAATTGCGAGCATGAATATTACTTCAACAATGTAAACTTACAACCCATAGATTCTGGGCAAACTGAACAGTCTATTCAACTGTACTAAGACAAATTTGGCAATACGTTCAAAAAATTCGCATTGAGCACCAACTTATGATATGGTCTGGAACGCCATCACCTGATATAGTCCTAAGTTAATTGCTATAAATCTTGATCATAGCAATCTAGTCTTCTCGAATTCTTCATGGACACAGCAGCTCTTCTCATCGTTCAAGATCGCTTCGAACTTGCTTGTCGGGCATGAAGGTATGGTTAACGGCCCCGCTGCTTGGATTTCCTCCTCGTACTCTTCAAGCAATCCCTTGAAATTTAACGACGAGGACAAAGCTATTGGAACTACATACTTCTTGTGTTCTTCACCCACGTACACGAAAAAAGAACCCTTGGGGGCTCTCTCGTCAGCTATATTATGCATGGCTTTCTTTGTGCGGCTGCTCTTGCAAATCTTGTTTAGGAGCGAGGGAATTAGTTTTCTTCCCGATACCGCCATCTTACTAGAGAAGCTAAAAGCTAGGGTTTGGGGGGAAACCTTCGAGTGCGAATGGGAAATTGACCACGATACAATAAGGCCGGAGAACAATGAAGGTTTCTGATTTTGGGTGTTGTTTGAAGACGAGACGTGAAAGAGGCTAGGGTTTGGAAAAAGCTTATGAGAGGATCTCTTTGATGAATGAACGATTAATGAAGAGACAGATTACGAGATTTATAATCCATTAGTACTTGTAATCCAAGGAAGTTAACTCAGGGATATCCAAAAATCCCAGAAAGCCTAGGAAACCATGTTGTTTTGAGATAACACAAATCCGTGTTTTGATCGTATTTTATTACACTTAGAAAATACGAGTTGTTTGTTAAACTACTTAGAAAGTGGTGGATGTTACTCAACACGTTGGATCTCACCTTGACGATCGGAGTCGTTTATTTTATATTGTTAGTATTTTTTAAACTATGTGTGCAGAAACTAGGTTCGATTGGATATCAACAAATGTTTGATTGAATGATGGAATTCTTTGTTCAAGATTTTTTTTTTATACCAAAATTATGAAGCACGACAAGTGTTATTCGATCAAATACTTGCCCATTATGAAAGTAGGTTGGTAGGGTAGAAGTAGGAATTTTATATGTTTTGGTTGAGAACTTACAGGGAATTAATGTGGTAATCTAAATAGAAGGATTTAGGATTATTGTCTTTATTAAAAAAAAAGTTTTGTTTTGGGCATTACTTTTTCCTTTTTGGATTTCTTTTGTCGAGACGAATTAATGATCATTAAAAAATTGACTAAAAATTAACAAAAACAAAAATAAAAATAAAAATAACCCACAAGAATTATTAAGCCAAATCACCCCTAACCTGGGAGGAGTTCGGGCTGGTTGAACTATGAAGACACCTACCCCATGGGTCTGGGTCTGCCCTTCATTTTGGAGGATTCAAAGTTCGGACACACTAATAGTCTTCCCTCAACATAGCAATCCATTTTCCACAACTATTTTTTTTTGTTATTACAAGCGAACTGGACACAAGTCTATAATCACATTAAGCCAAATTGGTAGCCCCATTAAGGACGACCAATAGGAAAAACTTTCAGTGATGGGTGGGTACCACGTGGTGCCCGCTCGGCACATCCGAGCCGTCCATTGCATTTTTAGACGGCTCGGATTTGGAGAGAGAAAAAAGAAAGAAAGTGTTGGGGGTGAGAGGAGAGAGAGGGTTTCAATCCGATCCGTCCAAAAGTGAAGTGGACGGACCGGATGTGCCGAACGGGTAGCACGTGGGATATACCCACCCGGTACCGAAAAATTTCTCGGACCAATAAGTATACAAAGAACTCTCATTTGGGAGAATGAAAATTTTAGACCTCTAAGTTAATAGGGAAAATGACGGCTAAGGACGTATTTAGATAATTAATACCTTCCAAGGACAAGCTAAGAACATTTGTTAATGCTGAAAATGTCCTTGGCGGGTATTAATTATCCAAACACGTCATAGGCCGTCATTTTCCCAAGTTAATAAATGTACAATGGTGATCAACTGAGCTAATCCTGTCAGTTTATTCCCACAGCCTTGGCATATGTAAATGGAGCAATTTCTATGGGCCCTGGTTTCATATAAATAGTGGGAAGATGACAGTCCATGACGTGTTTTGATAATTAATACCGCCAAGGACATTTTCAGCATTAACAAATGTTCTTAGCATGTCTTTTGCGGGTATTAATTATCAAAACACGTATTTGACTATAATTTTCCCTATAAATAGGACACATAGGCTTATCATAGTTAGGGTGTTCGGATAAATAAGCCAAAGTGGCTTATTTTTTGTCCTTATTCAAATTTTTTTCGTATCACATGGCTTATCCTCATTTTTTTGGGGATTATTGCATCTTCATGACGAAAGGAATCTAAAAAGTATAAAATTTTGATCGAAATCCAATATTTTTTGAATAAAGACGAAAAAAGTGACTTATTGGCTTATTTTTATTTTTATGTGGGTTTGTTTGGCTTTTTTTTAGCCGAACAAGCCCACGGGCCTGTGGCCCAATATGATACCCTTAGCCAGTAGACCATTAGAATCACCTGCAAGGTTTCCTAATAATTAGACCTCTATGTCAACTGGGAGCCCTAAGCTAATAAGAACGGTTTTTGTGGGGGTTTGGAATTGAATTGTGGACTTGTGTAGATTTACAATTAAAAAAAAACGATAATTTTTTTTTTTAATCGGCAGAGACGATGTAAGGATTAGGAGTTGGATTCTCTCCTGGCCACTTGATGCACGTTTCTCTTTTGAACCATTTATAGGCAACCTTCTCAAGTCCGATCGATGATTGAAATAGTTTAGTTTTGTTGAGTGCCAACCATAATGTTTGATTTGATTCCAGAACACACATTATATTGATTTATAAACGTGTTCCAATTTAGTATTGCAACCATTTTCTTACATATGTTCAGAAATTAGATCATACGATATCTGATGTCTTTAACATGATACATGTACTCAAAGAGCTTAAAAAAAAAAAAAAAAAAAAACCGAATAGTTCAGATCATCAAAGTCATAGAAATATCCATGCCGGAAAAAATATGTTGATCACAAAGCACCAATATCCGAATTGAAATCCAGAGCACCACCGTATATACTGTCTGCAAGTCATCATCTTATGCAGTTCCAATCAATCTTGATCACAAAGCAAACTCATCTTCTCAAACTCTTCATGGACACAGCAGCCTCTCTCAGCCTTCAAGATCGCTTCGAACTCGCTTGTCGAGCATGAAGGGAGCGTTAACGGCCCCGCAGCTTGGATTTCCTCCTCGTACTCTTCGAGCAATCCCTTGAAATTCGAGGAAGATGACAAGGTTACCGGAACCACGTACTTCTTGTGTTCTTCGCCCACGTATACGAAGAAAGAACCCTTTGGGGCTCTCTTGTCGTCGGCTGTATGCATCACAATATTCTTTGCGTTGCGCTTGCAAAACTTGTTTATGAGTGAGGGAAGCTTTCTTCCTGATACTGCCATCGATCGTAGTAGAGAAACTAAAAGGTGGGGACTATGGTTTGGGAAATTAGTTCTTTGAGAGGGAATGGAAAACTGATCACCGAGATCGATCGAATAAGGCCAGAGATCGAACAATGAAGGTTTCTGGTCTTGTATGGATGTTGTTTGAAGACGATCGAGAGGTATAGTAGGCTAGGGTTTGGACTACTTTAAGAGAGAGAGAGAGAGAGAGAGAGAGAGAGAGAGAGAGATGATGATGATGAATGAACAAGAAGAGACTATTACGAAATTTATGTATCTATTTGTAAGGGTAGTCCAAAGGAAAGGGGCGGTTGAACTCAAGGTTATCCAGAAGAAAAGCTTTGGTTTTCGCAAATTAGAAACCCCAGAAAGCCTAGGAAACCATGTTGGTTTGAGGAGAATTTTTGGATGCTGAGTGGGTGTCACGTGGTGGTCTCTGTCGGCGATCTCAACCGTTCAAACGTATTTTGAATAGCTTAAATCTATTCCCTCTCTCTTTCCTCATCCCACCACTCTTTCTTCTTTTTCTCTCTCTAAAATTCGAACCGTCCAAAACATGTTTGGACTACTGGAGTTGCAGACGGGGACCACATGTGTGGTACCCGCCCGACACCCAAAAAAACAAATCCGTGTGTTGATCTTATTATTACTGCAAGTGAAAAAATATGAATTGTTGTTTTGTGGAAACACCTAAAATGTTTATTTGCTTTGCATGGGGATCTACATGGAATCCGACTTTGATGATGAGCGCCGTTTATTTAATTTATTTAAAAAGTATTTGATCCAATAATTCAATTCTTAATTGTTACATATTTTATTCAAAAAGATACTTAGTACTTAAAATGATTTCATGGAAACGATCAAACAAAACAATTACCAAAAAAAGTAGTAAAATTTACAACCCGAATGCTTTGTGTGGAACGGACCCGGGGACCCTGCAGAGCAGCACCCCTGCCAAGCGGGTGCCGAGCAGCTAATCCGGCCGTTCATTTCGGAATCAACGGCCCGGATCGAAACATCTTTTTCCTTTTTTTTTTTTTTTTAAATCCGTTCGATACCTTTACATCTGGGCCATCCAAAACACTTTTGGACTGCCGAGATGTGCTCGGCACCCCTGCCAAGCACCCCTTCTTGGCAGGGTCTCCAGGTCCGTGTGGAACACGTGGAAAGGAAGGAAAATGAAGAGAAAGTTTAAATTTTTTCCCTAACTTTGTTTGGTTTGAGATGAAAGATGAGAGAAAAGAGCAAAATAATGTTCTAAGGATAATAAACATTTCCCCCTTCTTTTTCTCCCATTTTCCTTCTTAATTATTTTCTCTTCTCTTTTTTCACTTTCCACAAATTCCAAATTGAGAAAAGATTCTAAAGATATTTTGTCAATGTACACTAATGGTGAGTTTGGCTTAAATTAGCTAAGTATCTTTTTATTTGTTTTTATTTTTGAATATTTGTTACATTCACGTTTAAAGATTTTTTAATTTTTGAATTCACCACTTGCCTTAATGTGAAGAATCTATAAAATAAAAAATTATGACTAAAAAAAGGGATCTAGGGGCCCTGTAGGTTGTAGTCAACTATCCAAGCCGTACGTTTGTATTCATCACTTGCCTTTGTAAATTTGAGCCCGTTTGTTTTCAAGTTGAAATCTGAATCATTGATTGCCGAGACAGACAACTCGGATGATGCACTACAGCCCTAGTGCAACCATACTCCCCAAATCAATCAAAAATATGTTGAAACGAAGTATGTCATTAACATTAAGCTAGTTATTAACATAGGATCGATCTCAATATTAATATTTCACTAAAGTAATAAAGATTACAACCCAAAAGATTTTGAGCAACTTGGTTGGATAGTGTAATCACTATATTACTACTGTACAAATTAAAATCCGAAGCACCAACTTATATAGCCATACGGCCCATACGTTGCCAATTAATAATCTTGATAATTACAGTAATAAATTAGCAAACCCACCATCTTCTCAATTTCTTCACGGACACCGTTCTTCTGATCATTAGCCTTCACGCAGTTGGATCAATATCGCCTCGAACTCGCTTGTCGAGCACGAAGGTAGGGTTAACGGCCCCGTCGACGCTTGGATTTCCTCCTCGTGCTCTTCGAGCAATCCCTTGAAGCTTAACGATGATGACAACGATATCGGAACCACGTACCTCTTGTGTTCTTCGCCCACGTACACAAAGAAAGAACCCTTGGGAGCTATTTTATGCATGGTTTTCTTTGTGCGGCGCCTGCTGATCTTCCAAATCTTGTTCAGGAGTGAGGAAATTAGTTTTCTTCCTAGTACTGCCATTTAGAGAAACTATAAAAGGTAGGGTTTGGGCAAAAGATTATGATAGTGAGGGAGTTGATGAACAAATTAAATAATGATCAAGAGACCGATTACGAGGTTTATATGTATTTGTAAAGAGTAATCCAGAACTTGGTAGTGTATTAAGGAGATTACTAGCGCTATAAGGCACGCGCGATGTGTATGCAGACGGTCAGAGAACATTTGGAGTTAAAAGCAACACCGATATATCTATATTGAACAATTCAATTGCCTAAAAGGTTAGAAAAAGGAATCTTTGCATACAAATTCCAACCTCATACCTCTTCAACTTTATCCACAGAAATTATTGGGGGGCATATATAGAAGACCAGTTCAATTGCCTAAAAAAGTGAGCAAAAGAGAAAATGAAAGAACCAGAGCAATAGTATCGAATACATTGACATAAATTGCAGAATAATGCAGATCGCGGAAGTACTTTGAACGTGGGCGATCGATGAGATCGCTTATCTTGCTCCCGTACGTGCAGTTATTCGTATCGTGTCTCGATTATTAAACTTTATAGGGTCAGTTTCGGGAATCAGAAATGTATATATATACACAATCTCGATTTTAAAGGACGCCCAAAAAAGGGTAGCCTCTTTCTATATTAGAATGGGTAAGTCTCACAATTCAAAACCCAGAAAGCCTAGCTAGGAAACCATCATGTTTTTTGAGAGATTACAATAGGTAACAAAGTGATGGATATGATCTTAATTACAGTAGTTTACACGAGAGATAAGGATGACAACACTTGATTACTACTTGTTATTATCTGAACAAATAATAACAAATCCGGGTTTTGATGTTATCTAAAAAATAAGTTATTACCTTACCCAAAAAAAAAAAAAAAAAAAGTTATTTCGGAAACCATGTCGTTTTTAGTAACTTCGCCTTAAGTATTTAATATGATTTCATTAGTATAGTCATTTTCAAATAAGGAGGTCCTTATTTTAACTAAAATAAAGATCTTTCCATTTCTCCCATTTTCCGTTCAAATTTTGATAATCCGAGCCGCTCAATGTGTTCAAAACGTGATTTTGGATCAATCAAAACGGGATGAGTTAAGTTGGAAATGGGCTTCTGACAATTGTTTTTCAGTAAAATCAGTCTTCATAAATGGGAGCAATTGGGCTTCGCTAGCAACTGGGTTTTGGGATCGATTTGGAAGAATATTAGCCCCCCGAAGGTGGAAATTTTCTCGTGGTTGGCTCTTCAGGATAGAGTGGCTTCGAGAATGGTACTTCTCTATAGAAACTTGATTTCTGAGGGGCAATCGGCTCTGTGCCCTCGCTGCTCATTACACTTGGAATCGCCGGAGCACCTATTCTTACATTGCCAATTTTCTTGGGACGTTTGGTCTTTGATTTTGGATTGGTGGCATGTCCAGTGGGTGTGCCCTGCCTCCCTATTAGATTTGTTTACTTGGTGGCTCGGTATGGGTTTTAAAAATCTAGAGAAGTTTTTATGGGAAACAACCTTCCACGCCACGACTTGGTTGTTATGGTTGGTAAGGAATGATATTGTATTCAACAATGCGTCATGGCGGGTGGAGGATTTTGGGGAGTTAATTAAAACCAGGGTAGCAATGTGGGTTAAGGTGAAGTTTGATATTACGGTATACTCGGTGGAGGATTTTAAGGGTTATCTTGATAGTATGAGGAATGTCAAAGTGTAATTGATTTTGTGTGGGTGCTGTGGTTCAACTTTCGGTTGGACAGTTTCTTTGTTTTCTCCTTGTTCTAAGCTTGAGTGCTTAGCGAGTTTTCCTCGATGTACCCCTTTCGAGTTAATAAAATCTTCTTTTGCCGAGCAAAAAAAAAGAGTATTCTTAAGGAATCAGCAAAAAAAATGACTGCGAAGAGGTTCATCCGAGCAGTTTTTATTTGAATAGTTCGATAAAAAATCATCAAAAACTGCTCGGATGAAGCCTTTTCGATCATTTTTTTTTTCTGATTTTTTTGCAGGTACCCTTAAAATCACGTTCTGAACACATTGAGCGGCTTGGATCATCGAAATTCTTTCGGGAAATGGAAGTCTTCATTTTATTAAGTTAAGATAGTCCTTAGGAGAAGGGAACTCTTCATTAGTATATATAGATCGAGAAACTTTTGGTTGCAAATTGGGTGCCACGTGGTACCTTATTAGCGCATCTGAGCCGTTCAAGCTGAGCAACAAAAGGTCCCGATCGAAACAGTCTTTTCATTTTCTTTTTCCTTTTTTTTTAAAAATCCATTCGGTACCTTTGCATCCGGACCGTCGGTTGTATTTTTGGACGATCCGAATGTGTTGCACGGGTACCATGTCAGTAATACCCCATTTGCACCCAAAATTTCTTGTAAAGATCAGGCGATCAATAACTTAGAAAAACTTCATCATTTAATTCAGAAAAGAAAATCGCCATTTAATACGATTTCAACAATGAAAAAAACTTCCACTCTGGAAAAAAAATTCGATCTACACTTGGAGCGGGACGGGGGATGGTGCTGCATGTGAACATTTGGGTCGTCCATCATGGCAATCAATGGTCAGGATTGTCGAGACGGTTGGACGGTTGAAATTACGCACATCACCTAGCAGTCCGAACTATATTAATTGTCGAGACGGACGGTCTGGATGTGCACATCACCATCCCTCATTCGGACCATTCACATAGTTTTGTTTTGACTTTAATTGGAAGCCCTGCTAATGTATAATGAGATTAATCGCTCAAAATTAAGCGAGTTGCATGTAAGCTAGCCCGACACCTCAATTATCAAATAATGTAGTCACATAGATGATCAGTCGTTTATTTTGAAGACGATAAAATTAGTTCAATTAATTAGATAGATTCCGTTGAATGCTTGATTAGATTATTCAGTTTTTTTGCTAGAAATCTAAACTGCGCATTCTGATTAATAAATTGCTCAACCCCTTACGGCTAAATTAATTTTTAACAAAAGATTTTTGAACAAAAATATTATAAAATGAATAACTCCGATTATTTGTATGAGACTTAAGGTGGTGGGCCCACTCTCAACCTACGTACAACTTTGGTAGCCCAAATTCTTTACCCTTTAATTAGTTAGTCCAAAGAGTGTATGCAAATAATAATGAGTGCAATTTTATACATCGGCCTAAAATGATCGTGTTTTTTTTTTATCGAAATTTTTTTATATTAAAAATGGGGTGATGGGAAAAGAAAATCTAACCAAAAATTGGATAATACACAAAATGAGCCGAAGCCCAAACACCTGAGGTTTAACATGGGAGCCCTAAAAATAATCAATCAAGCATAGCCCAAAACCCAAATAAATAAATAAGCCCAAACAAAAACAAACGGGCCCAAAAAGGACCCGTCCAGCAGAACCAACACTCAAACCCTAACTACGTTTTCTAGCCGCTGCCGCAAAAATCACTGGAGACATCACCGCCCAAACAAGCACCACCACCCAACCAGCCTCGCCGTTAAGCAGATCCAACCACTCTCAAATGTAGCGACCGGCGGCAGGAAGGACCCCAATAAACCCACCAAGATGATGCAACCGGCCTACGACGAAAGAGAGGAAACACAGAGAAGGCCATGGGAATGGAGAAACACCCGCCAAAAACACCCGCCTCTCCAAAGACGCCTCAACCACCAAGACCACGATTGAAAACAACATCTGGAACCACTACCGCCAAGTCAACCCTTCGTCCGATCTACACCTCTGAGCGATCACTGGCCGAACACAGCACGCAAAGATGACCAGAAAATGCAAACCATTGGGGTCGCATACCCTTCACGACCATGCTTCAAAACTGCCGCCAACAACTGCAATCAACCTTCTGCCGATCGAGATGAAAGAACCTGCAGAAAACAAAAAGAAAACAAGAAAAAATCCCACCACCACACCTCCACACCCACGGATCAAAACAAACCTCAGCCGGCTTCCACCACAGGACAGAGCAGCACCAGCGGCGTGCGTCGCCGCGACCGCGACCCTACAAAGCCGCCAACACCACCCACAAACCACCACACCAAGCAAAATCAGAAACCTCCTTGCCGCCACTAGACATCACCCAAATCCTCATCACTAGGAACTGGAAGCCCATGCTGGCCGCCCTCCCCTCGCCATTAAGCAGAACCGACTACTCCAAGGAAGATGTAGCCGACGTGGAGGAGTGAACCTCGACAACTGATCGGGTCGTTTCCGTACCAAAAATAATTAATAACACGAAACAATTACTACTACTCAAATGAATAGTGATAAGTATTCCGAGTATCGCTCCACAGGGATTATAAGGTTGAGTTGCAGTTATTTCAATTAATTTCTATATTAATCCAAGAAAAAGATTGATTGTTGATTTCTTAGAACTATTGAACTGAAATTAAAGACGATAGAAAAGCAGGGAAAGAATTGATGGGAAAAAGTTCTAGGGTTTCGAATCCACTCTTCCCTTTCGTAACCTAAATATGTTTCGATTGTAGGTCATGTATTCGAATCAATCAGGATATCGTAGGATTGCAAGCCCTAGCGATATCTCCTAAAAATAATTTATGAATCACCAATCGGCATGGACTATCTCCGCCTAGCACGAATCGTCTTACTAGCACGACCCGTCTCAAATTAAAATTAAAGTACGGATCGTCTCATCGGCACGACGCGTCTTACGTAGTATAATCCATCCAATCGGTTATCATAAAACAATTAAAACTATTGTATGAACGTGTATAAAACCTAGGATTTCATACACAAGATTTGCTGGAAAGAAGTAATAGCATAAATAAATCCTTAAAAGTCATACAACAATGATTCGAATAATAAAACCTAAATCAAAACATAAAAGGGTTATTCAGAGTTCAAGTTTCATCTATACCCTAGAAAAAGGAGTTAGGTGGCCATCGAAGTGGAAGAGATCAAAGTTCTTGTCCTCTGTTCTTTGGACATGCCCGTCGTCGTCGTCCAATTTCCAAACCCTGTTCCGCAGCTGACTGCCGAAGTCAGTCAATTTCCATTATATAGGGTTTCAAGTATTAATTACATATAGGCCCTTAAACTTCGTGCTTTAATAGATTAGCAATTCAACTTTGAAGCTCTTTACACTTTGACCCCAAACTTCCATTAAACTCTTCGTTTTATCCAATATATTGGACAACGAGCTCGAGCAACCTATAAACAAAATAGAAGCAAAATAAATATCAAATAACAAATATAAATGACTAACAAGTATAATTTGGAGAACCAAAATATCAATATTTCGGCACTTATCAACAACCCAGCCGCCAACACCCTAGCCGTTAGGCGAAAACCAGGTATACTTGGGAGCAATACCAGCGGGTGACGGCAAGCCGATGGGATGTTGAAGATAGAGGGGGAATGAAAAGAGAATGAGGAAAAACGAAAGGGAAGGGGATCGGAGTCGGAAGAGATGCCCGGGGGAGGAGGAGGCCTCCTCCCCAAGCAAAAAAACCCTAGCCATTGTAACCAGAAGAGAGAGAGAGATAGGTAGAGAGAGAGAGAGTTAGCCGAGCGAGAAATTTTTATGTATACCGGGTATACCAAGGGAGTTTTTTTTTTTTTTGCTCGGCATATACTAAGGGAGTTGGTATCCCTCCGATCCGTTTCATATTTTTCGGCTATTTTCCAATCACATTTTGATGATCGGTTACATTCATTTTGTAGAGTTTGATGAGAACTTTATTCATACCAAAAATCATGTTCATTATACTTTATTTGATACATGATTGGCACACGTGAAAATTGCCAAAAAACCAAAACTGGGTTCTGATTCAGTGTGTTTTTGGACCTAATTTTGGTTTTCTTCAATTTTTACGTGTGCCGATCGTATATTAAATAAAGTTTGATGAACACGATTTTTGGTATGATTAAGATTTTTACCGAACTCTATAAAATGAAAGTAGCTGATCATCAAAATGTGATCGAAAAATGGCCGAAAAATGTAAAACGGACTGAATGGGATACATAAAAGTTTCTCTATGGAAGCTTATGGTCGTTTTTCCGGACTTGATTTCGTTGACAAACATGGTTTATCAGCTGAGAAATCATAGTTTTCCAAAATAATTTAAATGCAAAAATGGACAAAATTTTGCAGCTTAGATTATCAGTGTGGGACTCATGATAGGCCAACGGGAGTAGTCTCCAAGGTGCAGCCTACTTTGATGGGCTGGGCAAAATTGATTTTTTTATTTTTTTACCCGCTAATGGTGAAGGGCTTGAAATGTAGGAGGTTGCTAGTTCTTTCTCTTAATTTTAATTAAGTTCTTAGTTCGAAATCTCATTGGTGTTTTCAGTAAAGGTTTCAGTTGACATCTTACCTTCTTTTGAGGTTGATTTTTGAGTGGCTTTTTGCCTTCCATTTAATTTTTTTATCGTTTCCAAAGATTAATAAAATCTTTTTGCTTAGCAAGGAAAAAAAAATAGAGGTGTCAAACAAGCCAGGCTGGCACAGGCACGACACATTTAAATGTGGCACAACATAGGCCAGGCATCGGCATGATACGGTTCTAGACGGGCACGAAAGCGCATAACACAACAAATATTAAGTTGTTTGACACCTCTAGTAGTTATCAATTTCTTTGGGGCCAGTCCATACAAAGTTTTACTTCACTTCAAATTTAATTCGACACCCCACAAGTCGGCGATGAAATTGAACCGATCCTGGAATTAATTGAGGTATGCGTAAGCTGACCGAACACTTGAATTATCCAAAGAATATATATATTTTTTGTCCTTGGATCTATTAAAGTCAAGATGGATTCGGTAATCATATTTGAGAGCACATAACAACAAAACAGAAACAAAATATAGGTAATGCTCTTCCTTTGGAGTATTCAAATTGTAAAATTCCATTTTCCGCCAAGTGGAGCAAGACAACAACTCCTCTCTTCTATCCAGAGCAATAGAGAAGCATGCACCAACTCCTCTCTCTCTCTCTCTCTCTCTCTCTCTCTCTCTCTCTCTCTCTCTCTCTAACCCCTATATAAATATAAATAACCACCACCCCACATTGTCAATCCACAACAAGCTATACCTCACTTTTCTTCAAACAGTTCCATATTCTCTCCTTCCCATCCCCTCTCTCTCCTAAAAAATTCCCATGGACCATCCCAAGGACAGCGATGAAACACCAATCCTGAGGCAGGAGTCGAAATCCGGTAGCTCCAAAGCGGCAGCCGCCGCTCCTGTGGCTATAGCAGCCACCACAAGAGCTGCCCGATACGCAAGAGGAGGGTGGAAGAGGGGCGTCGCGATTTTCGACTTCATTCTCAGGCTGTGTGCCATTGTTGCTGCTTTAGCTGCCACCACTACCATGGGAACCACTAACCAAACCCTTCCTTTTTTCACTCAGTTCTTCCAGTTCCAAGCTAACTATGATGATCTCCCTGCTTTTACGTGCGTCATTAAATCTTACTATTACTAATTATTTATCTTTCTACTAATGGGCTAGTGTACAGGATTAATTAAGAACGTGCTCATTAAATTGTTAAGTTGCTAACTAGCTATCAGCTCATCTAAAACTTTCAATTGTTCCAAAAAACGAGAATTCCATCATTTATATCCGCGACATGCATATTTCACGTGTTACCAGGCTCTTTTTTATTAATAAAAAAAAACTAATCACATGCAGATAGTTCAATTATTAGGTAGGCTCTCTTTCAAATTTTTTTTTTTTGCCGAGCAAAAAAAATTGAATGCGGAATATTCTTTTGTATAGTATGATACAACATCATATTGTTAACTACCAATTCATCTACTTATAAAAGTTTAAAGGTTAGATCTACAGTGTGATATTGTTTGATATATATGCATACATGGATGGCAGATTCTTTGTGATAGCAAATGCAATAGCAAGTGGGTACCTGGTCCTCTCCTTGCCCTTTTCCATAGTCTGCATCGTTCGACCCCATGCAGTTGCGATCAGGCTCCTCCTCCTCGTCTTAGACACTGTGAGCTCTCTCTCTCTCTCTCTCTCTCTCTCTCTCTCTCTCTCTCTCTCTCTACATTCATCCACATACATGAGAATGATTTCCCTCCCATTGGCTGACTTATAGTATTTGTTACGGGAAAGGAAAATGAAATTATTTATGCACGAAATCTTGTATAGGCTGTATAGCCATTATACCCTAATCAAGAACGGATCGACGGGTGAATCAGCTCAGACGACGATGATTGCCCTATATATCCACTTTTTCAAATTCCATTTAAAATCATATTAGTTTCTATGATAAAAAATTTTAAAATTGTAGAACGTTAGTCCGTCCAACGTGTTTTTAAAATGTCTAATACTTGCCTGTCCGATTTGTTCTTGGAAAATTCCTAAGTTCCCTCCTATTTGTTTTACAAAAAATTCACTCTGCTATCTTGTACTATATATTATTTTTAGCGATATAGTATTATGTTAAGCAATACACTATTTTTTCCTTTTGAAGTAGAATTACAAGGGACCAACCTCAAATTGGAACGAGGCCCCAATTTTCTAAATCTCCTAAAGGGTAACGATTTTGCACTTCACTTTGCTATAAATGCACTCTCAAATTTGTCTTTTAGTGCAGTTATAAAAGAGTAGAGTGCAAGTTCAAAAATCTGCATAGGATGATCGAAAATATTTGTCACTATCGTCTATCTAAATAGCCATATACTATTTGTACGTAACATGACAAGTTAAGCATGCAACAAAGTAAAGTTATAGAACGTACTTCATTTTTACGAGGAAAAAAAAAAAAAAACCACAAGAGAACTTACCAATATAACGATGCGGTAAGCTGGCCGGTCCGAACGCCTGAGTTATAAAAAAACAAAATTGATACAACGATGTGTGAAAAATACATGCAGGTGATGGTAGCGGTAACCACATCAGCTGCTTCGGCGGCGGCTGCGATCGTGTACTTGGCACACAACGGAAATTCCAACACAAATTGGTTGGCCATTTGTCAACAGTTCAACGACTTTTGCCAACGTGTCAGCGGAGCAGTGGTGGCTTCCTTCATTGGTGCACTCATCTTCATGTTTCTGGTTGTGTTTTCTTCTGTGGCTCTTCGACGTTGAATGCATTTCTACAAAAGGCCCAATGCTGTATCGGGGCCAGGATTCTCGGTGCCGAAAATTTATGTGCTTTTGTGTCAAGGGGTTCTTCGGCCGTTTGATTTAAAACATAAAAAAAAAAAAAATCACACAATCCAACAGCTGAAAAGCCCGTCGCGGTACAAAAACACAAGGGTGTTCAGGACAGAGGAGATCGGACCCCAGCTATATCCGGCTTCCTTTGGCTGCCGCCAAACAGGGCGTTACCGTATTTGATTTGTTCCATCACAATTATGCTTTTTTATTTTTATTTTTATTTTTTATGTTGGGGTTTTGGGCCTTAATTTGGGTGTGCATAGCAATGGTACCAATTATGTCATTTGGTTTGTACTTTGAGGTATGTCGTAAATGTAATGAAAATTAGTGAATTTGTTTTGTTGCGTCTTAAGCTATCCTTTTTGGGGGAGGCGGGGGGCTGCTGCCCCAAGGGGGCAGCAGCGTGCTGCTGTCCCGGCTTTTCGGGCCCGCTCCGGTCTCGCTCTGATGATCTGAAACGTTCACTTTATAGAACTCGTCGAGTAGAATAACTATGTAAAAAATCAGCTTAATTGGATATCATTAAATGCCTGATCGGAATCTTTTTATCTTAAAAAGAATGAATCCGAAACACTGAATCAAATCCATTGTAACCCGTGGACCGAGAGTTATATGGGCTCCGATCAGTCACTTAATGATATTCAACTAAGCTGATTTTTTGCATAGTTATTCTACTCGACGAGCTCTACAAAATGAACGTTTCAGATCATCGGAGCGAGACCGGAGCCGGCCCGGAAAGCCGGGACAGCAGCACGCTGCTGCCCCCTTGGGGCAGCAGCCCCCCCGCCTCCTCCTTTTTGTTGGGTCAAAATTAATGTTACCATCGTTGTTTCGCTTTGATGAGAGAGAGAGAGAGAGGAATTAATTAATGTTACCATCGTTGTTTCGCTTTGATGAGAGAGAGAGAGAGAGAGAGAGGAATTAATAAGTTTTTGATCGACAGGAATTAATAAGTTGGAGACATTTTGAAGTGAATTGGCAAGACTCAAATCTTGAGGAAGATTACAAAAATAATCATCTCCCATAGGAAAATTTGGGGTGGCTGTCATGAACGCCCTTAGGTTTTCTACTTCCACAGTTAGCTGGGCCATCTCATCCTCCTCCTGAATGTTGGGAGAGTTATGATTTCGGTCTGGGGTGGGAATCAGAGGCTGGTTATCCATATCCCTATAATGTGAGTAATATGGTTCGCTCCTGATGTCAAAGCCCGGTATACTTTCTAGTATGTTACGGATTTCCCTCTTGAGATTAGCCCTTCTCCATGGGTTTGGATGTTGAGCCGTGTATACCTCTCTCTGGTTTGGCGAATTCACCCTCAGCTGCTGATACTGGCCGTACATAATAGGGAACTCAGCTGGTACGTAAGGGTCTTGAAAAGAGAAATCGAATCCTACAGTGTTTTCCAAGAAGTCTTGCAATCTGCTCCATTCATCGGCTAGTTGGTCTGCAAACGTGGGGTCCATTTAAAAAAGAAAATTATATTTATCGTTAGGTTTCGGTATATTTCAAACAGTGTCATTTTAAACTTGTAGTGAAATACTCAATCTGATGTGATCTACCCAAACTACCCAAGGCCGAGGGTTGAACCTAAGGCTCTGATACCAAGTTGTAACGCCCCGATTTTCGAAAATAAAATCGGAGGTTTTAAATATTGATTTCTAAAAATTTATTGAATTAAGATTTAAAATCCAAATCGGATAATTCACCCTAGAGTTTCGTTTATTACAAATTATTATAGAAATACTGAAAATAGTCTTTGTGATAATAAACTAAACAAAATAACAGAGTCATCTTCTAAGTTTGATACGGATCCCAAGCATACTCTGGCTCAGCCTCTGCCTCTGCCTCTGGATCCTTCTCACTATAATACTGCTCACCTTCGAGATTCTGCGCCTCTTCTGGATTTTCTGCAAAATCTGGCACGGAAGCCAGGCAATCCGTACATGAGTGAAAGAGTTCACCCCGTAGTATAATCCAACCCAACTACTCCTCTTACTTTACAGTTAGCAAGCAGCAGGATAATAGTAGTGCGAAAAAGCAAGACAGAATTTGTTCCACATAAACCAGTTTATTACTATCCATTAACTTGTTGTGTAATCTAAGATCTCATCCGCGGGATCTTTCCTCCCCAACCACTAGCCATGCTCGGTCCCATGAGATCACTTCCCTTTGCTGTCGCAGATGCACCTAAGTTATGTACCGAGTATACATCCCAATAACTACAACAAGAGGAAAGCTTATCATGCCTGAATCACGACTAGGGTTCGCTTATCTTATGTACCACTTCACAAACCACATCACAATCACCACTGGACACCCGCCAGTATTAATTCATCACTGGACACCCGCCAGTCTATCAATTTATCACTGGACACCCGCCAGTTTCATTTTCATCACATCTCAAAATCACGCCTGCATGCAATCTAAAAATAAAAACTTTCCAGTTTATCCATTATCTAGCATCGTCTAGATGAATTTTATTTCGCAATACCACCCCATGTCTCTAGGGTCCAATTTAGCATTTAAATCAAGTATCGGCACAATATGCAACTAATCAATAATAATTAAAATAATTAATAAATAATGAAATCACGCAACTTTTTATGGATGGGCCGTTGCCCTTAATCTTGTATGGTCACAATGTCAATAATAAAGTAAGAGTTTTAAATTAATTTAAAAGAAAGATTTTCTGGGCTCTTATTAATTAATTCTAAGATAATAGATTAATTAAAAACTAATTAAATACATTAATTAAATAAAAATATTAGAATATTTATCATGACCTTAATAAGAGTCCTAAAGGTCCTATACAACCAGTTGAGTGTCAAAAGTTGGGTTCGGAGGGCCCCGAGATTATTTTAAATAAAAAGATTAATAAAAGTTGTCAAAAGAAAAATAAATGGATAATAAATTATTTAATAAATAAGATAGGTCGAGGTTAACAACGTTTCATCTTTGGAAGGTAAGGAGTCTAAATAAAATTAGTCGAGAATTTATAATAAGGTTTATAAGGTCGTAAGGTAATTTTAATTGGAAACATTGTAAAAATAATAATAAATAGTAAATTAAATAAAAAAGTATGAAATTAACAAGATATCATCTTTGAGGTGTGAGGAATTTAGGAAAAATAGTTTGGGTGTTAAAAATATTATTTGGAAGGTCGCAAATATTTTTCGTTTACAAAATCTTGAAAGATAACGAATAAATAATTGATAAATATCTAAATAAATAAATAAATTATGAAATTAACAAGGTATGATCTTTGAGGTGTGAAAAGTCTAGGAAAAATAGTTCAGGGGTCAAAAACGATGTTCGGAAGGTCGAAAAGTCGTTTCGAACCAAAACAGAACCTGCCGCAAGGTTTGACCGAGTCAACCTTGCGGCTGAGCAGAGAACCGCAAACTCGAGCCTGGTTCTTGCGGCCCGAAGGTTGCGGCCGCAAGGTCGCGTCCAGAATCCGTTTTTTTGTCTTTTCGTTATGGTTTCGATGCATGGGTTCGTTCGGGCTATTGGGTTACGCATAAAAACACTTAATAAACGTAAAGAAGTGTTTGGAATGGATTATAATACCTTGGTTTGGATCGAATTGATTTTAAAACGAATCTTGAGTTTTTGGAGAAGACAACTTCGGTTTTGGCGATTGGGGGACCTTGGGCTCGAATTGAATGATGCTTGGGGTTGAGGGAAGTGATTGGTATGATCAATTCGGGTCTCGGTTGGTCGTGGCTATGAAACCCACTTTTCTCTCTCTTTCCTTCTCTCTAAAACTCTATGGATTGGAGCTTCGTTTTCTCCGAATTCTCTCTCTCTTCTGGACTGGTGGGATGTGGGGAGTGGCGTGGTGTGCCCTAGGGTCGGAGTTATGGGGTATATATAAGAGAATTTTTTTGATAAGGGTGATAAAATTGTGTTTTAATGGAATTCTAATTCTTGGCTTTAAGATGGACGGAATATGGACGAAAAATAGGGTTAGGGAGAAGGTAGAGACTCAGTAGGAGAGGGTGAGGTGGAAGGAAATTCGTAATTATGCATGCATGTAATTTGTAACGAAAGAAATAAAATAAAAATAAGGTAATTAGGATAAATTAATTATAATTGTATATATTTAATTATAATTGTATATATTTAATAATAAAGAGAATTTTATTATTAAGAATAAAGCTTTTCAAATACTATTATTATTGTTAAAAATTACGAGTTGTTATAGAGAACATAAAGAAGAAAAATGTGAAAATCATATGAACGATGTATAAAAAGTTTTATTTTCTGTGATTTCCATGATGTACGTTTGATTGCCTAGAAATAGGAAAAGAGGATGTTTCGGATACCAACCCAAGTACACAAATAGTACGTACCGACCATTCACGGGCCCACTCCGAACCCGTATGGATGATTCGAGTCGTTTAATAATTTTAAAATAAAAACCAAGTGGGCATTTGAAAATCAGCTCCATCCGTATGTATAAGTGCTCAATCCAATTTTCTCATTTTCATCTAATCTTTCCAATTTTTTTTCTTGATTTTTCAAAAATGGGAAGATTTGATAAGCACTTACACATATCGGATGTAGCTGATTTTTCATGGGCCCACTTGTTGTTTTTTTAAATTATTGAATGGGTCGGATCATCCGTGCGGGGCCACGAGTGGGTACCGTGTACCATCGATGGCCATGGTCGGTGTGCTCGGGTCGGTATCCATACAGTTTTTGAATAGGAAAAGGAATGTTGACTTTGATTTCGGTTTTGTACAAAGATTATATATGATTTTGGTTTTCATTTGAATAACGCCTTAAGGCCTTGATTGGATGCGGTATCCGTTGGGTGTATGAGGCAATTCGGGTGTATTGGCTCTTGATTGAACAGGTTTTGCTTTGTTTGGGATCATCTTTTCCTCCTGTATATCTTTATCCCCTTCTTCACTAACACCAGCTTCTGGGTACTAAATTATTGCGACCTCCGGAGATAGCAATAACTAATCCGGCGCAATACATGTGAAATCTTGCCATTTTTTCCCTCCTTAATGCCCCTCTTTATAACGACCCTGATTTTTGGTAAATAAAAATTTTGTTAAAAATTTGAATTTTATTTTTAATTACTTGGATTGCTTTTAAAATTTCTTTTTAATTTCTAATAATCCGTCATAATTAGATTTTAGTCCTTAAAATTTATATTTCTTGGCTAGAAGCCTACTTGGCTAGTAAAATTAGTTTCCAACCGATTACTTAGAAGAACCGGACTACCAATTCACCTAATTACATTTCTCTAACCTTAATTGGACTTTTTTTTAACCTTATGAACCCATCCAAATCCTAATTGAACCTTTTGGACTAAAGGATGTAATCATTGCACTTTCTTGACTAGTCAATTCTTGACTTTATTCTTCATCATTACATCTTCCTAGTGTAACTTTTCTCTTTACCAATTGAACGATAGTTGTTAAGGTAATTCTTATCTTTTGGGTAAAAGGTTTTGTTTCCAACCACTAGTTAGGCCAACCTAAGTACCAATTGACTTAGTTACATTTTCCTAGCATTTAAGAACCATTAGACAAATATAGCAATCATAATACTACCAAAAGTAGCACTCATAACCTACTTTAATCATGACTACTTGGCCATAGACTTACTTTTTAGGAAATGGTTAACCATTGGTCCATAATTGTTAGGAAAATCTTTATCCCTTGGATAATGGAAGCTAGACTTGCCAATGAATAGAAAGATTTGACAAGACAAATCATAGTCATCATTTTGCTTCCAAAAGTAGTTAACCTAGCCTTGCCATGCATGCAAACCTAGGATTGTAGCCTTAAACCTAACTATTCTAGGGTTACTTTCCTAGATATATACATATATGTACTTATATATATGAACGGGGCGGTTCAATGGACAACTATTTAGACACCTAAAAAAACACCCCAAATCTCAATCACATAGTTCCCGATCAAATTTTTACGATCCGAACCGTTCAATATGTGCAAAATATGATTTTAAGGGTGCCAGCGAGAAATTAGCCGAAAAAAATGATCGAAAGTGCTCGTTTTAAACAGTTTTTAATTGAACCATTCATTAAATTTAAGCTAAAAATACTTAGATCAAGCCCTTTTCGGTCTTTTTTTTTTTTACTGATTTCTCGCGGGTACCCTTAAAATCACGTTCTGATCACATTGAGCGGCTCGGATCATCAAAATTTGATCAGAAACTATGAGGTGTTTTTTTAGGTGTCTAAATAGTTGTCCATTGAACCGCCCCGATATATGAATATATATATATACATATATATATATATATATTTGTACATTGTACTAGGGAGAGAGAAGGAAAGAGAGAGGCCGAGGGAGGAGAGAGGCCGAGAGAGAGAGAGAGAAAAGTGCACGTGTGTGCTTTGAGGTTTGTACACTTGCACAAGCTACCTCTTTAGCCCTATTTTAGCCTTAGTCCAATTGACTTGACAACTCACTCTAGTCTTTTTCAAGTATAGAATCCTAGCCTTAGTCATCATAGATTTGCTTCCAAACTAGTCTTTAATCATCCTAGAAATTGACTACAATCTAGACCTATGAATGACTAAACATGAAAGACTACTCTTTAGCTTAATCAAACCCTACCCTAAACTTGTAAGACCTAGGCTATAATCACCTAGATTCATCTAGAAAGCCTAAGATCCTAGTTAGTTTATAGCCTTAAGCCTAAAAGGATTGGATAAGACAAGTCATGGAAGGCTTTCAAGCATGATTTGACATGACCATGGAGCAAATTCATGAGAGAAAAAGAGAGAGAGATATGGCCGGCCAAGAAGAGAGAGGAGAAGCCAAGAATTTTGCTATAAATAGGACCCCTCACTTGCCATTTCAACCCACACCTTCATCCTCCAACTTCTCTCTCTAGAATTCTTGCATTTGTTCTTTGTTCTTCTTTGTTCTTGAGTGTTCTTGGAGTTCTTCCTAAGTTCTTCAAAAAACTCATCCTAAAACCACCCTTTCGATCCATAAAGTTGAGTAGTTTTAGTCACAAAGTAGTTTCGAGAGAAACCTTTTTCTTTCAAAGTTACCGAAAGCCAACCGTAGGAAGTTACTTCGCCCGATCGCCAACTTACTTTCCGTAGTCGTCACTACCGCCAAGAAGAAAGGTAGAGTCCCATATATGCTATCTTTAAGTATATGTAGAGTCCCTTATTCACTAAACTCAACGTATAACGTAGAACCGTATGTTGGAAGTATAAGTAGATTCTCTGTAGATAAGGTCATCTATTACTTATGATGTTTTGAAATGCATGATAGTTAATAATTTATTTTCGCTAATTGAAGTATGAACATGTTGGAATAATCGACTTTTACCATAATAAACACATGTGTTGTTTTGAATTTCCCACAAAAGAAGAAAGAACGGTTTTGCAAAAAATGAGACATTATTGTTGATGAAAGTATTCGTATTTTGATCTTTAGATGGTTATGAGCATGTGTTATGAATTGTTTGCATTACTTGTCTTGTTGCAAAGCATAAGTGATTTTCACTCCAAAGGCGTCCGTACATGTGGCGTTACGCTTTAAGTTGTGATTTAAACATGATTAGTAATATAGAGTTGGATGATCTTGCTAGTTTAGTTTCAAGATTACAATGAATGATTTATGATTTCGTATGTGAAAAGTCCTACCATGGAGTCGTTGCATGAAAACGTGACACGGAAATCGATGAGGTAGAAACATGACACTTAGGGTGTGTTAAAGGCAATGTGTGAATTTGAAACCTCAACGAGGCCGGACTTGCCCATTGTGTGGTATGTGTGTAAATGAATGATTTTGAAAACCCAATGGGAACCCGGAGCGGCGGAACCATTGTGGTATACTCGAAAATCCGGAGCGGCAGAACCGAGGGATGAATTGTGTTTTTCGAAAACCCAAATGGGAACCCGGAGCGGCGGAACCATTGTGAGAATACTCGGGAACCCGGAGCGGCGAAACCGAGGGTTTGAATTGTGGATTGGTTATCCGTGGAGAGGAGCCAATGCCAAATTTCATATTTTTGTGTGCCAATATGAACCCGGCGCAACGGAATCATTGTGAGGATACTCGGGAGACCGGCGCGGCGGAACCGAGGTTGGGTGTGTAAAATGACGATTTTGAAAATGTTGATTTGGTAAATGAAAGGTGAAACCAGTGACATAGTCTACGAGATGTCGCGTAGGAGAAACTCAAAAAATCACGGACACCAACGTTAATGGATAGTGAATGTGGATGTGCCATTGTTAACTATTTTATCAAATATGTAGGAACTGTGTGCAAATCATTAAATTTATGATTGTTTGTTCATAAGTGTAAGGGGTAGAGGGTATGGGTTACTCTATTGAACCTTTGTAGCTCACGGTGTTACCTTTGGTGACTCTGACATATTATATTGGTGGCGACGCCGGTATAATGTGTCAGATCTTATAAATGAACAGGGTGAACTCTACACCTTGAAAGCCTTTGGAGCCGAAGAGCTAGTCAGGATGGAGGAAGAAGCAGAGCAGTAGATAGGAGCCCTAGTTTCCTTCCCTTTTGTAATGAAAGTACTCTTATGGAGATTGTGTTGTAATAATGAGTCAGACTCTATTTTGAAATTCAATAAAAATGTCCTTTTAACGTTCCCAAAATTCGGGGCGTTACACTCTTCATCTCATTTTTGCTTTATCTCCTCTTTACTGTACAAAAACACAGAAAACTCATGGGTTGTGTGGTGCAATTCTGGTGCGATCCGTTGAATGCATCCTTGCGCAATTCTGGTATGATTTACACTTTGTCTTAATTTCGATTTACACTACCATCTGGTGCGATCTGTTATTTATGATTTCTGGTTAGGATTTTGATTTTAATTTGCGGTTAGGGCTTCGATTTAAGTTCAATTTGTTTGTAATTGAATTTTAAACCCAGAAAAGAGCAACTTTTAACCCAAAAAATAACATGCAAATCAGAAAACAGAAGATCAATGGTATTTTTTGGTTATGGTTAATTTCTCGATATATGGTTAGGATTTCCAGAAAAGTTTCTTTTACTAGTATTGGATTTCATAGATATATCTATATGCCTGAAGAGTCTTAATTTCAAGATTTTGATTTTGTATAGAGGAAAGTAGGATAAAATCATAAAATGATTTGGTTATTGGACTTGCAAACTAGGGAAATAATGACTTGTTAAAAATCCGGAGATGTTACTAAAAATGCAAAGCAATTTACTTGATAAACCTCAAAGTGAAGAGGCAATGGTTGGAAGCATCTGGTTTATGCTGGAAAAACAATTTGAACAAATTACAGAGAACTAGATTTTGGTGGATAAGCCCCGTGGTCATTATGATCCAGGATACCCAATGAACTTGCATTAATATGTCCACGTTTCAGATGCTCAAACTGTGGATATGGTTTCTTTTTTTTATTCGCTATTGTGGATATGTTCATTAGATTTTTTTTGGACAACTATTGTTTGTGTCTTGAAGTTACATTGACAAAATTCTCAATGAGACAACTTCTATTGTGATGCCGATAGCACGTGTCTTCTGGATTATACTGGACTTCACCTTCTTAGCTCTATAATGGAGGACACAATAGAGGGTAAATAAGAAACTAGAGCTATTTCCGTTTGACCAAATAAAGAAATTAGATGGCTAGTTGTAGCATGATTATTGAACACCACATGGCATAAGAACTTTGTAATGGTTAAGTAATTGACAACTATGGAGTAATGTTGTAAGTAAGAACTTTGTGATGGTTGATGATGACATTGTCATGTATTCCTACTTTACTTTTGTTCACCCAATTTATGGCAAATATGGTTAAGTAATTACAATTATGTTGAATGACAGGTTATGGGTGATTCGATACCCCTAAAAGAGCGATGATGAAACAATTACAATTTAAATGAAGGTAGTGCCTTGGCCGGGTAACTTTTGTTGCAGCCATGAGTACCCTCATGTTTTTCCTAATACTTTTCTGAGTCCATTGGACAACATGCTAAGTTGCACTCCAAACTATAGTTTTGGACTTGGTTTTCTGTGCAGCTTTACTGTAGTTGAATGAATGGCTGCTACTATATTTGTGTGTGTTTAAATGTAGTGTGTGCTGCTGTGTTCCCTCAATCTATATGTGTTTAATTTAGGCAAGTTTTGCTGCCCATTGGAGAGCATGCTAAACTGCAGAAAATAGCATGCCAGACAGCAAGGGGTTGTGTGTGTGTGTGTGACCTGTTGGTGCAAGTTTGTGACTAAAATGCAGGTGCGTGTGTTTAATGGATTGAGCAAGCATTGTGTGTGTGCGTGTTTTTTTGAGAGAAAACTGAGTGTGTTTGGAAAACAGCATGAAAATCTGGACTTTGGTGGAAAAACATAACTGTGTGTGTTTGGAATATGCAGTGGTGTTTATTTATGGGCAACGATGAATCAATTTTATTATTAATTAAGGTAGATACATTGGCGGGGTATCGATTACAAATTTTGCACTGCATAAGGGCAAATGAATCATTTGACAACTTTTTACATTATACACCCTTCCTTATATGCCCAATTTATCCTCTATCCAAACTAAGTATTATTTTATCCCCTTTCTCTAATATATCATCCAAACCATCTACTTTTTAATACACTATTTATAAATGTCACATCAATGTGGGTTCTCCCTTCTTAACTAATACTCCGTACTATTTTATCCCCCCTTCATAAATAATACATCCAAAACACATAC
The DNA here is from genome assembly GCF_030253575.1 of Rhododendron vialii. Classification (NCBI taxonomy): domain Eukaryota; kingdom Viridiplantae; phylum Streptophyta; class Magnoliopsida; order Ericales; family Ericaceae; genus Rhododendron; species Rhododendron vialii. The sequence continues at coordinate 39,080,137 of NC_080557.1, read as the reverse complement.
GGCATCCAATCGGGGCCTAATGGGAGTAATTTATGGGAAGAGAGAGAGAGCGCTTCATTTCTTTGATCCAACGGCTATAACCATATTACTAAGTACGATCGAACGATTGTAGATGCATCTATGTTTGTATATCTAGACATTTTTAAAGAAAATCGTTCTGTTTTATAATATAGATTACGATTCTCAACCTCCTCCATGGTAATTGTAGACTTTGGCCTGTACTTTTTACAAGGAATAGAAAATTGTAATATCAATAAAAATTTAAGCCCTAAAAATGATTTTTTTTGTGGGTATAGATTTATGGAGCAATCAAAATGTTTTAATAGGACGTGCATCAAATACCATCCAGCGAAACCACAACCATAGAAACGAGCTTGGCAAATCAGCAGGGGAAACAAAACATTGTTGAGCAATTTTAATCAGTTACTTTCATTGGTGTTTGGACTAATTAAGGTCCAAAATAAGAACTAGTGTGTTCCACTTGATTGTGTAACTAGACAAATTCGCAGTGTCCATTAATATGTTGGTCAAAAGATTTATATATCGATTCTATAAATTCATGAAAGCATGGCCTAATGATCCTTTAGACCGTAACATTAGAATGTTTTTTTTTTCCCGAAGGGGAGTGATTTTCACACTCAGCATTTTTGGATATCCATGCTCCCCTTTTGTTTTTTAGTGTTAAAAGCGTATGAATTTCCCTTTTTGAACTAGAAAATAGTTTTTGGATCTATGTAATTGAATTCTTTTTTTTTCTTCCTAAGAATATGGCAATTTGAAAAAGATTAGGGAAATGGATGCGAGATTAAAATCATCAAATGCAGGGTTTTTAGTTGCAAGACTTTACAATTTATTACTTGGTCGGCCATAAAAGTCAAACCCTAGAATCTTTTTGTGTATGTCTCCCAAAATTAACTAATTTAACATGTCCAAATACCATTATTGTTATTTTCTCATCACTCCAAATACCATTATTAACACCCCAACGAGTGAAGCTGAAATTCCAAAAAATCAAATAAAACATTGTTTGGAGCTTGAGGAAAGTGGGAGAAAGGAAGAGAATTAAAATTACTTCTCTCCTATTGTTTAGTTTGGAGAGAAAGAGGAGAGAAAACACTCCATCTGTTTTCAAATTGAGAGTCCGTTATTTTATTTGGGAAAATACGATCCAGGACGTGTTTTGATAATTAATACCCGTCAAAGACATTTTCAGCATTAACAAATGTTCTCAGTATGTCCTTGACGGATATTAATTATCAAAACAGGTCATGGGCCATCATTTTCCCATTTTATTTTGGGTTATTCCAAAATGATGGTCCTTTCCAAAAATGGAAAGAAAAATTTGGTGATTTTACAAAAATGTCATTCACAAATGAATATAAGTGTTATAAAATAGGTAGAATATAAGGAGTAATGATGAAAATAATAGGCATTGTAGGTGTAATCATTGCATGTCTCCTTAAATAGTTGAAATCCCCAAAATGGACTGTCAATTTGGAACGGAGAGAGTAGAAAAATCTAGAAGTGTGAATAGTAGAATTTTCCTCTCATTTTTCTTGGGCCTTCTTTCGCTAACCTTCCTTCACTTCCAAACAAAGCCTAAATGTTAAAAACTATAAATACGAGATGGTTCAATGCAAAAATCAATCTCACGCAATGGTTCAATGCAAAAATTAATCTTCTCTCTCTCTCTCTCTCTCTCTCTCTCTCTCTCCCGATATAAACACAGAGGAAGCCCATCCACGCGATAGCTTGTGAACCAGGAGCCTCTTTTTCCACTTAAACACGAGAGACACTCCTGAGATAACCTCAAATTCTAGGGTTTCTTTTCTCTCTCTAGAGCTTTTCGTGCGTAGAATAGAATGGCTCAAAATGGGAAATTGATACCGAATCTGGACCAGCAGAGCACCAAGCTCCTCAATTTGATCGTCCTTCAGCGCATTGATCCATTCGTTGAAAAAATCCTCATCACTACTGCAAGCCAAGGCATGATCTTGTGATTATTGGTTGGGGTACCAGTTAAGATGGGGTCCATTACTGGAATGCCCATAATTCTTGGGGTATCTAGTTTGGAGAGGGTGTGTTTGCGCAAATAATGCGAACGGGAATGCCTGTGAGCCACCATTGGTGGCCCCCCGAGGGCTGTTATGTCTGTGCATGCGTTCCAGTTGTTTATTAGGTGTCACTCTGCTACAAGAACTTGATTTGTCTAATGCCTCAATGATGGAAGCTTATATTTTCTGCGTATGTTAGATTGCTAGCTAGCTTATATATTAGGAGTTTGTTCCTAGTTCTTCTCCAACTTCACTAACTCAGTGTTCTACTTTTTCTAATTCTTCACCTACTTCTTTATATTTACATGTTTGATAGATGACTTGTATTTTCAGGTGCCAGCTATGCATATGGGGCAACCACCGCGGTCGAGTATATTCATCAGATAAGAAAGAAGGAATTTGTTGAGGTGTTAGTCAAATAAATTCTAGATGCGGGTGCAGGTGTGGTTGTGGGCTCTGGCGATGATGGGAAAGGAGGAAAATCATTCCTAATATTGGACTGGATTAGACAACTTTTGCGTGAGCCAATAGATGATGATGATCAGGTATACGAAGTGAAAAAATTTGTTTATTAGAGCAAACCAACTAATTATATTTAAACAAATAGGAACTGAAAAGTGGATTTCTCTGGCAGGTTGGCAACATTGTCAATTGCTTTGGATTGAAGTCAGATCTTCATCTCCAAAAAATCATTTTGGAATGTTGTCCGATAGTGGTTCAGTTTTCTGCCACTGACTATTTCTCCGAGAACAAAGGGGAAATCTATTACACTACAGAGAAGAACCTGCTAGATCACGATCTTGTTTTCACAGGATGGGGTACAAGTGCAGATGGGATCCATTATTGGAATGCCCAAAACTCTTAGGGTATAGAGTTTGGGGATGCTGGTTTTGCGCGGATAATGCAGATAGGCAGCCTTTGGTGGAGGCCTGAGCACTCCCCTGTCCGTGCATGTGTTCCAGTGATATATTAGGTGTCACTCTTGAACTTGATTTGTCCACAGTAATCACATGTGGAGAAGACAATGATGGTTTTGATGGCCAGATATACCCCTATAGTACTCTTATTTTTTTACTATGGAGTAATTACTATCAGATGCAAGGATCATTTATTTTTTTACGTTTGGATCTTTTTGTCTTATCTCAGATGTAAAATTTGGAAAACAAAAAATTGAACGTGTAGTTTAAAGCTATAGTCATAAAAATTCATTAACCAAGAGTTACTTGCAATCAGGTTAATTTCTCATTTCCTCAAAAAGAATACCGGTTGGTTTGGATTGAAGAGCTTCGTAATTTATTTTTTTGGTTTTATTTAAATTTTTTTGCATTTGTTTGTTTTGCGTCAAACTTTTGTGACTTATTGATTCGTTTCAACGAGAAGAATCAAATAAATAAATTTTTTTTTATCGAAACTCATAATTTTTTAAATAAAGACAACTCATTTAACTTTTTTTCTATAAATTCATGAAAGCGTGGCCTAACGATCCTTTAAACCGTAACATTAGAATGGTTTTTTTTTTTTTTTGAAGGGGAGTGATTTTCACACTCAGTATTTTTGGATATCCACACTCCCTTCTTGTTTTTTAGTGTTAAAAGCGTATGAATTTCCCTTTTTGAACTAGAAAACAGTTTTTGGATATATGTAATTGAATTCTTCTTTTTCCCCCTAAGATTATGGCAATTTGAAAAAGATTAGGGAAATGGACGCGAGATTGAAATCATCAAATGCAGGGTTTTTAGTTGCAAGACTTTCAAATTTAGAACTTGGTCTGCCATAAAAGTCCAACCCTAGAATCTTTTTGTGTAAGTCTCCCAAAATTAACTAATTTAACATGTCCAAATACCATTATTATTATTTTCTCACCACTCCAAATACCATTATTAACACCCAAACGAGTGAAGCTGAAATTACAAAAAATAAAATAAAACATTGTTTGGAACTTGAGGAAAGTGGGAGAAATGAAGAGAAAATTAAAATTATTTCTCTCCCATTATTTGGTTTGAAGAGAAAGAGGAGAGAAAACACTCCATCTGTTCCAAATTGAGAGTCCATTATTTCATTTTGAGTTATTCCAAAATGATGGTCCTTTTCCAAAAATGGAAAGAAAAATTTGGTGATTTTTCAAAAATGTCATTCACAAGTGAATATAAATGTTATAAAATAGGTAGAATATAATGGGTAATGGTAAAAATAATAGGCATTGTAGGTGTAATCATTTCATATCTCTTAAATAGTTGAAATCTCTAAAAGGGACTGTCAATTTGGAACGGAGGGAGTAGAAAAATCTAGAAGTGTGAATAGTAGAATTTTCCTCTCATTTTTCTTCCATTTTCCTTTCTCTTTTCTCTAACTCTTTTTTTTTTGGATAGGCCTTCTTTCTCTGGCCTTCCTTAACTTCTAAACAAAGCCTAAATGCTAGAAACTATAAATACACAATGGTTCAATGCAAAAATCAATCTCTCTCTCTCTCTCTCTCTCTCTCTCTCTCTCTCCGCGATATAAACAGAGGAAGCCCATCCATGCGAAAGCTCGTGAACCAAGAGCCTCTTTTCCCACTTAAACAAGAGCGACACTCCTGAGATAACCTCAAATTCTAGGGTTTCTTTTCCCTCTAGAGCTTTTCGTGTGTAGAATAGAATGGCTCAGAATGGGAAATTGATACCGAATCTGGACCAACAGAGCACCAAACTCCTCAATTTGATCGTCCTTTAGTGCATTGATCCCTTCGTTGAAGAAATCCTAATCACTGCTATGAGCCAAGGCATGATCTTGTGATTACTGGTTTGGGTACCAGTTAAGATGGGGTCCATTACTGGAATGCCCATAATTCTTGGGGTATCCAGTTTGGAGAGGGTGGGTTCGCGCGAATAATGCGAACAGGAATGCCTATGAGCCGCCATTGGTGACCCCCGAGGGCTGTTATGTTCATTCATGCGTTCGGTCATTTATTAGGTGACCCCCGAGGGCTGTTATGTTCGTGCATGCGTTCCGGTCGTTTATTAGGTGTCACTCTGCTACAAGAACTTGATTTGTCTAATGCCTCAATGATGGAAGCTTATATTTTCTGCCTATGTTAGATTGCTAGCTAGCTTATATATTAGGAGTTTGTTCCTAGTTCTTCTCCAACTTCACTAACTCAGTGTTCTACTTTTTCTAATTCTTCACCTACTTCTTTATATTTACATGTTTCAGGTGCCTGCTATGCGTATGTAGCAACCACTGTGGTTGAGTATATTCATCAGATAAGAAGGAATGAATTTGTTGAGGTGTTGGTCAAAAAAATTCTAGATGCGGGTATGGGGTGTGGGCTCTGGCAATGATGGGGAAGGAGGAAAATCATTCCTAGTATTGGATTGGATTGCAGACAACGACATTTTGCCTGAGCCAATGGATGATGATGATCAGGTATACGAAGTGAAAAAATTTGTTTAATAGAGCAAACCAACTAATTATATTTAAACAGATAGGAATTGAAAAGTGGATTTCTTTGGCAGGTTGGCTAACATTGTCACAATTGACAATGTCGAGTGCTTTGGATTGAAGTCAGATCTTCAACTCCAAAAAATCATTTTGGAATGTTGTCTGGTAGTGGTTTAGTTTTCTGCCACTGACTATTTCTCCGAGAACAAAGGGGAAATCTACTACACTACGGAGAAGAGCCCGCTAGATCTCGATCTTGTTTTCACGGGATGGGGTACAAGTGAAGATGGGATCCATTATTGGAATGCCCAAAACTCTTGGGGTTTAGAGTTTGGGGATGCTGGTTTTGCATTGATAATGCAGATGGGTAGCCTTTGGTGGGGGCTTGAGCGCTCCTCTGTCTGTGCATGTGTTCTAGTGATATATTAGGTGTCCCTCTCGAACTTGATTTGTCTTTTCTTTCTCACGTCTAATATTAGGTGTCACTCTCAAACTTGATTTGTCTTTGCTTTCTCACATCTATGTCTAATTAGTTGTTGGATATTGGAAGGACAAAATATTTACCTCACCTGTTGTTGTTAATTAAAGTATAGAATACCTAAAATCGTGGCTCCACTCTGTGAAATTTCACTACTCCTAAACTTCACCAACTCCTCCTTTATTGTTATTAGTGAAACTTGTGAAATATAAATCCCACAAAGATGACCAAACCCAAAAAAGGAGCAAAATGATTTTCCGTGGAGTCAAAAATACAAAATACCACTTATATTCAACCTGTCAATTATATACGAGAGGCGGCCCTACGTGTATGAAAGAGTGGTCACTTGACAACAGCAACAAAGTTTTTTGGCTTATAGTTTATAATACATGTCAAATTTTAGATTAGTCCTTTTTTAACATCCATTACAAATATGATTGAACACCCAGGTTCGGAATATGAATGAACATCCACCCAAAAAAATGTCCATAAATAAATCTACTCTGAATAAGCCAATAAAGCCCATTACAACCCAAAATAGCCCATAAAAAAATAAAAAAAAGTAAAGAGACAAAATGGAAAAAGGGAGTAATCGACTGCCTATGGTATAAATGTCCATATCCAGTGCCGATGGTATAAATGTACTAAAATACTAATATAAAATCTGTCGGGCCCGGAATTTACCCTCGGCCGGGTCTCGCCCGTTTCCCTCCCGGGGGGAAGGAGCAAGAAGGGGCTAGATAAGTGATTCGTTTCCCTCCATGTGATTTAGGGAAATGACCCTTTTTAGAAAGGGGAACGGTGGACTGTGCCTTGGTCAAAAGGTTGCCTAGGTATTTTCAGAGCGGGATAATTCAGGTCCGCGTAGTTCTGGGTCTCTTGTTTAATAGATCTCAATGAAATCTATCAAATTCTGTAAAAAAAAAAAATTTCATAAAACCATTATTTTTAAGTTCAAAAATAAATTCTTACTTTGTAAATACTTATTTTAGAATGTGAAAGAGGGCCCAAAACTACGACAGGAACAAGGTTTCAACAATGAGGAAACTCAAGTATGTTACTGTAAGGTAGTCAAATATAGAAATAGTCAATGTGAAAACTTGCTTAATTCAGAGAACCTGGCCATGCGCAAACCATGAATTGAATGGCAATTAGTATAATGCAAATGACAAGGCATCAATTATGATTCTCAAGTCGCAACCTCCTCCCTGGTAATCGTAGATTGAGCAATCAAAACGTTTAAACAGGACACACATCAAATGGAGTCCCTTTCTACTATCCAACGAAACCACAACCATGTATGGAAACGAGTTTTGCAAATCGGGAAAGAAAACATTGTTGAGCTTAATCAGTTGCTTCCATTGGTGTTTGGACTAATTAAGGTCCAAAGCAAGAACAAGTGGGTTCCACTTGATTGTGTAACTAGCTAGACAAATTCGCAATGTCCATTAATATGTTAGTAAGAAAGACTTATATATCAATTCTATAAATTCATGAAAGCGTGGCCTAACGATCCTTTAGACCATAACATTAGAATGTTTTTATTCTCTCTTTTTTTTTTCAAGGGGAGTGAAAATCATTTCCCTTTTTGAACTAGAAAACAGTTTTTGGATCCCTGTGGTTGTAATTGGCTCCATTTACACTATATACTTTCTATTTTGTTCTAACTTGGTCCAATTACTAACCGCCGTTAGTCCTTTTAATTGCAAAATCAAATGGCCCCTTTTTTGGGGTTTAAAATAGTAATTCTCTCATTCCCCTCTTGCCCTAATATTAGGGGTGTGCATGGGTCGGGCGGTCTGGTTTGACCCCCGAACTCGACCCCGACCCAACATGGCAGGTAACAAATATTTTAGGCTCGTAAACCGAACCGAAAAGGGGTAAGAACCGTCCCCAAGCCTGATTCTTTATGTCGGGTCGGGTCCGACTAAAAACCAAATTAATCTTTATGAATTGGTCGGGTCGGGTAAGAAACGCACCAACCCGGACCCCGAACCAAAATCTGATTTTTAACAGAAAATGAACCCGTACCTGTCTGAAGCACATGTTCAATCCCACCCGGGATCCTTCGGGTCGGGTCCGCGGGTGGACGGTTTTTTTGTACAAACCTACCAAAACATAGCTTATTCTTCCATTCTCCATTGATAAGGAGGCACCTGAGATGAAATTTGGTTATAGTTTTTTGCAAAAAGTTGCCCTCTAATTCAACATTTTCATGATCAGCCATGAGGCAACATAACCTCTGGTATTGTTTACTTGTTCAACTTGTGAACAAATACTGAGATGCCTTATTTTTTTTGCATAGTACTGAAAATGCATATAGAACCATGTCCAAAAGTCACAACATGATATAGATTCAAAAGTCACAACATGATAACGAACCATTTCCAAAAGTTAGAATATTACATAAACTTAGGGGTTGTTCGGCTAAATAAGCCAAGTGGCTTATTTTTTTGTCTATATTCAATTTTTTTTTACGCATTTGTTAGTTTTTTTTGTCAATTTTTTCGGGATTATTGCTTCGTCATGACGAAAGGAACTTAAAAAGTAAAAAATTACCATCGAAATCCAATTTTTTTGAATAAAGACGAAAAAATTGGCTTATTGGTTTAGTTTTGTCTTTATTGGCTTATTTTTATCTTTATTTAAAAGGATTAACGGCGGACTAACGACAGTTAGCAATTGGAACAAAAGGGAAAGTACATAATATAAATCGAGCCAATTACAACTATAGGGACCAAACTGACACAAATATTTAACTACATGGACCATTTCGGTTTTTTTCCTTTTCTTTTTTTTTTCCCTACGATTATGGCAATTTGAAAAAGATTAGGGAAATGGGCGCGAGATTGAAATCATCAAATGCAGGGTTTAGTTGCAGGACTTTCAAATTTAGAATAAATGTCCAACCCCAGAATCTTTTTGTGTAGTTCTCCTAAAATTAACTAATTAATTTGACATGTCCAAATATCATTATTATTATTTTCTTATCATTCCAAATACGATTATTAACACCCAAACCACTAAAATAAGTACTTAATAGTAAATAATTAGTTTTTTTAATTAAAGATAATTTATTGTGAAAAAATAACTTATTTTATAAAATAAAAAATAAATACTTAAATAATAAGAACCTTAACGAAACGGGACATGAAGCGGGAATTCCAACAAAAAATTCAAAAAAACAATAAAACAAATAAATGCTGGAAACTATAAAGGCGCAATCGTTCAATCCAAAAATCAATCAATCAATCTCTCTCTCTCTCCGATATAAACAGAGGAAGCCCATCCACGCGACAGCTCGTGAACCAGGAGCCTCTTTTCCCACTTAAACACCTGAGATAACCTCAAATTCTAGGGTTTCTTTTCTCTCTATAGAGCTCTTCGTGGGTAGGATAGGATGGCTCAGAACGGGAAATTGATGCCGAATCTGGACCAGCAGAGCACCAAGCTCCTCAATTTGACCGTCCTTCAGCGCATCGATCCCTTCGTTGAAGAAATCCTCATCACTGCTGCTCACGTCACCTTCTACGAGTTCAACATCGACCTCAGCCAATGGGTATGCTATGCATATTTACGTGTATCTGTATGTTTACTTATGTGTATATATAAAGATTGCTGATGTTTGTTTTTTGTTCATTCGATTGTAGAGTCGCAAGGATGTAGAAGGATCTCTATTCGTTGTTAAGAGGTGAGATTTAGGTGGGGGTGGTTTCGAAAGCTTTTTTTAGTCTTTATGTAGCATAGTGTTAACATCCATTGTGGAATTTTGTTCTGAAATGTTTGTTGATCACTTCAGGAATGCTCAACCCCGTTTCCAGTTTATTGTTATGAACCGGCGGAATACGGGTTAGTAGATTTGTTTTATATTGTTGTTATTATACTGTTGATGCTCAATTTTGTAGGTGAATAAATGCAAGTTTGATTCTCTCTCAGTAGCTTATTCAACTTATATGTTATTTTAGATCAGCATGGACTTTAGCTCGATGTTACAAGTTATTAAGTTTCCTAAAACAGTATGGTAGACTGAAATATGGTGACCAGAGACAAATAACTCAACCCGTTGCCCTGAATTATTATAGATATAGTGGGCTAGGAGGAAGCCAGCACCGGAGAATAGGACGTAAAAGGTACTAAAATTGATCTTTTGATGGACATTACATGACAGAACTTATAGCAAGTTTATTATTGATTAACTGGGAGAACGTAGATTTCACTAGTTGTAGTATGCTTGTTCTTTTTTCTTTTTCTTTTTTGATTGGGGGTGTTTACGTTTTTTTTTTCCTTCAGTATTATGTTTCTCTCAAGCAATATTATGAAATTCGGTTCTTGAGTTTGTGACCATTGCAAAGGTCGTATGAATGAACTGTGAAACATTTATGAGCAGAGAATTTGGTGGAGAATCTCTTGGAAGATTTTGAATATGAAGTCCAAGGCCCATATTTGTTATATCGGAATGCTGCCCAAGAAGTAAATGGTATATGGTTTTATAATCGACGGGAATGCGAGGACATTGCTAATCTTTTTAGCAGGTATTGTCGTTTCCTTTGAAGTGCACGTATATGGAATGTTACTTTTAAATGCCTTGTACTCATGGTATTTATTCCTAGTACATTTTGAGTGCGCGTGGTTTATTTATTCTTGAGCTGCATTTTTTATTATTGGCGAGCTTCATATGCTCAGACGTGGGGTCCTAGACATAAATTCGTCAATCTCACTCATAATTATGCACACGCAAGTTCTGAGAGTGAAAATTCTTTGGGCCTAAATTTTGTCATGTTGGTTGGTTGACTAGAGGGGGAATAGCCTAAAGTCGGTTGCTTATGTTACTACCCTGCTTCCATCTCTATAAGGCAAGAGAAAGTTCAAAGAACCTTCATATCTACGAGAATCTTCAGGTCCCAATAGCCCCCAATCCCATGCTTGGTTGATCTTTGTGATTCATTCAGTTGGTCATCTATGTTCTGTGGAGTGCTTAGTCGTTTTCCAAAAATCTAGTTTTCTTTCACTGTACCTAAGAACTATTTTTTGGTCCTTACAGCATTTCTACATCTTATAATTTATAGGAGAGCCATTTTTTGTCTAGTCTAGTAGAGGTTTCTTGTTCAGCAAAGGAGGTTTCTGTTACGCATTCCTTTGTCCCTTGAGTACTCACCTACAAATTAAGACTTAAATGTCTTTGGGGGCATTTGAGTTGAGCGACTATCAAATAATATCTTTATTTTGGTAATTGACCATTTTATTGGAAACCAAAAGAAAGAATCCTTAAGAGGTACAAAGAATCCAACACATGAGCCTATACCAGAACTGATTAAACTAAAGCCTATCAAAGAGAAACAACTATAGAGAAATGTGCCAATTCTGGCCGAGCTGAGAGGATAAAGTGGTAGGCTTCATATTCCTCCTTTGGGAATCTTTTATCCTGACTTCAAAGCTGACCTGCCCAATACAGCTGAAAGAGACTTGTGAATTCCTCTAAAAATTCTTCCATTCCTCTCTTGCCATACAAAATAAACTGCAGCAGTTAAAGCAAGCCTCCTTAGAAGATTAGGGAAACCCTTCCCTTTGAAATTAGAGCAGAACTAGGCAATCTTACTCTTTGTGCTTGTGCTTGTGCATGTGCAGGATACTGAATGCATACTCCAAGGTGCCTCCAAAGTCGAAGATACCATCAGCGAAAAGGTAATGATCTCCACTGTTGCTCTGCGATTCTTCTCCTTTTGAGGTGATTATTCTTTGACTTCGTTTTTTGTTAGTGCTTCATTGGAATTCACCCAATTCCACTGAATTCGTCGGCCTAGTTCATTAGATTGTCTGGGACCAGGTCTCGCTGTTTGAAAGCTACTCTTTTTCTCGTAAAATTATGCCTTAACTCTGTGCTGTCATCTGCTTGAATTTCAATGTCTTCTATGACGTACTTTGCTCTGTGGCTGTAGCCATGACAATCTTACCTTCATTTTGACATGTGGCAAAATTTTAATATGCAATTGCTGTTTACCCTTTATTTATTTCCATTAATCCCTTGCTGCAGTGAGTTTGAAGAACTGGAAGCAGTCCCCACTATGGCGGTAATGGATGGTCCTCTAGAGCCATCTTCGTCAACTACATCCAACGTCACAGATGTTCCTGACGACCCTTCGTTTGTGAACTTCTTCAGTGTATGCAGTTGCTCTCTTCTTAGTTACATAACTAAGACCCATCAATTCTCCTTTTTCTTAAAATGGTGAATACTAGTTATAGGCATTGTTTTGGTCATGCATAACTTATAAGAGCACAATTTCTCGATAAAAATGTATTCTTCTCACTTTGGGCAGCTTCAAATGAAGATCATTGACGTCCCTATCTGTGTATGAGTGTATCTTACACTGTCTGGATCTTACAATTATGTGTTTGCAGGCAGCTATGACTATAACAACTGCTTCAAATGCCACCATGACTGCACAACCCTACCAGAATTCTGCAGCAACCCTCCCCTCACATCCACCCAGTGTTCCTCTGTCTGTACCAACCATCCAGATGGCAGCTGCTCCTAAGTCAACAACCATTTCTTTAATGCCGCTCCTTGATGGCCCTGAAATCAGCAACAATAACAATCAGGCCACAAATCTCGTAAAGCCATCTTCGTTTTTCAGTTCTCCTCCTTCCTCTTCTGCATTGGTGATGCCATCAGTCCCTTCATCTATGCCTGCTTCTGCTCCTCCACTTAACCCTTCAGGGAGTCTACAACGCCCCTACGGTGCTCCTTTGCTTGCTGCTCCTCCACTTAACCCTTCTGGGAGTCTACAACGCCCCTACGGTGCTCCTTTGCTTCAGCCATTTCCTCCACCCACTCCCCCACCGTCCCTCACTCCAACTTCTGTCCCCGTCCCACACTATGGTCCTGTTATTAGCAGAGACAAAGTCCGCGATGCCCTTCTGGTGCTTGTTCAGGTATGTCTCTTCTGACCTTCATAATTACTTTTGGCGGTGCAATTGTTTATAAGTATTTCTTCTTGCATCAAGGCAGGACAGTTTTTCCGGCACAATTTGTTATAGTATTTTTTTCTGCAATTAGGCATGACAGAGAGGCAAATTGTTTGTTAGAAGTTGATTTCTCGTCTATGGACTGGGAGATAAGTACACTTATTGGACGTTATGATCATATATGGTCAGTAAATGCTTTTCTGACGATAAAAGAAAAATGCTTCTGCTGGTATGCTTTGTGTTTTGTCAAAACAACCATTGGCTAAGAATGAGATGTTGCCATATTGTACAACACGGAGATTTAGAGATGGCTTCCTAAGTAACTAGTGAGAAGCTGATCTCCACTCTAAGTTAGTATAACTCAGACATGTTGAAGCATGCATCTAACAACAGTCCACAGTTTTCTTGGAAAAAAAATAATTTCTACGGATTATGACAGTTCAGTTGGAAATCAAACATTATGCACAAGGTCTTCCTTCTTATCCTAGGATTTTAGCTGGAAAAAGAAGTAAGACATGATGGACAGGACACAGCATGTAAGTAAAAGGGCATTTTGGAGTTGGATGTCTTGGGGATCAGTTCTTTGTTATCTATTGATCCTATAACGCGAATCTCTGTCGTTTGGGGCATTAATTGTCGTACTAGAATGGTTAGAGCTCATGAAGCTTTTCTTGATAGCTAGAATAAAGAAACAAACACTAGAATCAGATTATTTGAATGTCTTGACTCAATCTTATTACCAGTCCGCAGTTTTCTTTAATGCGCATTGTATTGTTCTGATTGATCATCAGGTAAGGAATGCGGAAGTTTGGTGTAGATCGCTAAGCGTAAACATGTTTTCATGGTGGTAATCAATCCTCACTTTTCGTATTTCTCCAATCTAATTAGCTGTCTTTTATGTGGTAGGACAATCAATTCATTGACATGGTTTACCGGGCACTGCTGAATGCTCATCACTCCTGAAGACCTTGCAGTATCTATTTATTTGTTTGATTTTCTTCCGGAGAAGGGGAAAGTGGTTTTGTATTGTGTAGTTTTTGAACAAACTTTCTTAGTAGCTATTAGTTTGTATATGGTTTCACTCACTATCATTGGCTTGGATGATGGGGAAATACCCATTTCTCACATATATAGTTTTGTTGGAATTAATTTGTGGAGCTGGAAAATGCAATTGCTTTAGTTCTGCCTGTCTACTCGTCAGTTGTTTTGTAGCTCCTCATTCTGCTGCATTCAGGTTACATCTAATACTGAAGATGTAGGCCATCTTGTTTCGATTTCATTGACCTTAAAATTTGTAATTTTCATCTACTCAGTTAATGCTTTGTTCGTTTGGAATTCCCAAAACCAACCCCCTCTTTATCAACACGGTTTCCAAAATCTCACTCCACTTGTTACTTTCATCTCTCTGTTTCTCTCTCTACACTCGTTATCTAAAAAATCCCGTCCAAAACATTTACCAAACAACCGTTGTTCCTTACAATTAACAGGAAAAGTAAACTTTCTGCAATTTGACAAGGCATACTTCTTCCTCCAAGAAATCACAATTAAAGTACCACGAAGCTAGATTTCATGCATCTGATGTACATACCGAATTGGAAAAACATTTGAAGCCTCAACGTCCAGTTGTTTCAGACTACCTGAACTTTCTGCATTGGATTGCCAGTATTCTACTACAAAGCATTAGGCCGACATATGTAAACTGGTGTTACTGCATACAACGATGGACAAGTAAATGCTCATACACAACGAAGATTACAATGCCAGCCAAAAAAAGGAGGGCACAAAATTACAACGCTAATGAAAGAAATATCTCAACAAAATTTTCCCGGGCAGCTTAATTGTTCTCTTTCCAGGAATGCAATAGAATATCTTCCTAAGGTGAAACACCAAAATAAAAACTCGTGAGAATAAATTAACCTGCAGAAGGTAAGAGGGCACGAGGAACTCAGCCAAATACTATCCCAGTATAAGCTACATGGGATATAAACAGCACTATCGGAACAAGAAAAGGCCTAAATATCCAGCACGGCAACCATCAAGTGCTTTTTACTTTACGCGAGTGAGGGCGGCGGAATAGACTGATAAGATCATCAAGACCCTGTTGAGCAACATGAGCATGTTTATTTTATGTGCACAGAATTGGGGGCCAAAAAATTAGTGATTGAACCTGGCAATTTGAAAAATAAAGAAACAACTAATAATATGCTAGCAAGGTCAGAAGTCGTACCCTGGTTGTGATAACAAGAAAACTGAAGAGGATTATCAAGTACGATCCCAACACTAGTAGCAAAAGCAGGTCAAATGTAACACTGGCAACCTGCAACACACATACAAACAATCAACTCCTTTTACCATGGACTGTTGTCTACTTACTTTCTTCCAGTTTTATAGCAATATTACCACGGGTGGCTCTAACGCCACAACATTCTTTAGGGCCACGACATCTTCAGCTGGAGGACATTTTTACCATCTATGCAGGTGTTCTTCACTTTCTCTGTCCCTATCTACATTTTTTCTCTCTTCCTTCACACGCTCCACTTTCTCTCCATCGTTCTCTCTCCACCTTGTTGACATAAACTACCATTTTCTCTTTCTAATCCCTTCCACTTCTCTCTCGTCTAATTACCATTTGGTGGAGACAACTAGAAAAGCCTAGGATCGGGTCTAGTTACCATTTCATTAGGTGGAGACTTCTAGAAAAGCCAAGGATCGGGTCTGTTCTTAGGGCCTGGTTTAACTTTCATGACTATATCCGCGTCGCCGATATTAGTCACAACAGTGACGGTGCTATACTCCATTAAAATCCAAGACCTGATCAATCAATCTTCTTTTATTTGAATCTGGATGTCACTCACATGAAAATGGGGACCTTGCAAAGAGGAAAAGAAAATTAAGATAGAAATGAGTTGTGGTGATGGTGGATTTAGTGGAACTTTATCATTGGAAGAGGTTTGTCTGTCCCAAAATTGAAAAGAGAAATGAGGTTTGCATCTGTCTTTGAGTGTGGATGAATAGATTGTGGTTGAAGAGAAATGGATTGTTGGATGGGTAGCTATGTCCGTCTGCATGACATCTCTGCATCCCGCGAAGTCTTGTCTCACTATCACGCCTTTCCCTCTTTTCGCCAGGACTCCATTATCAATCAGTAGCAAGTTGACTTCATCCCAGGCCGCGCCAACCATGTACAGTGCACACAAGAGTTGTTGCCCACTCTGAAACAAGACCTCAAGGTGCCAGCTGCATCGTAACACAAGTCCTCCCACCAGGCCACAATTCATTTGACGGTCTAAACTCTTGACCATACCCTAATCATAGATTCTCTGGTCTAAATGGGACGATGATGACATATTGGAGAGAGAGAGAGAGAGAGAGAGAGAGATGCTCTCATTGAGGAGGAAATGGGTTGCTCAGTAGTAGCCGTAACAATAGCGAGAGAAAACAGAGAGAACAGGAAAGCAAATTTGGGGAGCATGACATGAGGGTAGCATTGTCAGATTGCATAAATTGTCGTGGCAGGACAAAATTAACTCATGGCATTATCATTAACCTATTTCCAAAGATACCCTATGCAGCTAACTATGACACTTCGGTTTTCATTTTCTGAATGGATGGGTTAATGCCCCATCAGATGAGAGTAAGTTGAATTGTAAATGGGCGGCATTCCCTTAATGCCTTGTTGGTAATATAATCTTTTACTTATCAAAAAAAAAAGAAAAAAAGAGAGTGAGTTGTGGAGGGGTTTGGGGGTTACATAAATAGGAGAACATCTGGATGATTTGGGTAAAATAAACTGAAAAAGTGACTGTTGTCTAGCTCAAGATTTTAAGTTCACAGAATTAAAAATCCAAGAAAGCCAGTTTTGACTTGGATCAGCAAGTTTTGCCTCAGAAAACTGGAAGAGATTAATCTTCCACAACAAAATAAGATGTGCTAAACCAGCCAACATTCTTCAATCGACTATACTCAACTATGACAGAACTGTAGACATTATGTCCGTACATCTAGAGAAGAAAGAAGACACAGGAGAAAACAGCAACAGATAATAGAGTATCATTGGCACCTGATAGATGTTAAGCCTGCCTCTTGTTGAATCGTAAAACGTGAACATCCCATCAAGCATCTCATTCTGTAAACTCACCTCAACTGTATGTTCGGCTAATTCCTGCCAACAGATTGATCAAACCGTGTCAAAATAATACTACTTTATTCATTTTAACCTTTCAACTTTTGTCTTTTTGTCATATAAGTTTTCGCCTGTGTAGATACCACTATTACACAATCATAAAATAATGTTTTAAGGGTCTCTTGGGGCTCACAAATAATTTCATCCTGCAATTGTTATGTGAGCTAACAAAGTATGTCATTCATGGAAAATTTTGAAAAGTCTCATGGATGCTCTAATAAGCATGAATGTGTGTCAGTTGCCAGTGTAAAGCAACACTCTCGGATACTCCTAAAACCTTGCCCGACACTTATTCGACTTCTTTTTATCAAACCATCAATTTCACAAGGAAATATTATTTGACAAATATCAGCAAACAATGAATTTCAAGCATGTCACAGGCACATCGTGCCTGCCGATTTCAAAAATGCTTTGTAGGTGTGTTTGTGTAGTGTTATGTGTCGGCTACTAGGATAAAAACTAATTGATCAAGAAAAGAATTGGATGGGCTGCTCCTCTTGGCACTTGGTGAGGTAAGAAATACAGAGTGCTCCCCTGGGCCCTTTTTTGGATTTCCTGATGAAAGAATTGACACCATTTAAGTTATTTTGAAAGTTTTCATCACATAAGTTGAATGTACCAAGGCTGCACCTTCCAAAACCAATCCCGTGGTTGTCTTCGAAAACAAGTGAAAAAACCAACATAAAAGTACCAAGAAATACCCGAAGGAGGACATGACAGTTTGCCCAAATATCCAACGGATCCATCAAATCCATGAGAAAAGAGTGTACAAAAATACCATAACCTTTTCAGTGCGATGATAGTTGTGCCATGCAGAAATACAAAATATGAGCAGCATACAAATCACTAGTAACAACTAGCACAAATGATCATTCCACAGAATAAACAAGATAGAGGAAACATACAAACACCAGTACCTTTTTCAATGCCGTGATTATTGGGTCATTCTTTGACAAAAATGGTGCCACTCGAGGAGTTCGTGACAAAAGATCCAACCAAGATGTTATGTAAGAAGGATTGATAGCATAACTACTGTCGTCAGCAAATATCTTGAAATTCTTTCCTTGGTGGCCATAGATGTGCCTCTACACATAAGAAAGTGACGGGCGCATAAGAAAGTGATACTAACATAAGACAGTAGCATTTGCAAAATTCTAATGGGGATATCTGGCAACAAGTTTTCAGATGCCCGCAAATTCATGCTTGTCAAACATCAAAGTTCTGCTTACTATTTACATTTGTGTATGTGGTGCAGCAAATATAGGCACAGAAGTATTCGTGACAATTTCTTTGTAAATGAAAAAGAAAATGGGTGTGATATCAGGAATAATGACATTTCAGAAGGGGTCTAACAGCACAACTTCATCAAATGCTAGCCTTGTCATGTCCTACCAAGGCTATTACTACTTTCAATGCTAATAAGTATCATAGATTCTTATCCGACAACTAAAAAGCAAATTCGAATTTTTCTAAAACTAAAAAGAAGACACATTAATAATGGATTCAAACTTCCAGATGACATGGAGAAAAAAAAACAGCAGCCAAAGAAAGTGTCAAGATCCACAATCCTAAAGAGATCCATATGGACAAGCATGTGCATAATTCTTTCGGCCTTGTGAAGTGTGAACGGAAAAAAATTAATAAATAAAAAGAAGCAAAAAGTCATGAGAATTTCTGCCTCAACAAGATGTCAGAGTAGAACCCTTACCGCTAGACTCTCTGCAACCAACTTGACAGTTCTAGTAATCGCAGCTTCGTTCACAAAATGTCTGTAAAAAAAAAAAAGAAAAGAAAAGCAAAGTTCATAAAAACTAGAGAACTGGCAAAAAAGAAGCTCGAGAAGGTCGTGTAGTTCCAAATAATTGACCTGTTATCGAACAGACCACCAGTGCTTTCTAGCAATTCAGGTGCAACAGACAGTTCAGAAAGGGTAGCTGCAGTAACTCTCAGCCTTGAGAACTGTTCATGCTCCCAGGCTACCTACAGCAGGTTAACATATTTAGCATCTCAGCTAAAGAGCTGAATTTCAATGCACAAATTTTTTTTTATGGGCTTATAACTACAGAAAAGGTGGCATTTTATATTCATAATTACAATGGTCGTTACAAGCAAAATGAAATAGGCCATGGTTGATAAATTTATAGAAAGGACGTGCGTCGTCTTCCTATATTAATAGTACCAACAATGGAGGAAAACGCCAACCAACCAATAGCAATCTCTTGGTTATCTCCCATGCCAAACAGACCGAATATCAGACAAACTTTTTTTTTTCTCGAGATAAATATACAGAGAACATGAACTCCAGTTAATGGACCAAGCATTTAGATAGTAGAGGTTTAATAGTTTATGTTTTGCACAAGTTCCTCCAGAATCCATACCTATATATATATATATATATATATATACACACACAAACAAAGAATGCCATTAGACATGAAAAGCCGAGAAGGGTGCAACGGCCAAAAGTAGGATAAGACCAAATGACCAATTTATCTGCAACGTTTATGGCTAATTTTTAATTGTTTTAGTGTTAGAATGACGCAAATTTATGTCATTGTGATGATTTACACACTCTATACTTCCACGCATATCTCCTTACTCGAGGGTTAGAAATATTTATTTTCTTGTGCTTGAGACCAACTTTAAGCCCCAATTCTTCTGCTACATTTGAGAAACCCTGCACAAAATTCCATCTGTTACAACAGAAAACACTGCATTGCAACTTCATAAAATTGAGTACTGCCGCTATTTCTATGTGAAAACAAAATGTGATTACTTCAAATATCTGTTTTATGTAGGCATTTTCCGGAGGCTTAGACACATGAATCCACAAGTCCTTATCCAATGAGCCGACACTATTCAAGCAGATGGCATAATCAATACTCTCACGTAAACGTTGATCGAAACTTCGAAGCCACTGCACAAGGCAAAGCAATCAACTGAGTGGATGGGACAAAAAATCCAAAAAAAAAAAAAAAACGGAAATAAAGGTGAAAATTCTAGTTCAACGAAGAAGCTAGCACCTTATGAGTTCCATTATAGTTGTAAGGCCCACCAGATGTAAGACCAAAAAGCAAATTGTATCTTCCTCTTGTCTTAGGATTCGAGTATAGAAGGGAAAATAACCTAGCAATTTCAAGAAGCACCACAACACCACTTCCATTGCTATCGCTTCCCACTGATAAAGCCTGAAAACATTTGAAATTAAAAGAAAAACTCAGATATCTCCACACAAAAAACAAAAATTAGTTTGATATTGAAATAATCGACTTGGATACCGGTGCCGCCCCGAAGGTGTCATATGATGCCACTATGGCAATGGTTGGTAGTTGAGTAGAATCTCCATCTGTTTTCGACCCTGGCAACCATCCCTATCAGCACAACAGGAAAAATTATTAAACATACAAATAAATTCCAAGCCACAATTACTATCATTAATTCTTCCAAAGCAGCATGTGTATCAGTATCCATGCCACCAATCCCCTAATGTACTTAACGGCGGCTAATGCGAAGAAATGCATTCTTGAGCTAAAATTGAGGATTCCACAATTAAAACAGAAAAAATGAGCTAAAAACAACAGTAATGTGTTCCTAACAACAAAAATTCAACAATTCCTCAACATGCATATTTTTGGTGAAAGTTTATCGATGAGAAACCAACTCAAATACTCTGGACAACTTAACAGGAGACTTGCTGCAAAGAGGCAGTATAACTTAAGTTCTAAAGAACATGATGATAAAATCGCACAACTGTTGACAAAGAACAAAGAGAACATGTCTATTAAATGCTAAATGAACTTTCAGGTGAACAAAGATAAACTTCTTCACTAAAATTCTAATCACTTTGTGTATGTGTGTGGGTGGTGGTTGTGGTGGCGGTGGAATGAGAAGAGCACACCTGAATATTTGTGATTGTCGGAGATGCAAGTTTCCTTGGTTCCGGTGCTGAAACAACAAGCTTGTATCTGCATCATTTTAAGAGCAAAGAAATGTCAGAGTGCAACCATCAATAACGATGACCCACGACCCTAACATCTCCACGGGGGAAAACAGACACACAAATTCACAACAAAAAAGTATGATGAGTAGGAAGACATCTACATACATGTTTTTTTGGGGTAAGTAGGCAAGTATATCAATATAAAAGATAAACAAGTGCAGCCATACAAGGATCATTCCAAAGGCGACTACAACGAAGGACTGAGACCATCTTAATCAAGGATAGATACGAGGCATCCTCACCACCAAATATCTATGTAATGATAATTGCACAAAAAAAAAGGGTAATAATTTGAATACACATCAATAATAGATTAATAGCCATACGACAAAGCAATAATCCTGCTAAGAACTTAAAAAAGAAACCCTATTTTTTTTAAAAGAAAACCAGCTGCTGTTAGTGAAGAACATCACCACAAGCTAACCCCCTGATAGCCAATCTCTACTAAGGTTTCATAATTTCCATAAAATTCATAAAAATTTCAAGTCAGTCCAACTAGTTAAACTTCTTTGAAAACTCTCAATAGAAGTGGTTCAAATAGGGAAGATTCCAAAAAAAAATCAGCAAAACTAAGATCCATAATTTGAAAAGAACAGGCCTCAACATCTATTACTAGTTTGAACGTAAATTCAGCTTACTGAAGTCAGTTGGAATACATGGATACAGTTATAGTGTTTTTCGTTTTCGGGGTGGGGGTTGTTTGTGACATTCAGGAATATTCAACCAGACTTTAAAAAGCTTAAAGCTTCATAATTTTAAGTTTGGCTGCAAGCAGAAAAATGGGATCACAGATCCAGTTGGCAGTCGTAATCAACTGAAACCTGTGAGTTAAGTACTTAGAAGTCACAAGACTCACAACACTAGGAAACAAATTACTATAAATTCCACACAAATCATTCCCTACAGTAGCACCATATACATAGCTTACCGATTTCTTCAAGTTTCTTCTCACTTCTATACTTCATAAACTTTGATAACTCCAGCAATACTTTTACTCTGCCCCATTGC
Source organism: Rhododendron vialii (assembly GCF_030253575.1). Lineage (NCBI taxonomy): Eukaryota > Viridiplantae > Streptophyta > Magnoliopsida > Ericales > Ericaceae > Rhododendron > Rhododendron vialii. Next base: position 39,058,031 of record NC_080557.1, on the reverse strand, counting down.
CCAAACAAGATAGACAAGCTATCAAATTAGGAAATGAACCAGACACTCAAACACCTTAGGACAAATTCCCTATTGTTGATACTTAAGTTCGACTAAAAGTTATTTGTCAAAAAGGAACACCAAGATGGGGCATTTTGGAGACTAGGTAGAATGGTAGTATGGTACTTTCTGGGGCAGATTCAGATACTTTTATCTCCAACAATGGGCGACATGTACGACTACTAGTTTAATGAAGATATGTGCATCCGAAACTCTCATCCATCCCGAAAAATGTGAAAATGGAATCAAATAAAGAGGAGGCAGACAGACATATAAAATGGAACTTGAGATTTGATCCCTTCGAAAAAGAATAAACTAGGCAAGGAGGCAAGACAAACCTCCAATTCACAGGAGACATGTCCTACAAATGGTAAACTGGCCGAAATGGAAAAGATTTGAATGAAAGGCTATATTTCCACAAGGACAGAGACCTTCACCTTTACGAATTTGCTCTCAACGGAAGAGGCTTAGGCAAATGTGAGACTATGTGACTCTGGCAACAAAAGTACAAGGGCCCCGTTTTTAATTGAATGATCATGTCAGGAATATGCCATGTTCCCTTGATAAAGTTCGTGTTACCCCACTTTGATGAAACAAGCCAAGATAAGTTGTAATGGAATCACTGAGATATTGCCAAGCTGGAAATTTAAGTTCCATAAAACCAGTACATGAACATACATCTTCCATGCGTGGTTGATGATAATGCCCAATCTCTGTCAGACACCATATAGCTTCATAGAATATGAAACATAGGAGAACTAAATATTTGGTATCAAAATAATCATCATACTGCATCAAGCTAGCAGATCCTTGTTTTAGATTACTCTAACATGCTGATAATACTAACCCTCCAGTGGTTGCAGTGGCAGGCTGACCAGTAACATCATTCCTCTTGACATCAGCTAACACAGCGTTGATATTGTCATCCTCGAAAGCGAAATACACAGGATACTGTGACCAAAGATAGCATCATCAAGATGGTTTCCAATACAATCTCTAGAAATATAGAAAGTTCACAAAATAATTTGCCACATTTCCAAAAGAAAAATTCATAATTTTCGGCATGAAAAATATTGACTAATGAGTAGAACAACAAATTGGTACATGAGAGAAAGTTGAATGTGTCCTAGATAGGGGTGGCAAATGGGCAGGTTTGGGCCAAATTGGGTAAGTTATAAGTGGGTTGGGTCTCTAATGGGTCATTGACCCATTTAGAACCCGTTAGTTATGGGCTCAATTACCCATACCCAATCCGACCCATTTATTTAAAATTAAACCCAACCCACCCATTAACCCAATTACATATACATTAAAATTTAAAATGACTAAAATACCCAAGTACATTGAAATGACCATATTACCCTTTGTACATCTAAATGACTAAAATACCCATGTACACTAAAATTACCATAACCCCTAGGTTCGGGAGTATGTAGCTCAGACCTCAGTGGTTTTGTATTTTAATGCAAATGCTTGAATCCTGGACTTGAGAAAGGAAACAATCAAATTAATGCAAGGAAAATATATTTACATGAATTTTTGAACGACATGATTGGTGCAGGTTCATTGTTACATTAGTCTGTTGGTTGTGTTCTCCAGAAAAGAATTACAGTAATATAATTCAACAACTGCTTGGATTTTATTGAAGTCTTTCTTCGTTACTTTTCCGGAGACCATCCTCTGCTAGTTCTTCGTTTGCAGTATCTTTCAAGAAAGTTGCAATGTCTCAAAAGAAGCCATGAGTATTTATTGGCTCAAGCTGAAGACATACGAGCAGACCAAAGAAAGAAGTTGGAGTTTGGCTCAGAGATGTGGAACTGTTGAAGGCTGATGTGCAAAGACTTAAGCAAGAACGAGACCCAATTAACAGAAGTCAGATGTGTGTGTGTGTGTGTGTGTGTGTGTGTGTGTGTGAGAGAGAGAGAGAGAGAGAGAGAGAGAGAGAGAGAGAGACCCAATTCACTGGGCGAGAGAGGGAGGAGAATCAGCAGATACTTATGAATGGTTTATTTTAGTGGGTTATGTTCATGACTTATTGGGTCATTTAAGTTGACCCATTAAAGACCCAATTAATAAATGGGTTAGGTGGGTTGGACCCATTCTAACCCAATTAATAAATGGGCTGGGTTGGGTCTATTTTCTAGCAGGTGGGTTTGGGTTTATTAATGGATTTGGGTTCAATTTGCCACCCCTAGTCCTCGACAAGCAATGGATTCCAAGAAGGCTAGAGCTATGTAACAAATGTCTCCGGAAGGCATCTGGAAGCCAGGAACAAACACAAGAATTTGACGTTGACATTCCGAATTTTTTTCCAAATATGCTTTTGAGATCAAAATGAGGTATCAACCACATACTAATCATTCATTCACAATTATGCAATCCAAGAGTGACAAATTAGATATTCAAGTCAGTGGAAAGAATTTGCGCTAGAGGGTGTTTCTTTCTCTTCAACACCACAAAGACAATCTGTACCCTTGGAACTTGAAGACTTGTCCTCTCCATTGTGGAATATTAGGAAACACAAACTCAAGATTTGACATGCTTCAATCAAATAAAAAATTAATAGAAATTATTTGGAGAAAAAACGAAGAAGAGAAAAACAAGTAAACAAAAACACCAGCAAAAAGAAACTACTGAAGTTCTATGAAAACAAATTTATGCAGTCAGCTAGGACGCCAAGGAGAAAAGTTTTTAGAAAGTAATGATATCATGGTTTTCATAGACATCACTTTTACTCGGTCAAGAGACAGGAAAGAAGGAAAGTAAGGAATTGTAAAGCAGTTAGTGCTAGTGTTAAAGAGTGACAAATTCGGAATTACCAATCATAACAAATTAATAAACCAATACGAACCAGTAACAGCAGTGGTACAGCATGGGATCTGAAATGGATGGGTTGTTAGGTGGATTACTGGATTGGTTCTTACTATTGACTCAATGAAAACAAAAATGGACAAACAGAAAATAAAGGGGAAAAAAAACAAGTAAAGTCCAGATGCAAAAACAGAGAACTAGATGACGGGAAAGGCATAACCAAAAGAGTTCAGAGTAAAAAGACTAATCTTTACTCACAGGAATGTTGGCATATAAAAGAAACCGCTCCAGTTCCACTAATATGTTCTTCATCAGCTCTTTACCAGGATCTTCATCACCTCCATACTTAACGTCCTTGTTTTCAGGACTAAACATCCGAGGGAGTAAAAATATTAAGCCCCCTAATGGCTGTTTCTGTTCAATATACTCTGCAATACCATTGCCACATGCATCAAAATCCTGATCAGGTGCTAAAGAATAACAATAAAACTTAAGGTAGACAGAAAATGGGACGTAGTGAAGGAGGATTAGAAGACAATAGGCGCACCCATGTGAGCCAAGTGTTATGAACACCGAAGAGTGAAAGAAGAACATAAAATGGCTGTATCATGTGCTCACATCCCTGGAAAATGTCATCAGCTAAGAAAGTTTTATGCCATGAACTCTTTTTCTCCGGCTCACATGGGAAGGAGGAGAAAGAAAACATTGTATATCCTTAGATGAATCGAGGATTCGAGTTATTCTACTCCCTCCGTTCCAAAATGAGTGACCTTTTTGGGAAAGCGTGTCATGTTCAATTGCTTATATCTTTCAATACGAATGTTAAAAAATATGCAATATTGATCTTGTTTGATAGATTTTAATTAGTTCTATTAATCAAAGTTTTCAAAATCACATAAAACTTCATAAATCGAAAGATATAAGTATTTAAAATTACACGGAGTCCCAAAAAGGTCACTCATTTTGGAACGGAGGGAGTAATCAAGTACAGCAATGAAAGAAAGCATATTAAGTTTGCAAAACACTATCTAAAACTAATATCAATATTTTACCTTTCTAAGTAACAGTGTGCCATAATTTACCACACATACTCAACATCAAAGATCTATGTCAAAACTCTCTTCCTGGTGTGGGTCTTGAGAGCATCTCTTGCCCTTACCCTTTTTATTTACTAAAACTCAAAATCTGAGTAAAAACCCTCTTAAAATCCACTCCACTCCTCCACTCCAAACCTCTACGGCTATACCAAATTGAGGTTTACTCAATCAAGGGAGACCCAAATTTTCATTCAAATTTCACACAAGGCTAGTTTTTCCCTTCCAATATATATATATTTTTTGTCAATCGATAGGAGAGATCATTTACATCATGCATGAATATCAAGTGCGATAGTACACGAGATAACCAAGCCCAACAACTCGACCAATACAAGAAATAAGCCCATCATAGGAAGAAAGAAAGAAAGAGCCCCTTTAAAGGAAGAACACCCACACGTTGGTAGGGAGATTCGAACTCCTAATCTCCTAGTGAGATGCAAGAGTCCAGGCCATTAATGGAGGTTTTACCCAAATTTGTGCTTAGATTTAGGTTTGCCCATTGGAGTCATTCATACCATATAAAACTTTGCTTTGTTTGGAACCAAAGGAAAAGAAAGGAAAGGAAAATTAACAATTCCTCTCCATTGTTTGGTTTGGAGAGAGAAAAAGAAGAAAATAACAACTTCAAGTTTTGTGAATAGTAACTTTTCCTCACATTTTCTTTTCTTTTCTCCCATTTTCCCTAACTTCCAAACCTATTACTCAAATTTGAGTAAAATAAGAAAAAGACTAATGTAAGCTCAATGGCATGGTACCCGTTGCCATTTCAATGCTCGCCTATTCCGCGTCATCTTTCTCTCAATTGCAGTTTTGGTGTCGTATGCCGGTTGTGCCTAGCTGACAGGCAGGTATGGGGCCAAAGTAGAGGTACGGGACGGGAAATCAAGGTATAGGTGCGAGTGAAAGTCAGATATGAACGAATGGGCTTTCAAGTATGAAAGGTGAAGGTCCAGAGTCAACTCACGTGGCAAGCTACTTCCTCGTAAGGTTACTACACCAGCTTTCTATGAAAAGAGAGTCGTTCTACAAAGGTATCAGAAGATATTGAGCGTAAATGTCTTTCCCACCCCATTCAAGGAATACTTCTCAATTCTTGCGTACCTACACATGGACATATGCCCCTTGTAACTACAGAAAATCTACCACGTATTCTTCAGTCAGGCATCTCATCCCTTACTCAAACTAAATTCCATAAAACTAACTTCATATATCAGATTGAGTTATTGTCAAAATGGAAGTATACCTCGAATGAAAGTGATGTTGAGTTCAGTAACAGGAATCATGACGACAGTGCGGGAGAGATCGGCGCCGGGAGTGAAGAGAGAGGAGCCGGCGTGGTGGTTGAGGGAGGCGAGGCGAGATCCGAAGGGGACGCCCCCGATGTCGTACTGTATGAGGCGGTAGACATCGACGACGGCGACGGCGTCGCAGAGCTCGACGCAGGTCACCAGTATGAACAACAGCGCCATCGCCGAGTACACCGACTCGTTCGTCGGAATCGCCATGGAAGCGAGAGTGAGCGAGTAAGAGAGAGAGAGAGAGAGAGAGGTGATCTCTAGGGTTTTTGCTGGTAGTTGATTTGATCTTGAATATGATTATTATATTATTATGGAATTAAGATATGGTTTATGTGATGCAGTTTGTTTTTATCATCATCGTGATTGTGATGCCGTTTGTCGGACGGAGAGCTTCTGCAGCGTTTTGAATTTCCATCCTTTTTCCTCGCTCCACTAAACCAATACTGTTAATCTTACTGTAATCAATTAATCATTTTCTATCTACTCTCTGATTTGGAGTATTTAAGTGTATTCTACCGATTAAAATATGGAGTACTTATTTTTTAAATAAGTACTTATTTTTTTACTTAAAGCAAAAAATAAATACTTAAAGAATAAAAACCTTAACGGAACATGACCTTTCGCAGCCTCTCCTCTCTTTTTTATGACTCATGACCGATTTACGGACCAACTAAACTAATTTAATGTGGAGTCCAAGGTCGCTTTAGAATATTTTTTAATCACTAAGAAAATAGTAGAATAAATTTAAAAGAAATTGTCATCTTATTATTAATTACTACCACTACTATATAATTTGATGAAACGGGGTAATTATATAAACGAATAAGCTGAGGTTAATTTAACCCTCATTTTCCTACTCCTATATTAGGGAAAGTAGAAACATGCGGATAGCTTCATATATTAGGGTAAAGTCTTCACGCACATATTTGTATGCATATATTCGAACACAGACTAATGAGTGGCCCCGCAAACTAACGAGGGGCTCAAGTGATTGTATAATCCCAGAAATCTCTAATACTGTAAATCTGCATACGAAGCATTGCTCTTTACATTATTAAATCATCTCTCACAAGTAATAATAGAACCCACGTTTCTTTAGTAAAAATGTTTGCACAATTCACAGCCATGACATAACAGCCCTTGATGAGAAAAAATCACATGCTCAAATCAAGCAAGAGGAGTGGCCAAAGTGCACACCAGCTTAATCTTGTCAGTGGAACACCAATAGGGTTTAAAACACACCTGGAAATTGTTTTCTCCGAACTAACCGTACTTTGCAAAAAAATTATTTCATGATCGAACCGAAGAATTTTCTAGCTGATAACAAACCAAGCACATCTTCTTTGTCGCAAGGACGAGGTTCAACTCTACGGCATGGCAAATGTGAGGCTATTGTTATTCACCGTACATTAGAGTAGATTATAGCAGGCTAACAGAATTGGAGAGACTTGGATCTTGTTTAACGCTGAGAAACAGGCACACGGTCTGGACTATGGCATGAAATTGGAGTTCTTCGCCTTTTGCCACCCAAGACTTGAATTCTTATTTCGGTTCAGCATTCTATTCTGCTCCTGCAAAAAGAACAAACCTCTAGTGAAGTAGACGATATCAGGACATTATGAAAACCCAAGCCTAAAATCAATTAGATTTTTCGTGTTTGAGTTATTTAGATTGGTCTCTCCACTCGTAACAGCTCAAGTATGCCCAATCAGAGAAAAAGAAAGTTGAATGTATGACCTAAAGGACGAGTACTCTTCTGGGGGAACATCCACTTCCCCATTTTTGAGGTCAAAAAACCAAATGAATCAAATTTGAGTAATTCTAAAATCGACCCTTCAGTCACTTGATTCTTCCCCATTGTCCGGGAAAATCAGTCGCAGGTCTTCATTGTCTCTATAAACCTGCACCAAAGCAGCAGCTTTGTAGGCAAACATCCCAACCATTGCTGGCACAAGCTGCAAAGAACAAAAACAGAAACACATAAGTGACAAGAAGGAAAAAGTTAGTTTCTATTCGTAATGATTTTGCATGAGATTTTCAAAATAGTTTTGAGAAAATGGGCTACCAGATAACCAGAATATGACAATTATCTTCTTGATGTGCTTTTAAAATTTGATTCACTTAAATGGAAGACCGTGTTGATCTCTGTTGGACAGGCGTTGGAGAGAACTGAACAGACAAGTTTCGAAAACCGTCAGCCAAATAAGTTTTCAATGCTTTTTTGGAAAATGAATCCAGAAAACAGATTCTGAAAACTACTATGTTCCAATCTCCCTACCACCTCTAAGAATTTGTACTTTCAAGACAGAATATAGCACCACCTGGAAATCAAAAAAATCACTGGCAAAGTGTTGAGAAAGGCCCCAACATCCATATATTGCAGCTGGGATTACAAGCCTTGGAGATGAAAGAGCAATACCAGAACCTTGGACCAATCTTTCAAACGCATCCTCCAGGTCTTGGCTCCTTGTACCAATTCTGATTTTGAGAAAATGGAGGCCACTTTTCAGAACGAGAAAATATTAAATTCATAGATTCAAAACTGGAACACACAAATTAGAGAAAATATTTGGAAGTACTTCTTTGACTTCTTTTGCCTGAAAATCTGTGGAACTCTTTCCTTGGAGAGGTTGTCCGCATGTTTGTACAAGAGCTGAACGTACAAGCAACTACATTGGGAACAAAAAAGAATGCCACAAAAGCAGTTTCAGCATCAACCAAAGGAGGTTTCAAAGAGAAAAAGTCAAGTCCCTACCCCTAACCCATGACCATTACTAAGGCCTTAGTTAATGATAACGCATCCAGGTGATGCATGTTTCACCAAGTGAAGAACTAACAATTTTGTGACTTCAATATATGAGGAATGGAAATCATAAACTAACCTGAAAAGAACTCCTGCCGCATAACTCAAAGCAGCCTATGCAGTTCATAAGCTATGTCAGTCACCAAGTACATGAGCAAGTTACTTCCAGAAACATCTCTAACTCAAGTGGGGAAAAAAAGAAGTGACATTTTCACACTACCTTACTTCATGAAAAAAAAAAAAAAGCCTGATGAGTTGGGTTGAACAGAAGAGAGCGAAAAAGAAAAGTACCTTAAGGTTTTGTGATTATTCTAAATTCACAATATTCAGTCCGATAATGAATTGTGCGTAGTGTAAAACAAAGACATCCTGATAAAGGCTGCCACTGGTATTTTTGTTGTTTGAGTTGTTTCTATGTTCTCTTTTCTTTCTAATTTCCCTGGCAATAAGCTTTCTCTTTGGACATGAAACAGTACATAGAGTTGAATCTTTTCCTTGTTTTTGTACAGAGTGACAAAAGCAAAAAGAAAAAGATACAAAAGGCCTGAAAGAAAATTTACGGCCCTCGGTTTTCCATATATGACTGATCAAAAGGGCTATAATAGTTTCTATGATATACCTGTACAGAGAAAACTACCAAACAGTATCCACTGCATACAGTTCCAATGCCTGCTGTTAGAAGCATCATTTCCCTCTTGAGCTGCAAGTGGAAGAATAGAATGATACAATTGAAAGTCTGATAGACAAAAATGGTTTATTGCAGTTTCCCTCTTAAGTTTTGTCATATTGTAAAATCAAAAGTTGCGCCTTCATCAAAGTATACTATTTTTTTTTTTTAAAAAAGTTCATCATAGTATACTAGGTAATCCTTTTTCTAATACCTTCCAAATTGTTTTGATTTTAGCATTAATGGCCAGTATCAGATGCTTAGTATTTCGACAACAAAATTAATGTACTTATGCATTTGAATTCATTTCATACAAGCTAATACTTTAGAAAAAAAAAAATCCACAAACTATCATTTCATACTAACTACTTTCTTGGTTTTTGTTATATCATAGTAGCCATACGATACATTATCTGTAGTCCGGATCCCAATCCATGCTTCGTCGCTCCTATCTATATCCCTTTCTCCCTATTTTATCAACTTTTTTAATGTAGTTGGATACATGAATAGCAAAATTGAAGTTAATCCACCCACAATGAACATTCAGCAACACAAGTCAAAATGATATTCTGTCACTTCAAGCGCCTAAGTTACATGTCCATTCAAAATAATAGTAACAATCAACTATTAAGAGGAATCAAAACCGATGAAAGCAAATGAGTCACCAGTCTAACAAGGAGGTATCATACAGCTTCATATCTAAGAAGGTTCAGCATTTTCGTTCTTTCTCTGTCATTTTGCAATTCCTGTCATTAGACGAATGAATAATTAAAGCTCATGCAAAGTATCATCTCCTAAAGATTTCCTTTTCTCGTCATTTATAAAGAGAAGCAAATGAGTGGATAGAGTAGCAAAAAATTAGGATCAAACTTGATGAAAGAAAATAGAATGGGGATGGCCAAGCAAGGCATACCATAGCAGTCATTTTCTTATTAACGGGTGCGGAGTTGTCACCTGCAATCCACTCAAGGGTCCTTGTCAGTTTCAGAAACCCACCCTCATTTTCATCTTCCAAGACCTATCAAAGATTATAATTATCCACTAAATTGACAATTTTAATAGAATAAAAGGTTACTAGTATCTTCTCCACAAAAATTAAAACCAAAACCACTGAAAACATTTACTGATTTTATACCGTCAAACCAGCATGATTGCTCAACCAGTTCAACAAGAAAGAGAGAGCCAACATCTATTTGTTGCACTAGTGACCTTAACATAACTGGGACAGAAACAAATATGCACCTAGTTAGTGTAGTAATTCCTAACTCTTTTTTGGGTAGTCACAAACTCACAAGCATCTTCTATTCATTTGCTGGTCTCATAATGCCTGTTTCTGAACCCAAAATTTGCAGCTGGTGATGCCAACAATCAGATTCCAATTCGCATCATTCAAAACAAAAGTGCTCTTTGCAAGAAAAGAACTACAGAATATACCTGATTACGAAGTTCCTTTGACCTTTCAAACGTGACCCTGATCATTTTCTTATACCAAAAGTATATACAAACTACTTTTTGTCGCAATAGACACATGTAGGTACAACCATACAAGGTCCAATCGGTGGCCTATGTCCACTCACAAGCCATTACGGTATACATTTTCTCCTTGATTGTTGCTTAATTTGTTTGCAACAATGACACCCATCTATGCTTTGGATACAGTACATCCGACATTTCTACAGCTGATTAAGGGCTAGAGATGTGGATTCAGGAAGACCAAGAATTTGACATTCCTAGATAATATAATAAACTCGTTCCAATACATTTCTGAATAAGTAAAACTAAAGAATTTGGTTAGTTTGTGTTTAGAGTCTTTAGACAGTACCTTTCAATTATTCTCTGAAGTTCACCAAAATACTTCGATTTAGGATAAAGGGTTTTAGTTCCTAAATACTAGGAGCCATTACATTCAACCATCAATGAAACCCACATAATTAGGGGTTTGGAATCCAACTCTTTTGAAACAAATTCGGATCTGCATGTTCAACATCTCAAAGAATAGAAATCGCTTCTGCCCTTTGTGCCTTCTGAAGAGATGAAAATAAGTAATCCAACAAAAAGAAGAAAACATAGATGGTTTTGGGGAGGCTAACTCATAAGTTAACTTCTGAAGATTTGAACTGTTACAGTTCTAATAAAGTCAAAAACTGATAGGCAAAAAGAAAAAATATATATAAATATTAGTAAATAAAGACAATGATGCATATTAAGTTCAAATCTTGATACCTCTTGTGGTTGTTGAGTAACATCAGCCTCTGCATCATCAAGTCTAATAGCATTCCTCAACCAAAGTATGTCAGAAACTTTCGATATGATGTCTCCATCCAACTCTCTCTCCTTCAAAAATGTTTGAAGAATATCCTCTTCTGCAAGTTCACTCACTGGGCAACGTAAAAGAAAAAGAACGATAGACTATCAGCCAACAATTTCTGAAGCTTCAGTAACATTTGCGTAGACAGATTATGTTTGAATTCTCTGATATATTGGCAATGGATAAAAATGTTAAGGACTCACGCATCATAGAAGAGTGATATATACAGGGGATATAAAAAAAAAAATGGCATTTTCAACAAAGGTTCAAATGGAACTTTTACACAAGTACATGAATAGTACCATGATGAAGCACATTGGCACATCACCTAAGTGGGAGTGTGTGTATAAAACGCAAGGCCAACTAAAACATTGGGATGCATGACAGAGGAAAGGATGAGAGTGAATTTGCCTCTTGTACACCAGCTCAAAACTAGTCCGAAAGCAAACCTTTACTCGCATTTGATTCCTAAATTTTAATCCAAGTACCATGCTCAAGCCAATCTTAATTTAGTTTCACTATCAAAATGGGTTCTATAAACACCTCGGTGAAGTTAAATGAATTCTATTACTTCGCATATTTTACATCTCTGGCTTGGACAAGACAACTTAATCTCCTTTACAACAAATCTTTCTGGCATTCCTTCAAAAAAGCTTTCCGCAAATCCGTCCTTACCATTTCCTAACAAGTATTAACTCAATTCATTTCGTTAATTAACTCCCAAATTCGAACTCATATCATTCAATACCTTCCCAATTCCAAACAAATGCCACTGTGCTTTTTACTCCAATTTTCGACCCATTACAATAAATCCTGAAATTCTTCAAAACCCTCTAAAATATGACAGTTAATTAACCAAATTTTAATGAGCAATGCCATGGTGACCACCATTTTTTATACCATGTGACTGTGTCATCACTGCATAGGTAGAGTACTTGACAACTGATTTATAATGGGGGCATCTAAGGGTTTCCCATCATACTTCTATTGGGAATGGGAACCAAACGAAGAAGCTCACCTGGAGGAGGGCTTCTCAAGGCCGAGGCCACCGCTGTAGGGATTCTGGGATAAGGGTGTTGAGCACGACGACGTACTGGGAAGATTTTTGTGGGCAAAAGTAGGCAGTGATTGGGAGAGAATTGGAAACTGCTACAAGTAGCGAGCCACCATCGGATTGCTCTGGGTGAAGAACCCATTTCCAAAAATCTTTCAACTTTTTGCTCCTCCTTCAATCCTCTCTCTCTCTCTCTCTCTCTGTGATTCGCGAAGAGTGGTGTGAAGTAGGCGGATAAATAATGAAATATCTCTGGTTTCCCTGGTTGATTTTCGGTTGAAACGAATAGGATCAGGCTTCCCTGCAATGGAACTGCAGTGGAGCCTTTTTTTACCCTCTCAAGTCTCATCCCATCTGTTCAATTCAGCCAGTATTTAATCGTTCAAAAAAACCTATAATATAAAAAATAAAAAAAATAAAAACACCCTCACGTAAAGAAACATTCTTCTCACAAAGAGCCTTTCCACAAATTCTAATCATTAAATTTTGGGTAAACTATAGTTAACCCCCTCTAACTAAGCCACACGAGCACTTTGTCCCTTCTAACTTTTTTTTTGACACTCAACCCCCTCTAACTAACTGAAATTCAAATGGTCATAACTTCAAACGGTCATAACTTCTTTGTCTAAAATCGAAAACCTGCAAATTATATATCAATTTCGAGGTCTTGAAGTCAGTTTTCTAATGACACCAAAATCACCTTGTAGAGAATCTTTAACAATCTTTTTTGAAAGTTTGTGTCATTTTTTAATTAATTATATATTATAATTTATTATGCTTTATAGTATGATTTTGAAAACATTATTTTACAGAATTAATCAATATATATCAAATAACATCTATATTGGATAAATCATTCCTGATTTAAAGATTAGAAAATTAGAAGTCGCCCCTGTTTTTTAGGTTTGGTTTGAATCCAACCCTGAAATATTTTACCGAAGCTGAAAGGCTCGGATATATTGCATACTGACTTTTGTGCCCCTCACCCTCACACACTCTCTATTGTACTCCTTTCAACCCACCTTGTAGAGAGAGAGAGACGTGAAAGCAGTGGACTTCAAGCCGCAGGACGAGTCGGACGACGATCTAATGGACGAGGACGGCGCCGTCGACGCGCTCTCTCTCTCTCTCTCTAAACCACTCCGAGCAACTTTCTGATTGACGGATGTCCACGGCCACAACAGTCGTTTTTTCCGGCGACGACCGCGACCGGTGTATCAGATCACCAGTCATACCTTTCTTCTCCGGCAGATCACCTCCTCTGTCATCACTCTCTCCTGCCATTCGACGATGACGAGCTCCACCTCAATATACTCTCTCTCTCGGCTTTCAACCTTCTCGCCAACACCGACATTAGATCCACTGGTCCGTTCCTTGACGACGTCCACTTCATCCATGTCACCAACATCGTCCTCTTAATGTGGCCTCCCACAAAAACCATGGTGATTCGTTTGAAGATCTCTGATGCTTTTAAATTTGTTTTTCCCTGCTCGAGTTAGATGGATCTATTACGATTGGTAGGACTGATAGATACAAGTTTGAATCTATGTGTCTGTTTGTGTGTATAGTTTGTTACAGTTTTGGTTGAATCTAGTTATTGACTACGGCAATATCAAACTCCATGACGGCGAAATCGATCTCGACGACGACAACGAAAAAATCGAACTTGAGTGCCATGGAATATTCGAACTGCTAGATGACGACAAAATCGAACTCAACGACGATGAAATCAAACTTGATGATGATGAAATCGAACTCAACGACGGTAGAAACAAGCTCCGATTTCAGTGCTGAGAATCAATCTCAGATGCCGTTACCACCGATGCTGTGGTTGTTTCTTTGAGAATCAATCTTAGGTGCCTTTATCGAGTTTTTTCCTTTGATTTTTCTTTTATGTTTTCATTTTATTTTTTGTGATGGTAAAGTATATATATAAGTGGATTTTGGAAATTGGAATATCTTTTTGTGATCGTAAAGTTGTTTTGGTGTGGAGTGAGACTATGTGAATCGTATATTTTTGTTTATGTGAACTGTATAATGAGCTATGTCGACTATGTATTGTGGAGTTATGTGAACTATGTATTTTTTTATGAGAATTGTGTATTTTTCTATGAGAATTGTTTATGAGGATTGTGTATTTTCTATGAAAATTGTGTATTTTATATAAAAACTGTGTATTTTCTATGAGAACTGTGTATTGTCCATGTGAACTGTTTATGAGAACTATGTTTTTTCTATGGAAACTGTGTATTTTTCTATGAGAATTGTATATTTTTCTATGAGAACTGTGTTTTTTCCATAGGAATTGTATATTTTCTATGAGAACTGTGTATTTTCTATGAGAACTGTGTATTTTTCTATGAGAATTGTGTATTTTATGTGAAAACTGTCTATGAGAACTGTGTATTTTTCTATGAGAACTACGTATTTTTTATGAAAACTGTTTATTTTAATGTATGGTAAGACTATGTGAACTATGTGATCTGTGTATTTTTCAATTCTCCTAGTTCAGTTCTCAAAACCAGTTCACAAAGCCAGTTCTCATAGAGAACTGTCATTTCTCATAGTCAGTTCTATAAAACTGACAGTTCTCATAGAACTGATTATGAGAATTGGCAGTTTACATAGCCAGTTCTCATAGCTTAATTCACTTTTCATAGCCAATTCTCATAACCAATTCTTCTCATAGCTTAATTCACATAGTCACTTCTCATAGTCAATTCTATAAGAATTAACTACGAAAATTGACAGTTCTCATAGAACTGACTATGAGAATTGACAGTTCACATAGCTAGTTCTCATGGCTTAAAATACACAGTTGTCATAGTGGCTCATAGCTTAAAATACACAGTTGTCATAAAACTGACTATGAGAATTGTGTATTTTATGTGAAAACTGTCTATGAGAATTGTATATTTTCTATGAGAACCGTGTATTTTCTATGAGAACTATGTATTTTTTATGAGAATTGTGTATTTTATGTGAAAACTGTTTATGAGAACTGCATATTTTTCTATGAGAACTGCATATTTTTTATGAGAACTGTGTATTGTTCATGAAAACTATCTATTAGAACCGTGTATTTCCTATGAGAACTATATATTTTTTATGAGAACTGTGTATTTTACATAGTTCACATAGCTAGTTCACGTAGTTCAATTCTCATAACCAGTTCAGTTCTCTATAAGAATAATCACTTCTCATAGCCAATTCTCATAGAACTGACTATGAAAACTAGCAGTTCTCATAGAACTGACTATGAGAATTGACAGTTCACATAGCCAATTCTCATAGCTCAGTTCACATAACAAGTTCTCTATGAGAACTGAGCGGTTCTCATAAAATTGACTATGAGACTCGGCAGTTCTCATAGCCATTTCACATAGCCGAGGGTATTTTTCTCCAAAATAATATGATTCAGGAATTGATTCTAAAAATATAGCTCTCATAGCCCCAGTTCTCATAGCCATAGTTCAGGGGTATTTTTGTCCAAAATAATATGTTAACTTGGGCTATGTGAACTGGCGGGGATATTTTTGTCTGAAATATTATATTAACTAGCTATGAGAATTGGCAGTTCTCATAGTTAGTTCACATAGCCAAGGATATTTTTGTCTGAAATAATATGTGTCAGGAGTTGATTCTAAAAATATAAATTTTACTAAAAAATGGACATGTACACAAAAAATTAAGAAGAATGGGCAAAATAGTAAAAATGCATTAAAAGTAAAAAAAAAAAAAGGACTGAAATAAAGAAAGAATATTTTTGTCAGAACTAAAGTAAGTCCGAACCTACTTTTTGGGGCCGGCCTAAAAATTCCCCTTTAAAGATATACTAACTAGTTTAGGGAAAATTACAACAACAACAACAAAACAAAAAAAAAACATAGTTTCATTCCCAAACAATTGAAACCCCGGAGTTTCCAATTGTTCAAAATAAACCCTGGAGTATTAAACTCGTTTAAATGAAAATTCAGAGTTGAGTGTCAATATGACTTATATACGGTAATTTGAATTGACTGAATTACATTATCTACAAATTTTGATTATTGAAAAAAGTTACTAGTTTTGATTATCCAAAATTTAATTATTTCTACGGAAGTTACTAAGTTTGATTATACCATTATGAGACATCTCTTTGCACCAACATTGTTAACTTTAAAAACAATTGACTTTTGATTATACCACTGTAGATGGCCTTATATGCTTAAATTATATAAATTTATTAAATTACATTACTCTGTCATGTACATGTGTGAAACTAAAGCAACCAACAAGATGATTTTATAAAAAATCTACATTCATCCATCCCTCCAGTAACAAAAGTGTGAATATTAAGGTTAAATTCGGCCTAACTTATTTATTTTACTTTATTTTTTGTTAATTTTGTATTAATTTTGTTCAGATTGTTTATTCGTCTCGAAGAAAGAAACTTTAAAAACAAAATACTATAACCAAAAGTATTAAAAAGCACTTCACTATAGAAAAAACAATCCAACATAAATAGTCTTTTATAAATAATGTTTGTTTTCTTAAATTTTTTCCAAGTTTGATTCATGTTTGTTTATCTTTCAAAGTCCTCTCCTCAGACCAATTAAATGATTTAAAGTAACATAAATTTATAAAACTAGAGAAATTAGTAAATGGTCAACTTGTATCGTCTCACTTCCCGGCCGGCAATTAAAAGAAGGGGATAATTCGCTGAAGACTTTTTCAAATTTCATCCAATTCAAAGTCTTCTTTCGCATAGTTTTTCTAGAGTGTGTTTTATTAATTAAAATAAGTATTTATTTTTATTTTAAAGTAAATGTGATGTATTATGAGAGAATAACATGTTTTATAAAAGCAAAATATAAGTCCTTAACAAATCAAAACCTTAGCGGAACAGGGACCGTGCTGCGCACTTTCGAGCCGTCGAATCATGCATCCAACGGCTCGGACCTCATCTCGACAACAAATGATTGAAAGTCGTTCATTTTCGAAATGAGATCCGAGCCGTCAGATGCACGCTCTGACCGCTCGGAAGAGTGTAGCACGGTACTGCGCACATCATTGCACAGCACCATCCTCCAATTCCTTTGGATTAACGTTTACATCACACTGTTTGTCTTGATGAAGTTGAAAAATGTTCATATAATTCAATAAAAAAAAATCTGAAAGGCAATCAACATTATTAATTAGTATATCATTTGTCTCGATGAAATTGGAAAAAAATATTATACAACATGACAAAAAAAGGCAAAAACACACACCTTGTTTGGTTCAACATTTTGAAAGTTATTTGATGTAATGAGTAAAGAAAGATAGAAAAAAAATGTATTAAAAAACGTGTAGAAAAAAAAAATGAAATAAGTTGAGAGTTGAACTAAATAAGGTGACATAATTTTGACTGCTAAATGATATTGTAAGAACTTATACAAGAAGGCCCAAATACCCTGTATAATCATCACATGGGTTGACTGCTGATTTTCAACGCTGGTGGCCTTAGATACGTTCTCTTCAAACTCGAGCCATAGATGCCCAAATAATACAAGTGTATACATTGAAGACTATTCATAGAGCTCTGTAAATAAATTTTTACGGAGGTAAATTCAAACAGTCTAAAAGTGCTTTAGACGATCTGAATTTTAATAAAAAATTTCGAAGAAAAAGACTTTCTCGAAAAAATTTCATTAAAATTTAAATCGTTCAAAATCGAAATAAACGAGCAAAATCGCGTGACTATGTGAATAGCCAAATGTCAATCTCTTTGACATGTGTATATAAAACTGCGTGCGTGTATATTCATACATGCCCAAAACACTAATAACATCCTACCACATAGTGGCAATGGAGAAAGAAATGGGTGGGGACGATACTCCAACCAGCCCCGCCCCCGGCGATGCCACGACGATCTCCGCCGTCCACCCCGACATCCTCCAGACCCACATCCTCACCCGACTGGACGGCCCAACACTCGCCTCCGCCGCCTGCGCATCGTCCCAACTCCACGCCCTCTCCACCCAAGAAACCCTCTGGCAACAAATCTGCCACCGCACCTGGCCCTCCACCACCGACCCACGCGTCCGCCGCCTCATCTCTTCCTTCCCCTCCGGCCACCGCTCCTTCTACTCCGACTCATTCCAATATCTCGACGGCCACCGCCGGTCAAGACCCAGTCGCCGTCCGCCGCCAGCCTACATAATCTCCGCAGTCGACATACGCTACCAAAACCAACTAATACTTTCCAAGGTCCACGTGGCGGAAACCGAGTCGGACCCATCGCTGCCGTTCCGGGTCGATTTGCTCGGCCCGAAGGAGGCCGCGCCAATGCCGGTGAATTTGGACATCAGGGAGGACAAGTGCCTCTCTAATCTCGAAGAGAACTTGACTCTCAGCTGGATCCTGATCGACCCCACCCAAACCCGGGCGGCGGACGTGTCGAGCTGGCGGCCCGTCTTGGTCAGGCGGAACTGGTTGACCAACGACGTGGAGCTCCGCTACGCGACGGTTCTCTCCGGCGGGGAGCTGGTGCAGTGTTTGGTGGCGGTCACGTGCGGGGGAGGGGGGACTGGGTTGGCGGTGGGTGAGGTGAGGTTAGACGGGGAGGATATGCAAAGGAAGAAGTTGGGGTGGAAGAGTTTGGGGGCGGCCGTGGAGGGTGGGAGGAAGAGGAGAGAGGGGAAGGGGGAGGAGAGAGTGAGGTACGAGGGGTGGTGGAGGGAGGAGAGAGAGAGGAGACGGAGGAAGCGGAGGAGAGAGAACAGGCGAGATACGGTGTTGTTTGCCACCACTGTAGTCATTCTATTGTCTGTTTTGGTGTCTCTTTTGCTGTTTGTTGGGATTAAATTCTTGCAGTTACTGGTTTCACCGTTCAATGGGTAAGGCTCCGTTCAGAAGAAAAAGTCCTTATTTTTTAAGAAGGAAATTTAAGCTTAAAAATTATAAATTTATTGAAATTTAAAAATATGTAATATGAATCTTGTTTGAAAGATCTTATCTAAATCTTTTATACGATGCAAAAAAAATTTAAAAAATATTTTTCATTTATATTATTTTTGAGTTTGAAAAATGTAAAATAAATTATTTATTTTTTAAGAAAATTTCTGAAACGGGACCTAAGTAGTCGATCGAAGCTCCTCCTTCAGTGTATTAGTTCAAGTCTTTATAGTTGGTTGGTGAGAGGAAAACTTATTCCGGCTCCACGACTTGAAAAGTGTGATGATACTTTAGCTTCGACGAATAAAGTGCGGTATTAGAATTCTCCGGTATATGTTTCGAGTAAAACAATTCTTTGTATCTCGATGGTAATGTTTGCATCTTTGTATGTCTATAAATTGATGAAATGGTCATCCTAAATTGAAGAAATTTTCACATTCTCATGATGTGGTCCTATCTTTGAAACGATCGAAAATTTGGCAAAAAAAACTTAATTTTAAGTTTTGATGACATATATTATAGTTAACTAGGATTCACATTCTCAAATTAAGTGAGAATCTAATCTCATTTCGCTGTGTGGTAATCAAAAATTCATAAATTCAATATTAGGAAATAAAAAATATTGATCTCATTTAATTTTCCAAATAAGTAGTAGTATTATATGTCGATAAAATCGGTCAACTAATCCAATCATTTGAATGAAAAATGCATTCAATTTCAAGGTACTTTTTCGTTTGGTGATCATCCGATAATCATTCCTACCCAAGATGCCAGCAATCAAGCATTGTGTAATTATGAAATTCGGTGGTGATGATCCACGTCATCATTCCTGGCCTACCCAAGATGCAGGCAATCAAGCATGGGGAAATTACCGGCAGGTGGTCTTGACCGGGAATAATACCCAGTTTGATGGTGCGAAGTTTCGGAATTACCAAGACATGGCACCAGCAAACAATATTACCCATACATGGTAAGAGGTAAGAAGCATGATGACACTGGACAAAATTGCCCTTTCATAAAA
Organism: Rhododendron vialii; assembly: GCF_030253575.1. Lineage (NCBI taxonomy): Eukaryota > Viridiplantae > Streptophyta > Magnoliopsida > Ericales > Ericaceae > Rhododendron > Rhododendron vialii. The sequence continues at coordinate 39,038,015 of NC_080557.1, read as the reverse complement.
ACAAAAACCCTTCGTCCCAATCTTCCCCTTTTTCCTTTTATCTAATTTTTCTCTAACTATCCAGGTATTCCCTCTCTCTCTCTCTCTCTCTCTCTCACTCAGCCTCTGGCATTCTCTTCTCTCTCCTCTCCTCTCCTCTCCCTTCTCTGCGCTTTCCCCTCTCTCTGGCTGCTTTGATGGCGGTGGTCCTAACCATCTTCCCTCTTGTCGGAAGCTCTCTCGCAGCCTAAGAACCAGCTCCGGTATCTCACCAAATTTCTTCTCCAAATCTCAAATTAACCGAGGGATCTTGGAGCATTCTTCTCCTAGAGTCAAGTTCTAGCCTTTGATCGCGTTGGAAAGCTCGGAGGAGGTGTTTTCGGGAGAGGTTTTGCCTGGAGATTCTTGGGGTTTTAATTTCAACCTTCAAGGTAGGGATCTCCTGACTTCTTTACATGTTTAAGTGTTAGTTTGATGTACAAGAATCAAGTTTGATCATTTATTTTGAGTCTTGAATGAATCTGGTATATGCTGAAAATTTCGTGGGTTCTGGAAATCTGTCTTTTGGGAGCCCTTTTGCCAGGAATCAATTTTTGGTGTCTTCATAACAGTTAAAGTACGTTTCAATACGAAGATTTCGGTACCAAGATAATGAAAAACCGATAATCACACAATTAGTTATGAATTTTTGAATACCGGCTGTTTCCTGGATGCGCGAATCTGTGTGTGGCTGTCTTCTTTTAATTTTCTGGGCATGATGAACATTTTGGGTGGCTTTGGGTCTTTTACAGGAGCTGCACATTTAAGTTAAGAAGGGATTGGCGTTGGAATCAAGTGATTTGGTTAAGTATACAATTTTTGGTGAATTTCTAAAGCAGGGTTGGTCGACTAGGGCGAAAATGGTTGCGAATCTGTTTTTCCTTTGATTGTTGGGTTAATCTCCTCTCGTTTCTGAACCTGGAATTTTTACTGAGTGTAGGAATTGTAGTCGTGCAACTTTTGGCGTTGGTTCCAATATTTTTGGGTTTAAGATGAAAGAGTTATGATTTTTCAATCAAATTTACTCGTTCCCGTCCTTAAATTCACGTTGTTTAATTGGATATAGTTTAATGTGGATGATTAACTTTGCCAATTTGACATGTAGGGATTTTTCTCCTCCTTTATATGTTTATGAGTTGGTTTGATGTGTTTAAGAATGTTTAAACGTCCGTATTTGTTGTTGGGAGAAATCTGTCGAAACTAGAAATCGTACGCTGAAACACAAGTCGTACCGGTAGGAGTTTTGGCCCTACCAGTAGAAATGCTGTCCAGTAGTGTCTATGTTTGTGAAATTCTGGTCTTTTACCGGTAGGAGGTTGTGTCCTACTGGTAGGGAATGAATAATCTGCTTTATTTTAAAACTTCGGACGATCATAACTTTATCATCCGAAATCCGTTTGGTGCATATTATATATTGAAGTTGATGTATGGAAAATCTACTTTGTAATGGTGGTAGTCTTATAATCAAACTCTAAACCTATAAGAAGTTATAGTTAAAGTACGGTAGGTTGGTTGTTAGAATACATACCGATTTTGGAGGTTATGTCGTATTTGGATATTACGGGTGATTTGGTACATTCCTAAGTGTTCGAGGTAGAAACGTTATATGCATTGGGCATTCTTTGCCCTTAGAATCATTTGAGTGAGACACGAATGTTCCTAGGTGCGTTTAACTATTTGAATGGTCTACCGAGCCTTAGGGTAGTAGGCTAGCACACTTGGGAAAAAGTTTGTCGACACCTAGAGAAAGTAGGAGGTTGAGTGGTTGATTGTATATTAAAGTTGGATCGGGAATATTTGAATGACGATGATTGATTATATTGATGAAATGAAAATTTGAGTTACAACTATTAATTTCCTCTTGAACTATAAATCGGAAGGTGAAGTCGTCGTTTGTAGCTACTTGCATGAAGTTGAGTTTCTGATCAATTAGTAAATACTTGGTAGTATAGTAAATAATATCCAGTTAGCATATTCTAGAGGGTGGTTTTAAATATCTTCGATGTGAGAACCGGAAAAGTGATGAGAGATTCCAAGGGAAGTGAGATGAGTTTGCAGTTGAAGGTGCAGTAAGCTGCGTTTCCTGGTCTATTTTCAGGTAAATTCAAAATATCATTGATTTGTATGAATGCTTTGTGGCTATTATTATTAATTCTTGTCTCATGTATGACTATCACTGTCATTTACAGATGGGGTGGCGGAAAAGAGGATAAGTATTTTGCCCAAATTGGTAAAATTATTATCTCTGTCTATGAAACAGACACCTTTACTCTTATTGACAAGAAATCTATAAAGGTTGAAAACGTTAAGGACATTAGTTGGTCGCCTACTGATCCCATTCTTGCACTCTTTGTTCCTGAACTTGGAGGAGGAAACCAACCTGCAAGGGTGAATCGAGCTATTTCATTTCCATATTCCCTTTTTTTTATATAATTTTCTTTGAATAGTGGAAGTTTATTAACTTGGCATGCTTTTCTCAGGTGAGTCTCATTCAAATCCCTGGCAAAGAGGAGTTGACGCAGAAGAAACTTTTCAGTGTTAGTGATTGCAAAATGTATTGGCAAAGCAGTGGAGAGTACCTTGCTGCGAAGGTTGATCGGTGTACTAGTCACCAGCTGGACGTTTCATCTAACTTGCAGGGTTGAAGGGCTTCAATGGACAGTTAGAGTTCTACAATGTCGATGAGCTTGAAACCATGGCAACATCTTAGCATTTTGGAGTGGAAGCGATTACACGAAGAAGAGAAATCAGACAGGCAGTGGCTTAGCATGAATCTCTTGCCTTTGTTAAAAGCACGTTGTATTATGTCTGTAGCATGAATGGGGTTTTGTTGTTGCATTGTTTGTCAACCTGTTTTCTTTCAGATATTAACGGATGAACAAGAATAAGGGATGTCTTCTCCAATCAAGAGTTGAGGAGCCCATGTTTTATCTTTTTTACTTTCAAAAAATATCCACATTTTTTTTTATTACTTTTCCACCTACCATGGTTTGACCATACACTGTTAGTCTGAACACTACCTGGATATAGAGAGAGATGGTCTAATTACCATACAAAAACAACAACCAATACTTCAATTTTAAAAGGTCTAGTACAAGCAAGTAAAGGAAAGCCGCATGTTCGGATGTTTAACAGGTGTGGTGGAAAAATATGCTACTAGCATTTGGCATAATCGCAGTACCATCTACTTTAACGCAAAAACTGACTTTGCATAAGAATAACTACGACACAATCTTCATGCATTTTTTTAGGTCTATGAGTCTAGTTTCAAAATCAGAAATCGGATCGCAATTTCATCGCCGGAGCTCAAACTTATGGCCGTTTCCTTAACACGTGTCTTTGCAGTCAGCACAGTCCGAAACTGCGCTGCAAGGTCACGAATTTTTATAGAATTGAATACTTTGAGTCTGACCCTGAAATTTTTACCATAGACAAAAGACTCATAGAGGAACTCTCCATAAAAATCTTATGATTTTTGGAGTTTAGGATGTGTCCCAACAAAAATCCCCAAAATCAGGGCAGACACAAGGTTTCCAATCCTGCAGATTTTCCAGAAAAAAACGCAGCTTGTTCCTCTCTCGATTTCTGACTCCAAAACCTTTCAATACACTTCGAACTCACACAAAAACTTCACTAATCATGCTCAAACTCAAATATATTAAAGAGCTATTTTAAGAACATCGAATCCATGCATCAAAATAGGTTTTAAACACTCAATCTAAACACTCAATCCAAGGGATCTCAAATTAGGTTCTTAAGTTCCTTAAGAATTCAACCCTAAAACTCAAATTCATACAGATATAGAGTGTAGTCTTTTTGCAATATAGACTTGATCTTGGTCTTGAAAGAACCACCACCTAACTTTTTACTTATCACTTGCCAAAAAATATGATTTGCTCTTTATACAATAAACATGTGGTCCACGCAGACATAGAGTGTAGTCTTTAGACAATATGGACTTGGTCTTGAAAGAATCACCACCTGTCTTTTTACTTATCACTTGCCAAAAAATATGATTTGCTCTTTATACAATAAACATGTGGTCCACACAGATATAAAGTGTAGTCTTTGGGCAATATGGACTTGGTCTTAGTATTGAAAGAACCACAACCTAACTTTTTACTTATCACTTGCCAAAACATATGACTTGGTCTTTATACAATAAATATGTGGTCCACACAGACATAAAGTGTAGTCTTTGGGCAATATAGACTTGGTCTTGATCTTGAAAGAACTACCACCTACCTTTTCACTTATCACTTGAAAAAAAACTTGACTTACTCTTTATACAATAAACATGTGGTCCACACAGACATAGAGTTTAGCCTTTTGGCAATATGGACTTGGTCTCGAGTAAGTTAAAAATTTGGTCGTTAAAGATAAAACATGTAATTTTTAGGAACCATAGACTGTCTTTCATGATGGTGTAATAGAAAGTATTTTCTATCTTTTTAATTGCCCTTTTTGGCCCAAATAAACTTGATTGAGGTTGAATGGAGGATAGGTCCCATTGGAGAGACGTAAAAGGCCGGCAAGGCTTTTGAGGCATTCGGAGGACCGTCGGGTTGCCAGGGGATCGTCGGGTGCCAAGAAGAAGGCCAAAAGCTGGGATTCTGGAGGAATCAAGGTGGTATCGATACAGGCATTTCTGCTGTCTCAATACCGGTGCAAGATAGAGGGATTGAAGAAAACATCAAAAGATTGATGTATCGATACAATTATTGGGATGTTCTCTTAACCTTTTGTAATTCAGCTTCATCATTAATAATAATTCTTTTTTTGCCGTTCAAAAAAATAATCTTCTTATTTTTCCTTTTCTGTGTGTGTGTAGAATATTTACTTATCAGGTATTAGATCATAGTTTCTCTTGTGTCAATGTATCAGTTTAGAACATGGTATCATCATTAAATAAGAATAATTTTTGCCTACTTCTTCGATCATAACCAACTCGGCAAAGTTTTGGAAATGCTGAAGCAGAGGTACCAATTGCAAAATGGAAGGCAATTTCTATTGTTAGACAGAAAGACAAGAGGAATGCATGCACCCAGACACAGTCAGGGTGAAATCAACATCCTCATAAGACAAAACAAAAAAATGACTTAACAATTGAACAAATCATCTTGCATAAAGAAGTAAATGACTACACCCTCAACCAAGTTTATTTGGGCCAAAAAGGGCAGCTAAAAAGATACAAAAGACTTTCTATTACACCATCATGAAAGACCAGTCTATGGTTCCTAAAGACTACACTTTTTATATTTAATGACCAAATTTTAATTTACCCGAGACCAAGTCTATATTGCTAAAAGACTACACCCTATGTCTATATGAACCACATGTTTATTGTATAAAGAGCACATCATATTTTTTGGGCAAGTGGTAAGCGTGGAAAGTTGATGGTTATTTCAAAACCAAGACCAAGTCTATATTGCTAAAAGACTATACCCTATATCTGTATGGACCACATGTTTATTGTATAAAGAGCATGTCATATTTTTGGGCAAGTGATAAGCGTGTTTTGTTGTTGGTTCTTTCAAGACGAAGACCAAGTCTATATTGCTAAAAAACTACACCAGAATTGATTTGAGGTATAAAAGACCAAGTAAACCATCAGAATTGATTTGAAATAATTACTTCGACCCGAATTGATGGCTTTGGTGTTACTTAAATCCATATAGCACTGTATTTCCCAAAATTGAATTGAATAGCCAAGAAAAACAAAGTTTTTTTGTATAACCAACATTATCAACCAAACGGAAGGCTCAACGAGATAGCCTTCAGGATCCACTACAAAACCACCTGATTAACACATACAACCAAAGCTACGAAAACCAATGAGTAGAACAAAATGACTAGCATTACATAGAAGAAAATTAGAGTACTACATCCTTCCAAAACATCCGTCTATCCCAAAAGTCGAGTACAAGCCTTGTCAAAAAATACCAACAAAAAGGCTTCAACCAAAATAACTATGTATCTCAAAAGTGGAGTACAAGCCTTGCCACCAAAATATCAACAAAGAGGGTTCAACCAGCAAAGAGTCACAAAAGAACTTCTATTCTTTATCAGCCCATGAACCTACATATGGTAGAAGCAAACATTTAATTTGATGGAGCCATAAAAAATTCAACTAAACAAAATTTATAGACAAAGGAATAGAACAAATCATATTCCTTTTTGATATGTATATAAGTGGGGAAAAAAAAAAAGCATTACCCTGGCTTAGAGTCCATAAGAACCTTGTCAGCAGGCCATGCAATAGTACTTCCAACAACTTCGTCAACGTAAAGCATATCACTTGTAGACCTCCACAAAAACACTTCGGGCTAAAACTATCCAAACCACAAAGGTTACAAATGTATAGCCTAATCCAAATGTTACAATTATGGCTCTTGTCCTCATAAAGGAAGATAATGTTGATATCCAATTACAACTATGCTGTCATTGGTGCAGGGGTGGGAAAGGGACAACCTACTTATTTTATTGTCTCTTCTATTTTTGTATAAAACTCAAATCTCTTTCCACTACAATCGGGAAAACTCCAATTCTACCTCCAAGCACTAGCGTACTAATGAATCAAAAAGTGCAATCTCAAATCAAATTAAAGGTGAACAAGAATACAATACAGGTATTCCAAAGGAAGAAGTTGGTTCATCATCAAAATTAGGCATAGCCAGAAAAGACATCATGCAGTTCAATACCTTTCCGGATGCCTTTTCAAATGCATCTACCATTTCCAAAACGGATGTTCCTTTGCCAGTTCCAAGGTTGTAAGCTTCACAACCTGCAGTGAAAGCAATAATCATGTTTCGGTCTTCAACAGGGCAGCGTACTGGAGACAGTTTCTCTATTACCACTAGCTTATGCACACATCTTAGTAGCCCATCTAACATCTATGGCTGTATGCCATGCATTAGTGGAAACATTACGACTTCATCCACTCAGAACCACAAGGAAAATAAAAAATAAAAAAATCAGAACACAGACCTACAGAAGGATCAGATAATTTGTTCAGTGCAGCAATCTGTCCGTCAACTAAATCCACAACATGAATGTAGTCACGCACCTGAACAGCGAAACAAATAAGAACCATCAAAATACAGCCTTAACTAGCAATAGTATACTGTATATCTAAAGGAAAATACAACACCAACCCACTCAGATCCCAGATTTTGCGATAGTGCAAGAGAGTTGAGTGAGTTGGTGTTGGATATGGATGGCTATTAGCCATAACAAAAGGTTAAGCATACTTGCCCATAGAGTTTGATGTTGGCAGCCAAACAAGCAAAGGAAAAAAATGAAATGCTAAGAATGAAGGAACCATACCCCTGTACCATCCTTTGTGGGGTAGTCAGTTCCGAACACCGAAAGCGCAGGTCATCTACCAACAGCCACTTGTTGCACGAAAGGCATAAGATTGTTTGGGATACCACGAGGGTCCTCACCAATGTAGCCACTAGGATGTGCACCAACCGGATTAAAATATCGCAGCAATATGATTTTCTATTCGGTGTCAGAGAGGTGGATATCACGGCATATTTCTTCATTTGTTTTTTTTAGGTAATATTAGCGGATGGTACAAATGCACGTGCTTATTAAATTTTGAGAATGAGATAGGGAACAAAATGCAGAAGATTCTAATGTGGTTGCACAGTAATGAAGTCAAGAAAATATCATTCAAGTTCTTTATTTCTCATATGCAACCAAATACAGTTTCTTTGGTAACCCAAGTTCTCAGTTCATGTGAATGACCTTGGTTCGTCCAAACGGGTTAGCTGCAGCATTAGTAATAGTTACTACACATTTTCCAATACCGATAGTAATAGCGGCTTCTTTTTCTTTAATAAATCAAATTTCAGGGGTCCGGACCAGCTTACGGACACCTCAATAATCCCTGGGGATTAATCCCGGTCCTCTCGCGGAGGGCTTAATTGAAGTCAGGGCAAAGATCCTTGTAGATTAGCCCCACAAAAATTGTGTTAAAATTGATAACACAAGGAGGTTCAATAGTAATAATAGTTACTCTCCATTTTGAGCCGGGGGAGGTCATATCAACTGATCAGGTGCACGTAGGCAAACAATTACTATCCAACCCAGAAATATAAACAATCACGATTAGAATTATCTGGAAGCACAGAATCACCCAAACCGACCTCACAAAAACAAAAGAAAACAAAATTTTCAATACAAGGACAGTAAACATATTGGAGAGCCAATTAATTACTCCGTAATAAATTACTCAACTATAAGAAGGCAATCAATAATTCAACACAGAAAATAAAAAAAACAATCACGATTAGAATTATCTGGAAGTACAGAATCAACAACCAACCAAAAAAAAAAACTGAAAATTTCAATTATAAGATAGTAAACAATACCTAATTAATTAGTATACGAACCTGATGGAAGGTAATGTTAGGGCCATATTCACCGGCGAGTTCCTGCACTCGGTCAATTGCAACGGCAGAGGAGTTGTCGAGGTTATCGATCACCACAGCCTTGTACCCTCCCTGCAATGGTTGAAGCACTGTGTGGCTTCCTATTTAACCGGCTCCTCCAGTCACCAAAATGTTTTCCCCCATAGCTAGAGGTTTACAATTACAAGCTACGTACACACTGCAAATATATGTTGAGAGAGAGAGAGAGAGAGAGAGAGAGAGAGAGAGAGAGAGAGATGGAGATGGAGATGGAGATGGGAGAGTCGGTGAGAGGAGGTTCCCAGGAGACATTTGGGATTTGGGAGGAAAATGAGTGTTAGGGTTTTTTTACTGATATATATGGGAGGGTATAATCGTCAATTCAACTTCACACACCATGTGTTGGTGAATATTTTTTCTTGTGTCATCAGGGTGGTAATTTGGAGAGTGGAGTCCATGAAATGGTGAATAAGGCTGGTCAACTCCTCTTACCGGTAATTTTCCCATCAAGCATTGTGTAATTATGAAATGACTAAAGCTACAGTTCCCGACCGGGGAATCCCGATTGGAATCTTGACGTCCCGTCCGGCCCACTCCGGCCACCGGACGGCTGATCCGAGCCGTTCAAAAATTTTAAAAAAAAAATCTGAGTGGGCACGCGAGAATCAACGGTATCCGACGTGTTTAGGTGACCGATCCAAACACTCCATTTTGTGTGTGTATATACACAAATATACACACAAGGGTGAGATCTTCTTCTAACTTAATTGGCTAGAGAATTATTCAATTGGGAGCAATTATTAGCTGGATTATTTTGTCAGATTCAATTTCCAACGGCTCATGGAAGTTCCCAAGTTACAAATGTCTCAGTGGCAAAGAAATGGAAACTACAATGGTTGATTGGTACCTAAATTGATTCTAACGGCCAGTGCAAAAGAAAAGGAAACTACATGCATGGGATAATTTTCCAAATATGAGGGCGTGCCTCTAACGTTCAATTTATTCTTCTTGGTTAAGAAGAGAAGTCTGACGGAGGAAGCAATTGACAAGAAGTCTTGAAGAAAATACTTGTAAGCTATCACTTGCAAATCAGTCAATCAACTCAACTCTTTATCTTGATATCTATACACTTACGTGAGAGAGTTTTTATTTTAATCTTTATTGTAAAAGGGATTGTACACCCTTATTATTTTGTGAGATTCAATTTCCAACGGCTCATGGAAGTTCCCAAGTTACAAATGTCTCAGTGGCAAAGAAATGGAAACTACAATGGTTGATTGGTTCCTAAATTGATTCTAACGGCTAGTGCAAAAGAAAAGGAAACTACATGCATGGGATAATTTTCCAAATATGAGGGCGTGCCTCTAAAGTTTAATTTATTCTTCTTGGTTAAGAAGAGAAGTCTGACAGAGGAAGCAATTGACAGAAGTCTTGAAGAAAATACTTGTAAGCTATCACTTGCAAATCAGTCAATCAACTCAACTCTTCATCTTGATATCTATACACTTATATGTGAGAGAGTTTTTATTTTAATCTTTATTATAAAAGGGATTGTACACCCTTATTCATACTCTTGAGAGAGATTATCTTTTTGTGAGTGATTTTGGAGAGAAAATCACTTGGAGTTAGGTGTTACTAGCACCGGAGTCAAAACTAGTTGGGTTAGGTGTGACTAACACCGGAGTCAAAAATAGTTGGAGCGATTGGGGATAGATTGCTCGTTGTAAAGGTTGTCGAGCACCCGCGAAGCTAGAAGGATTATAACTATTGGAGATAGTGCAGCAAATCTCTAGTTGGACACTTGGGGAGTAGACTAGGCCGTGAAGTTGCGGACCGAACCACTATAAATCCTTGCGTTCGATTCTCTCTTCCCTACTCTCTTTACTTTCCGTCTTGCGTATGAATATTGCATGAGTAGAATAGTATATCATTGAAATTGGAATTGTAGTTGAATAGATTGCAATTAATTTTTTAAAAATTCCGTATTATATTTGAGATACCTAATTCACCCCCTCTTGTGTTGCTATTTGGACCAACAAAAGAGTTACATAGAAGTCAAAAGAGTTGGCGAAGAAGTGACGGTGAAAGAACGGGATCGATTCGTTGCTTGATTGTAAGTTCACGCAAGGCATAAATCACCTACGATTAAATTTTTTTTTGTTTTTTTTTTTTGTAGAATATATATAATTCAACATTACTATTGTTAACAGGAATTATGTGGCCGTGATATGAATTTCAAATTTCAGAATTTGTAAGTTAATTAAGCATCGTGATTGGTTCTTCGTCTTAGTCACGAGGTTGCGTCCCACCCTAATTTTCTTCAAAAAAATCAGTCGACACAGACAATCTGTGCACAGATCGCAATATGGAGCTCACCACGGGCTCCACACAAAAGATCCAAAAACATGAATAAAAAGTTAGATGATTAGATCAGATCCCACACAAATGATCAGAGTCGTTCATTAAATTTAAATTATTTTTTCAAGGCTACCGCGAAAAATTAACTCAATCAGATACCTGTAAATGTTCATTTTGCATAGCTTGTTGAGAAAATCATATGTTGCCATAAATTACGTGTTTGTATGGCGTTTTAATCTTTTACTCCAATTATTTGTCTTCTTCAACTCTTCCCAAAAAAGTTTGGAAGCGTGATGAATTTAGGGGCCGTTTTCACTAACAATAGGTTTGTGGATAACAACAAAAATGTCAAGTTATTTCCATTAATTCATAAGTTGTGAGTTAGTATGAACAACTTGTCAAAATGCAATAAATTGTAGCCCCTAATTGTTAGCGGAAACGTCCGCTAGGTTACGCTCTTTTGTGTTCTTTCCTGGTGATTTGGTTTACGCTTGGAGGCGTGCAAGTTTGAGTTGCGCCAAACTGGGGTATGATTTCCTGGTGAAGCAATTTGATTTGATCTAGCACATGGGTCGGAAGACCCGGGAACAACTTCGGTTGGGCCTGACCCGTCTTGCTATCAGTTGGGTTTAGGCCTCACGACCAATAAACCAACCAAACAATTGTGGATTCTAGCTACATGGGTCGGAAGACCCGGAACAACTTCCGTTGGGCCTGACCCGTCTTGCGATCAGTTGGGTTGTCTTACACGTAAGTTGAGATGGCATCAAGAAACGTTGACAAGAATCCAACGTGAGACCTAGAGGTAGCAAATCCCTATTTGATGTGAATGCCAAAAGCCCCCCCTCCCCCCTCTCCCAAATCTTTGTTTTTTTTGAAAACGCAGTGTTCCGCGTTAGGCAATCAAGCATTGTCTGATTACGAAATTAGGCGATGATGATCCACATCATCATTTGTACCCAAGATGCAGGCAATCAAGATTGTCTTATGAAATTAGGATCATCATCATTTTGTACTCATTTGTACCCAAGATGCAGGCAATCAAGATTGTCTTATGAAATTAGGATCATCATCATTTGTACCCAAGATGCAGGCAATCAAGATTGTCTTATGAAATTAGGTGATGATGATCCACATTAGTCTTCTACGTTGAATAGTGTAAACTTTGATTAGTACTGCAGTAGCAACGGAAACATCATGTGGGATGTGGTTGGGGTGTGTGTATATAGCATTACTGTAGAATATTTTTCGGTGAAATAAGGGTCTAAAAATCTTTAAAGGGATCAACACATATAATTTCTTTCTTAGAACAAACAACTTATTTCGTAACTATGTTTTTTTCCTCTATCAAATCTATAGCTTTTCACAGTACTTTCTTACTTTCCACCCCTTATATATATATATATATATATATATATATATATATATATATATATATATATATATATACTAGCGAATGCTTGTGCCTGAAGGCACGGTTCGAACATTCAGCACACGCAAATTAAAATTGAACAACAAATTTAACCAATTAAGACGCATAGAACAAACTCAAACGCATAAATCTTGATCAAATAAAAAAAAACACCATCCAAAACATCGATGAAAATAAAAAATGATATATATTAATGAAAATGCGTGCCTCGAGGAGACATCTAAAAAGAGAACATGAAACATGTCAAGACTAAAAATCTTCAAGCATATTGATCCTTTTGAGTTTCGAGGCTTCTCGATCACAACTCTAAAAAAGAATGATATGTCAACAGAAGCTCAGTTAGTATGCTAAGTCATTTATTTAAGGGATGATATATGATAACAAAGGAAAATTAAATTATAATATTTTAAACTCATTGTACCTGGTATGATAAAGCAAACTACAACAGAACTTCAGGGTAAACAATATTGGTAGTAAAATCACTACTACAATAATAGATAAATATCACACTAAGGAGGTTTATAAAGATCACAGTTATCAGTGAAAGTGTGATAAAAAGTTGTAGACTAACTTTTTAATCTCAGTTTAAATCAAAAGCTGAGATAAAAAGTGGTGCTTAGCCAGGGAAAGGAGCAAGATAATAGATCTCACTCTTGCGACGAGATAAATTGAAAAAGACCTCACCCTTACAGTGTGATAGAAGACTTTAAGACCTCACTCTTGCGGTGAGATAAAAAAAAAAAGACCTCACCCTTGCGGCGTGATAAAAAACTTTGGCACAAAAAAGAGCGAGATAAAAGATCTCGCTTTTGTGGTGTGATAAAAGACGGTGATAAAAACCGGAATTTTTGCGTGGGCACTGCTTCTCTCATTTAGGCGCGAATTGAAAAGTTACGTGCTCAAAACGACGTCATTTCACATTAGCCCAAAATAAGCCCTAGTTACCCTCTCCACTCACCCATTGAAGCTCAGTACTCATTCTCCTGGCCTCTACAGTACACGTTTCATCTCCATCCCCATTCTCACCCGCCGCCGCCTCTTCGCCCCCATCCTCACTCGCTGCCGCCGCCTTATCTCTCTCCACCACCACTGTGAAGAAGAAACGGCGCACTCCCTCTCGCGAGTTTGTTATCAGAGAGAGAGAGAGAGAGAGAGAGAGCGATCTTCAAATGGAGAAGTCGATCAATCGAAATGGAAAATTCCTAAACCCAACAGGTATTGTTCTTCTCTCTCTCTAAAGATTTTCTCTGTTCTTTGCAAATCAACAGGTATTTATGCAGTTTAAGTGTTTGCAAGCATTTTGGTTTAGGTTTTTAGTTATTGCTCTTGAAATTTTTTGCTCCGCTTGAAGTTTTGGCTTCCCCAGTTCTTATAGATTTATGGTGTACTTAAGATCTAAAATACATATTAACAACTTGACAACCACGACTTGGAGATTACGATTGTTGTGCACTTTAGGTTTATGCCCATCCTCATTTACTATCCATTTCAAGAGTGTGTTTCGTCCTTGGGCGGCTAATCAAGCAACCAATGGTGGAATCCGTATAAAAAGTTAAAAACACCCAAATGACCAAACCAAACCCTCAACATGCATAAGACCTAGTAAAAGATATGGAAAAAATACAAGGAAAAGATTGAGTGGTCAGTGATATGGTGAGGTGGTGAGTAAAGCTCCAGAGTCAAGAAAATGATCAATTGAGCAAATGGGAGTGCTTAATTGGTTAGCGAACCATAACTTAGTCCTAAACTTGCACTGATATCCCGGATTACTTTCTTCAGACACTCAGAGCAGTATGGAGGGAAAAAAACACGAGTGAAGATGCAAGAGTGCACCCAAATTGCAGCAATGCATCAAAATCCTTATCATGATTGTAGTGATCAATCAACAAAATCTAGTACTTATGTTATATTTCTTGTATATAGTTCTATAACTAAGAGAAAGCGTCCGTTTATAGAAGTTTTTTGTTCTAGTTTTCATAGTTGCTTGTAGTTTGATTTTTTTGGGTCGAGATTATATTAGTGTTCATTCCCCTCCCGAATGAATTCTTTGTGGAAAGGCAAAAAGGGAGAAACGGATAAACATAGAGATCGGTCCTTGGTGTTAAGTTCATTCTCTTGAAACAAATGGTAAGTTCTCTTTCCGTGGATTTTTGTTAGCTCTATTCATTCATGCAAATTTATATCCAACAAAATTTAAACATGAGTTATTGTTTTCAATAGAATTTTTTTTTTCTGGCTTTCTCTTGTCACCTACTTCTTCCATGTGCTTTTAAGTACTGACATGTACTGCGCAGTTGAAACACTCCATCAGTAGTGGCTGCACCTTTGTTATCACCCAAAAGTTTCGAGTCTAAGCTCTTCTCCGCGCTTACGCTAAGTTGTTTTGGAGTATTTTTTTTCTTTATCCGATAACTCAAAGTATCTTGGCCTGCTTATACGCGTTTCGACTGACCAATCCCACAGTCCTCTTTCTTTTGGAGTATCTAGTTGTTGCTTGGGTGGAGAGATAAGTCTTTCCAGTGTTACCACACAAGAAAAGAAGATCTCTCTAGGATCTGTTGACTTAGTTCTAGGGTTCTTATTTGTGCTTCTATTGTCAGCAACTCCTAGAAAAGGAGCAATGCTGGACATGGTATAGCCTCAGTCTTGGGATTAGGTCTTGTTAGTATTGTTGTTGTCACTGATATGTTGCTCTCATGCTCTGTACTGATGTAGACTTGTTTCTGCCTAATAAAAACATATAACATGTAGGCACTTCATCCACGCTCTGTGATGTGCTCATAGACCTTTTTCTGCCTAAACAGACCATATGAAATGCAGGCACTTCATCCAAAATCGATCAAAGTTTAAACATAGTACAACCAAAAAATGATTATGTTGATATAATTGGACAGTGTGGACTACCGCCACTTTTGTGCGATCACTGTTATTTTTGTTCCCTGCAGTTATTGTCTGATCTAGTTCCTAATAGAACGCGCTGAAGAAACTTTGAAAAATTATCATAAGACTTTTTCTGTCAATGTGACATAGTGAGCCGCAAAGTTCCTTTAATCAAGTGTAGTAGTAAAATTGAGAGAATTGCAAAAAATTCTACCTGTTTTATCTGGCTCGATTGTGAATAACTGGTTCTCTTCTGCTGGTTTACTCGCTTCTTAGTAAATCCAATGCAGAACATCCTTAAAGTGTAGCTGTCAGTTGTTTTCACATCCACATGAGCCTCGATCAATGTTTGCAACTTGCGTACCAGAGACCTAAGCTTGTCTGTTGTAAAATCCATTCCCTAAGATTGCCAAAATAGTTATTAGTATATAATTATTACCAGGCATCTTGGAAGTTGGGAAACCATTCAAAAAACAAGGGTATAGGAAAATCCATTAAACAACATATGAACACTAATCGTCCGTCTTTACTTCATCAATCAATCAACTCTTTAATTTTAACCTTGATGTTGCTAAATAGTGGCTAGCTCAGTGGGATAGAAATGGTAGGTATAAGATCTTGATATAAGCTGATTAACTAGAATTTTCTGTATCGTCATGTCGATGTCCTTAGAGAGCTTCTGTACTTTGTTCCTTTATTTGGAAAATGGTTTAGTGGAAGAACATACAATAGTGTGGCACTATCGTAGCCTGTCCCATGATTCATATTCTTGCTTTGAAATATCCAAGTGTCAACTAATTTGCGAATGTAGAAGATGGAGTAAAACATTGTGCCTTGTAGTCAATTATGTGTTCATTGGACTGTTTGTTCTTATGCTTAAGAAATTTGTTGTTACTGCAGTTTATTTAGTAATCCTAACACCTTCAGAAATTTGTTGTTACGGGGCTTTGTGTCGGCTTTAATTGGAGCCCCGGCTAGATGATTAGTTCTCATGCGTTTGAATGGCTGAATCCACCTGCTATTTGTTTCAAAACGTGATCATACTCATGCAATCGTAAAGTCATGTTAATCCCTTTCTCTCGTACTCACGTGCACGCAATCACTTTTTGATCTATTCGGTGCCCATGTCTACTATGTGGGTTTGCTCTAATGTTTAACTATCAATTTTTTAAATTGAAGCACTTGACCAACAATATGTTTTTCTACATTCAGAGACTGTGAACTACAGAATTGTGCATCAGTCAGCAAATTGATTGTCGCCAAAGAGCTCCTTTCACTCCAAAGACCTTGGTAAGCTCTCTATGTGTTCTTTTCCAATTTGGTTCCCTACATTATGTGTTCTTTTCCAATTTGGTTCCCTACATGACAATTTTTGTACGAGGCCTTCCTAGTGTATTGATTCAATTGTGTCTGTGTTTCCCAACATGACAATTTTTTTACGATTTTTGTACAAGATCTTTGTAAATGTGTTTCTCTTTTGTAGTTATATATTGGGATAGAAAAATCCATCCAAGATGGATAGATCTTGGATGCTTAAGGACCGGAGATCAAAAGACTATGATGATGGAGTTGAACAATTTCTGAACTTTGCTTCCATTCATGCTAAGGATCTTGAATCTATTCGGTGTCCATGTATACAATGTGGGAACTTAATAAGACAACCTATTCCAGAGATAAGAAATCATTTGTTTGTAAATGGTATTGATAGAAGTTATCGTACATGGATATGGCATGGAGAACCAGTCACTGGTAGGGCATCACTGAGTGTAAACACTCGAGATTTTTCATATCCGGAAGTCAATTCACCCCCCTTAAATGATGCGCAAGAGGCAGTAGAAATGGTTGAAGCTGCCTACAATGATTGCATGGTTGACCCTAGGAAGTTCAAAAAGTTAATTAAAGATGCAGAAAAACCATTGTTCCCCGGCTGCACAAAGTTCACAAAATTATCTGCCTTGGTCAGATTATATAAATACAAAGCTAACAATGACTTGACCAATAAAGGTTTTGCAGAGCTTCTGCAAATGGTTGGTGACTTGTTACCAGATATCAATGAACTGCCGTTATGCATATACGAGGCTGGGAAGACTATGGCTGCATCAAGGATGGAGTATGAGAAAATACACGCATGTCCTAATGATTGCGTACTTTATCGAAAGGAGTTAAAAACTGCGACTTCATGTCCTACATGTAACACATCAAGATGGAAGTTAAAGAAAAATTTCACCGAAATAAGAGATGGTGTTCCGGCAAAAGTTTTATGGTACTTCCCCATAATCTCAAGGTTCCGAAGGATGTATCAGTCAGTAGAAACAACAGAAAACTTGACATGGCATGCTCATCAAAGAGAGTCTGATGGCCAATTACGTCACCCAGCAGATTCCCCGCAATGGAAGTTAGTAGACCATCTTTGGCCAGACTTTGCCTCGGAGCCAAGAAACCTTCGGTTAGCTCTTTCTGCAGATGGGATAAATCCACATAGGTTCCTTAGCAGTCAGTATAGTTGCTGCCCTGTTATTTTGGTTACGTACAATCTACCACCGGGATTATGCATGAAGAAGAAATTTATGATGTTATCACTGTTGATTTCTGGTCCACACCAACCTGGTAATGACATTGACGTGTTTTTGGAGCCACTAATCGATGACTTGAAATTGCTATGGAAAGAAGGAGTTGAAGCATATGACGCTTATAAGCAACAACATTTTAGGTTGAGAGCCGTGCTATTATGGACTATTAATGATCTTCCAGCTTTTGGGAATTTGAGTGGTTGCACAGTGAAGGGATACTATGCATGTCCAATTTGTGGTGAAGGGACATGTTCTTGTAGATTAAAGCACGGTAAGAAGAATAGTTATAAGGGTAATAGAAAATTTCTTCCTCGCTACCATCCATATCGAAAGCAAAAGAAGGCATTTAATGGTGAGCAAGAGTTTGGGGAACCTCCATCGCCATTAAGTGGGGAAGAGGTGTTAAAGGAGGTAGAAGGGATAAAAACCATTTGAGGAAAGGCAAGCAAAAAGAGGTCGTCAAAGGTTGGTACGAAATGTTGGAAGAAAAAATCAATATTCTTTACGCTTGAATATTGGGTGTTCTTGTATATTCGGCACTGCTTGGATGTTTTTCACATTGAAAAAAATGTATTGGAAAGCATCATTGGTACATTGCTTCAAATACAAGGAAAAACGAAGGATGGAATTAATGCTTGTTTGGATCTCTTAGAGAGAGGTTTGCGGCAAGAGTTAGCACCTCAGATTGGGGTGAAACGAACTTACCTGCCTCCAGCCTGTTATACATTGTCTAGGGAGGAGAAGATAAGATTTTGTACGACATTGTCAAAACTCAAGGTGCCAGATGGGTACTCTTCAAATTTGAGAAACATTGTCTCCATGCAAGATTTGAAACTATATGGTTTAAAGTCACATGATTGTCATGTATTGATGCAACAATTACTACCTGTGGCTATACGATCTGTATTGCCTAAAGAAGTGAGATATGCTCTTACGAGATTCTATTTCTTTTTCAATGCCATTTGTAGCAAAGTGGTGGATGTGTCAAAATTAGACAAAATTCAAAGTGAGCTGGTAATCACATTATGTTTGCTTGAGAAGTACTTTCCACCATCATTCTTTGATATCATGGTTCATCAGACGGTGCATCTTGTTAGAGAAGTCCGACTTTGTGGACCTGTTCACTTTCGATGGATGTATCCATTTGAAAGGTTCATGAAGGTTTTAAAGGGTTACGTTCATAACCATAATCGTCCAGAGGGTTGCATTGCTGAGAGATATATTGCAGAAGAAGCTGTTGAGTTTTGCGCAGAATTTTTATCCAAAGTAGATGCAATTGGGGTTCCCATT
This sequence comes from Rhododendron vialii, assembly GCF_030253575.1. Lineage (NCBI taxonomy): Eukaryota > Viridiplantae > Streptophyta > Magnoliopsida > Ericales > Ericaceae > Rhododendron > Rhododendron vialii. Next base: position 39,019,050 of record NC_080557.1, on the reverse strand, counting down.
TCTAAGAACATGACCGCTGATGATAGCATCGGAAGACCTTTACCAGGGGATAAGGTTACTGCTATTGATCGTGAATTATGGGAGCAAGCACACCTCTATGTATTAGAAAACACAACTGAAGTTCAACCTTATATTGAGTAAGAATTTTAGCTGTCTCCATTTCTCTTGGCAATTGTATTTGTTCATAGTGGTTTGGCATTTTTGTAACTATTTGTTTAGGACTTACTTGATCCTTTGATAGGGAGCACATGGCTTTGCTGAAAAGACAGTATCCTCATAATTCAAAAAATCAAAAGTGGCTACAACTTGAACACAATAGGACATTCATATATTGGCTTCGTGGGAAGGTAATAGAACAATCAAACATGAAATCTTTTTCTTCTTGTTTGTCAATAAAATGTATATCTACTAATAATTTAATTTTACATAGGTTGTAGAAGAATTGAGTGCCCAACATAATATATCTCACAACCTGAAGTGGATAGCCCAGGGACCTTCCTTGGATGTGATAAAGTATTCAGGCTACATTATAAATGGTAGTCGTTATCATACAAAGGACCGTGATAGCTCACGAGTTAGCCAAAATAGTGGCGTTAGCTTAGTGGCAACAGCAATGCAGGTTGCTAGTTACAAGGATAAGAATCCTGTGTATGCGGAGATGAGCTTTTATGGGGTTATTACTGAGATATGGCACCTTGATTACAATCTGTTGAAAATTCCAGTGTTTAAATGTGATTGGGTTGATAGCAAAAAGGGCGTAAAAGTGGATGAGCTTGGTTTCACACTAGTCGAGCTTGGAAGGATAGGCCACAAGTCTGATTCTTTTATTCTAGCTTCCCAGGCTAAGCAAGTTTTTTATGTAGAAGATCAACTTGATTCAAGGTGGTCAATTGTCCTTGAAACTCCTCAGCATCGGTATCTGTCCAGCGTGGATGATGATCTCAATGATTGTTTTGTCGAGCCTCAGGGATTTGATAGAGTATTGCCAGAAGTTGAATCATTAGATGAAACCGACGATCTTGTGTTACCTCCTGTGCGGGGAGATTGTGAAGGAATGTGGATCGATAATTAGTGATTAGTAGTCAAAATATCTCTATCTTTTTGTAGAGGACATATGAGATTATTCTATGTTGTTCTTTAATTGTCATAACTTGGTTTTCTCCCCCTCTCGCTATATGTTTGTTGAAATGCTAAAAGTTAATTTCTAATTTTGTCAACTTGGATAGAATTACTATAGATGTCTGTGTTTAGTTTTTGACTGTTATATGCTTTTAACTTATGCTTGTACTTTTTGCTAGTTTCTTTTATTATTGTCTCTATAATCATCATATCTTATTTTCTTTCAATTTCATGCAGGATGGATTCTGATGATAACCATCCTAGTAATGAGGACAATACTACACCGTCCTCGACAGACCCGAAATGCAAGAAAAGAAAGGGTCGAGGTGCAACAAGACTACCATATGTCATAAAAGATAGAAGTTCAGGCATGCGAAAAGTCATTAAATATGACCACATGGGTCGGCCAACAGGGACTAATAGAGCAAAGTTCGCGAGTTATCTTGGAGTCCTAGCTCGCACTATGATCCCGCTATCTCACATATTGGTCTGAAGTGACGGACGATGTAAAAGAAAGACTGTGGGAAACTGTATCGGTAAGGATGAGTTATGTTTATGCCTCTCAATTCACCATCAAGTTTCATTGTATAATTTGAATTCTTTATTTGGTTAGGCGACATTCGATGTGGACCTAAGGAGTAAAAAAGGCGTTTTATCTTCTATCGCAACGTGTTTAAGGACATTTAGGAAATATCTGACCAAGCATATATGCTAACAAATCAAATCCTATCATTCTCTCAAAACCACCAGAAGCTTATAGTTTTCTAGAGCAACAAGAATGGGATTCATTTGTCAAACGAAGACTTACCAAAGAATTTGAGGTACATCAAGTTAATTATCTTTTAGTTAGAGGTCAATGTGATGCAATTTAAATTATATTCCTATCTTATTTTGGTAAAGATTTCCTCGTGTTTTTGAAGGAGTTTCGTGGAGTGCAACAAAGTAGACGAAAATGCAACTTATATGACCATAGACTTAGCCGAAAGGGTTACTCTGGGCTTGAAGAAGAAATTGTAAGTGTTTGTAGAACTAATTATTACTCCTAAACATATAATGTGGCTAATGTCATCATATGCACTATGTGTTTCAACCAATGGTCTTTGTAGGCTAATAAATCTGAAGAGGTGGTTATGAGTGTGGATAGGAGTATTTCGTGGAAAAAGTCTCGCCAAAATAAAAATGGAGAGTATGGTGATATCAAAACTAAGGAAAAAGCTGTGGAAATTGTAAGGAAAACTATGTCGCACTATCTTTAGAAGTTTTAAATGATTGAATGTTATATTGTTCATTTTCTTACATACTAATATACATTACAGGATGAGATAGCCAAACAGGTAGAAGATGGGACATTACAGACTCAAGGAAGTAATGACATCCTAACCATGGCATTAGGTGGTACTGAACGTGGTTGCGTAAGAGGTGTAGGAGGAAAGGTCACTCCAACCATGTACTTCCACATGCCTAGACGTGGAAATCATTCACGCTGTGAGGAGAAGCAAAAGAACCTGTTGCAAATTGTTTCTCAAATGCAAGTTCAGCTTGATGCAATAGCACAACACATGCCTCACACACCAAAATCTGATAATATTGGTTCAAACTCTTTTAGAAGTGACAATCTCGGAAGTCCCACAAGTTAATAATTTTGCAATGGACAATTGGGGGAGAACCAAGGAGGACATGTCACCTCCAAACCCCACACCAAAAGTCAAGAAGGTGCAACTTTTTATTAGCATTAAGTGTATTTTTTACCTTGTTCATGCGTTGTCATTTTTTGAATAGTGTCTAATTTCCTAACTTGTTTATAGGGCAAGCAATGTAAACTGGCAGTAGGATCCATCAATAACATTGTTGCTCTTGGCACGGCGTATGAGAAAGCGGTACCAAATGAAGAAGTTCATATGGTACCGCTAGAGAAGAGCAATCTGCGCGTGTCAATTGATGTTAAAGTAGGAGAGGCCTTTCTTCCTATACCTATCCCTGAAGGGCTGCATTCTGTAGGGGCGGCTACTGTAGGAGAGGCGGTTGGGTTTCATGTAGCATGGCCCAAAAGCCTTATATTGTTTGCCCCTGAGGTATACATATTATTATGGTTTTGTACATGTTGAATTTGAATTACTAGACTACAAATTAATTAGTATTGTTACTTATGGGGAAATGTTTGGATTAGGTTGGTTCGAAAAAACCTGGCATGTTTGGAGATGAGGTACAACGTGCTCTCCTAAAATTAAATTGCCTTACTTGGTTTACTATGGAAAATCTTTAACTTAAAGAGCTTTACTAGTATTTTTCTTTTAATGTTAAAAGTTGTTTATCCTTGTGCACTCTGTCAATTTTTAATGTAGGCGACACCAAAAAACCAAGATTGTAGAAATAATTTGGAGTTACCAAACATCAATAAGGTGCAACTTTATTACCATGAAGTTTATTTTTCACATCGTTCATGCATTGTCAATTTATGATTATTGTGATCTAATTTCCTATCTTTTTGTTGTAGAGCCAGCAATGTAGACTAGCAGTGGGATCAGTCAATAACATTGTTGCTCTTGGTACGATGTTTTGGAAGAGTGGACCGAATGAACTTCTTCATACAGTACCACTAGGTGAGGACCATATGCGCGTGTCAATTGATGTTGTGAAGGTAAATGATGCCCTTCTTCCTATACCTATCTCCGAAGAGGTGGCTACTGTAGGAGATGCGATTGGTTGGTTTGTAGCTTGGCCCAAAGACGTTATATTTTTTGCCCCTGAGGTATAATATCATTATGCTTTTTTCCATGTCGAATTTGAATTACTAGACTACTAATTAATTGTTACTTTATGAAAATGTTTGGCTTAGGTTGCTTCAAAAAAACCTAGCATGATTGGGAATGAGGTATAACGTGCTATCTTAAAAGCTTTATGATGATTTCTTTTTATAAGCTAAGTTGGCATACATTGGTTTTCTTTTTGGGAAATGTTTGGCTTAGGTTGTTTATAAAAAACCTCGCATGACTGGAAATAAGGTATAATGTGCTATCTTAAAAGGTTTATAATGATTTCTTTATGCGATTTAAGTTGGCTTACAATGGTTTACTTTGGAATTCCTTTCACGTAGAATGCTTTGAAACATCATGGAGTGGTTGGTCGTAAAGTGGTCGGCGATGAGGTAAAAAGTAACACTTTAAACTATTTATTACTATTTTTCAAAAAAAGTTGAGAGTAATTTGTACTTCTGCATTCTGTCCAATATGACTAGGTGACTTCAAAAAATGTGGAGTGGGAAAGTAATTTGGAATGCATTGAGATATTTACCACATTGACCAAGCACACCGATAAGATGGAAGCTTTTCAAATTCCTATAGATGATGACATATTTGGTGCGGAGGTTTATGCTCAACTGCAAAAAGTTGACATGGAGTACATATGTCATATGAAAGAAGTATCTGCTACATGCATAATGTTATACATATGGTAAGAGTTATTGAATACATCTTTTAATGGTTGTAGAAGTATGTAGTGGTTATAAATTTTGTTTCATTCTTTTCCAGGCAACTCTATTCGGGTATCAAGGTTTCCAATATGGATACAAGATTTGCATTTGTTACCCCTTGCTCACTTAGTGAAAATTATAAGACTAGTGAAGCTTCAAAGCTCGGAATGCTTGCAAGTCGACTTGAAGATGTCAAGAATGACCAATTGCTTTTGGTTCCTTGTAATATTGGGTAAGTTTCACAGATCTATACATTGTTCCTCTTAATTTGCTTTTGTTTTGTTCTGTTTTTGCTTTTAGTATGCTTGTCTGGCTCTCTATTTCTGCTGTGTCTGTAGCAAAGCAAGAGTTATTGGTCATAGCTAATTATGTCTTGTTTCATATTAGGGTCCATTGGGTATTGTGCGTCATTGATTTGTCTTCTTCAACAGTGTACTACATGGATTCAATTAATAAGGAAGTCCACTCACCCCTTAAACTCTTGATTAAGACATAAGTTTTTGGACTTTGAGCATTATTGTTTGAGCTCTTTTCCTAATCATATTATGTTGATAGTACTTACAAGTATTCCCTCCTTGAAGTGCATTCAAAATCTATGACAGCAGTAAGGGAGTACGGAGTAGTCGAATTATTAATTGGAAAACAGTCGAGGTATCAATGCAATCTCTCTCTTTTTGGGTTTTTTTGGAATTGTTTTTATGTTTTTTCTGATTGAAATTATCGTATTTGTCTATAGTGTCTGAAACAACCTACAAACGTAGAATGTGGGTTCTATGTAATGAAATACATGAAAGATTTGATTAGAGATGAGAGGATCTTAAGCAGAGGAAATGTAAGACTTATTTTTAACTTGTATTTCTTTATATTGCTTTATGAATAGAACTATTAACTTGTAAGTATTTTTTTTTCAATCCATTGCAGTTTAATGGAAAAAAAACTTACACGAAAGCCGAAATTGATGAAGTGCGAGACGAGTGGATAAAGTCCGTCATGAACGAAATATAATCAGCTTATATGTGTAAGTTAGGTCTTCATTTATTTGAGTTTACCGTGTGCTTGCTCTGCTATCCAGTTCTGAATTGTGACTATTTGTGATGGCTATTGTTCCTATCTGCTGTTTTTCTATGGATTCTGTTCTGCTACTGCTTCGGTTGTGGCACTAGTACGCTTAAGCTTAAGCGACTGTTGCTGTTGTTGTCATAGCTTTTGTTGCTGTCTACTGAACAATGGCTCCCGATAGCTACTGCTACTGTTTTAGTTGCATGCAATCTGCATGTGGCTTCTGGTATATGCTAGAATACTTAATGAGTTCTACATCTGTTTTGTTGCTGATGTTTCTATTGTGGTCATCATGGCAATAGTTAGCTGCTGCTGTAACGTTCTGTTTGGTGCTGATCAGTATTGAAATGTTCTGGTATATGTTAGTATAACTGGACCTGTTGTTGCATTTGACCATGTGGGATGCTAATAGCTATAGGAAAATGAGTGAGACTAATTACCTGTTATGGGAAATTGAATTGTATCATACGCATTACCTATAGTTGTCTTTGTTCCACCTTATTTTCTTGTAGCATTTTTAAGAACCCTGACCTCATCTGATAAGGTGTTGAGTCTTACATCAGAAGTTTACATGGAAGATATATCTTGGGTTTAAAGTAGGAGCAAAGATCGTGATTTTGGGGTGGGGGTTGGAGTTTGTAACAACCGTATCTGTTTTGGAGTGTCTGGTCGCTTGGAAGCATGCACTTTGGATTTTGGGTATATAAGTAAATTTTTTAACCTTCAGCTGTTGCCATTGTATGAATTCTCCGGGTAGATGTCATTATGTATTGCACCTATTAGAGGGGATGCTAGTTAAGCTTGATAATTCAGATCGTTAGTTCTGTTTGTGGCTGTAATCAGTCAGTTGGGAGTTGGTTAGAGAATGGGTATATGGACAGCTTTATTTATATGAGGTGATAACTAATAAATTGAGTTATTGATCTATTGGGAATTCAGTTGATAAAATTTTTTCCTTTAGGTACTGTGTGTGTGTCTGTGTGTAGGAATCCATTCACCTGTTGCTTTTGTACAACAGAGATGTCATTCTGGATTTAGCTGTTGCCATTACCTAGGCAATGTTACTTGGGACAAATTTGATCACATTTGTGTTCTAAATTTCGAGGGTAGGTTTTGCAAAAACGGTTCTCCCGTTTTCCCTTGCCTTTTTATTTTGTTGTGTTATTGTTCCTTCTTCTTTGCTTTACACTATAAGCTTCTATCCTAATTTTGGTGACACAATTGCCGGTATAACCTTCTATGTAATTTTATGATCAACTTTGTCTGCCACATCTCTAGGCGCATTTAGTGACCACTGCTTTACTATTAGTCTCACCTGTGCAGTCAAATAACCATCCTAATGGTAGTACTGAGAACTTCAAGGTTCAGTCAGTTGCTCGAGTTTGGTTCTAAAGATGTGTTTTCTGCTACTTTTTTCTTGGAGTTCTTGTTTAGTTCACATGGTGATCACCCCAGCATATGCGAGAGTACACCTCATTGTGATTCCTGCTGTTGGTCACCAACCATATCTAGTCATGAGCAATAAAAGTGTGCACCTACTGTTAACCTTTTGTGTGGGTCGGTATCTGGGTACGTTCATCCCATTAGGGTCACATTGCAAAGTTATGTTTCTTAATTCCATGAGTGTACATGTTCTGAAGATGTGGAGTGTTATTATAGTGTCTTATTGCAACAATTACATACACTTACGAATTATGTACAATTTTTCATGACTTTGCTGCAACAACGTGAAATTAAACAGGGATGAACAACTGGATATTTTACTCGGCATAAAGTTTTTGAAAGCTCTATATGAGGCATATTTAGTGTTTCTCGTAGGATATATGGGGATTTCTAATAATGGAGTTCTTCGTTTTACCCACATAACTAACTTTAGGTCTCTAGATGGTTTGCTCCCTATCCTTGCCCTTGTCTTCTCCTATGGTTGCAGAAGTTGATGTTTCTTGTACAAATCCATTGTCTTGTTGAATGTCAACTTCAGATCCCAGTGCTTTATGATATTGTAATGTTGAGTTTCAATTTGGCTAAGACATGATTTAGTAAGAATATAAACCCAGCTTGCGTGGTTTAGTTTCGGTTTAGGTTGGTACAAACAAGTTTAGTTTAGCCGAGGAAACTTCAGTTCTTGGATTAGGTGTTGTTTACTAAAGCTTGGTTTTAGGCTATGGAAACATGGACATACATGAATATACTTTGCCATACTTGAATGTATATACAAACATATGTATGATGTTTGATATGTAGCCATGCAGTAAGATACTTCATAGAAGGGAGAAGTGTCTTAGAGAGGCAAGCGTGAGGCGTGTGCGTCTCATGAAGGCCACCGATTTTGTAGTTTGTGATGCTCTATTTCCAATATCTTCTATTGTTCAAGTAGCAGATTTCTTTCGGTCCAATATCTCACCATTCAGTACTTAGCCAAATATGTATTGTGAGTTCTGTTGATCCTATCGTTGGCCAATGCGATCATGGTTGTCCAGCTTTATGATTTCATTGTGAAATATGACAAGGCTACTTTATGCCCGGATATGTGTTTTTATGAATGGTAATTTCAAGATCTTCTCTTGACTGCAGACTCGTGCTTTCAGTATGCTAATGTAGTTAGTTATTTGCTTTTTTGTTTTTTGCTGGATTTAAGCATTGGAATTCTTGATGTTCCTACTTTTTGTTTTCTGGTGGATTTAGGCATGCTCTGAGGGACGAAGTGCTTGAAATTGGCTTCAGAGAATGAAGAAGTGCTTGAAATTGGCTTCAAAGAATGAAGAATTCGTTGTAGCTTAGGACATAATTCCGTGCTTGTGGTTCAATTAGTTTTCCTTGTCCTTTTTATTGTTAAGCTTTTGTTCTGCATTTTTTATGCATTTTCAGAAATTTGATTGACGGTAGGTTAATTCAAATGTTGGCTTTCCGGCACGATGTTTCTATCTATGACCTATTTTGTGCAAGATGCAATATCAGTTATGCATATTTCGTATAGCAATGTCTTTTGTTTTGGAGAAGATAGCTACAGGTTGAATACATATTTTACGTGTATTTATTATTGGTTAGAGATTCGGGCATTCGGGCATTTTTTAAATGCACACAAAAAAAAAAAAAGATAGCATCTTTCAATCACATTTCTAGACTGTGATGATAACAACATTTAATCACGGTTTTAGACGAAAACCGTGATCTAAAAAATAGAAAAGATCACACCTAACTATTTTCCATCTCATTTTTTAGACATGAAAGATCACAGTGTTTGGTGGTGATTGTTATCTACATATAATCATGGTTTTTTAGGAAGAGTGTGATCAAAACTCGAAAAAAACACGGAAATGAGTTTCATCTCGGTTTTTCCTAGAAACGATCACGCCTTTTGGGTGTGATTGTTTCTATCTTTCAATCACGGTGTATAACCGTGATAAAAGAGAGTGACTTACAATCACACCCAGATCTATCACGGTAGGAGGAGTATGATAGAAAACTAACTATCACTGTCAATAACTGTGATTGTTATGCTTTATTGTAGTAGTGAATCTATTTCTTCTTCGGGGAGAAGGACAGTTATACGGTCAAAAGACGTGCACCTTAATAATGCCACATATAGTTGTCCATAACTAAATACAAGTGTGCGCAAATCGACTCCAACGAATTTGACAGATTGTCCTTGTGATTTGTTAATAGTCATAGCATATGCCAAGCGAACTGGAAATTGATGCTTTGTCATACGAAAAGGAAAATCTGAAGATGACGGTGATAAAGATATTCTTGGTTTGAAGGCCAATTTGCCTACGGTACCGAAGTTCGCTTTCATAGTTGATTGGTGGGCCAGCTTCTCTATTTTGCTCTTCAATTGGTACTTGAGCATCACGTGCATCTTTACTCTTCAGCCACTGGAATCATATTAATATCATTATCACGTTTTATCATGTTAACGGGACACACTAAACTCGATTGGTACATATCATTATTACACTCAATGCATACCATTTTTTTCTTTATCTACTTCGTGAGCACTGTCATGCAAGCGGCTTATTCCTTCATCTATACATATAAATAAAAGAAAGTCTGTATTGTTATTAGTATACTAAAAAGCGCAGTTCAGACTAAGGTCAAGTTCCGAAATTTAGTATTTGTAATTAGAAGTCTTACCAATTGGTGGGTCAATTTTCCATGTTTTGATCTTCAATAGATGCATGAGCATCCTCATGCGTCTTGACTACGCTCACTGGTAGCATTTCATTGTCACGATTTATCATGTAAACAGGAAACAAAAAACTCAACTGCAATTCAATATTACCACAAATGCATACCATTTATTTCTTTATCTTTTTCGTGAGCACTCTCATGCTGACAAATGCTTCCTTCATATTATATAGATAAACAAAAGAAAGAGCAGTTTAAAAGTCTTACCATTTGGTGGTTCAATTTGCATATTTTGCTCTTCAACTGGGTCAATTTGCATATTAATTTCATTCGCATTATTCATCCTGCAAACAGGACACCAAAAAAACGAAGATGGGTAACTACGTTAGTAAAAAATAAGATTGACATAACTGTGTTCCTCCTTCTATGTTATTTAAAAAAAAGATTCAAACATTTTTCTCTTATTTCTACGTGTGAAGATGTCCCATAAGTAGGAACACATTATTGCATAAGGAAATAATTTGAAATGATTTTTCTTATGTTGCTTTCCTTATGTCACTACCAAAACGTAAGTGTAGTGTAGAAACGTTTTGGGAAATTTAGTGTAGAAATTCATTACTGAAAATAATAGTATTAATTAAGCTTTCAAAAATCAACGCCAATCTATCCCATTACCCAATCAAGCTTTCAAAACTTATTACCAAAAATCGGCATTAAAAATTATACCCAAAAAAATCAGCAGTCAAAGAGAAGCAAGATTGAAATCTGTCATTATAGATTTGTCAATCAAGCCAATCAAGCTTAAAAAATTATTTCCAAAAACTGGAAAAATCACTCTCACCCATCAGATGAAATCAATTTGAGTTAATCTACGGTATCTACCTATGGAAACTTCCGGATTATTAGTCAGATTGATTCATTAAAATTTGAAATTAGATATAATACTTGCTTTGAATTTCTCCAACTAAATAGAAACAAAGGAGAATACTCAAATTCATTGGCAGGAAAGTAAAATTTCATTTGAAACCCCTTTTTCATCCATGCGGTCAAAATATTTCAATTATTTACCTTGTCAAAGCACAACCACCACACCTTCAAGTTGACTGGTAAACTACTATTATAAAATGATAATAGAAATAGCTACTTTTTCATATTTTTTCTTGAAACCACTGGAAAAAAAATCATGCGCACCTATGTTCACGAATCATGCGGTTAAAATTCTTACCATGTGGTGCTCTCCATCAGTACTTGAGCGATACGCTCCCTCGGTTAAGCGTTTTGTTGAAAAATAAGTATTGGGTGGTGGATATTAGTACCATCACGAATAAGCTTTTTGTTGTGTAGGACTCCTAATCTAACAACGGCGTGCTTCTTTGGATGTTTCAGTATTGGTGTGACATATTGATAGTTTTTGAAAATTGATTGCGTCGGAAAATATTAGGATTAACATTCCCACTCTTCATCATGTGAACGGGACACCAAAAAAATGAAGATATACTTACCCAAAAAAAACAAATGAAGAAGAAGAATGGAACCGAAAATAGCGGCAGTGCTGCGGAACAATGTCAAACCAACTAACCTGAACCGAAAATAGCGGCAGTGCTGCGGAACAATGTAAAACCAACTAACCTGAAATGGTTGGTAGCGGCAGCGTCGGGTAAGTATCTTCGAAATGATGGAAACTACCAGAGGTGTGCTTCCGAAGATGAGAACTATCTTCGAAATGAGGAGCGCTATGATCTCCAAATTCATTAATACAGAGCTTAGCAACAACGTCGGGTAATTAGGAAATGATTGGTAATTAAATGATTGGTATCTTCAAAATGGTTGGTAATTACTAATTAGGAAATGATTTACCAACCTAAAGTTGATTTAATGTAATTGAATCTTTCAATCTGTTTTCCTAATGAATCTTTCCTTCTTCCTTTCTTTTTTTTAAATTCCGAAGTTTTGTATATGAATGTAACAAAACCATGCATAGCAGCCGCGTCGGGTAAATCAAATTTAATGTAATTGAATCTTTCCTCCTTCTTCTTCTTTTTAATTCAGTATTAAATGTGTTGGCATTTCCTAATCAGTCTTTACAATCAACAGTAAGTCTTTACAATCAAGTCTTTAATTCCACCCAAATCAACTACAATCGGCAATTTCAGAAATTTAAAAAATCATTACAATCGGCAAATATGGATATTTAAGTCCATAACTGAATAATGTCCAACCAATCAACTACAATAGGTAATTTCGGAAATTTCGGAAATCATGTAAACGGGGACTCTCATGCAGGAAATTTTGGAAATCATGTAAACGGAAATTTCGGAAATCTTTAAGTCATTACAATCAAGTTTTTTTTTTTTTTTTTTACCTTTATAACAAATCAGGATATCAGGATTTGGTAAAAGTTTAATTTATCCCTCGGTTTTCTACCATGTAATCTCAGCCGTAGAAAAAATGTGTACTGATCCTAGGGTCCAAAATATAGGAGGAAATTTAGGGATTCAAAAACTTCTCTGTCATATTATATAGATACTAGTGCTAGCCCTCGTGTCTACGGCACTACACATTCCGGTTGGAAGGGAATGACAATTGTGTGATTTAGGTGAAAACCATGGGCACTTAAACCGGGAAGTGAGAGGATGCACTACAGCCTTTGGATCAAATAAATTTAAGTCGTTCCAACAAATTGTCCCTACACCCTTCTATTTTATAGTAGAGATATATTAAGGGGTGGAAAGTAAGAAAGTACTGTGAAAAACTATAGATATATATATATATATATATATATATATATATAGAGAGAGAGAGAGAGAGAGAGAGAGAGAGAGAGTCCGGATCTCCTAAGAGATCCTGCACGGTCTTACGGAGCGGGACTCCTCTTTTCCGATCGAATTGTGATGATCCGAGCAGCTCAAAGTGATCAGAACGTGATTTTAAGGGTGCCCGCAAAAAAATCAGCAAAAAAAATAATCGGGAAGGGCTTGATCCGAACAATTTTTTATTGAACGGTTCAGTAAAAAACTGCTTGGATCAAGCCCTTCCCGATCATTTTTTTTTCTGATTTCTCGCCGGTATCCTTAAAATCATGTTCTGCACATTTTAAGTGGCTCGGATCATTGCAATTCGATAGAGAAAAGGGAGTCCCGCGCGGTAAGGCCATGCGGGATCCCTCATTGGATCCCGAGTGTGTGTGTGTATATATATACATATATATATTTGTCATTTTGCATGTAAATTGATAAAATTATCCTTTCATATGCACGACTTTTCACACATAAATAGTTATTACTTTAGATTTCATGGAAGAGGACGAAAAGTGAACGTGGTCACAGGAAAACACAAATCCTTAAAAAGTACTATTTTTCTTCAGCAGTTTAGAATATCTGGACCAGTTTACATATATCTTAACTAATTCTTTTTCCGATTCAATCAAAGGCAGGCCTTTCATGCTGAGACTAAAGGAATTCACAAGAAATTAGTACTTTTTTTCGGCCTAACTCCAAGAATCGATCCCAAATCCATTGTGCTGGGAGGAAACCCGCCGACCAACCGAAGTGCCTAAATCCTTAAGGCCTCGTTTGATTTGCGGATTAAAAATGATGGGATTAACAGTCTTGGGATTAATAGTCTCAGGATTATTTGTCCTGGATTAATTTCATCCCTAATTTCACCCAATTCCATGTTTGATTCGCGTGGGATTAATTATGGGATAAGGAATAGGATTTTTTTTTTAAATTTAAAAACATTTTTTGAAAAAAGAAACTTTTGAAAAAGAAACATTTTAAAACAAATAATTTTGTGAAACATTTTCATTACAAAACAATTTGGGAAAAGTATTTTTTTTGAACTAATTTTTGAAAAAAAAAATTTCTTAAAAAAGTTGAAAATCGATTTTCTGAAAAGAAAAAAAAAACTAGTTTTTGAAACTTTTTTTTGAAGAAAAAGGTTTTTTGAAAAAAAATTTCAAACAAAATAGTTTCTGAAATCATTTTTTGAGAAAAGAAAGTTTTAAAAAACATTTTTCGTATTTTTTTAACAAAAATAATTTCTGAAAACATTTTTGAAAAACATGAAAGTTTTGAAAATAGTTTTTTTTTTTAAGTTTTTGTAAAATATGTTTGAAAAATAAGAAAGTTTTGAAAAAATATATTTAAAAAAAAGTTTTTTCAAAACAATTTCTGGAATTAATATTAAAGAAAATAATTCTGAAAATACTTTTTGAAATCAATCTCAATATCATCGAAATATTTTTGAAAATAATTCCTTATTTGTTAATCCTACGTAATCCCATCTCCCCCCTAAGATTATTTGGTACCCCCCATATAGGAATAAAATTAATCCTGGGATCAATAATCCCGAAAGTCATTTCGGGAACCAAACATGTGAATCGTGATAACTCAGGATTAAGTACATTTAGTCCTATCCCAGACAGTTAATCCGTGAATCAAACGAGGCCTAAAAGTATGTCGGAATCCAGCAAATTCATATTCTAACTCCAACCACAGGCCACAAACTCAAAGCCACATAATATCTGTACAAGGCCAGGATCACACAGCTTATAGACAATTACAGTTCTAATTGATGTGTGGTTCCATCGGGGTCCCATCCGGATCCTACTTGTACGATCCAAGTCATCTATCTTCATCCACGCCATAATCTTGATCTGTTATTTCTGAAGCATTTGATCTTGAAAAATATATAATGCCGGAATTATATATAATTGTCTATTTTTTTTTCAAGACAAATGTGATTATAGGGCACGTAGCCCACGCTAAGTAGTTGTAAGGTATATGGTCCATTAATAAATTCATTTTAATTAAAGTCTTAAGGTTCTTGAATTGACAGAAATATTGTCTCCGTGATGTACAACGATTGCTATTTATTTACTCTCTCCCCAAAATTGAATTGAACCATCTCCTCTCCCTCTGGTCCCCCCTGATCTCTGATCCGTCGGTGGCCGGAGTTCACCACCTTCGCATCCCGGAAAACCAACCGAAGTGTCCGTACGTATTAGGTTGCTTATACCCGACTAATTCTAAAATCTAAAACTTAACGATCGAACAATCTTTCAGTGGCCTCAATATTTGTAAAATGTATTGGTCAAATTCGGATTGCTTCTTCATTAATTGGATTGAATTTGGAACACATCCTACTCGATCGGAGTGGATTGGGTCGTTGTTGAAATATTGAAATCTGAAAGAAGAATTGGTTAGTTCCTACGTTATTTTTGGGTGACAGAAATTCGATCTGGTGAATCTGTTTGCAGGCGCCAAACCGCCAACATAATTTTTCTATGCATCAGCATATTTGTTTTAGCAGAACGAGTGTTAACTAGAATCAGTCAACTTGATTAGGGGAGTGATTTTCTATTCCGGGGATATTAATAATGAGGTGAAAGACATCTTGCTGTTTTTTTATCAAAAAAGAAGAAGAAGCTCACCTGGAGGAGGGCTTCTCAAGGCAGAGGCCACCGCTGTAGGGATTCTGGGATAAGGGTGTTGAGCATGACGACGTACTGGGAAGATTTTTGTGGGGAAAAGTAGGCAGGGATTGGGAGAGAATTGGAAACTGCTACAAGTAGCGAGCCACCATCGGATTGCTCTGGGTGAAGAACCCATTTCCAAAAATCTTTCAACTTTTTGCTCCTCCTTCAATCCTCTCTCTCTCTCTCTCTCTCTCTCTCTCTCTCTCTCTCTCTCTCTCTCTCTCCTCACTCTGTGATTCGCGAAGAGTGGTGTGAAGTAGGCGGATAAATAATGAAATATCTCTGGTTTCCCTGGTTGATTTTCGGTTGAAACGAATAGGATCAGGCTTCCCTGCAATGGAACTGCAGTGGAGCCTTTTTTTACCCTCTCATCCCATCTGTTCATTTCAGCCAGTATTTAATCGTTCAAAAAAAACTATAATTAAAAAAAAAAAAAAAAACACCCTCACGTAAAGAAACATTCTTCTCACAAAGAGCCTTTCCACAAGTTCTAATCATTAAATTTTTTTTAGACGGTTGAGATTATCCGGACGGCTCTCTGCAGGCCAAACGTAAGTCACATTATACACGAGCGCGAGCGTAAAATCGTTATTCAAACAATTAAAATTCGTGAGTGTGATAATTGAGAACAATAAAACAGGTCCTTTTAAAAGTAAGGTATGAATACAAACATGCAGCAACCATTTCCATACGAATTATACTCCTAGCTACATTCCGATTTAACAATATTTTTTGAAAGTTTGTGTCATTTTTCAATTAATTATATATTATAATTTATTATGCTTTATAGTATGATTTTGAAAACATTATTTTACATAATTAATCAATATATATCAAACAATATCTATATTGGATAAATCATTCCTGATTTAAAGATATACTAACTAGTTTAGGGAAAATTACAACAACAACAACAAAAAAAGAAAAAAACATAGTTTCATTCCCAAACAATTGAAACCCCGGAGTTTCCAATTGTTCAAAATAAACCCTGGAGTATTAAACTCGTTTAAATGAAAATTCAGAGTTGAGTGTCAATATGACTTATATACGGTAATTTGAATTGACTGAATTACATTATTTACAAATTTTGATTATTGAAAAAAGTTACTAGTTTTGATTATCCAAAATTTAAAATTTAACTATTTCTACGGATGTTACCCCGTTCCGGAACGCGAAATAAGTACTTATTTTTTAAGAAGGCAATTTCAAGCTCAAAAATGATGGACTTATTGAAATCTAAAAATATGCATTATGGATATTGTTTGAAAGATTTCATTGAGATCTTTAATACGGTGCAAAAAAAATTGAAAAATTATTTTTCATTTACATTATTTTTGAGTTTGAAAATGTGAAATAAGTACTTATTTTTTAAGAAGGTGTTCTGGAACGGGCCAAGTTTGATTATACCATTATGAGACATCTCTTTGCACCAACATTGTTAACTTTAAAAACAATTGACTTTTGATTATACCACTGTAGATGGCCTTATATGCTTAAATTATGTAAATTTATTAAATTACATTACTCTGTCATGTACATGTGTGAAACTAAAGCAACCAACAAGATGATTTTATAAAAAATCTACATGCATCCATCCCTCCAGTAACAAAAGTTTGAATATTAAGGTTAAATTCGGCCTAACTTATTTATTTTACTTTATTTTTTGTTAATTTTGTATTAATTTTGTTCAGATTGTTTATTCGTCTCGAAGAAAGAAACTTTGAAAAAAAAATACTATGACCAAAAGTATTAAAAAGCACTTCACTACAGAAAAAACAATCCAACATAAATAGTCTTTTATAAATAATGTTTGTTTTCTTAAATTTTTTCCAAGTTTGATTCATGTTTGTTTATCTTTCAAAGTCCTCTCCTCAGACCAATCAAATGATTTAAAGTAACATAAATTTATAAAACTAGAGAAATTAGTAAAAGGTCAACTTGTATCGTCTCACTTCCCGGCCGGCAATTAAAAGAAGGGGTTCGCTGAAGACTTTTTCAAATTTCATCCAATTCAAAGTCTTCTTTCGCATAGTTTTTCTAGGGTGTGTTTTTATTAATTAAAATAAGTATTTATTTTTATTTTAAAGTAAATGTGATGTATTATGAGAGAATAACATGTTTTATAAAAGCAAAATGTAAGTCCTTAACAAATAAAAACCTTAGCGGAACAGGGACCGTGCTGCGCACTTTCGAGCCGTCGAATCGTGGATCCGACGGCTCGGACCTCATCTCGGCAACAAATAATTGAAAGTCGTTCATTGTCGAAATGAGATCCGAGCCGTCAGATGCATGCTCTGACGGCTCGGAAGAGTGCAGCACGGTGCTGCGCACATTATTGCACAGCACCATCCCCCAATTCCTTTGGATTAACGTTTACATCACACTGTTTGTCTCGATGATGTTGAACAATGTTCATATAATTCAATAAAAAAAAATCCGAAAGGCAATCAACATTACTAGTATATCATTTGTCTCGATGAAATTGTAAAAAAATATTATACAACACGACAAAAAAAGGCAAAAACACACACCTTATTTGGTTCAACATTTTAAAAGTTATTTTTGATGTAATGAATGAAGAGAGAAAAATATATTGAAAAATATGTAAGAAAAAAAATGAAATGAGATGAGAGTTGAAGTAAATAAGGTGACAGTATTTTGACTGCTAAATGATATTGTAAGAACTTAATACAAGAAGGCCCAAATACGCTGTATAATCATCACATGGGTTGACTGCTGATTTTCAACGCTGGTGGCCTTAGATACGTTCTCTTCAAACCCGATCCAAAGATGCCCAAATAATACAAGTGTATACATTGAAACCTATTCATAGAGCTCTGTGAATAAATTTTTACGGAGGTAAATTCGAATTGTCTAAAAGTGTTTTAAATGGTTTGAATTTTAATAAAAAATTTCAGAGAAAAAGACTTTTTCGAAAAAATTTCATTAAAATTTAAACCGTTCAAAATCGAAATAAACGAGCAAAATCGCGTGGCTCCCTGAATAGCCAAATGTCAATATCTTTGACATCTCTGTTATATAAAACTGCGTGCGTGTATATTCATACATGCCCAAAACACTAATAACATCCTACCACATAGTAGTAATGGAGAAAGAAATGGGTGGGGACGATACTCCAACCAGCCCCGCCCCCGGCGATGCCACGACGATCTCCGCCGTCCACCCCGACATCCTCCAGACCCACATCCTCACCCGACTGGACGGCCCAACACTCGCCTCCGCCGCCTGCGCGTCGTCCAAACTCCACGCCCTCTCCACCCAAGAAACCCTCTGGCAACAAATCTGCCACCGCACCTGGCCCTCCACCACCGACCCACGCGTCCGCCGCCTCATCTCTTCCTTCCCCTCCGGCCACCGCTCCTTCTACTCCGACTCATTCCAATATCTCGACGGCCACCGCCGGTCAAGACCCAGTCGCCGTCCGCCGCCAGCCTACATAATCTCCGCTGTCGACATACGCTACCAAAACCAACTAATACTTTCCAAGGTCCACGTGGCGGAAACCGAGTCGGACCCATCGCTGCCGTTCCGGGTCGATTTGCTCGGCCCGAAGGAGGCCGCGCCAATGCCGGTGAATTTGGACATCAGGGAGGACAAGTGCCTCTCTAATCTCGAAGAGAACTTGACTCTCAGCTGGATCCTGATCGACCCCACCCAAACCCGGGCGGCGGACGTGTCGAGCTGGCGGCCCGTCTTGGTCAGGCGGAACTGGTTGACCAACGACGTGGAGCTCCGCTACGCGACGGTTCTCTCCGGCGGGGAGCTGGTGCAGTGTTTGGTGGCGGTCACGTGCGGGGGAGGGGGGACTGGGTTGGCGGTGGGTGAGGTGAGGTTAGACGTGGAGGATATGGAAAGGAAGAAGTTGGGGTGGAAGAGGTTGGGGGCGGCCGTGGAGGGTGGGAGGAAGAGGAGAGAGGGGAAGGGGGAGGAGAGAGTGAGGTACGAGGGGTGGTGGAGAGAGGAGAGAGAGAGGAGACGGAGGAAGCGGAGGAGAGAGAACAGGCGAGATACGGTGTTGTTTGCCACCACTGTTGTCATTCTATTGTCTGTTTTGGTGTCTCTTTTGCTGTTTGTTGGGATTAAATTCTTGCAGTTACTGGTTTCACCGTTCAATGGGTAAGGCTCCGTTCCGAAGAAAAACTCTTTATTTTTTAAGTAGGGAATTTAAGTTAAAAAATTATGAATTTATTAAAATTTAAAAATATATAATATGAATCTTGTTTGAAAGATCTTATCGAAATTTTTTATACGATGCAAAAAAAATTAAAAAATATTTTTCATTTACATTATTTTTGAGATTGAAAATGTAAAATAAATTACTTATTTTTTAAAAAGATTTCTGGAACGGAGTCTATGTACTCGATCGAAGCTCCTCCTTCAGTGTATCAGTTCAAGTCTTTATTGTTGGTTGGTGAGAGGAAACTTATTCCGGCTCCAGAACTTTGGAAAGCGTGATTGGACTTTAGCTCCGACGAAT
This sequence comes from Rhododendron vialii, assembly GCF_030253575.1. Lineage (NCBI taxonomy): Eukaryota > Viridiplantae > Streptophyta > Magnoliopsida > Ericales > Ericaceae > Rhododendron > Rhododendron vialii. The sequence continues at coordinate 38,999,298 of NC_080557.1, read as the reverse complement.
AAAGTGTGGTATTGGAATTCTCCTGTATATGTTTCGAGTAAAACAATTCTTTGTATGTCTATAAATTGATGAAATGGTCATCTTAAATGAAAGAAATTAACGAGAATGTGATTTCACATTCTCATGATGTGGTCCTATCTTTGAAACGATCGAAAAACTGGCAAAAAAAAAACGTAATTTTAAGTTTTGATGACATATATTATAGCTAACTAAGATTCACATTTTCAAATAAAGTGAGAATCTAATCTCATTCCGCTGTGTGGTAATCAAAAATTCATAAATTCAATATTAGGAAATAAAAAATATTGATCTCATTTAATTTTCCAAATAAGTAGTAGTATTATATGTCGATAAAATCGGTCAACTAATCCAACCATTTGAATGAAAAATGCATTCAATCTCAAGGTACTTTTTCGTTTGGTGATCATCCGATAATCATTCCTACTCAAGATGCCGGCAATCAAGCATTGTGTAATTATGAAATTAGGTTGTGATGATCCACGTCATCATTCCTGGCCTACCCAAGATGCAGGCAATCAAGCATTGTGTAATTGTGAAATTAGGCGATCGATGATGATCCACATCATCATTTGTACCCAAGATGCAGGCAATCAAGATTGTCTTATGAAATTAGGCGATGATGATCCACATTAGTCTTCTACGTTGAATAGTGTAAACTTTGATTAGTACTGCAGTAGCAGCGGAAACATCATGTGGGATGTGGTTGGGGTGTGTGTATATAGCATTACTGTAGAATATTTTTCGGTGAAATAAGGGTCTAAAAATCTTTAAAGGGATCAACACATATAATTTCTTTCTTAGAACAAACAACTTATTTCGTAACTATGTTTTTTTCCTCTATCAAATCTATAGTTTTTCACAGTACTTTCTTACTTTCCACCCCTTATATATATATATATATATATATATATATATATATATATATATATATATATATATATATATATACACACACACACACACACACTAGAGAATGCCCGTGCCTGAAGGCACAGTTCGAACATTCAGTACACGCAAATTAAAATTGAACAACAAATTTAACCAACTAAGACGCATAGAACAAACTCAAACGCATAAATCTTTATCAAATCAAAAAAACACCATCCAAAATATCGATGAAAATAAAAAATGATATACAATAATAAAAATGCGTGCCTCGAGGAGACATCTAAAAAGAGAACATGAAACATGTCAAGACTAAAAATCTTCAAGCATATTGATCCTTTTGAGTTTCGAGGCTTCTCGATCACAACTCTAAAAGAAAATGATATGTCAACAGAACCCAGTTAGTACGCTAAGTCATTTATTTAAGGGATGATATATGATTACATAAGAAAATTAAATTCTAATATTTTACAACTCAATGTACATGGTATGATAATGCAAACTACAACAGAACTTCAGGGTAAACAATATTGGCAGTAAAATCTATTTCTTCTTTGAGGAGAAGGACAGTTATACCGTCAAAAGACGTGCACCTTGATAATGCCACGTATAGTAGCCCATAACTAAATACAGGTGTGCGCAAATCGACTCCAACGAATTTGACAGATTGTCCTTGTGATTCATTAATAGTCATAGCATATGCCAAGCGAACTGGAAATTGACGCTTTGTCATATGAAATTAAAGGAAAATCTGAAGATGATAGTGATAAAGATATTCTTGGTTTGCATCCCTAACCAAAAAAAAAAAGATATTCTTGGTTTGAAGGCCAATTTGCCTACGGTACCAATGTTCGCTTTCATAGTTGATTGGTGGGCCAGTTTTTCTATTTTGCTCTTCAATTGGTACTTGAGCATCCACGTGCATCTCTACTCTTCAGCCACTGGAATCATATTAATATCATTATCACGTTTTATTATGTAAACGGGACACACTAAACTCGATTGGTACATATCATTATTACACTCAATGCATACCATTTTTTTCTTTATCTACTTCGTGAGCATTGTCATGCAGATGGCTTATTCCTTCATCTATACATATAAATAAAAGAAAGTTTGTATTGTTAGTATACTAAAAAGCGCAGTTTAGACTACGGTCAAGTTCCGAAATTTAGTATTTGTAATTAGAAGTCTTACCAATTGGTGGGTCAATTTTCATGTTTTGATCTTCAATAGATGCATGAGCATCCTCATGCGTCTTGACTACGCTCACTGGTAGCATTTCATTGTCACGATTTATCATGTAAACAGGACACAAAAAACTCAACTGCAATTCAATATTACCACAAATGCATACCATTTATTTCTTTATCTTTTTCATGAGCACTCTCATGCTGACAAACGCTTCCTTCATATTATATAGATAAACAAAAGAAAGCACAGTTTAAAAGTCTTACCATTTGGTGGTTCAATTTGCATGTTTTGTTCTTCAACTGGGTCAATTTGCATATTAATTTCATTCGCATTATTCATCCTGCAAACAGGACACCAAAAAAACGAAGATGGGTAACTACGTTAGTAAAAAAAAAGATTGACATAACTGTGTTCCTCCTTCTATATTATTTAAAAAAAAGATTCAAACATTTTTCTCTTATTTCTACGTGTGAAGACGTCCCATAAGTAGGAACACATTATTGCATAAGGAAATAATTTGAAATGATTTTTCTTATGTTGCTTTTCTTATGTCACTACCAAAACGTAAGTGTAGTGTAGAAACGTTTTGGAAAATTTAGTGTAGAAACGTTTTGGGAAATTTAGTGTAGAAATTCATTACTGAAAATAATAGTATTAAATTAAGCTTTCAAAAATCAACGCCAATCTATCCCATTACCCAATCAAGCTTTCAAAAATTATTACCAAAAATCGGCATTAAAAATTAGTGTAAGTCTTGACACAGACAAAGCGTGCGCAGATTGTGCACAGATCCCAATGTGGGGCCCACTACGAGTCCCACACAAAAAATCCTAGCCGTTCATTAGATTTAAAACATTTTTTCAAAGGCTCCCGTAAAAAATCATTTTGATTCGATATCTATAAGTACTTGATCTAATCATATAAGTTTTCATTCAGTTCAAAGTTGAATGAAAAGTTAGATGATTAGATCAAGTATTTAAAGGTATCGGATTGATTTGATTTTTTGTGGGGACCCTTAAAAAATGATTCAAATTTAATGAACGACTCGGATCATTTGTGTGGGACCCATAGTGGGCCCCACATCAAGATCTGTGCACGATCTGTGCCCCCTTTGTCTGTGTGAATAGCACCTCTCTAAAAATTATTACCCAAAAAAATCAGCAGTCAAAGAGAAGCAAGATTGAAATCTGTCATTATAGATTTGTCAATCAAGCTTAAAAAGTTAATTCCAAAAACTGGAAAAATCACTCTAAACCATCAGATGAAATCAATCTGAGTCAATCTGCGGTATCTACCTATTGAAACTTCCGGATTATTAGTCAGATTAATTCATTAAAATTTGAAATTTGAAATTAGATACAATACTTGCTTTGAATTTCTCCAACTAAATAGAAACAAAGGAGAATACTCAAATTCATTGGCAGGAAAGTAAAATTTCATTTGAAACCCCTTTTTTATCCATGCGGTCAAAATATTTCAATTATTTACCTTGTCAAAGCACAACCACCAAACCTTCAAGTTGACTGGTAAACTACAATTATAAAATGATAATAGAAATAGCTACTTTAATTTTTCATATTTTTTCTTGAAACCACTGGAAAAAAAAACATGAGCACCTATGTTCACAAACCATGCGGTTAAAGGTCTTACCATGTGGTGCTCTCCCTCAGTACTTGAGCGGTACGCTCCCTCGGTTAAGCGTTTTGTTAAAAAATAAGTATTGGGTGGTGGATATTAATACCTTCACGAATAAGCTTTTTGTTGTGTAGGACTCCTAATCTAACAACGACGTGCTTCTTTGGATGTTTCAGTAGTGGTGTGACATATTGATAGTTTTTGAAAATTGATTGCGTCAGAAAATATTAGGATTAACATTCTCACTCTTCATCATGTGAACGGGACACCAAAAAACCGAAGATATACTTACCCAAAAAAAACAAATGAAGAAGAAGAATGGAACCGGAAATAGCGGCGGTGCTGCGGAACAATGTAAAACCAACTAACCTGAAATGGTTGGTAGCGGCAGCGTCGGGTAAGTATCTTCGAAATGATGAGAACTACCAGAGGCGTGCCTCCGAAGATAGGAACTATCTTCGAAATGAGGAGCGCTATGATCTCCAAATTCATTAATACAGAGCTTAGCAGCAGCGTCAGGTAATTAGAAAATGATTGGTATCTTCAAAATGGTTGGTAATTACTAATTAGGAAATGATTTACCAACCTAAAGTTGATTTAATGTAATTGAGTATTTCAATCTGTTTTCCTAATGAATCTTTCCTTCTTTCTTTCTTTTTTTTTAAATTCGGAAGTTTTGTATATGAATGTAACAAAACCGTGCATAGTAGCCGCATCGGGTAAATCAAATTTAATGTAATTGAATCTTTCCTCCTCCTTTTTTTAAATTCGGTATTGAATGTGTTGGCATTTCCTAATGAGTCTTTACAAATCAACGGCAAGTCTTTACAATCAAGTCTTTAATTCCATAATCAACTACAATCGGCAATTTTAGAAATTTAAAAAATCATTACAATCGGCAATCGGCAAATATGGATATTTAAGTCCATAACTGAATAATGTCCAACCAATCAACTACAATAGGCAATTTCGGAAATTTCAGAAATCATGTAAACAGGGACTCTCATGCAGGAAATTTTGGAAATCATGTAAACGGAAATTTCGGAAATCTTTAAGTCATTACAATCAAGTTTTTTTTTTTACCCTCACAACAAATCAGGATATCAGGATTTGGTAAAAGTTTAATTTATCCCTCGTTTTTTACCATGTAATCTCAGCCGTATAAAAAATGTGTCCAAAATATAGGAAGAAATTTAGGGATTCAAAAACTTCCCCATCATATTATATTATATATATAGATATATATTAAGGGGTGGAAAGTAAGAAAGTACTGTGAAAAACTATAGATATATATATAGAGAGAGAGAGAGTCCGAATCTCCTAAGGGATCCTACACGGTCTTACCGTCCGGGACTTCCCTTTTCCAATCGAATTGTGACGATCCGAGCCGTTCAAAGTGATCAGAACGTGATTTTTTAAGGGTACTCGCGAGAAATCAGCAAAAAAAATGATCGCAAATGGCTTGAACCGAACAATTTTTTATTGAACGGTTCAGTAAAAAATTGCTTGGATCAAGCCCTTCCCGATCATTTTTTTTTCTGATTTTTCGCGGGTACTCTTAAAATCACGTTCTGCACACTTTGAGCGGCTCGGATCATCGCAATTCGATCGGAAAAATGGAGTCCCGCGCGGAAAGGCCATGCGGGATTCCTTATTGGATCCCGGGATTCCTTATTGGATCCCGAGTGTGTGTATATATATATTTGTCATTTTGCATGTAAATTGATAAAATTATCCTCTCATATGCACGATTTTTCACACATAAATAGTATTACTTTAGATTTCATGGAAGAGGACAAAAAGTGAACGTGGTCACAGAAAAACACAAATCCTTAAAAAGTACTATTTTTCTTCAGCAGTCTAGAATATCTGGACCAATTTACGTATACCTCAACTAATTCTCTTTCCGATCCAATCAAAGGCAAGCCTTTCACGCTAAGACTAAAGGAATTCACAAGAAATTAGTACTTTTTTTCGGCCTAACTCCAAGAATCAATCCCAAATCCATTGTGCTGGGAGGAAACCCGCCGACCAACCGAAGTGCCTAAATCAAAGTATGTTGGAATCCAGCACATTCATATTCTAACTCCCAACCACAGGCCACAAACTCAAAGCCACATAATATCTGTACAAGGCCAGGAACACAGCTTATAAACAATTACAGTTCGAATCGATGTGTGGTTCCATCGGGGTCCCATCCGGATCCTACTTGTAGGATCCAGGTCATCTATCTTCATCCACACCATAATCTTGATCTGTTATTTCTGAAGCATTTGATCTTGAAAAATATAAAATGCCGGAATTATATATGATTGTTTATTTTTTTCAAGACAAATGTGATTATAGGGCACGTAGCCCACGCTAAGTAGTTGTAAGGTATATGGTCCATTAATAAATTCATTTTAATTAAAGTCTTAAGGTTCTCTCTTTTTTTTTTTTTTGATCCGAAAGTCTTAAGGTTCTTGAATTGACAGAAATATTGTCTCTGTGATGTACAATGATTGCTATTTATTTACTCTCTCCCCAAAATTGAGTTGAACCTTCTCCTCTCCCTCTGGTCCCCACTGATCTCTGATCCGTCGGTGGCCGGAGTTCACCACCCTTGCATCCCGGAAAACCAACTGAAGTGTCCGTACGTATTAGGTTGCTTATACCCGACTAATTCTAAAATCTAAAATTTAACTACCGAACAATCTTTCAGTGGCCTCAATATTTGTAAAATGTATTGGTCAAATTCGGATTGCTTCTTCATTAATTGGATTGAATTTGGAACACCTCCTACTCGATCGGAGTGGATTGGGTCGTTGTTGAAATATTGAAATCTGAAAGAAGAATTGGTTAGTTCCTACGTTATTTTTGGGTGACAGAAATTCGATCTGGTGAATCTGTTTGCAGGCGCCAAACCGCCAACATAATTTTTCTATGCATCAGCATATTTGTTTAAGCAGAACGAGTATTAACTAGAATCAGTCAACTTGATTAGGGGAGTGATTTTCTATTCCGGGGATATTAATAATGAGGTGAACGACATCTTGCTGTTTTTTTATCAAAAAAGAAGAAGAAGAGAGTCCTGGAACGTAACTTCTGGACACAACTGTATTCGGAGCCGTTCGATGTATGTGTACTCATGTGATCCAAGAAAAAATGGGCTTACATTAATTACCTTTTTGTTTCCCTAATGGCCAGCTTTTCTTTTTTATTTTTTTAATGGTTGCAGTGTAATTATCCCTACATGAGATTAGTCTCGATAAAGAAAGCGCGATGACTACCGTCTTTGTGCTTTTCTTTGACAACAAATGGCTCTCGGTCAACCAATGCCGAGATTCATGAGATCACTCGCAGCCAGGGGTGGCAAACGGACGGGTTTGAGTTAATTTGGGTAAGTTGTTAGTGGGTTGGGTCTTTAATTAGTCATTGACCCATTTAGATCTATTAACTATGAGTTTAATTACCCATACCCGACCCGACCCATTTATTTAAAAGCAAACCCGACCCGCCCATTAACCCAATTACATATATACTAAAATTTATGATCGAAAAATTGGAAAAGTAAAAAAAAATTATGATCGAAACTCATAAATTTTTTCAAAAAGACGAGAATAAGTAAATTTTTTTGTCTTATTGATTTATTTTTATCTTTATTCAAAAAATTATAAGTTTCAATCAATTCTTTTTACTTTTCCGATTCCTCTCGTTGAAACAAATCAATAAGTCACAAAAGTTTGATACAAAATAAAAAAAATGCAAAAAAATTTAAATAAGGACAAAAAAATAAGTCACTTAATTTTTTGATCCAAACTCTATGCGGGACTACCATGAGAGAAATTTATTCATGACGGAGCGCAATTTCACCGGTCCATTCGTGCAATCAATGGATGAGATGTGTTTTCAATTTTGACTGGTCAAAATAATTATTTCCGGTCACAATTGGTTTTTAATCCGGACCGTCCAAAATAATTTTGGACGCGTGTGATTTAACACAGAATAATTGAATAACGAGAGAGAGAGAGAGAGAGAGAGAGAGGCCTAATTTTGTCAGAAGTGAAGCAGCAAAAGAGACGGGCGGGGGAAAATCTGATAATTGGTAAAGAGGCAGGAATTTGGTGGGTTACTTTCATTATCCATTGGGTCATTTAAGTAGATCCAATTGATGCCCAATTAAGACCCAACTAATAATGGGTTAGCTGGGTTTGGACCCATTCTTACCCAATTAATAAATGAGTTGGGTTGGGTCTATTTTTTAGTTGATGGGTATGAATTTGTTAATGGGTCTGGGTTCAATTTGCCACCCCTGCTCGCAGCAAAGAAAGCGCGACCCATAACTGCCGTCTTTATGCTTCTCTTTGGGTCTTGACTTCTCGTGATTAGGAACTTCATAAGGATTATTAAACCAAAACACCCCTAGTGTAAAGCTAGGAACCAAATTGACGGTTTTTTTTTTTTGATCAGAAAAAAGGGTGGGAGGGGGCGACCAGCGTAGCAACCCTCCTTGGGCGTGACCATAGGGGCTCCCTACCCGCTGTGGAATGTTCGGTTTGAGCCATAGCTACTGTCCGGGAAGACAGGCCGTCACCACAGCACAACCAAATTGACGGTTGATACGCGTATTTAAATTGGTGGGCCTTAACTGTCAGTAGGTCATAAAAAGTGGTCTTTCCTTTTACGAAGGCCTATCCACAATTGATTCATAAGCGACACAAAATCCACTCGATCAACTTGCTAGATATTGGGGGCCCTGCTTTTGATCTAGTTGCACAAAGCTATGTCCCCAACTAATGCACGGGCGAGTGAGGGTGTGGGAATGTGAGGCTGTCGCTCCATCATCTCCGGAGGGGCAGAGAACTCGTCACTGTTTCGGCTGTACTACCGAAGGCTCTAGAGAAGTCGGAATCGGAGGGCATTCATTTTGGAGCGCGAAAGGATTAATTTTTTAAAATTTTTCAACCAACTCAAATTCATGAGTTTGAGGATTGAGAGCCGAAGCGAGGATCATTTTGAAGGTTGTTCCCAAACCCCTCGCATGTCTATAAACATTTCATCGTGCACAACAACTACAAATAGTTTGGTTTGATGTGACAGTTTTGCATCAAAACTCCAACAACCTGACCTTAGTCAGCGGATCAAAAAAAAAAAAAAAAACCTGACCTTAGTCAAAATAAAAAGGCTAAGAGCAAGGTTATCAGATATGGTAAAAAAGCTTTTTAGCTAATTTACCTGTTGAAAATGAGAAAAGTTCACCCACAGCAGATTCTGTAAAACCTTCGGTAGAGTGCCTTCCGCTACAGTACTTCGGTAAAAGAAGCGAAGCACTGTTGAAAAGCAATCCATTACTCTCTCTCTCTCTCTCTCTCTCTCTCTCGCTCTCGTTTTCTTCTTCTTCTTCTGCAAGAACAAAACTCCATCCTTCGGCACCATCTCTGAATCGGAGCTTCTTGGTTTCTTCCGTCGCCATTCATCTTTCATTCAATAACAGGTTAATCCCATTTTCTTCCTATTCTGGAGCAAAAAAATTAGGGGTGTAAAAATCTAGGGGGAGTTCTGAGAATGAAATATAGTTCTTGTTAATGGGAGGGGTTTAGAAAACTTAGGGGTTGAAATTTTTGTGAGATTCTCAGTTCTTAAGAGCTTTGTACATACAAAGACTTCAAAACATGGAATTGGATGGAGGATTTGTGCCTTTAGTGAAAGTCTCGAACCTGGGTGCAAAGGAATTGGGTGGAGTTGGGTCGAGTCTGGGTGCCAAGGAATTAGGGCTTCAAACACAAATCTATCTGGAATGGAAAAGATGGAAAAAAAAAACATAAAAGAAAAGAAAAAAATGATAGTTTAATAGAGTATAGGTAAAATAGATAGTATTGGTGTAGTGTTGAAAATGAGAAATAGCAAAATGTGCACTGTTCATTAGTATTTTTAGCTCAATTTTTACCTAAACTGGTTGTTATGTAAATTTGCTAGTGAATAGAGCAATTTTTTTTATTTTACCTACTTACATCTCTTTCAACAACACACCACACCAATACTATCTATCTTCATTCCAGAACCATTTCTTTCATGGTTGGAGAGAGAGAGAGAGAGGAAAAAAATAAACAATGGGAAACGAATGAACAGTTCTTCGGTAGAAGAAGCGAAGAACTGTCCACAAAGAAACTCTACCGTGTAGTTTACCTATGCTGCTGCAACTGAAAATTTCCCACTTTGGTTAGGTAAAATAGATATATCATTTGTTCACCTATGCTGGTAAACTTGCTCTTAACATCTCAAGAAAGAAATAATTAAAAAAAGGTATTGCCTGTGAACAGAACCTAGGAAAATATACTTACGGACTGTAGCTTTAGCAACTTTACCTAGTCTTTTACCAAGGCTCTTGGAGAGCCCCTTTTTGTAAATTTTAAGTAGCTAAAAATAGCTAAAATGTCTTTTTTACCTAATCTGTTGCTCTTGCTCTTTATACTCTGCATGCTAGGCTCAGGTGCGTTGAGGTGATGACTGATGAGGAAGGTGTTTGAATCTCTTGGTTTTAATGCTTACTAAGTTGTGGGGTCATTTAATTTGGAATCTCACTTTTAAGGTTGAGTCTTAACTTGGATTAAACTGACAAAAATTGAAGAACCAGTTGGTGAGTCGTTTCTTTTTATTTATTTTTAGTTGATTATGATAATTAGTAATTAGTGAGGTGGGGATATGGATTAGATGCTTGGAAGCAGGGGCAAGCATGATGCTTAATTGCATCACTTTGAGAATGAATACAATACATTTAACTACCGGAGTAGTGGGCAGCTAGCGCAGGAAGGACGCTTGAGAGCTTCTCTCTCTAGAGAGAGCCCTCCTCCTTTTTCTCTCTTTTTCTTCTTTACAGCTCCACTTTTCGATTTTTCCCTCTCCCCAGTCGGCTTTCCCCATCTCTTTTCTCCCACGTTCTTCTCTCTTTCTCCTACGCTCCCACCTCTATGGATGTAAGATAATTGAGACTCTCTCCTTAGGGAGGATAGATTTCCCATTTCCTTCATCATTTTTGGACTCTGCCACCAGATCTATGGAACTGGATTTGGGCTATGAGTGGTTCGGCGGCGGCAGAGACAACGTTTGCGGCGGCACAAGCTCAAATTGGTGCGGCGGGTCATCTTGAGAGTTGCTCTTCTCATACCTTACCTCTCCCCTTGGTCCCTCCACCCACCTTCACGAGTGTGATTGATGAGTCCGGCTCCGGTGTTTGGTTCCATGCGGCCTTTTGTTTTTTTGTTGTTTTGTTTTGTTGTTTCTTGTATTTCCGGACCGGTAGTGTCATTTGTTATAGTTGTACTGTTTTTCGTTTTAATATAACTGGGATCATCTTGCTTGTAAAAAAAAAAAAACTACAGTAGTGGAGTTTGATAGTGTAAACTGGATTTTTATTTTGAGAGATATACTTATTGAATTAATTACTACATACCCCGTAGCTTCTCGCAAGGAAATTGTTTGGGAGCGTGTTTTGTGTGGGCGAGCACTAGGTTGGATCGGGTTGTTACAGCTCACGTGCATCGAATGGGCTAAATGCAATTGTGTTCGGAGTTGTGTTTCAAAGTAGTGTTCCTATCAATATTGCTCAAAAACAAAAGACCCCAAGTGTTTACACCGGGAGAATAACTAGCGGAGCAAAAACTCCAAGAGTTTGGAGAATCTCTTGAAAAAAAGTTTAAGTATCGATATATCAATCAATCAATCTATAAACTAAGCAAATGTGTTTTGCTTCTTCTTCTTTTTTGGATTAAATTGGCATTAAAAAACAACAAAAACTAATACATAGTCCTAGGGAGTTTAACTCTCCTAGCATCATCAAGGATGATTTGATTCAAACAGTTCGAAATCGATTGAATAATAAAGAAATTATGATCACTACTACTAAGGTTAGCTCTTGCAATAGCATCCGCACTTCAGTTCTCCTCCCGATAGACATGACAGACTTCTGCCTTAAGCCGATCCAGTAACACTCTGCAATCAAAGAGCATGTTACTTAATTCACGGTTACACAACACTTTTTGTTTGAGGAGTTGCACCAACGTCAAGGAGTCGGTTTCCACAAGAATGCCGATCAAATTTCGCTCCAAGGCAAGTTGCAAACCGTCCATAAGAGCCCTACATTCAACTGCAGTGCTAGAGGAAGCTACAACATCCTTCCTTTGAAAACCCAAAACCCAATTGCCTGAACTATCGCTTATGAGCCCTCCTGCCATACCCATACTCAAGTTTGCATCAAAAGATCCATTAAAGTTTACAAAAGTCCAACTGGTGGAGGAATCCAACCCACTAGCTAACACAGTTTGTTTGCTACGGTAACACTGAACACGGTCACAAGCAAGGGTTCATTCAAGAGCAAGATTAATCACATTCCTGACTGATACTGAAAACTCAGGACTAGAATCATAAAAAATGCGACGATTTCGAGAAAGCCAAATACGGCACGAAGAGTTAAAGGGAACAGGACACGCCATGGGACACCACTAGGATGCAAAACTTGGGAAACACAATTAAAATGAGTACAGTATATTACTAATCGGCCCCGTGTCAGACCCCAACACGGGTCCACTCCTATTACGAAAATACCCCCCTTTTGAGCCCAAAAACATCCGAACCTATTTTCTGTTATTTTTTCTTTATTTAATTAATTAATACTAATGTTTATACTCTGCAACTTTTTTCTTTTTTATTTCTTTAAAATTATTTTAGTGTTCCGATTTTTAATCTGGTTGAATCGGTAGAAAGATCTTATTTTTTTATCATTTCATCTTCAATGGTCATAATGAATTTTTGGACTCGTAGAACCAAATATCTCTTAGGACTAATCAACGAGAGTCTTAGAGTCAAAATTTAATTATGACCATTTAGGATAAAATAATCAGGAAACTAAAATCTTTCCACTGGTTCAAACGGATTGAAATTTGGAACATTTATATATTTTTTCTAGAACTTTCTAGGGCTATTCAACGAGAGTTCTAGAGTCAAAATTTAATTATGACCATTTAGAATAAAATTATCAAAAAAATAAAATCTTTCCACCGGTTCAAACGGATTGAAATTTGGAATACTTAATTTTTAATTATATTTTTAAATATATAAACTATCTAAAAAGTTAAAAAAATTTAAGTATTGGTTCAAAGTTGCCCGTTGGTTCAAAAAAATTTAATTATGACCATTGGTTCAAACTTGCTAACTGTCTGAGTTGCCCGTTGGTTCAAAAAAATTAAATTATGACCATTAGTTCAAACTTGCAAACTGTCTAAAATAGTCTAAAATGTGCAGGTGTAGCAATAGTTGCCCGTTGCAAATTTGATAGAGCATTGATAGCATTGGTTAAAGTTGCAGGTGCAACAACAGTTGCCCATTGCAAATTCAACAGAGCATTGAGAGCTTGGCTTATATATTCACTTGTGTATGCCTTGGCCTATATATTCATTTAAAATTTTATAACAAAAAAATAAAATAAGAGAGAGTGAGACTGCGGTGAGAGAGAGAAAGCATGTGGAGGTGGGGTAAAAGGGAGAAATGGAGGGGGTCCCCTGACACGGGGGCGATTAACAGCCCTCAATGAGTATATTAAAATGAACCCAACTCTCGAACGAAAGAAGAAAAGACCTCCTGACAGTGTAAGGGATTCCGGCTCCGTTTCAAAACATCTTCTTAAAAAATAAGTATTTATTTTATATTTTTATAATTTTTTTATTTTTTTTGCACCGTATAAAAGATCTTAATAAGATCTATCAAATAAGATTCATATTGCTAGAAAAATTATTTGCGTTAACACATTATTTTTTAACTTGAAATTGCCTTCTTAAAAAATAAATACTTTTTTTTAGTTCGGAAGGGGCCGACACCACACCACATGTGTTGAGCAGAGTCACAGTACTCCCTTAGCACATGAGAAGTCGACTCCTGAGCCGAGCAACCAGCTGGACAAAGATCACTATCAGCAATATTTCGAATCACAAATGTGTTTTGCTTTCAAAACCATCCAAACCCTCCTTTCTAATTTTCTAGATTTTATATATTTTTTTGTTTATAAGAATCACAAATGTGTTTTGCTTTCAAAACCATCCAAACCCTCCTTTCTAATTTTCTAGATTTTATATATTTTTTTGTTTATAAAAAATGGAGAGGAGGGGGAGAGATGTGGGGGTTGAATATTGAGGAAAAATTATTCTATGCTTCAGGGACACCGTCACGTGCATCGAACACGAGATTGAAAAAAATATTAAACTATTTTTTTATCAACTCGCGTTATGCCTGTTCGATTTACAGGGCCGGAAAAAGTCAATGTAATTTTTTTTATCCCGTACATCGAACGGGCACAAAAGCTCGTTCTATATGTACTCCAGTTTTTTGGAAGTTTCTCAATGGTGTCATGACGAATCAAATAACAAAGCAAGGTTGGCAATATACTCGATTTTATTTTCAAGTGTCAAAGTTTTTGATGTCAAAGCTTTATAAACTTCGTGTACCAAAAAAAAATAAAAAATTAAGCTTTATAAATTTCTCAACCTTTATAGTTTATATGATATGAATGTTCATTTTATGATTCCCAAACATGATATCTACGATCTACCTTCCTTAATTCCCAGAATAAAGAATAGTGTTGCAGTTGGACTCTTCATCAAAAGGGCGGGCCTTTTAATAAGACTAGAGACCGGGGCACACGCGATGCGTCTACAAGTCGGATTTTCCCAACATTTTGTAAAAATGCTTCTCACTTTTTGTGCAAGTCAGACTGTCACAACATTTTTGTAAAAATATTTCCCATTTTTTGTTCGATCAAATTTTCAAAAATGTTGTGAAAATCCGACTTACACATACATCGCGTGTGCCCCTGCCTTTAGTATTAACCTATTGTGATAGATAAACAACAATTTAATTCTAAGAAAATCAATCAAATTGTTGCTAATAATTCGATTGATTTTTTAGCGTGCAAGTGTTTGTGCATTTTCTTTCTAAAATTGCGAGAGCGAACATCAAGAGCGCGGCGCATATGGAAGATTGAAAGCAGGAGTGAATGGCCAAATTTGCTTCTAGCTTACTGCTCTTTGACATATGAACACTTTCTTTATTCCGTAGATAATCACTTATGGAGTTATAAGTGATTATCTACTATTTGGTATCTTTCGGCTCTGTTTTTTACATAATTGATTACTGTTGTAAAACAATATGGTGTTTTTGCTTTTAACGGTTGCATTGTTTGGGGAGTGGAAGTGGTAGAAGAGGCCCAATAGAAGAGAATGAAATATGGTTAATACCAATGTTTTGAATATCTCGAATATGAGAATTCCATGTCTCTTTTTGTTTGTCCACCGAAAATCATGTTTTTTATAAACATGATTTTGCCACGATCTAATACCTAAATACTCTTCAATAAGATGCGTGTGCAAGTTGATGTATGCTTGGCCTTTAGTGAATTTATCATAAATTTTGTCAAAATTCGACTTGTACACGCATCGTATGTGTCCGGCCTCTAGTTGTCTTCAAAATCAGACACCCACAATTACAAAAAGTGTCGAGTTTTGCATGGGCATGGATCTAATTTTTCTAAATTTAGAAATGTGGTACTCTATCGGGCAGAAGGGTAGAGACTTCACCACTTCGTAAAAAGTTAAAGTTAATTCACCACTTCCCGCAGTGGAGTACGGTCACAATGTCTTCTGCCTTTGGAAAACCTCGAACGACAAAGTACGGTTACAATGTCCCTGGCCCTCCGAAAACCTTGATTGGTCCAACCGCGGCGGAGGGAGTACGGTCCCGGCATCAGTGGACCCGCATGTGCTTAGGCGTTAAATTAACTTGGAAAACTACATTAGTACGTGTTTACCAAAAAAGGGAGTTAAAAATGATGCCCCAAACAACACGCTCAAGTTGGGTTAAAAATTATTAATTTGATAAAGGCTAGAGAAAAACGGCATAGATGATAAGAAACGTACCAAAAATATAGAATTAACTTTTTTAGCAGATCACAGTGTCCATCCTAAAAGCAAAACCATGAGCATCTGAAGGTTTTTTTTTTCTTTCCCCACTCGCGTGTTGTCAATGGTGGAAAGGAGAAGACAACTGTTTCGTTTGTGGATGTGGTACAGTTTGTTGAACGTGGAGTGAATTGTGTACATAGTGAGAAGAAAACTGTTTCGTTTGGTGGATTTTTGTGTTAAAATGTCCAATATATCCTTATAATTGTATTACGTTTTTTTCTTTTAGGAGGATATTTAAGGGAAAGGAAAATACATGACAGGGAGACACCAAACTGGTGCTCCCCCTTTATATATAAGGATAGATGTGTGATTTTTACACTCATCTTTTGATATTCATATTCTTTTTTTATTTTTTAGTGTTGAAAGTGTGTGTGTGTGTATATATAAGATAAAAAAAGGGAGTGCTAATAAAAAAAAGTGTGAAAATCATTTCCCTTTTATAATCCTTAATATATAGACAAGTGATAAACTACGGAGCCAACTGGTTGCACATGTGGGAGAATAACAAGCGGAGCAAAGACCCCAAGAATTTTTAGGATATATTGATAAAAGGTTTTAGGATATCTTAATGGCATAGTCAAAATTGAATAATCAAAATTTGTCACCTCATCTTTTGTTTATTCATTTTAAGGGTTGCTAAAGTTTATAATAATGTGAAGTCCTACATTAATGGTCATTTCAAGTCTATAATTTAAAAAAAAAAAAAAAAAAACCTCATTTTTAGTAGAAAAAGATAGAGAGAGTTGGGAATAAATGTAAGTGGATGAGTCCATTAAATTTGTCTTACCAAAAGAGAAAAGATTGCTAGTTTTACTTTTCCAAATACCAAAATTTGGTTATTGGTTAAGGAGTTGCTAATTTTAATTATACCATTGTGAGCCATAATTTAAATAAATATTGATAACTTTACAAATTTTCTACTTTTGGTTATGTTATTGGGGACATTTTAGCACTGATATACGACTTATGAGTCTTGCTGTTGAATTTATCAAGGCAGGAAAAAAAATTGGATTGGTTATTTATTTTTATACGAAGCTTCTCCTACAATTTTTTTTTTTTTGATAACGCAATATATCTCAGGCCAGTCTGTACACACTTTTGATTTCATGTGTTAATTTTTAAATTATTTAATTTTCTGCGAAAATTTCCCAGCTTCTCCCCTCTCTCTAGTGAGAGGTCCACCACCGCTGGAGCCAAGATGACATTCAATCAATTTCACTCAACACAAAAGCCACTCTATCCACAAACTCCAGCTGGCACGACGCTATTGGTCGACACTCCATCCATGCTGATCTCTCTCTAACACATTTGCCTTCACATATCACCATATTCAAATCTGAAGAGCTAAAACCACCTTCACACATTCAACCCCCTACTAAAATTCCCAGCCCCCCTAAACAACTAATAAACTTGAAAAAGGAAAAATGGCTGCAATCAAGGGATTGGGCACTTCTTTCCTACCTTTGGCTTCTCCTACCTCTTCAGGTAGTACTGCTACATTTTTTTTTTCCAGAGTAGAGTTCCATATTTGATTCACTTGCAATGAATAACGAAATACTATACTATACTACTACTTCAAATGAAGTTCTCCTATCGCTTGACTTAAAAAAATATACGGTTGTGAAGCGCGGTTCTATGGTATCGTTTTCGCTTTTACTTGTTCTTTGTTTTTCGTTTTTTAAACAAAAATGAAAAACCACAAAATGTTTTGAAACATTTTATTTCTCATTGGGTTACATAATAAAAGAACATGTATGTGTTGACAGGTTTTCTAAGGCCGGCACCGGTGATGGTCAAAAAGCCTCTGAGGGTGGCAAACGGGAGGGGAGGGAGGATTACGTGGTAACTAGAACGTACTAAAGATCTCTTCGATAAGTAAACTTGATACAGGAATTATGGTGGTGGTGATTAATTTTTATTTTTTTTATTTGTTGGTGATTGGTTTTGGGAAGCTCGTTTCAGAGAGATTGGCTGAGGACAGATCTGAATGTGATCGGGTTCGGGTTGATCGGGTGGCTGGCGCCGTCGAGCATTCCCGCGATCAACGGCAACAGCTTGACAGGGTTGTTCTTCGAGAGCATTGGAACTGAGCTCTCTCACTTCCCCACTCCCCCTGCTCTCGATTCTCAATTTTGGTGAGTCTTCCATGTTTCTACACAACATTCTTAATCCCTCAGAGGGAGGGACTTACTTAGGCTCTGTAATTACCTAGGGCTCCAAGGGCTTGGCCTGTCAGGCCTTACTAGTTCTTTTCCTAGATTGGATGAATGGACGAGGGGCAATTTTGGGGTTATAGAGAAATTGGGAAGCAATGAGTTCACTAGGCTTACTAGGAATCTTGTCATTCTTGATACACTGACGTTTTGTTATGGCTTTAATTGGGATCCCTGCAAGTAAGCAGTAAGATTGGTCTCCCCGAATTAATCGAGATGCGCGCGTAAGCTAGCTTGGACACCTGACTTATCAAAAAAAAAGTGAAAATAACATCTATTTTAGGCCTCATTTAGTGGTGTTCTTGATTGTACACACACAGAGGTATAGTATTATTTATTTAAGTGTTTTTATGGATGAAAATGGATGCACAGGTTGTGGTTGATATGCTGGCACCTGGGGCTGTTCTTGTGCCTTACCTTCGGGCAAATTGGGTTCAAGGGGAGGGCAGAGGAATACTTTTGAGATATGGCAGATGGCCTTTCTTTATCTGTGATCTATGTAACCATATAATCACTTCTTATTTAGTTTCTCAGCACTGTCGTCTTCTCGCAATTCCTGTTCAAGAGAAAAATTGTAATCTGTATCCCTTTCTTCTTGTGCAATATCTGAACCTTATTTGTGCTATTGTGCCTGTAATGCCAACCTTAAAACGTACAACCGGAGTGCAATTCCAAAGGTTTTCTCAGTTCGTTTTTTTCAGATTTCAAGAACATACTTTGTCGTGCCACCTATAGATGTTGGGCGGTAATAGTAGGTTTACTACTTCAGGTAAAGCAAAATTCGTCACACGAATCAGGTCAAGCAAAATTCTAGGATCATTGAAACAAGGAAAACATTCGACACAGGTAATAAACACAATACTTATGCACGTCCACAACAGTAAGAAAGGTTTGTATCTCATGCCATCTGCAACTGTGAACACGGGCAAATGACCATACAACGATTATTAGGTGTGCATGCAAATACAACCGTGCAGTAGGATCATAGGAGATGCTCGATAAAACTATTTTGATGGCAAATTCCTCTGTCCAGTAATGAGGATTGTATCATAAGCTCGTTCTTGCGTCACCCACACACAAGTTCGTTATCTGTGCCTTGTTAGTTTTCAGCAGAGAATTCGAGAACGATCTTTCGGAACCTTTGATGCTCCCAGAAGTTGATGTAAAAGTAACTGGGCAAGTCGGTTCGTCCATCACAGTTAGATTGAACAACTCAGACCTTGAATAATGCCCAACCACATCAAAATCAAACTTTGCACGTGCTATTTCGCGGAGATCTGTGCAGTTTAATCATCATAAAGGAAGAGGTAAGTTCTCAAGACGAATGACAAACAAAATTTTATGGAGGCAGTATAAACAGGACAAACCAGAGTCAAAAGCCAATAGGACCTCAATCAAACCAAAACACACATACCTATCAACGAAAACAAAAGCTGACCACCTAGAAGTAATTTTACATCCAAAATTTGTAGTCTAGACTCTAGAACAGATTGTTTAGAAACTTTCAGAATTGCAGCACTTTTTACTGCAGTCACTGCGTGCTGCAGAGTTTTGATCTTGGTTACTGCGGTGTCATAAGCTGAGGATGATCTTGCTCAATGTAAGGGAGTATTTGGAATGAGATTGGAAGAAAGTAATTCCCAATAGCCACTTTAGTTTTCTTTACTTTTTAGCAGCATCTAAAGTTTTTCTTTTCTGATTCCAAACTTTTGCATACTCCCAAGTCCCAAGTCTCTGACACCCATTTGTTGGTCCCTTTTGGCACTTTTTACTATTCAATGGGCAAAAGTTTTTTTTGGGGTAATTCAATGGGCAAAAGTTGATGAATTTACTCTATTACCCTTCTGTTTTGAGATTAATTACTACCAACAAAAAAAGGTAACGACGTTCCTAAAAGACTTGAATAGTAAAGAGAGAAAAGGATAATATGACAAGTACGGTAACATGTTTACGTAATAAGTTGGAATCTAAACACGGGACCAACAAATGGGAACAGAGGGAGTATATGTCTTTGTTCAATGGCAGACTTCATTGGAAGAAAATGCAGATGGCCACATGAAACAATTCGAAGTCCACTTCCGACAATGATTTGAAGTATTTCTACATGTCATTCCCCAACGTCCTATCATGAACTAGTATATTTTCTTTATTCTCTAAAGGCGGGTTTCTGAGAATAGGCAACCAGTGCATATTACATCTAAGATTTAGTGAACACAAGCTGGATTTTTGGTTTGGGGAAGAACCTGAAATTTCAGAGAAAAGCACAAACAATCCCAATTTAAGCGTCACTCTGAGCCATAATTGAGAGAGAGAGAGAGACACACAGAGAGAGAGAGAGAGAGAGAGAGAGAGAGAGAGAGAGAGCAACTTTTTAGGGTATGCTAAGTGACAATAGGTTGTTAAGTTTGACATTTCTTGTCCAATGTATTAAGCAAATTTATTTTCCCATATTTTTCCGTAGTTAAATTTGCTCCATTTTATGCGTCACCAACGACCAGATACAGATGCTTGGTGCAGTTTTGTCGGAGAAACCATACCTAGATCGGCTGAGACGAGTGCCTCCCCTTCATAGTTGGGGCCCGCCAGAACAGTGCCCGAAGGTGAAATAATAACGCTGCCACCGGCACAAACAACTGAATCTGGAGTGAGATTTTCTTCCGTACCTTGAAACACATATTCCGGAGGAGGTGGGTAGTCTTTCCTCCGACAGAATTGGTTGGCTGATAAAACAAAACAACCACCCTCAAGAGCAATGTGGGTCATAGATGCTTGCCATACATCCCTTGCATCAGCTGTAGGGGCACAATATATTTCAATGCCTACAAAGGTGAAATTTCATTAGTAGGTCAAGGTTTAAAGAGATCTTTTACGCCAAAAGAACTGATCAACTGTAGGAAGGAAGATGCTTATATTCATAGAAGCAAACAAGTACGAACAGACACTTAATGTCACTGATTACCAATCATAGCTTAACTACAATCAAGCAACATTCAGCTTATCAAATAAATCAAGACATCCCCAGCATCCAAATAGAGATGTTTCACATACCTTCTAATGAAAAACACATTTCCTAATGTTTAAATTTGCATGCGGCACAAACCTACCTTTTGCATACATTGCTGTCCTCAGAAGAGGCATCCTATTCTCCCAACATATAGCTGCACCTATTTTCCCAACGGGGGTATCAAAAACAGGAACTGTTGATCCATCTCCAAACCCCCAGATTATACGCTCCAAGGCCGTTGGCATGACTTTCCGATGCTTTCCGAGGAAGAGACCTTGAGAATCAAAGAACAATACTGTGCAATAGAGCGTATATCCATCTCTCTCAATCACACCCATAACTAGATATACCTTATATTTTCCAGCCATAGCAGCCAATCGATCAACTTCAGGACCTGCAAAGGTCACACATTACAAACATCAAATACTATCCTGCAAAATCATATGTAGCTTGCAAGCCGATCTAACTAATTGAGCCAGACACGGTTCAACCCCAACCTCAAACCAATTTTCATAGAAGGAGTCAGAATTTCATTTCAAGAAACAGCAACTAATTCCTTAAAGAGAATTTGTTTCAATAACACAATGCAATGAAAAAGCTCATAGTCATTTTGTATACAACATTCATCTTCGACAGCACCAAAACAAAGGGGGACTTACCAGGCACATCGATAGCTGCAGCATGATATTTCCGAAACTCCTCTTTACCCTTGGGGGTGCGGTTGCCAATGGTGGCTCCAAAATATGAGCCACGAGGATAACCACCCACAAAGGCTTCTGGAAATACAACTAGTTGTGAACCATAAGAAGCCGCCTCTGCCAGCAATCTCTCAGCCTTATCTGAAATACTGTCAGCATTAGACCCCCAAATATCCAATATCCAAAAGAGAATCAGTTGTCGAGTAGCTTATTTGGTATGGATAACATCTGGATACTCGATCCCCACCATTTCTTTCGAGCTTATAAAAACTTCAACATGACAAACCATTCAGAAATAACATTCATTGCAATATTGATCTGGTTTGCTAAGAGAAGTTTTATGTAGTACCAGACGATGTTGTCACCAGAAAAAAACGACAAAACAGTTTTCTATGTTAGAACAAGTAGTGGATTCTCGGGAAAAAAGACATGTTTATCTCCTGAACAAATGTTCTCAGCATGTCCTTAGCAGATATTAATTATCAAAACACGTCCTTTGCCGTCATTTTCCCTTTACGTTAGTGCTCAAAGGGCTACCTTGTCTCTAGACCAAATGTTTTGTCTTACTATTTTAGATTGTCTCTGCAGGAATTTTCCAAAACATTGATCATTAATATGAGAATTGTACGACGATCGATTTCTTCGAATCTGTTAGCTAGTTGTTTTTTTAGATATTATTGCATTAGACGCTTTAGCAATTTGTAAAAGAAGTTGTATGATAGAACTGATCATACAGTGATGAATTCGTCTTCAGGTGAAAGACACCAGTCGTGCCCCTGGACCAGGTCACAAGTCATTTTTTCACAACATGTCACCTACATAAGTAATTATTCAGTAGTCCGGGGTACTGCCACGTGTTGTTCCACATCATTTCAGAATCACATATTCATGTGGGGTTCATATAATTAGTCGTGGACTCCACAAGAATGTGTAGTTGTGGAGTGGTCCGGAGCACCACGTGAATAATTTCACGACCTACACACTTTTTGTCTGGGAACTTACGCCAATGTGTGGTGTCGTGGTGGAAAAAAGTCTTAGGGCACCACGTGGCGGGCACAGGATATTTCTTCCAAAGAAGAGAGGATCCGGCAATAGTCGCCGGAGAAGCTTCGAGATCCGGGGTTCGAATGAGGATTTTCTATTGCAATCTCTTGTCTATGCATACATTCAGATGCAGAGATGAATCCATCCATACATAGAAGTGTGTGAAATGCTGAATATCAATTTCTAACATGACTGAAGAAGTGCAGGAAATAATTAAGGAAATGAGGGTAAAATGGAATTGAAAGAACCTAAGGTGGCAGGGGTGTCGTAGAAGACGGTGGAGGCCTGAACTACGGTCGCTCGGACGGTTGGCGCAGATAAGTCGGCCCCCATGTCCACCTCCGCTATCAGTGGTCCGTCAACCAGAGCCATACTCCTCTCTCTCTCTCTCTCTCTCTCTCTCTCTTATCTGATCAGCTGGTAGCGTAGAAAAACGATAACGAGTTAGTGGCCAATTTTATTTTATTTTTGGGTAAATTTTCTCTCTCTCTCAGTTTGAGGCCAATTTTGTTTCGTTCTCTGGTGGCCCCGGCCCTAGGTGTTACGAGAAGCCACGGGACTGCTGGCTGCTGCTATTGTACTATTTTCGATTTGTACGCAGTTTATTTAGAAAATTAAAACTCTTTTTTACTCAAATGTCTAAATCAATTTAAGTATATCTCGATTAATTATGTTAGACTAATTTCACTGCTCGTTTGTAATATCTCAATTAAAATCAAAGCAAAATTTCGCATAAACATATACTTATGGGTAAATTTCAATGACACCCTTGTGCTTTCTTTTTTATTATTAAATTTTGCTACCTTCTCGCTGCTCAAATGACTGTAACATGGTTTTCCATTGGAAGTGGTGCATATTGAGATAGAGTAGACCGATAATTTTGTAATCATTTGGTCGTCTGCTTTATTGACAAATACCCCATTCACGTATAAGAAATGATAAGTCTTTTGTGATTTCAATGTTTTACCAACACCCAACAAACAATTGTTCGATCAAACACTTGTTACGGTAATAAAATCAGCCAAAAGTGTCTTATGTTGACTTTCACCATTTTCAATGATAAAATAAATGCGGATAAAAAAATGATAAAATAAATAATAAAAATCTCTCGATTCTCAATTTTTACCCAAAGTAATAAATTTATTCTTTATGATAAAAACTGATTCTTTTAAGTAATAAAAAAATAATTGGCAATTAATATATTTTCCCATTTTGATCATGTTTACCCCCTTCAATGAGGAAAAAAAATAGAAGTCATTTTTATTCAAAATAAGTGAAAGTTGATAACTTTTATTGAGTACGTTTTATTATTAGAGAAAAGGTGATTTTTGAGATAAAAGTCACTTTCGGCTCATTTTATCACATGTTTGGACAGACAACTATCGTAGGGTGCCGGTGAAACGCACATAGAAGTTTTTTTTTTTTTTGCTAAAAAGTGATTATTTCCCAAAATATTTAGATAAAAGTAATTTTTTTTTTTACTTTTTTGATTCCTCTTGTCGAGATGAATCAATAATTCATAAAAATTTGGCGCGAAATTAAAAAATGCAAACAAAATTTAAATAAGGACAAAACCAATTTATTTTCTTAAAAGAAGTGTTTTTAGCCTAAAAGTGGGGTGAATGGGCCAAAATCATGTTGGGACAAATGGAACTTTCAGAGATCAAATGGTCTTTTAAGTAGCAAGTAAATTGAACTATATGGGTCATTTTCGGTCATTCATTGTAGAGTGCAAAGGTGTTAATACTAGTAACTTTGTGGAGTTAGGCCGCGTTCTATTTTCTTCCAAAACTTTCTTTTTTTAAAAATAATGTAATTTTAAAATTAAATATAATAAAAATAAAAAATAATTTTTTAATTTTTTTGGCACCGTTTTAAAAGATCTCAATAAGATCTATCAAATAAGATACATAATAATAGAAAAATTATTTGCGTAAACACATAATTTTTGAACTTGAAATTACCTTCTTTTTAAAAAAGAAAGTTTTTCAAGAAAGTGGAACGCCACCTGACAAGATCTGGAGCCTGGTTCCCTTCTCGAGAGGACCAAAAGTTTTCTCGTGACCCGCCAATGCTCTAAGAGGTGCAGGGAGGCTCGTTGTGGTCAACCGAATCTTGTTAATTGTGGTACGAATCATTCGGTTCGTAGAGATTGCCGTACACTACATGTGAACCAAAAAATAAGTCAATTGGACATTAATACCTTTGTGATCGAGATGGATTTGTGCCACAGTACATCTTTAAAATCATGCACTAGCTATAATTTTTTTTATAAAATCATCGATTAATCTAGTTTTTTTTTTTTTTTCTGAATGATTTATTCAGCCTACCCTACAAATTGAACATGCCATTACATCACAATGAAAATATTTCAATTGTGCATACCGAGGCGCCCTACACCACCGCAATACAACATTGCACTATGGATCGGACCCCTTGTCCTTGTCCAGGATGGTGGCGCTGAAGGAGATGGAACACGGAGGATCCAGCAATAGTGGCCGGAGAAGCAAGGATGGAACTATGCTCATAGTGGGTTAAGTTGTAGCTCAGGTCAACTTTGGAAAAGACAAAAATTTTGCCCATATAATTTAAGCCCAACTCATTCCACCACCAACCCATTTTGGTCAAGGGCGCGTAGATTACATTCCTGGTTCCGCCCACGTGGAGAAGCTTCGAGATCTGCTTTTGGAAGGAGAATTTTCAATTGCAATCTCTTGTACATACATTCATATATATGATTCATATGCAGAGATGATGACAAAAGGAGTATAAAGAGGAGGAGAAGGCAGAGGAATAAACACGTACAGGTGGTGAAATGAATACATATAGTAGTATATGCATAGAAATGTGAAAAAGGAATTGAAAGAACCTAGGGTGGCAGGGGTGTCGTAGAAGACGGTGGAGGCCTGGACCACGGTGGCTCGAACAGTTGGCGCAGATGAGTCGGCGCCCATGTCCAGTGGTCCGTTGCTTGGAACCAGAGCCATCTCTCTCTGAATCAGCTGGTAGCTGAGGAAATGATAACAAGTGTGAGGCCAAATTTGGTTGTATAAAACTACACCAATACTGAACACCGGGTTGTGTGGGACTATTTTGGATGGTCACACAAATAATCGGAACTGATTAATTTGGGGGCTTTGGGTTGGTGTTGTGCAGAGAATGCAGTGAAAACTGCATACTTCCGAACCGTCGGATGCACGATTCAATGGCTCGGATGTGCGCAGTACGGTGTTGTGCACACCACTTCACAGCACCATTCCCAATTCATTAATTTGGTTCTTTAAAAGTAATACCAAAGCAAATCATAGAAACTGAGTCTTGCGTCCCAATCAATTAGAGTCGCTCACATAAATTCTATTTTTTTTATTGAGCTCTGTTCATGGCTATTTATTATTCACTTAGATTCAATAAGCCCAAATCTTTTTTCGTATCACGTCATCCAAATTCATTTTAGGTTTTTCTCTACCTCTAGCCCTTTTAGAGCATGTATATTAATGAAAATGTAAAAATGCTGATCAATAGTGCACTTTTTTCATTTTATCTACTCACATCTCTCTCAACACTACACAAATATTATCTATTTTACCTAACTCCAATTAAAATATATATTTTTTACTCATTTTTTTTATTATCTTTATTGTTTAAAGAGAGGAGAAAGCAGGGAGGAGAGAGAGAAAGAAATAATAAAAAAAGAAAGGAGTATGAATAGTGCATAGTTAAAAATAGAGAACAATTATTCACAAATGCATTTTAGCTCATCTTTTAGCTTATTTGGTGTAGACTATTTTTTTATGTTTCTCTTAGGTAAAATAGCAAAAAATGTATTTTTGCTCATCTAATATACTTGCTCTTATCCACTTGTTTTTGAAAAGAAATTAATGGTTCGGATTCACTTTGACATTTGGGTCCTACACATCAAAATGAATCTCAATCTTTAATTTCACTTTCTTGAACATTTTCGGGGAAATGTTTTCTGGATTGTAACATTTTTGTTTCCGATTACCTGTTTCTTTTTTGAACTGTGCTACACACACAACAATCTGTGCACAGATTGTGCACAGATTTCGTTGTGGGGCCCACCACGGGTCCCACACAAATCATCCGAGCCGTTCATTAAATATAAAACATTTTTTTAAGGGTTCCCGTAAAAAATAAGCTCAATCTAATACTTATAGATGCTTTATCCAACCATCTAACTTTTCATTCAGATTTTCGAATAATGAAAAGTTATATGATTGGATCGAGTACCTATATGTATCGGATTGAGATTATCTTTTACGGGGACCCTTGAAAAAATGTTTTACATTTAATGAACAGCTCGGATAATTTGTGTGGGACCCGTGGTGGGTCCCACCATAAAATCTGTGCACAGATTGTATGTGTGTGTAGACTTTCCGTTCTTTTTTACGTGGATCAATAAGTGTTGACACAGACTTATCGTACACAAATCCCGCACAGATTTTGGGTAGGGCCCATTATGGGTCTCATACAAACAATCCGAGTCGTTCATTAAATGTAAAACATTTTTTAAAGTGTCCCCTCGAAAAATCAGCTCATTAATCCGATACCTATAGGTACTCGATCCAATCATTTAACATTTCATTATCCTGAAAACCGAATGAAAAGTTTGATGATTGGATCGAGCATCCATAGGTATCAAATTGAGCTGTTTTTTTTTGCGAAGGCCCTTGAAAAACTGTTTTACACTTAATGAACGACTTGGATCGTTTATATGGGACCCGTAATAGGCCCCACACAAAAATTTGTGCAAAATCTGTTACCTATTTATCTATGTGTATATCCTATCCTATGTTACAATAAACAAAGATACTGTATATAGTATCAGAGTATCGGGCGCGCTCTCTCTCTCCCCGTCTCTTCGTTTCTCTCACTCCCTCTCTCTTTTTCGTTTCTCTCACTCCCTCTTCTTTAATCTTGAGAGGGAGAGAGAGAGTAACGTTTTCAAATCTTGATTGACGAATTGAAAATCTACAATAATATATACTAAGAAAGCCACAATCAATTGATAAAACCCATGGAATCACGTTTGTCGCTGATGCAACTTGTTAGAAATTCAAATGGGAGTTTATAAATGTAACTGCGAATTTACTGCATGTAACGTCTACTAAATGAAACACCCAAATTTTATAATAATTTACTACATACAACCTCAAAAATACCCATGATCTTCCCAAATTATCCGTCCCTCCCCCAAACCTAATTTTTCCCCAAAAAATTGAACTCCAACACCACCCCCCCCCCCCCCGACCCTTCTCCCTCTCTCCCATTGTTAATTTCTTCTCCCCTCCCCTCCTTCGACCCTTCTCTCTCTCTCCCATTGTTAATTTCTTCATCTTCTTCTCCCTTATTCTTCTCTTCCTCAGACAACCGCCACCAACATGAGTACCGTGACTACCGTCCACCATCGCACCACCAGCACAAGCAGCGTCCACCACCACCAGCCTATTGAACATGTTCCTTCTCGTATGTTAGTGCTAGAAGAGTTTGGAAATTAGTGAAGTAATTTAGGCTGTGCAATGGAAATGGAAGTTTGGAAAAGGTAGCCATGGATGTAGTTTTGGAGCTGAGATCACAGCAAGAGTTAACTCATCACTCCTCTAATTTTAACCTGGTTCTATTCCGACATTGTCAGATTCTAAAACTTGAAATTATGCCAAAATTTCAAAATCTAAAGTTTGAAAATTGACGACAATAACATATTCTAAAACTCGAAATTCTGCCAAAATTTCAAACTATAGAGTTCAAAAATTGTAGACAATAATCACTCCTCCATTTTTAACCAAGTTTTGGCCCGACATTGTCAGATTCTAAAATTTGATGACATTATCATAAATTTTTAGAAAATATCATATTCTGAACGTGTCCCGACGATATATTTTTCGGATTCTACAATTTGATATTCACTATTTGATAATGTCAGGTCAGAGAAACAGAAATTGGAGGAGCTTTGCTTTTGCTGTGGTTTTGGCTCCAAAGCTACCGTGGCTACCTTTTCTTTCTCAACTACCATGTTGGTTACAAATGAATCTAATCCCCAAAGACTAAGTTCGAAATGTATATTGCTTTCATTTGTTGGGTCAAATACTTATTCTCTAGCAAGGAGGGAGAGGAAGAAATTGAGATTTTCATTGAGAGTTGGGATGTGAGATTTAGAAGGTGGAAGCTCTTGGTTTTCCAAAGTTTCAGCTATGGTGGAAGGGAGGAAGAAAGGGAGATAATGGATGGAATAGGAGGGAGGAGTGGGTTGTGTTGTAATAGTGTGGTTGTATGGATGTGGTTATATGTACTAAATTTAAGGGCATTTTTCAATTCTATTAAGGGCATTTTTGTCCAAATATTTCTTACTTAAAAAACGGGTCGTATGCAGTAAATTCGTAGTTGCATTTATAAATTCCCATTCAAATTTATGGAGAGATCAAGTCTTCAAAGAATAATTAAAGTGTGCGTAAGCTGGCCTGCCATCCAAAGTTATCAAATAGAGAGAGCTAAATAAAATTACGCATCTTTTCTATCTCTCACCAACTCTTGGCCGCATCATCCAACATTCTTCGAGAGGGAATAAGATTCTTCGAGAGGGAATAAGATTGATCATTTTGTGTTGGGCTGCAGCGTTGTTTTTCAAGTGTCTACACCCAGCAATTACAATTGCAACAGCATCAGAATCGATTTGAAGCCGTATCCGAAGGATAACACCCTCGCGGATAGCAAAAGCTAATCCAGTAATTTAGCTTTGAATGCCTTGAACAAAAATTCACCTCGTAACCCCCATGGTCTCGGGTTAGCATGCCAATTCCAACCTCAGCTGCATGATCGTCGACTGTTGCATCAACATTTCTCTTGAAGGTGCCCTGAGAAGGAGTATACCATATTTTCCTAAATATACATCTCCAACAAAACGGAATTAAAAAACGTAGCAATGTAAAAAGGGGTCTACCATGCGTCTACCACCGTCCTTCGCTCCCTTACAGTGTTGGCAGCTTGAGTCCTCCTTTTACTTTACTAATAACAAAGCCATGGAAAGTTGCCAGTGCTTTGGAGCAACACAGCTGCAGCATTCCAGTAACACCAGTAAAAATATACCATCATTCCTGGCCATGCAACAAGAATACATGACGATGCAGCCGCCTTCAAAACTCCATCACTGATATCCTATTAACATGTGTGATCAGAACCAGGACCTCTACCAAATTTCCTATGCCATTATGACAATGAGAGAAAATTTAAACACAATTGAACAAGTAAAAAATCTGATCTTTTTTTATTTTTTATTTTTTATTTATAAATCACATCATTCCAAGCCAGGACATGGACTTTCCTTTGCTCTAGACTAAATCCTGAAGAAAATTACCATTTAAGTTCATCGATGAATTTAGTTTACAGATTTAAGGAGGAAATTACATTGACTGCTTTGATTAAGGTGGCAAGACTGCATGTAACAGGAATTTGCTTGTCCAACTGAACAATTTCCTTTGTATTTTGTCAATAACAAACTGGGTGCTGGTAGCCAGGTACATTTTTTCTAAAGTACTACTTGGAAGTCAAGCTTCCTTCCCTAATGTAAGAAAAAGCACTTCAGATTCACGGGGTTGATTTTGTTGTCCTGAGACAGCACAATACTAATGTAAGACCTCCAGTTGACCCTACATTTGGAATTACAGCTTTCCCGAAAAGGAGCAGACATCAGTCAAAGACAGATTGGAGTTAAAAGGGTCCATCACTTCTGATGGCATAAAGATTCATGGCCTGACGAACGCTAGGAGACAGGTAGAACCGTAGAAGGTATCATGATCCATCCATCGAATGAGATTAGATGAAGAAGTGATACAGGACATCCCTCGTTATGTATAACAAACATCAGAAGTATGAAATGTAAGTACCTTGTTATGAAGCCCCAACATCTTTCACTTGGTATGCCAACAAAAAGTCACTTCACACATTTGATTCAAGCAGGATGAGAGCATTTATCGGGGATAGAGTGGTGTTGTCAGGCCCGGGTTCTCCATTGAACATATGCGCTGCGCCATATTAAATTGCACGACAATTAAAGCTTGGCCGATGTGTCTGACCCAGAATTACAAAGATACAAGTGAAAATGCAGCATAATGCTTAAGCTGGAGTATACAAAACACCACAAATTAATACTCCTCAAAAGATGTCCTACACCTAATGCTTTAGCTTTGCAGAGCATAATATCTAGCTTGAATTACAATTATACAAATGAAACAATTTGTTATCGAAATTAGAAACCACTATAGTAGAGGCAGAATCAATGGTCAATTGTTTGAAACTACCTTAACCCCAAAGAAACATGCTCTTCAGATCCATCTTCATCCATACCAGTTTGACAAATTTCTTATTATTGAATGTGTTCATCCTAGTGGAAGAGGCATACTGAATCCAGAGGTGAATTCGCAGCTAAAACAATTGGTGCAGGTTTCCATCCTCATTCCAAGGAATGTTTCTATAGTCGATCATGTCACTAGCAGTACAAACCCTGAAATTAGAGCAATACCCTGCACGACCTTATGATAAGCAAGATTGTCAGCACAAGCACACATACCTGATGAGTTGGTAGATAGCAATGGCAATGGCAATAGCAATTATATGATTATAATATACCTAGGAATAGCTAAGAAAAAAAGAAGAGAAACAGTTGCACATGCTTCAGGAATTTGCTCTGGCCATTGACAGGGGTGTGAGGTTGCTACACACTGCAGTGGTGTGAACCTGTGAAAGTGGGGAAATCCAATTAGTGGGATAAAAGAAATTGGAAGCATTATACACTGGAAATCCAAGTAGAAAACAGAAATGGGAACAATCTGTATCCAATGAGGTAAGAATTATCTCACTCACTCTTGGCGAGAGACGAGAGTTCAACTTATGAATCACTTCACCATTTTTTGTTTCCCCTTAAACTTGGGACTAACAATGTCAACGGTCAACCTTATCTACGGACCTAGTGCTAGTATAGGGCTGAGTGCTATTCAATATAAAGCATCTCAGGCTTTGCTTAAATCCGTCAGCAAACCACCACCTTGTAGACACGACGGTTGTGTCTTCAATCCCTCAAGCTAAAATTCCAGTCATTTTATCTTTCACAACTCTGGAAGGGCACGGCCAAAAATCTGCTATGGAGAACAAATTGACGCCCAGAAGCCTAAGAAAGCAATCTCTTCAGATGTCACGACCATAATGTAATTCGGAATAGGATGAGGTTAATCCTTTTTAGGGCCATTAGAAGGCTATGTTAGAAATGTAGGATTTCATCATATTTAACATCACAGTAAACTAAGGAGTAAAGGCAAAGAGAGAGAAACTGACGAGTGAAAGATTCAAGGGAATATATGCTTGATCATTGATTTCGGCCTTTCTGAAGGAAATTAAATAAACAAATCATTATGACTTCAACTTTAATCCACATAAGATCATACACAATCATTTGTATACGCACATGGAGAACAGTTCACACATACATGTGGTTTGGTATAAATATAACTTTACCTTCACAGATCCATGTCTATCCTTGGCATGAACTTCCTGATCAGTTTTTGAAGGGAAGGATCTTCGCCCTCAGTTGAGATTAGATCTATAATGGATGAAAAATTAGATGCACTGGGTGAAAAACCCCTTCCCACCATTTCCTCAAGGAATGCCACAGCCTTGTAACCCTTTTGTTGCCCAAAAAATCCTCTGATAATAGTGTTGTAAGTGATACCATCAGGCAAGCAACCATTCTGTTTCATTTCAACAAACAACTCACAAGCTTCATCTAGCAATCCTTCCTCGCACAGACCTCGTATCATCATATTATATGTCGTGTGATCAGGATGTAGCCCCTTGGAAGAAAGTTTAGTGAAAAGCTCCCTTGCGTTGTCAATTTGTTTATCCTTGCAAGATGCATCAATGAGGACACTGTACGAAACAATGTCAAGATCTAAACTGCTGCTTTCAATCATGTGAAACAAAGAAAATGCTTCACCAATATGCCCGTTTTTGCAAAGGCCGTCCAACACGATATTATAAGAGTGAGTACCTCCAAGTAGGCCTGGTTTTTGCATCTCACGGAAAAGTTTTTTAGCAGCTGCACATCTACCAATCCGAAACAGACCCTGTAATATAGTGTTGCAAGTTATAACATCAGGTTTCAAACCCCTCTGAGGCATATCTTGAAAGAGATGCATGGCCTCATCTAATTCCAATTTGTTGCAATATCCCTTGATCAAAATGTTATAGCTGAAAACGTCCGGACGAAGGCCCCTATTAACCATGGTTTTTAACATTCTCATTGCTTCATCCATCCGACCTTGCAAACAATATCCATGCATTATTGTGTTGTACGTGTATACATTAGGATCCACACCTCTTTTTATCATGACTCCAATAACCTCCTTTGCTTCTTTTCCCCTCCCTTCCTTAGTAAGTGCATCCACCAACACACTAAACGTACGAACATTTGGAGAAACACCACTATCCAACATCTCTCTTAACATTCCTGTAGCCTCCTTCCACTTGCCGTTATTGCACAGGCCATATATCAAAGACGTATAAGTGACGACATCTGGACGAATACCTTTTCCACTCATTTCCAACAAGAGGTTTACGGCATCACCCACCATCCTACCCTTGCACAGACCATCAATGATTGTGTTATACACAACAATGTTAGGTTTACAACCTCTCTCTTCCATAATCTGAACCATCCTAATAGCCATACTAATGTTGCCTGTTTTGCAAAGCCCATTAACGATTGTCCCGTACGTAACCACATTGGGTTCAATACCACTCTTTCTTGTTAATTTATCGAGTAAATCCATGGCCTCGTCGATTTTATCCCGTAAAACAAGCCCGCGTATGAGATTGGTGAAGGTAGTTACACAGGGCGATTTGCCCCGTTTGAAGAGGACGCCCAGAAGAGAGAACCCGAAATCGACTCGATTCAACTGGCAGCAACAGATTATCGCAATCTTCAAGGTGAAGAAATTGGGCAGGACGCCTGAAAATTGCAACTTGACAAAGAAAGAAAGGGTAGAGCCGTAATTACCCGATTTCTTTACAGCCGCTAAGGCCGTGTTGATTTCTGAAGTGGGTGGCGGAGGTTGCGCTTGGAGAGCCCGGTTCAGAAAGTCTTGAGCTTTTCGGAGCTCGCTGGGCCCCGCGGCGGGTTGTTTTCTTTTTGCAGGAGGAGGAGAAGGAGAATTAGGGTTTCTAGAGTTGGAGTGAGAGTGAAAGAGGTTAGAAATAGCATTAGGGTTTGGTAGAGAGAGAGGAGTATTAGCGTTAGGGCGGTAATTGTCTGATGCCATGCAACTGATTATGGAAAACGCACCGATTTTTGCCGTCGTTTCCATACTCTGTTTTCCTGTTCTGTGAAGTTGCGTCCTCAGGACTGTTGAGGCTGTTTGAGGTCCACGGTGTGATATCTGGATTTCGTTGGCCAGGTATTTTATGACCCGGAAAACACGAAATATTCGGACAATCTCAAAGTAGCATTTGTTTGGTAAAAATTTCGGGAATTGATTTTCATATTTTTCTTTGATTCAAATGTTTTTTTTTGTGTGAAATTACACGATTATCATTTTCATATGTGAAAAGAAAAATGTATGAAAAGTAATCTTGTAATTTTACATGAACGAAAAGAAGAAATTGAGTGCACTTGAATGAAAATGGAATGTGAAAATCAATTTCCTTTTAGAGAAGGGAAATTCCGTGTGGTAAGACATTTGCGAGATAGAATTAGAAATGAAAACATTCGTGGAATGGTAAGGCCATCCACAGTGGCATAATCAAAAATGGATACCCAAAAGTTGACACATCAGCTTTTGATTATCTATTTAAGAGGTTACTAAGCTTAACAATATTGAGGTCCACAATGGTCACTTCTAGTCCATAACTAAAATAAGAGATACACTACAATTTCACTCTCTCTCCCCTTGTGTTTTCCACCATTGATCACTTCCCTCCATTACACTTTTTTTGGCAAAAATATATCAATTTTCTCCTTTAATTTTGGGGGAAAAAATTGGTGACTTCCTTCCCTAATATTATGAATATGGAAAAAAAATCATGTACTCAAAAAAAAAAAAAAAAAACAGATGTGTTCTTGAATTTGTAAAAAAATGTAAGATTCTTTATGTACTCAACCACAGGGAGAGGAACGAAAAAAGAATAAAATAAAAACGAAAAAAAAAAGTGAAATACCTTAATGCGGCGACAAATGTTTTCCACCATTGATCACTTCCCTCCAACACGCGTGTACATAAATTTTAGAACCAGTTAACTTATGTGGTGTGAGATCCACAAATTTTGATTATTGAAAAAAGGTTGCTAGTTTTGGTTATCCAAAGCCTAAAATTTGATTATTTCTAAGAATGTTGTTAAGTTTGATTATACCATTGTGAGCCATCTTTTACCCCAATATTGTTAACTTTAAAAATAATTTGCTTTTGATTATGCCACTATGGATGGCCTAAGGGTAGCACCACTAGAAGCTAAGATGAGAGTAATGAAGAAGATACATGTTCAGAAAAGAAAGGAAATAACTTAACACCAGGCTGAAATTCAGCCACTAATCAAGTGCAAATTAGTAAACTGCAGGATATACTACTCCCTCCGTCCCACTTTGTTCCGTCTGTTTTTTTTTTTGGAAAATTCTAAAAAATTGTCTATATCTTACAATCTATAATATCTTTTATGATTTCAAAAACTTTGTTTAATAAAATAAATTGAAATCTACCAAACAAGATCCATATTGAATATATAAAATATTATAGATTGTGAGATATAAACAATTTTTTGAGACATCCAAAAAAGAAAACAGGCGAAACAAAATGGGACGGAGGGAGTAGAACATTGCTTATTTCTCTCCTGATTTTACTCCTTCCTTTCTTGTATTGATTTGTAAACATTGTATCTTCCTTATATACAAAATTCTCTATATAAGTTATATTGTGAGCAAGGGTTTTTCTACCGATTCAATTCCTCTTTATGGTATCAGAGCCATAGAGCAACCCAATCCTATCTTCTTCTTCCTTATTGTTTTTCTACCCCTTTTTCTCGTTTGTAATCCCCTCTCCTGGCTCCGTTCAGTTGCCAGGAAAGTACAGAAAATGATGGAAAAATCAATTTTTCCATGATTTTTGTAGTGTTCAGTTGGCAGGAAAGTAGTAGGAAACACGTTTTTAAGTTTTCCTGCAGGAATTACTTTCCTGCAAAAGTGATCCTGCAAAAAACACAGGATTTTGCGTCGCGGGAAAAGGAAAATGAGTGAACACTCACAAAATTTTTCCGAAAGTTTTTTTTCCTGACAAATGAACAACTAAACCTTAATTATTCTTGCAAAATTCTTTTGTCAAATGAACACTCACAGGAAAATAATTTTCTTTTTCTTTTACTTCACTTTACTTAACTTTTCCTGAGAATAACTTTCCTGTACAACATTCCTGGCAACTGAACGGAGCCTATAATGTCTACAGGTTCTTCAACCACTGTTGTTATACGTGTCACGATCCTGACCCGCCCCTTGAGGTCTTAATCATGTCAAATGCCAGTGATTTCTCACTAAGGCCAAATTGCAAATCAAATATCATCTAAGCAAGCGATAATCAAAAGGGACTAAACATAACAGCGGAAGCAAAAGGCGACTTTATTGATAACGAACCAAGGTCTTACTTAGATTTTACCAACCAAAAGATAAACCTCTCAAAGCTGTGCTTACATACAAACTCAAAAGCTAACAAACCATGTATAAAGCTAAGTGTCTACAAGCATAACTTCCTTTCTACAAGTTTTCAAAAAATACAACACGTCCCAAAAGTAAACACCACGCCACCCTACGCATCGCTTCCTAAAAGGTGGAAAAGAAAATCCATAAGCCAAAGCTCATGTGAATGATTAATATTTAACTCACATGCCTTCCATGAACAATGCAAAATAATTTGATAATATTTCAAAACAAAGAATTCAAATCCATAAGCCAAATATAATGCACATTTCGCTATTCAAAATTCAAAAGCTACCGGGCGTCTCCGGTAGTGGATAAGCCAGATGTCTATGCACTATCCCAAAATACACACCAACCTCAAACACCCTTGCTAGCCATTAAGCCATCCCCTAGCAAGATCGGACGTTGGGAATGTCATTAAATAAATTCGCAAATAGGTCCACCTTCCATTGGTATCCATGGAGTACACCATTTATAAAACATGTTCAAATAAGCTCAATAAGGAAAACAAGTTCAAAATCATGTGTTTAGGTATTAAATCACTCACCTCGGCTTTACGAACCACCCGAACTTCCTAAAACGATTAGGCAATAAAAGAAATGATTAGAAGATGCTAAACAATCCTATCTTTATGAACATAAGGTCCTAAGGAAAACATATGAAGTTAGATAGCTAGCCTCAAGAAAATAGTCATAAAATCTGCAGTTCCATAAACTTTAACGCAAAAACTGACTTTGTACAAGAATAACTAAGACACAATCTTCATGCATTTTTTTTAGGTCTATGAGTCTAGTTTCAAAATCAGAAATTGGATCGCAATTTCATCGCCCGAGCTCAAAATTATGACCGTTTCCCCAACACGTGTCTGTGCAGTCAACACAGTCCGAAACTGCGCGCTGCAAGGTCACGAATTTTTACAGAATTCAATACTTTGAATATGATTCCGAAATTTTTATCATAGATAGAAGACTCATAGAGGAACTCTCAATAAAAATCTCATAATTTTTGAAGCTAGGAACTGCCCAAAAAAAAAATCCACAAAATCAGGACAAATACAAATTTCTCAAATCTGCAAATTTTCAGAAAATTTCCTCTTGTTCTTCTTGCGATTTTCAACTGTTAAACCCCTCCAAACCTCTTCTAACTTGCATCAAAACCTCATTAATCATGCTCAAACTCATAGATATAGAAGAGCTACTACAAAAACATCAAATTCATGCACCAAAACAGGTTTTAAACACTCAATCTAAGGGATCTCAAGTTAGGTTCTTGAGTTCCTTAAGAATTCAACCCTAAAACTCAAATTCAACTTAAATCAAACATCTAAAGCATGAATTTAGTCCCTAAGATATGAAATTTAACATACAAATCATGGAATCAAGTAAAAGAAACATGTATTACCAAGTTAAATCTTCAATTCTAAGCAAAATAAAGTTTTTTCCCCAATTTTTTTCCCTTCTTTTTGCTGCTCGGTTCTCTCCCTCTCTCTCTCTCTCTCAACGATGAAAGATAGACAAAGGAAAGAATAGTGTAGAAGTTCTCTCGTTTTGTTTTATTAGGCTAACAGAAAAGTTATTAGATGCAAGTGTGACATGTGCTGACTTGTGTTTCAAATATATTTAACTAGCAAATTAGGCCAATAACTCATATAATAAGCCTAAAGCACAACACATAATTAACTTAAGTCATAATTAAAAACCAGGGGTATCCTTGTCAGATTAATGTGGCAAATTTAGTCTCACTTCGCTACCGAAACCAATTACTTGCTCTGGAGAACACAGATTCTCTCATTGATTGAAAGTCAAGATGTTTTAGGCTTTGTTGATAGAGGAGAACCAATGTGTGGGCAGCGTGCCCTTGGAATTTTCGGATTCCAAAATGCAAGGGCCCAGATCGAGGGAGCGCGAGCGGGGAAGCAAGCGCTCGCAAAATACAAAGTCGCCACTCGGGTTTGAAGGTCCGACACCCAAGGAACCGTATTTCGAAGCACTTGTCGCGCTGTTTGAACCAGTCCGTCATAACCATATGGGTTCGGGAGCCAGGTTACGAGAGGGGAAGGATTTTATGGCACCCCTCTTGCCTAATCCGGAGATTGGTCTCTACTTGGCATTTGCGAAAAATGTTTGTTTGCGATTCTGTTTTATTAATCAATTTTTAGCCAATTAGGGCGGGGAACAGTTAATCGGGGATTAAAACTGTAACAGTTTGCAAGATGTGAAAAGATAGCACGGATGAGCAATTAGTATAGGATGAGAACAGACTGCTGTGGGAGTTTAAACAAACTGGAAGGCCCCTGTTTTGGAGTGACGTGCGCAGGAAGAAACCAGCATACATTGAACAAGTCACTGCATGCTGTTCACTCCTGCGCGCACAACTCCAAGACATGCGCGCGCCGGTGAGCTCAAAACCCACAGCTCTTATTCTCAAACCATCTGGGCTCTGGAAGGACCAGTGCACACCCAGGACAAACCACGCAGTTATAAGCAGTATAATATACAGTTTAAAGGCTGTAAAGCCCTACAAATTAATAAAACACCCCATAAACAGTGTGGGGACAAAATAATGGCCTAAGGCCGAGCTACCCGTGCAAGGCCACTCACTGGTCAGAGGCATACTATCGCGCGACAGAGTCAGTCTGGCGCGCGAGGGTGCGCCCTGGCGCTCTATCGCGCGACGCAGTGAGTCTGGCGCGCGATGGTGCGCCCTGGCGCACTGTCGCGCGATGGAGCTAGTCTGGCTCGCGATGGTGCGCCCTGGCGCAGACCAGTGTTTGGTTTACACATTTCTGGGTTCTGGGACAGGTCCAAAATGATCCCAAGGGTACTCCAAAATAGAAGACATGCAAATTGAACTACGACTAGCAATTTCTAACAAAGGAAAGCAGTAAACTGGTTTTTAACATGCTTAACAGTGATCTATATACAAAATAAAGCATGAAACAGTAGGACACCAATCCCCACGCGGTCCATTGCATGCAGCACCGGAGTGTCGCGCGAGAGAGTGAGACCATCGCGTGCTGGTTCCTACCATGACGGTTTTTGAAACCTTGCCAGCTTTAGGACCAGAACTGGTATTAATTACCAGCCTTGGCCCTGCCAGCCCCCCTCAGAGATCAGACTAGAAAATAGAACAAAGGTAAGCTATACCTTTGGTTTTTGAGTTTGAAAGGTGTTGAGCTTTGATGTGTTTGAGGCTTGAT
Organism: Rhododendron vialii; assembly: GCF_030253575.1. Taxonomy (NCBI): domain Eukaryota; kingdom Viridiplantae; phylum Streptophyta; class Magnoliopsida; order Ericales; family Ericaceae; genus Rhododendron; species Rhododendron vialii. The sequence continues at coordinate 38,959,680 of NC_080557.1, read as the reverse complement.
TGAGGTGTTTAAGTGTTTTGAGGAATGTGAATTTGGAAGAAAAGCACTAGAGCTTGTGCTTAACCTTTCAATTTTTGGAACCCTTTAAATGAAAGACCCATGGGGGTATAAATAGGGAGAGGGGGTGAATCTGATTGGAAACAAAGGAGTTCAGGCAGTCCACGAGGTCTGGCTGAAGTTGCATTGGTGGTCAACTGTCCTCCTTCAGAAAGGTTGGTGGTAGGTTGGACCGTCGCGCGACAGAGTGAGTCTGTCGCGCGATGGTGCGCCCTGGCGCTCTGTCGCGCGATGGTGTGAGTCGGGCGTGCGATGGTGCGCCCTGGCGCGCATCAGTAGGGTTTTTGATTTTTTGAAGTGGCTTAGACTAGGTTAGGTTCAAGGGTTTTGCAAACTCTCAAAGCTCAAACACGCTATCATTCCTAGGGTGTTCTTCATCCACTTCATCATTGGGGAATCAAAAATCGTAAGTAAACTAATCTGGAAGCCCAGATTGGGGTGTCTATACAATGCCGAGTCGTTACTTACAAAATTCTACCGAGAAAGAGAAAGCTCTAAATCCTGACTTTCAGGCGTGGGTGAAGACGGACAGATTGGTGAAGGCTTGGATCACCAGTACTCTATCCGAGGAAGTTTTGGGGCTGGTCGTTGGTCTCATCACATCACGAGAGGTATGAAACGCACTCCACACTTCATTCGCTCAGGACTCTCAAACACGGGAGTTTGAACTCAATTGTTCACTTTAAAGTTTGACTAAAGATGGTCGAACCATTTCTGAATATATTCGTTCATTCAAAACAATTTGTGATGAATTGAATGCCACTGGGAAATATGTTTCGGATAAAAATAAAGTTTTCCAATTATTGCATGGTCTTGGACCTAAATATGATAATTTTACTACTACCATGTTGAAATCACCTATGCCGTCGTTCAATGATTTGATTCCCATGTTACACAACCACGAGTTGCGTAACAAGAAGATTTTCAAGGAAGAACCATTGCATACCATGGCATTTGTGGGTCATCAGCAGAATGGTGGCGGTCCTTGATTTAATGGTGGACGGAACAGGAGTTGGAACCAGAGAGGAAACACACAAAATGGACAATATCAGAACTTCTCCTCAAGAGGGAAAGGTTTTGTCCAAACCAGTCCACAAGTTGGACCAAGAAAACCTCATGTTACAACTGAATCACCCCAAGGGAAAAGTAAGCCGCAGGAAAATCGCCGTGGAGGAGCTATTATATGCCAAATCTGTGACAAATGGGGGTATGATGCACTTCATTGCTCGCAGTGTTTTAATCATGCTTATCAACCTCATGGAATACCACATGACAGGTAACCATGATAAACTCATCAACCTCACTTCTTATACGGGGAGAGATTATGTGATGGTAGGTAATGGTGAGAAACTTAAGATAACACACATTGGTGATGCTCAATTACCTGTTAAGCATAATGACGTATTGCTTGTTCCAAATATAAAAAAGAACTTATTATCAGTTTCTCAATTAACCTCTGATTTACCTTGCTACTTTGAATTCACATCTGATGGTTTTGTTGTTAAGGATCAGAAAACCAACCAAGTGATGGCAAAAGGGAATAAAAAAGGTGGCTTGTATGTGTTGGATGGAACGAAAAAGCAAGCCTTATTTTCTGCTAGATTCCGTACTACTTCAGAAGATGTGTGGCATCAACGACTTGGGCATCCGCAAGCTAAAGTCGTTAGTTATCTAAATAACAAAAATATGATCAAGGTTAATGCATGGAATGCAAAACCTCATATTTGTTCTAGTTGTGAACTAAGTAAAAGTCATAAGATGTCATTTTCTCTCTCTCAAAGTTTTTCAATGGAGCCTCTTGTTAAAGTGCACTGTGACTTGTGGGGACCTGCCCCAGTCCGATCTGTTCAACATTTTCGTTACTTTGTTCTCTTTGTTGATGACTTTTCTCGGTATGCATGGCTGTATCCGTTAAGGAGAAAATCAGATTTTTTCCAATACTTTCTCTTGTTTCAAAAAATGGTAGAACGTCCATTTGAGAAAAAAATCAAAAATTTTCAATCAGACGGCGAAGGAGAGTTTCAAAAGTCCAAGTTTCTCATGCATTTATCAGAAAATGGCATACTGCACCAGATGTCATGTCCAAAGACTCCAGAACAGAATGGTGTAGTTGAGCGAAAACATCGACATGTGGTGGAGCATGGTTTAGCATTGCTTTTTCATGCCAATGTCCCGATGAAGTATTGGGTTGATGCTTTCATGACTTCGGTATTTCTCATTAATCGAACACCATCAGAAAAATTAAAGATGAAATCACTTTTCTCACTTTTGTTTAGTAAAGAACCAGATTACTCCAGCTTGCGAGTATTTGGCAGTAGATGTTTTCCTTGTCTCCTAGAATGCAAAGAACAAGTTTGAACCCAAATCCCTGCCTTGTGTTTTCCTTGGTTACAGCGAAAAACACAAAGGATACAGGTGCTTATATACTCCAACGGGTCGGATTTTTATATCTCGACATGTGGTTTTTCATGAGATTTTGTTTCCCTTCAAGAAACCTGCTGATTTGTTTGTTGCAGCCGCAGATGAAGGTGATCTTGCCACATTTACTGATTGGGTACAAGCTACACAAAATGATTTTGCCGTTTCTTGTGGTCATGAACCGTTCACAAGAACCCAAATGATGTTCCCTGATCCAAGAAATCTTGATTCTAATTTAATTAATCCCAATCCTTTAGCTTTGCAATCTGAACCCATCCTAGACCCACCTGCTCTAGAAGCTGAACAAAATCCAAATATATTTACATCTCCTCCTCCATGTCATGATCAATTTGAGTATGAGATTGAACCAGATAGCATTGTGCCCAACATATCTGAAGACACCAACCACTCATCACCTCAAACCTCAAATTTCAGTATTGACCCAACACCAGTCATAAACCCTTTACCAACCCCTTCAACCAATCCACACCAAATGATAACAAAAGCCAAAAACCAAATCTTTAAACCAAACCCCAAGTATGCTCTTCTTACCCACATCAAGTCTGATGTTCCCTTAGAACCAAAAAATATTCGGTCAGCTCTAAATCATTCTGGTTGGTATGCAACCATGAAGGAAGAATTAGATGCCCTTGCTGAAAATGATACCTGGGATTTAGTTCCACTAACATTTGATATGAATGTGATTGGTTCTCGTTGGGTATTCAAGACTAAGCTAAAGTCTGATGGAAGTTTGGAAAGATTAAAGGCGCGCCTTGTTGCTAAAGGATACAATCAAAAAGAAGGGATTGATTTTTTGGAAACTTTCAGTCCAGTGGTGAAACCAGGAAGTATTCGAACTGTGCTTGATTTTTTGGAAACTTTCAGTCCAGTGGTGAAACCTGGAAGTATTCGAACTGTGCTTACTGTTGCAACCGTGAAAGGCTGGCACATTCGGCAATTAGACATGAAGAATGCCTTTTTACATGGCGACCTTCCGATTCCTGTGTACATGGAACAACCACCAGGGTTCGTCAACCTCTCCAAACCGTCCCATGTTTGTCTCTTGAAACGTTCCTTGTATGGTCTAAAGCAAGCATCACGTGCTTGATTTGATAAATTTAGCTCCTTTTTGTTAAGCCTTGGTTTTTGTTGCAGCATGGCAGACCCATCGTTGTTTGTGAGCAAATCCAATTTTGGGGTACTAATACTTTTGCTTTATGTTGATGATATCATTGTTACAGGTGACTCAACTTCTCAAATTGAGTCTCTTATTGAGATTTTGAGTCGCAAATTCGCAATGAAAGACCTTGGACCTCTTCATTATTTTCTTGGGATTGAAGTCCACCACACATCAAAGTAAGTATGCTCGTGATCTACTAGAGCGCGCCAATATGGCTTCTTGTAAACCAATCTTTACACCCATGGTTTCAAAGGTTTCATCACAACATGGCCTCACTAATCCTTTTCATGATCCAACACATTTTCGAAGTCTAGCTGGAGCTCTTCAATACCTCACGATGACTAGACCGGACCTTTCATTCTCTGTTAATATGATATGTCAACATATGAAACAGCCATCCATTGCTCACTTTCAAGCCATGAAGAGAGTTCTTAGATATGTTAAAGGGATGATTGGATATGGCCTTAAAATCCTCAAAAATAGTCCCCTTGAATTGTATGCCTTTTCTGACTCGGATTGGGCAGGGTGTCCATCAACACGACGCCCTACAACTGGTTTTTGCACATTTTTGGGGGATAATTGCTTATCCTAGAGTGCTAAAAAGCAAGCAACGGTTGCTCGATCTAGTGCAAAGGCCGAATATCGGGCTATGGCTTGCACTGCAGCTGAGTTAACTTGGATTTCTTTTATCTTACGAGATCTCGGAGTATCTGTATCTCAACCTGCAACTTTATTTTGCGACAACATCAGCGCCTAACACATGACCATTAATCCCGTTTTCCATGCACGAACAAAGCATATCGAACTGGATTATCACTTTGTTCGTTAGAAAGTTGCCCTCGGTTCACTTGGTACTCAATATGTATCTTCCAAGAATCAGTTGGCTGACATTTTCACCAAGCCCCTGCCCCGAGCTTCGTTTCATGATTTGCGGGTCAAACTTGGTTTGTAGCCTCTTCCCCCACCAAGCGTGAGGGAGCCTAATGAAGAAGATACATGTTCAGAAAAGAAAGGAAATAACTTAACACCAGGCTGAAATTCAACCACTAATCAAGTGCAAATTGGTAAACTGCAGGATACTAGCACATTGCTTATTTCTCTCCTGATTTTACTCCTTCCTTTCTTGTATTGATTTGTAAACATCGTATCTTCCTTGTATACATAATTTTCTATATAAGTTGTATTGTGAGCAAGGATTTTTCTACCGATTCAATTCCCCTTTAGAGAGAACATAAACTTAGGTAGTTTGGTCATGTCTATCGTAGACCCGTTGATGCAGTAATTAGGAGGAGTTATATGCTTACGGTAGGTGATAACACTAAGTGGAGAGGTCGAGCGAAAATTAACCTTAGAAGCAGTAGTGCGTAAGGATCTAGGTTCACTTGATATTATGAAACACGAAATCCTCGATAGAGCTAAATAGAAAAAACAAATTCATATGACCAATCCCAATTGATTGGGACTTAAGGCTCGGTTTGGTTTATAAGGAAAATTCCGTGTGTAAAATGCTGGAAAATATTAACACATCTAAAGAAGAAACCTAATTTCTTTTCTTTTCTTTTTTATCCACCAAAATGCCTCTCGGGCACCTAATTTCTTTCCTTCATCAAGGGAAAAACACATGCTGCAGAGCAGACAAAACAAAATCGGCACAAAGGTCATTTGCATTGGCATTATCGACATGTATAGCTTGTTTTTCTTCACAAAGATGATCCCTTCGTCGAGCTCTACAATCTAAACGATCTAATCACATTTCCGATCTCAAATAATTACTTATCTTTTCAAATGTATAATGTTTTTTTAATACAACATGGACCTTATTAGATAGAATTTATTTTCTAAGATAATAAAAACTATTACTACCAATTAAAAAATAAGTATAATTGAAAAAGGACACGTGCCCCAAAAATGGGGGGAAATTAGAGACAGAAGTATGTTTGCAATTCTTAGGCTTTGTTTCGCTAAGATTCCTGTTAGTAGGAGTATTTTTTAAGGTTCCGTTCCAGAATACCTTCTTAAAAAACAAATATTTATTTCATATTTTTAAACTCAAAAATAATTCAAATGAAAAATAATTTTCAATTTTTTTGTATTGTATTAAAGATATCAGTGAGATCTATCAAATAAGATCCATATTGATAGAAAAATTATTTGCATAAACATATAATTTTTAGGCTTGAAATTACATTCTTAAAAAATAAATACTTATTTATCGTTTCGAAACGGAGCCTTATATCTTATTATTTTACAAGACAGGTCATTTATTCTTTTACGATGAATGTGGTGGGACCGGAACTCTTGGATTGCACTGTGAAAGTCGTGATTTGTGACCGCAGAGAATACCTTCCCCCATTTCGAAATCCGCGCGCACCGCGGGTCATTTTTTCCCCACGGAAAGTAAGAGAGAGAACAAAACAAAGCACCGACCTCTTATACACTTCAGGAATCTTCACGTAATTCCATTCTTCAAGTGAGAGAAATCTGTATGTATATCTGTACAAGTATGTATAGACAGAGAGAGAGAGAGAGGGAGAGAGGGAGGGAGGGAGGGTGCGTGATTAATTATTGCGGAGAGAGTTGGGTGAGAGGCCGAGGGCGATGGATATATCGACGATCGCGGCGCCGTCGATGTTCCCGGGGTTTCGATTCTCGCCGACGGACGAGGAATTGATATCGTATTACCTGAAGAAGAAGATCGAAGGCTCTGACAAGTGCGTCGAGGTTATTCCCGAGGTCGAGATCTGTAAATACGAGCCTTGGGACCTACCAGGTTAGACATCCACTTTAGTCGTATTCTTTTGTTGAGGTTTCTCTTTCCAAAATGCTTCGTTATGCCGTTGACATTGAATTTTATTATTTCCTTGTCCCAATTTATTTGTTACAGTTCTATTTTAACTGAATTAAAAAACAAACTAGTTATATCTTTAAATAATAATGAATTTTATATATAATATGCATCTTGTTTGATAGATCTCGATTTGTTTTATACTCTCTCAGTTTCAAATTCTTTGTCCGGTCTGCAAAATGGTCCGCAAAATGGAGTGTTAAAAATAATTCAATTTTTTGAAGAAAAAATTCAAACTTTTTTCACAAATTAAAAATAGTCATTGATATCTACTAAGTTATCTAGTAAGTTGTCGAAAAACTTTTAATTTTTTCTTGCAAAAATTATATTATTTTAACATTCCGTTTTGCAGACCGAACAAAGAATTTGAAACGGAGGGAGTAATTCAATGTTTTCGAAATCACTTAAAACATTATAAATTAGAAGATATAATTAATTGAAAAGTGACACGAATTTCAAAAAATGACAAGTAAATTGGGACGGATGGAGTATTTTTTTACGGCCAGTTTATCCGAAAGCATAATCAATGTTGGCCAAGTGGTCTTGGGGTCAATGGGGTGACACTTAGTGTTTACTTCATCATCCTAACATTTCAGTTTCGATTTTCTTTACCACCAATTCTGAGAGCCACCTCATCCCACGCGTAACCATATGAAACAGCTATGAGAAGGGTTATAAGAATTAGTCCGAAGTGCGTGTAAGTTGGCCGAAACACCTTTATTATCAAAAAAAAAATAATAGTGTGTGTATATATATATATATATTATAAAGCTGGTGTTTTTCGGCTTGACCCCATAACCGAAAGGGACGTGTCCTTCTCGGCTGTCAATAAGCAAATAAAAAGACCCAAAAAAAAAAAAACCCCACTCCGGTGGACAGTTTATACTTTACAATACACTTTCACAACAGCAATGCTACACACACAGCAAAAGTGAACAGATTTTTTTGGGGGCCCACTACGGGTCCCACACAAATAATCCGAGCCGTTCATTAAATGTAAAACATTTTTTCAAGGGCCCCCGTGAAAAATCAGCTCAATCCGATACTCATAGGTGCTTGATTCAATCATTTAACTTTTCATTCGAATTTCAGGATAATGAAAAGTTAGATGATTGAATCGAGCATTTATAGGTGTTGGATTAAGCTGATTTTTTGCGAAGGCCCTTGAAAAAATGTTTTACATTTAATGAACGGCTTGGATTATTTGTGTGGGACCCGTAGTGGGCCCCACAAAAAATCTGTGCACAAAATCTGTGCACTTTTGCTGTGTGTGTAACATTTCTGCTTTCACAAACCCTTTATACACTTTTCATTTATTTCAGTACACTTTTTAAATATTAACAACAACCCAATCGACTGTCTTAAGCATTTTCCTTGTCGTAAATCTATTGACTTGCAGTACGTATACGAAATTTCATAAATAAGTACACATTGTGCGATGAAAAAACATAAAAATACTTAAGGTTTTGCAATTGTTCTTGATGAAATTTTACATTTTGAAACTAGCGCGTAGATCTACTACCATTTGTTTTGGAGAAGATTGTGGGTTGTAGACATATTCTTTTCTTTTTGAACATGTAGAGTCAATTGTCGTTTATAATTCAGAAAGAAACGAGAGAGCATGATAGCGATATCAATAGATCATTCTTTTCTTTCTCTCTCTTTTTTTAAAAAAAATTTATGTCATTCGGAATATGTACCTTGTTTGGTCTAATGTATTAGGTGTCCAACTCTAAATTATTTGAATTGATGTTTGTTCACATATAGGATTGAGTGTTCAAATACATCCTAAAATAATATTACTAGTAAAATTCAAAAAAAATTACTCCCTTCGTCCCAATTTGTTTGTCCAATTGTCGAAATACGTGCCTTTCAAAAATATACTTATATCTTACATTTTATAATATTTTTTATGATTTTGAAGATTTTCTATAATAAAACTAATTGAGATCTATCAAACAAGATCTATATTGCATATTAAAAACATTACGAATTGAAAATTATAGCCAATTCTTTAAGAGGTCAAACGCTCTCAAAAAGTCAAAAAGAGGACAAACAACCGGGACGGAGGGAGTATTATTTTAGGATGTTCACTTGAACACCCAACTCAAAGGTTGGAGCGGGCTGTGTGTTTTTCATGGTGTTGTAATCTATTACATGACCTCTTGAATGAAAATAGGGAGTACTAGGATTTTAGGTCAGTAAAATCTTTTTGTTTTCCATAGAGAGGAGTCCTAACAGCAACAAATTTGCATACTACGATATATAATTGGTCAAATAAATGCCCTGTGCATCTATACATAGGTATTTCAGAGTGTACAATCTTTTTGTCAGTCTCGAACAAAGATCGTGTTTCTTAACAATCTAGGCATTGAGTTATGAATGTCTATCTTTTAGGATTGGTGTCTCAGTGCCCGAGCCCCTTAGCTAGCCAGCTAGTTGGACAATAATTGTTAAGTGGTGTCCCAAAGCAACAAATCTTCATATTATGATAACCAGTTGACAACAATTTTTGTGCAAGTATATGTTGACACTTCTATCGTATTGTTTTTTGGGCAGAAGGTTCATTAAGGCAAGCACATACATAATGATACATTTACTTGTTTGTGAACTTTTGTAGCACATATCATTATATCAATCTCGACTTCTGATTCACATGCTTCATTTTAATAAACTGGTGTTGTAAGATTGATTTCGATGTTTATGGTTTGCCAGCCAAATCTGTTTTTCACTCAGAGAATGAGTGGTTCTTCTTTTCTTCTCGTGGGAGAAAGTACCCCCATGGCTCACAAAACAAGAGGGCAACGGAATCTGGGTACTGGAAAGCTACTGGGAAAGAACGCAATGTGAAGTCAGGTTCTAATGCGATCGGCACAAAAAGAACTTTGGTGTTCCATACAGGTCGAGCACCAAAAGGGGAGCGGACAGAATGGATCATGCATGAGTATTGTATGAGTGGAAATTCTCAGGTGATTATGTTTTACTTCTGGATATACTGATTCTTAGCTGACTTGAATTATTTTATGAAGTGCAAGTCTTCTGGAAGCTTGTCTTGATGCCGTTAATATCCTTAAGCTGATAGTTTGCTACCAACGTGATTGGCCACTGCTGTCCGTTGGGCATCATGTTTAGTCATTTTAGTTCTCTCTTTCTTAACATTATGGCAGTGACCATTTTTTAGCTATCAAAGTTTTCGTCGACATCATCGTATGTTCTTTCTTAACATGGCTGCACTTGCTTACGAAAATTGAATGACGGATGTTTAAGTTATTTTACGAAGTCTGGCCTTGTGTATTGGTAGGATTCTATGGTTGTTTGTCGAATTCGAAAGAACCCCGATTTCCGATTGAATGAGAGTCCAAGGCAAGATTCTTCAAATCAAAGGCAGTTATCAACTGAGAACAGTAGTGATGTTACACTGTCTGAAGTTGGCGTTGAACAATTAGACTTATTGGAAAAAGCCAAGGCAGTTGAAAGTTGTTCAAAAGAGTGCAGCGGCAGTTATGATTCTCATTCAGTTGAGCAACAAAATGATCCGGGTTCTGAATCTGATTGGGAACTAGCAAATGAGTTCTCTCACCTTGGTTCCTCCAGCCACCAGGTTGGTTACTTTTTCTTCTTGTTTTGTTCTTTTAGACGTAACTTAGAGTCTTAGACGTTGGGGAATCCAACTTTTAGAGTAATAGCTTCTTTGTAACCTATCATAACCTGTTCACCGGATTCCATGCTATGTTAAATGTGCAAAGTACCCATGTTGGATACCCGATTCTTGGATACACTGGATAAAGGGTCCGGGATTCCAATATATCTAGCTGGACACTTCTGCACAAAATGCCCTAAGACACCTTGTAAACACCACTTATTCAAGAAAATAGACAGCATATGCCCAACAACATGACAATATTGGGTTGTCTATGAATCCTTAAAACGAAAATTAGACGAGCCCGCCATTTTGACACATACACCCCACCTGAATTTCAACAATCTACCAGCTTTCATTTCGCCAGCTATGTGCAATTTTGAAATGCACATAGCTTTTACTAAGGGCACCATTTGCCTCAACTTTTGCTTTGATACCATAAATAGTAATGGCTCTTGAGTTATTTTGTTCTTTAAATAGCAGGGCTTGGATGACGACGATTGTTTTGCTGAGATACTGAAAGATGATATTATCGACCTTGGAAAACCTATACGGCCTCCAACTCCTGATATCTTACCAATAGGTGCAGAGAAAACCCAGAACGAGAAGTGGCTTCAGCAGCCAACACAATCAAACCCATTACATGTCCTTCCTCTCGAAGGCAAAGCAAACCGAAGAATCAGATTGGGGCAGCAAAAACAAGAAAACTACCATGTTGAGCCGGAGGTTGAAGCAAGCAATGGCTACTCTGTTGAGGAGTTTCTCCGTCCAAACTCAGAGCAACCGCCAAGCTGTTTGTTGGGCTTAGTTTTAAACCGAAGAGTCGATTGTCGTCGTCTGTCTGCAGTCTTCGCCGCCATACTAACCTTGTTGGTCTGTCTGTGTCTTTATTGGGGGTACCGTCGCGAGGGGTACCGTCGTGAGTCAAGAAGTTCAAATATGCTTGCTTATTATGAGAAGAAGCCAATGTGAATAGTATGGTCGTCATCTGTCTGCAGTCTTCGCCTCCATACTAACCTTGTTGGTCTGTTTGTGTCTTTGTTGGGGGTACCGTCGCGAGTCAAGAAGTTTAAATATGCTTACTTATTATGAGAAGCAGCCAATGTGAATAGTAGGGGGGCTTGTTTCTCAGAACATTGTACATATTGAGGGTGAATAAGAAGGTGTTGATATATCATTCTTAGGATTTTTACTGAAGGGATTCAAGTCAGATTTGTGGGTGTACAAACTAGTCATTCTTATGTGTGTGTGCGCGTGCGTGCCAATGTGGCAAATTTGGTCAACCTATTGGATGGAAGTTGAGTTGGCGGCCAAGCTGCAAAATAGTTGTATTGGATTAGAGTCTAAGACTGATGAAATTGGGCAATACAAACATTAAAGTACTACCAAGTAGGCAAGTATAGTAGTAATGATTTTAGCTGTACAAACTGTACGTACAAAAGAAACTGTATTTCACCCAATCAGTTTTTGAGTTTAACTTTGAGATAACTTATTGGAAACAGTGCCAAGAGAGAGAAAGCCAGTCTTTCTCCACCTCTTATTTGAAAAATTATTCAAGCTCTCGGTCATTACCACGTGGTGTTCAAGTCCCTTCTTCATCACACATTGGGATTGGGTAGGAGAAGGGGGCACTCAATAATTAACCTCTTTTTTTTTGATCCGCAATAATTAACCTCTTGTTTAGCTATTTTTTGAACTTTCAAGATGTCAAAGTAGAAAATAACTTCCCTTTTTCAAGAAAAAGAAAAATCTGCTAAACAAAGCTTAGCAACACTAACACCAAGTGATTATTACTTGCCGGAGCACCGCACAATATCTTTTTTCTCCATCACATATTAGTTCGGGTGACACCACCAAATGAGAAGTATGCGAGTCACACTTAAATTTGAAATTTGGCAACTTTTTGAGGCCAGGCTGCAAGAGAAAAATCTCTTGTGAATCCTCTGGTCCTGGCATGGATAATTTGTCATCGAACCAAAAGAAAAGGTGTGTGATTCACACATGTGGTGGAAAAGACCATTAAAGCACCATGTGACAGTGCTTTGGAAGCAGGATCGGCTCATAAGTTTTGGAGGCCGGAAGCAAATCTCTTGAATAAGACCTCCCTATATTTTTCATACAAAAGTGGTCTACAAAAAGTCTCATAAAAAAACCATTACAAAATATTTACCATTACGAAATAGAAGCATATTATCCAAAAAAAAATGCAACTATTACAATATCTTAAAATTCATCATTTGAAAATTAGTCTTCTCGTACTTTTTGCTGCAAACGTACTAATTAAGCCTCCATAGTCCTCAACTCCTCAGGCGGTTTTTTTTTTTTGATCGTCCCAGTGTTTCTAATAAGTAATTCTACCGTTTGGGCCTATTTTGTGGCTCCTAAATTTCAATTGGGCCTATTTTGTGTAAAGGATGCTCAATGCAGAATAAAAAATTTGGGCCATATACACACATATATATAGGGATTCTAGAATTTTGGGGGCCCTCGTTTTTATCATTTTTTGGGGGCCCGAAGCACGTGCTTCCCTGGCCTACCCCTTTAGCCGGCCCTGTTTGGAAGAGAATAATAATTATTCGCTGTCATTTTAAATTGAAATCGTCGCATGAAATAAAAGGATCCTTCTTTTTATACTAAGTGAAAAAAGGGAATGATTTTCACATCCCTTTTTACAATTCACACTTTTTTTTTGAAATTTTTTTTAACCACATGGATTTACCATGTTGCTCTTAGATGTGTTTTATTAAAAGAACAATATGGTAAATTCAAGTGGATATGGACAAAATAAAAATGTGTGAATTGTAGTAGTAAAAAGGGAATGTGAATTACTACCATCATTTTCCATTATCTTAGAAAAAGGGAAGGAAAATGAGAGGATAATGGAAGGAAAAATTATTATTTACTAAACTTAAAATTTTTATTTTATTCTCTCTTCCTCGTCTACCCAAAGAATGAAAGGAAAATTTAAAATTTACCTTTCTTTACCTTGAGTTCCAAAGAGAGAGAAGAGAGAGAGAGAGAGAGAGAGAGAGAGAGAGTAAATTCTTCGTGAGCAACCCTTTTCTCCCATGTAACTTTTGTCTCTCTCCTCGCTCTGTTAATATCCACCTTTCGTCCATTTACGCCATTACTCTCCCTCCTAAAATTGGTCCTAATCAACTCCACAACCATCTACCACTTTCGAAGCCCTAAACACAGAGAGACTCCTTCCGAGTTCCGATTAGGGTTCTGTTCTGTTCATCAAAGTCGCACACCGCCAAAACCCAAAGCAAAGAAGTTGTGCCTTGGACGCGTGATTGATCAGATGCTGTTCGCCTTGAGTTTGGATCTATAATTCTCTCGAATTTCGACCTCCTTTTGGGTAAATTCATATTCTCGCCATTTTTATTTACTTCAATTCATTTCCAGAGCTAGCAAACAGAGCATGTAGGGTTTCATACTCGTATTCGTCTGTTTCAAAGGCTCCGTTTAGTGAAATTGTTAATTTTCTACTTTCTGTTTACATAAAGAATTGGAATTTCGTTGCAAAAAGAACAAAACAAGTGAACCCACTTTATTTTGGGTTCAAAATTTGGAAAATATAAATCTTTAGGGTTTCGGTTGTGTGTGAATTGTACTTTGTGGCGCTGTAAGGAAGTTGAGTCGTGAAGTGTGTAGGGCTGCAAACGAGCCGAATTAAGCCGAACGTTAGAACAAACGAACTCGAGCCGAACTAGAACTCAGTGAAAATTTGATGAGCCGAGTTTGCTTAGGTGTGAGTCGAACTTGAGCTTGTTCATGAGCCTTAACAAACAACACAAGTGAACCCACTTTTTTTTTGTTCAAAATTTGGAAAATTTAAAATCTTTAGGGTTTCGGTTGTGTGTGAAATGTACTGTGGCGCTGTGAGGAATTTGAGTGGTGAAGTGTGAAATGTGGTTAGTGTACTTTCTTTGATTTTTGTGAATTTTTTGGCCAGGTGTTGTGAGAGGAAACTGTAAAGATGTCGAGGCCGATGTTGCTTGTTTTTCTGTTGATTATACTCATAATTACCTCCCAATTTGAGTGGAAGCAACCGCTTGTGAGTGATATTGAGGCGAGTCCTAGTGTTTCTCAGAAGCAACAACAAATTTCCAGTAGGGAAGAAGCTGTTAAAGAGAAGGTGATTAGATCTTCATTCTCGTATTAGTTTCACTTGGTTGACTTGAAATTGCATCGAATGCTTTTTAATCGATTTTTCGGGTTTGCCGTAGTTTGGCATGTCGAACTGTGGAAGCCCAACTTTGAAAACAAATGTGTTATCTTGTAAAGGACTAAAAATTTAATGGAGGCCATGAAAACCCAAGTCATGGCATTTTGGATCATGCTAAAATATGAAGCTCATTAATGGGGCTTGAAAATTGTATAATTCGTATTATATGTTTGATCACTTTTTCAGCCATGCTACACGGACTCGAGTATGTGTATCGGGTGCATGTCCAAGTGTCTAACCATCCTAAACTGTAATTTGGAGATATTGGAAATGCGCCCCAAAAGTAGGGGTGTATAGGGAAAGATCCTGAATACTTATTTCCATCATCTATTGTAATAGATTACTCTAAATATCCTTGAAATCAATGGGTTTAGAAGGATATTTCCTTTTTCTGTCCATGTGGAACATTAAAAATCTTTATTGTCTAGCGAATCCAAGAATCTTTTTTCAAGTATCAGAAAACAGAGGATCGAGTGCCTAAATTGGATATGGGTGTTGGACACGTATCACACACCCTTACATAAGCATCCACAACATGGAGTACTTAACGTATATTTTGAACAGTCCATGTAACATGGTTGGTCAGCACTCAGCATTGTGTCACTGATTGGCTGCTGATTTCATAATGCAACCCCTTAGGCAGTTTTTTCCAACCAATTTGATGTATGTTTTTGTTATGTGAAAGTGTCATGAATCAGAGATGTACTTTGTATATCACTTGTCTTTGGAATCTGTTGTAGTATTATCCTTTGCAGGAAATATATGGTGCTAAACTGCTAATGATTCTAGTTCATACTACTTTAATAAGGCTTCAAGGAAGCATCAGAGTGGTGCAATACTACAACTTGTTATATAATACGTGCTGCAATTTCCAAAGACTAGGAATTCGAAGCTTTGCAGATGTTCAGTGTCAACTCCAAAGAACAAATCTAAACTAGTACCCCCGCAAATGGGATAAGATTTAGTAGAATACAGAGGAAAAAAATTGTTATGGGATGAGTTTTGACACGCTGTGGCATTTTCGGCAGACCTCCTATGCAGTCTCTTAAGAAGCTTATGCCTCATTTACAATAATCATGTTCTTGTGTTCTGTGGGTGGCTTTGTAGGATATACACATAATCTCTTCAAGTGATGATCCTTGTTAAGTCTTTTCGAAAGCAATATTAAGCCTTTGGTATTGTCTATAGGCCCACCACTACAACATTACAAGCCCAAAGACACTTGGTCCTTTACTAGTTAGCACCATGTTTTATAGCATTAATCCTTTTCTAATACTTGTGCCAAGGGATATCTTTCCCCCACTGACCCCTGCGTCTTTTATTTTTTCCATCACTTTTCATTCCCTTTTGTTTAATGGTAATAGTTCTTGGATTTGTTGTTTTGAATAGTTGAAGGACCCTTCCTTAGTTTTCCCTTGTTTTCTTTCTACAATACTCCGTCCATTTCATTTTGTTTATCCATTTTCCACATCATGCCTTGAACTCAGATTAATAGATAATGTGTTATCATGAATGTTTTTTCAAATTTCTTACCACAATTAAAGGAACTAATGTAGATCTTTTGATTGGTTGTATAAATTTGGAAAACTTATTCATGAGAAATATAGTATTGGTTGATCCGATCAAAGGCACAACTCTCATAGATGGACAAATATAATGGATCGGAGGGTGTACTCCTTTAGATGGTATCTTTTGGAACTAAACTTACGATGTAAGATTTTTGGGATAGTTCTTTCTGAATATCTGCATCTTCAAGTAATTCAATAGGGTCATCTTTGGAAAAAAAGAAGTAATTCAATCGGGTAGATTAAAAATTTTGGCCCCTTATCGCTGTTGAGGAAAAATCGGATTATTAATTGGATGGACCATCCTTGGGTTTTTGAAAACTATAGAAATCTCTGTTATTGTTGTTTGCGGTTTCAGAATAATACTAGGAGCACCATGGTCACCTCATGTAATGGACTTAAACGGTCCTGTTAATCCTCCATCCCGCAGTCCCATCAGGATCATAGATGCTACATGAAGTTATACCTCTCAGCAGCTCTAGCAGTCAGCAGTAGCCAATTTCATCACAGAGTATCTCAGTTGTAGATTTGGTATCCTACATGCCATACCCTCGGAAATGACACATCACAATTCCATGCATTACTACCCTTAAGAACATATTCAAGCAGTACTTTACTTGGAATTCTGTGGGTAATTGTCTAAAAGATATGGTAGACCAATTGCCTCTACTGCTTTGGGATTACACACATCAAAAAAGAGGCCAAACCAGGTAGACCATTTGTCAGCACACGTTCAGTGGGCTAATAGTTATCTTTTGAAGTTTGCTTGGGGTTGAACAGAGACTTAAAAGAAGCGTGGAAGTGAAGCTTCTTGCATAATAAATCCCTAGAGTGCAGTGAGTTTCAAGGTATGGGAGGTTGGAGTCCACCCCTAGTTATATTGTGAGCCTCAAGTCACGTTGACAATCCCTAATTATGTACCTAGAATTTTTATTTTGAGGGATAGAATGGTTTTTGAACCTGATACAAAAGCATGCTATCCAAAAAAAATGGGAGTCGTCGTAAACAAGCTTGTTTTTTTCGGGTGCAGGTCAAACAGTAGAGAATTTATTTTTCTAACTAATAATACATATGTGATGTCAATGCTGATAGAAGTTGGTAGTTTTTATTGAGATATATATATATATATATATATATATATATATATATATATATATATATATATATATATATATATATATCATATTCTGCTTGGGTATGTGAAATAGAACCTTTAATTTAATTTTCATCGTGGCTTTCTTTTGTGCTTTGTAAGATATATTGCATTTTGGTGGATATGCAGATCATCTTATCACAAGAAAAGAACATTCAGAGACTCACCGAGCTTGTCCGGAGTCTTCGGGAACAATTGCTTCAATGCCGGAGCAATAACGAGACAGCAAAAGGCAGTGTAAGCGCTTTGACCGAACATATTATCGAGCTTGAACGGCAACAGATTCTGGAGGACTAGAAGGGACTGCAAAAATTCCCTTACCATTCTTTATGGTATGTTCCCAGTAGTATATGACTATTGGTTTCTCTGCCTTTGTTTGTATTTGCAGCTTATACGTTCAAGTTTCAAGATTTCCTGTTAATTGTAACTACTCACGGTATCAAAAGACCAGTACTCCCTGTCAGTGGCCATGTATGTATGATTCACAGTTTCCAGTGGAAGTCCTACCAAATTGCCTCAATGGTCTCTCTCTCTCTCTCTCTCTCTCTCTCTCCCCCCCCCCCCCCCCCCCCACACACACACACACACACGCACGCACGCACGCAAGTGCAGCTGCAATGAAATACTGGAACATTTCTGCATGGTCCATGTTGGAGTGTGATACTTTTGATCCAATTACAAGCGTCAGTGAAATAGTTATGAAAATTCTCCATCTTCTTAATAAAAAAATTCGAAAGCATTTTTTGTTTTCTTTGCCATTCGCAAAGGTCAGAAATCCGAGATTATGACCTAGCACGATGGCAATTGAAATTCATTCAACCGTTGCAACGCCAATTGTAATCATCCTATTGAAAAAATTGGAGAACAGTTACGGCTATTGACCGAATACGCCTCTCGGTAACTTTGTTTTGAGACTCTACTCGTCGACTCTCAAACTTTGTTGTCAACGGGATGGACGACTCTAATGGCGCAATCTCACCGTTAACCAATGTCCTCTTCCTACTTGCATATCATTGTAAGGAACCTTTCAGGGCAAATTCAAAACTGACCTCCCCTGAGGTTTCTGTCACAATCACAAATCTCCCCTGAGATTTTTGAAATATCACTGCCATCCCCTACTTTTTCTGACATTACCAAGACTCCCCCTTCTGTTAACTTGTTCACAAACGGTGTTAGCTTTTGTGGAAAAATTACAAAGATAACCTTGCCATTCCATCTCTTTGTTGTGTAAACCCAGCAAGAATCCTAATACCATTATACCAATGTGCATCACAGGCCTAATTTGGAAATGGCTTGGCTCATGGTCTCCCAATCACCCCCGGTCTGTTCTTCTAAGGATAAGAACAATGGAAAAATTTTGCTCAAGCACATCAAATTATTATGTTGTAATCAGTAATTTAAAGTCACTAATAACTAGCAAAAACAATTTCAGCTGCTAATGTTGGATTAACTTAGGCCTAGTTTAAAAAAAAAAGAAGAAAAGCTTGGGCTTTTTTTTGTCCTTATTCAAAATTTTATCGTATTTTTTTAGTTTTGCATCAATTTTTTTTGTAGATTATTATTTCATCTCAACGAGAGCAATCCAAAAACTAAAAATTATGACTTTTAGTCAATTTATTTTAGCAATATCCAAGATTTACACTTTTAGCTGGGCTAAAAGTAAGTGCTAAAATGTGTAAAAGTCAAATTTTTTTGTTTTTTTGATTCCTCTCGTTGAGATGAACTAATATTCCACAAAAGTTTAACACAAAATTAACAAATGTGAATTTTTTTTTGAATAAAAACAAAATAAAACTTGCTTTTTTGGGGAAACTAGGCCTTATTACAACAACGTTAATACACAAGAATAATGTCTCTTATGTGCGCAATACACAACATGTATTGTGCACTCGGGCCCATCCAAAGTTTGATTATTTGACTCATGTATTTTGCCAATTTTTTTACATCAATTTGGGGTTAGTAAGTTGTTTCACAAGGAGTTCAGAGGCTACCTATAACCCTAAACCCCCAAACGCTTACGACGGAACTCAAACCCTGATCTCCCAAGGGAACCAGGAGATGCCAACTGAGCTACAAGCTTTAATCATTTTGCCAAGTAGGTATTCTATTTAAAAATTTAGATCGGCAAATGGCTTAGATCAAATAATTTTTTAAGACCAATGTGTTCTCGATATGTGGTCAAAGTCATTTTTACACGGAACATTTATTCAGAGAGACAAAAACTACCGGACAGCTTAGATCAAATAAACGAATCCAAGATGATTCCGATAATGGGCATACCTACGCGTGTTTTGCACTAGTGCACAACACCAAACAGTGCTCCCCTTGCTTATCAAAACAAAACAAAAAAAAAAACAGTGCTCCCTTAATACACAAACCCCTTCTTTGATAAATGCTCAGTTTTTTTTTTCACTACCCCGCCTTAGCAAATTCTAGAAGTAGTTATAGATCGGGGTAGGATTTCTCCCTAAAATTTGAATCGTCATTTTTTCTTGTAAACCTTATCTACTTTTGAAACTTTTTTGTACAGTGGCCAAAGGTCAAATAGTAGTTGGAAAAAAAAAAAAGGGTCAATAGTAGTGCAGAAGAAAGGCTAAATGGGTGATAAAAAAGAAGAAGAAAGGCTAAGTTGGAAGGGCATTTTTGGCTGTTTGAAGGTCATATAACATGACATGAGTATGACTCATCCATTTCTATCAAGACACCTAACGATAAGTTAACAGAAGGGTGTATTTTGGTAATGTTAGAAAAAATAGGGGAGGGCAATGATATTTTAGAAACCTTAGGGGAGGTTTCTGCGAGTGTTAGAAACCTCAGGGGAGGTCAGTGAAATTTGCCCAATTTTTTAGCATTTAGGCTCCGTTTGTTTTGGCGTAAAATGTTTTCCGGTAAAATATTTTACCTATTTTCCGGTATTTGGTTGTGTAAAAAATTAGAAAAATATTTTACATATTAAATATTTTCTATCAATTGGATGAAAATGACTTACCCTTAAATCTTCCATAAGTTATTTTCCGAAATGAACCTGCTGCATTCTACTGCAATTCTCACTGCTCAGTTTCCTCAATCGTCATGTTTAATTCTAATATTTTTAGATCTCTTCACCGTTTAAGCTCCCTCTCTCTACACTATTTTGTTGATTTCTGAAAATATTTTTAAGTGCTAACCAAACACCAAAAAATAAAAATTTGAAGTTTGTTTTCTAAAAAAACATTTTACATGAAAAAAATTTTGCATTGTAAAATATTTTACATCGAAACAAACAGAACCTTAGTTAATTTGCCTTACTAGTAGATTTTTGGTAGGTACACAATTTGAATGGGATTTAAAACACATGCCTAAAAGGGGTAAATTAAAAAAAATAAAAATGAATTATGTATCACCTTTTTTTTTTGTACCAATATATGAAAAGGTATATTTAAATTTTAAAAGAAAACGTAATATTTTTGGTAATACGATAGATTTTGATGCTTAAAGTGTGGGCTTGTTATTGCCATCTGGAAGCTACTTTGAGGTCCTTTTTCCTCTCCTTTATATTTATTTACGAATTTATTTGGAACGTCCCATAAAGCTAGTGATGATGCGGAAGGATTGGATTCGTGAGCTTCTCTTCCTCACAAAATTAGGAATAACTGTCCTTTCTGTTTTTCTACAGTAAGAGGTGTCCGAATCAGTTTATCTATATTTTAACTATTATCTCCTTTCTAGACCGATCAAAAACAGGTCATTCATGTTGCAATTATGGAATTTACAAGAATTTTTTTTTTCTTGCAGCTTGGCCCCAAGAGGTTACCGAGTTTTGAAATCAGGATATCTGAATTTGCAACTCATCCATGTTGTCAGTCGAGCTATTGACAGGCTTTAGGAAAAACTTTTCATAAACGTATACTACCCCAAATTGGATATCCAACAATTTAACAAAGTCTTGCAAAAATAATGACAAACTAAATTAAAACTCGATTGGAAGCTTATTTCTTCAAAATCACCTTCCTTCCAAGTAATTATTTCGTGGTTTTAGGCACCATTATCTAGCGTGCCTACATTCTCCATTATCACATATTTATGTTAAATTCATACATTTAAGATTAGTTTGAATTCGTATTCGTTCGTTAAAAACTCGTTTAAGATCAGTTTGTTATACAAATAAATCAAGTTTTGAACACTTTTCTGAAACTCGATAAGTTTTCGAACGAAGCTCGAACAAGCTACTATTCGGCTCGTTCGATTTATGATGTATAACCAATTCAAGTTGTTCGAGATCAACTCGTGTTAGGCTCGATTAAAGCTAATTCAAGATCGAATTGCCTCACAGACAAGTTTAGCTTGGAAATGATTTGAAACTCTAAGTTTTCAAGCCAAGTTTGAACAACTAACTACTCGACTTGTTTATCATCCACACGTATATGGAAAGCAGGGGTCCTTTTCATATGGTCTGTTGCTTTTACGAAAGAGCAAAAGGTGGTGCAAATTGGCCGTCTACTTGTGATTGTTGTGGAGAGAAACTTACAAGAATCTTACAGAGTTGTAGTGAGCATTTCAGTCATTTATCTCAATAATTTAGTATAGATTTAAAATAAATTTTTTCAGAGTAGAGTTTTTTTTAAGCCAGACTGTTAAAAATACTTTTGGACGGCTGTAATTGCTCACTGCAACCTTGTACTTGTAGTGACTTTGCTCATTACAAGGGCGTGACTCTTTCGATTTAAAATTGACAAGCAAAAGTGATTGCAAATTTCTAACCATAAACTTTATGTGCTGAAAACAAATATGTTGGAACTATTTTGCTAAAATGTTTCAGGGCAATTAGTAGTTTGTCCAGTCGTTAATTTCAAGACTTCGACATTAGTCGAACTGCATGTAAACTAGACACACGGTTACAAGAAAATCACACTTTTGAAGGAGATGTAGTACATGGAGTCAATTAAGCTGTGATACCGTTCAAAAACACAAACACTTGTGAAATTCATATTTTCTTTGTAAAAGTACTAGAATTGTAAACGCTTCTCTAGCTATTGTTATTTAAGGTTGTTTTTTTCTTTGGTAAATTTCACCGACACCGCCTAATGTTTTGCTTTAATGAAGAATTTTCCGCTCATATATGAGAAATAACACTAAACTCCCTATAATAAGTTTCGCGACCCACCATGATATCAGTGTCGTCAACTTACAGCTTGGGCCCACCGCCCACGCCGGAGTGCGACTGCATCAACACGGTTACGTGGCCAGGCCATCACCAAGCAATACATGACGGTGTTCCAGGAGGTTTTCTCCCCTGCACATTTCTGTTCTTTCCACTGGACCAGGGTAACTGATCGTATCGGGTCGTGTTTGTGTCGTGTCAGTTATGTTCGTATCACAAATCACCCAATCCGAATCCGACCCATTTAGAATTCTTGTTTCTCGAATCGTGTCATTTTCGTGTTTCGTGTCAGAAATGATCAACCCTAACCCGTTAACTTCGTGTTCGGTTGGTGTCGTGTTATCGTGTCCATTGCCCAACTCTATATAGAATTACAGATATACCATATATTATATATTATATATATATATATATATGTTCGTGTTAATTGGGGACACAGATTAGTAACTGTGTTGGTTGTGTCAATTTCGTGTCTCGCGTGTTCAACCCGAACCCGACCCATTTAGAATTCGTGTTCTCGAGCCGTGTTATTTTTGTATTTCGTGTCAGAAATATTCAACTCTAATCCGCTAACTTCTTGTCGTGTTATCGTGTTCTTTGCCCGGCTTTAATTTCCACCGCCAAATATGACAATATGTGTCCCACACAAATATGAGATGAAAAAGGCCGTTGAGCGTCCCGTTCAGTGGTGCATGCACTTGTGCACCTGAATAATCACTCGGGTGGCAGCTCCATGAGTAATTATCCAGTAATTCGGAAGCGCTGCTACTTGATTCTTCAAACCACAATATTTATGTTAGGATGGTTGGGAGCACCACGAGACCATGCTCCCGAACTATTGAATAATAACACAAACTCCTTGCACCTTTATATTTATATATCCACACAAACCGTACCTGCGCACATATCTCGCACCCCTGGCTCTCAAAATACTACTATGATTAAAGAAACGAAGAAACAGGTATACGCAGTATCGTTTCCCCAATTGGGTCCAGTTGTTTTCTTGTAAAATGCCCATTAAAACAGAATTCCAAGTTTCTTTCTTCGTGTGCGTGAAGCTAATTTCTTTGAATTTCCGCTTGACCCAAAAAAAAGAAGAAGAAGAAGCTAAATTCTTGTAACAGCTAACCCGGGAATTGGGAAAAATGAATTTGGGTTTCAGTTCTTTGGTGTTGAAATGGTCAACCAATTCAAAGTCCGAATTTTTGTTCGTCCGGTCTTATTTACTTTCATTATTTTCTATACGCAAAGGGGAGTGGGATGGACGAAAGTTGGAGAGACTGAATCAGTGAGAGTCATCAATCCCACAAATTTTCTTCTTTCTAGTTTTTTTTCCCCCCGTATATTTATCTCGCTAGAATTAGAAGTGTTTAAGTTTGGATTCGATTTAGAAAATTCAGTTACTAACGGTTACTTCCAGAAGTCGGAGAATTTTCATATATACAGGAGATTCTCTATCGACCATACCTGCCATTTTTATCAGAAACGCGTGAAAGTGTCACTTTTCTCACCCATCCATCACCCATTTTCTACCATTATTGTTTGATTCTTCCAAAAGGTCTG
Source organism: Rhododendron vialii (assembly GCF_030253575.1). Taxonomy (NCBI): domain Eukaryota; kingdom Viridiplantae; phylum Streptophyta; class Magnoliopsida; order Ericales; family Ericaceae; genus Rhododendron; species Rhododendron vialii. The sequence goes on along the minus strand of NC_080557.1, from coordinate 38,935,888 downwards.
AACTTTAAATCACAAGCGCTCTTTACTAGCAAAATCCGTCTTCTTTCACGAGATATGCCATCTTCATAGGCATCGAAGATGGCATATCTCTAGCTTGGAACTGTAAAAGCACTTCCCACATGCTCAATTGGGCACTATTCTTTGATACCCACAACTTTATTGGATTGTTCTTGCACCCTTTTTGGTTGCCAGTTTTGTTTTATCATACCTAGTGTTTGATGAAAGGTCCAAGAGAACATTTCATATAACGTTACAAACTTTCCATTTCTTTCTGCAGCACTCTGAGTTAGATGGGTGAATCGAATGAAGATATCTGTGATCAAGAACAGAGGCCTCCTAGTTCAAATTCATTGGGGTGTGTTTCTTGCACTACTTTCAATATTCTTGCTCCAATTTACAAGCGATTGGACGATCAGGTATGCCTTGTAGTTGTTAGAATTGTACTTTTAGAAGAAGTTGCTTGTGATTTGCTTGGAAATTGTGGAATGACTGTTGTAACTGCAACTTAATATTCCAGCACTGCGAGAGTGAGTTCCACGAACTTTGGCTAAACCGGAATGAGAGCATACTGGATAGGCTGCTTGATTTAGGATCCTCAATTATATGTTTACAGGTATTTTGTGCACTTTTTGAGGCAATAATATTTACCTCTATGTACTTTGGAGAAGTTGGTTCTCATTTTGGGCCAGTTTGATTGACCGGATTAGACATGGGATTGGATTACAATTCACTCACTGTACAACATCTTCATATGAGTTTTTGTACTCCCTCACTATTAGTGCAGCCAATCAAGCATGGCTCAGAGATTGATATTATGGTTTGTTTTGCCAATTTTGATTTGTCATTGTGAGTCAGGAATTCTGGGTTCAAAATGAAGAACTTGTGAGGATGTATGAGAAGAGACTTGGAGATGCTGGCTATCAGACTTTTAAACTTCCGCGTACCAATAACCGAGGAGATGGTACATTGACTAACTTTGTTTCTTCTATTTTGCTACTAGTGATACTTTCTATTGTTTGAATGTTAGTTAAGTATTGTAACACTTTTTGGTCCATATGTCTTTGTTCTTGGTTGGTTTTCCTGATTTCATTTCATTAAACATGCATATTTTGGTTTCTGTCAATTCTAGCTAAGATTCTGGGAGAGTCTTGATCTATTTGATTCTGTATGATTTGTAATTCTATTCTATTGCAACATAGATATGTCCTGTGTAAATCTTCAAGTCATTATCGTAAGGTTTGCTTTTCCTAAATCACTTTTCTTGTTTTTCTATCCTATCTTTGCTCATCCATAGTTCCCTACTTTATTTTCCGATGGTTTTCTTATGACAGCCTCTCTTTTTTACAGTAACGTTTTTGCTCAGAAGATGTAACTATTGAAAATTTGAAACTTGGAATTCTCATTCATGGATAGGTTCGGGTGTGCTTTCTTGAATGCTTGTCGTTCCCGCATTATAAACCTCTGCTTTTTATGGAATCTAGTTTGATAAACAGTCGAATTATGGTGGATTAATTTGTCAGCATGTAAGCTAGTAATTAGTAACCAGTGGTATGTCTGACAATGCATGCTTTTGTATCTTTTACAAAATCTTGTAGGTTATGAACTTTAGCCTATCATCTAAGCTTCTAAATATGAGAAGTATGTTGAAGAGAATTATATCCTGTATAATTGTTGATTCTAAGGACAAGGAAATGGGAGATGGTACTGGAAAGAAGAAGAAGTAGGCTTCGTCTTCTTCGTCTTCTTTTTTTTGTTGGGGAGTCGTATCGCAAGCATAATACCGTTGGCGTGAGGGATAAGGTAAGATATCAAGGGCCACCAATAAAAATGGGAAGAAACTTGTAAACCGTACAGAGTCAGCTAAAGAATGTTGTCATCGGAACTAAATGTGGATGAGTTTGCCAGAGACCAGAATGCAGCAACCTTCCTCCTTTGCAATTGAGTCATGTCTTTCCATGCCACCTTTATAGCAAATACAAGAGCATGTTAAATTAGTGGTTTTGATATTCGATGCATTTGCTAAATATCCTTACAAATTGACATGGTGCTTCGAAACTTCTGAAAATACTAGAGTTGAACCAAAACCTTACAGCAAATTTTTGTGTAGAATTTCTAACTTAGTAAATGTTGCATAAGTAAATTTTTTTAGTTTATGTGTCTTGGATTGGAGGAGCCAATTTCTGTTTTAGTGAGATTGCTGGTTTTAGATTTTTAAATTTCCGAGGTTGAAACCAATATGCAAATTGCCCAATGGCATCTTTGTTTCTGGGTACCAACCATTCTGTCAGCAATTGTACTTTATATGCTTTACCATTTGACTTGCTTGTCAAATTGTTGCATCGAAGTGAAACATTTGTAACTAGAAGTTGGTTCACCAACTATACATCTTAAAACCCTTTTGATGGATAACTTTCTTTTCCAGTTAATTATTTTATTTGGCCTTTCTTTAGTGTCTGAAAGGCATGCCTGAAATTTCCATGTTCTTCCTGTAGGAGAGTTCACTAGGGTTTTGATACTTTTGAATGATCCTTAAATTCCAGTTAGGTGAGGTCTCGTTAGTCTGCAGAAGTGTTAGTTGTCATCCCATAACACAGATTTGAGATGCCACCTGTGAAACATGACAGATGAAAAGTGCAACCGCATTCACATGAAGCAAACACCGAGATTTATATGGTTTTTTATCTTCTGAAGACTACATTTAGGGACACATATTAGAAGTTCTCATAATGGAGAAGTGAAGATGGAAGGTTTTTCACTCAGGCTCATCCTTCTATTTCCTGTTACTTATTTTGATAACTCAAGGTGTTTGGGCCAGATTACGTGCACCTCACTAATTCCTGGGGAGCCAATCCCACCTTACACGGTGAGAGGCCCAATTAAAGCCGGGACAAAGCACAATATAGAATGGCCCCACAAGAATCAATACCCTTTCTATTTCCAGTTACTAATCCCCCTCAATCTAACGATTCTAACCCCTACATAATTGGTCCAAAAATGGAAGAGAAATAGCCAGAAGAACATGGGGCCTCGGTGCTGTACGTGGACCCCACCAAAACTATAAAGCAAGACCCAGCAATTGTCTGGAAACTGAATGGGCTCTTGGTAGCTCGTGGAAAAACCTCCTTAGCCTCAGAGTTTCTGTATTTTGACACCCTCTAACATTAGGAACTCTGTTTACGTCATATAGCTTTTCAAACCAGCATTATTCACAGAGGGAAAATGTCAGTTGATAGTACGTGCATTTGTGGCAGTCTCTGCTTTTCTCATGCTCTCAATTCATGAGGACCAAGTGATTCTCATAGGATGTCTGTTTCATGTGATCGTGTATGATACTTAAACATAGAGAACACTCTGCTTGATGATCTGACCTTATAGTTCTATTTGATCTTTCCATCATCAAGTTTGAGCTAAGATTCGGAACTAATTTTCCATACAATTTGGCATCTATTGATTCTCTTGGTGACAGGTCTGCTTACAGCAGTTTTCCAGACCCAATTCAATGTTGTGAATCACCAAGAATTTCGATTTAATGATATTGGTGATCGTGTATCCCAGCTTCTACATGTTGAGTTACTTGATCATTCTTCTCCCAACCAACCCACTAAGATGGAGAAGCAAGTTCTTGTTGTCAATACTCACTTAATTTTCCCGCACGATTCGAGTTATTGCTTTGTCAGGTTGCAACAGGTGATGGTTTTCACTTGCTATGTTCTGATCCTACTATGGTATGTTAAAATTACTAAATCTATTTGCAAATTCTGAACCTTCGCGACCTTGGTTTGCTTTGCTTTCCTTTTTCTCGTTAAGGTATACAAGATTTTACAATACATAGATCAATACTGTCAAGAAAACCAGCTCCCACCTCTTCCAGTCATTTTATGCGGGTAAGATCTAAGCCTCCTTAGAACTGAGATAAAATAGTAATGCTCTCCTCTCTCCTTCTCAAATGAGGAAATAATGTCTTATCTGACTCATCTGTCTTTGTTAAACTTTTTGCAGGGATTGGAATGGAAGTAAGAAGGGGAATGTATATAAGTTTCTGCAATCACAAGGTTTCGTCTCAGCCTATGATATTGCTCATCCATGCACCAATGGCAGTGAAGATTTCTCTAAGGTGGTTTGGTGTTCGTGTTGTGCTTTAATAGACATACCGTAAGAAGTATGCTAAAGATATAGATTGTTTTGCAGTGGATTAGCCATCGTAACCATAGAGGCAATATGTGCGGTGTAGATTTTATTTTGCTTCGCAATCCCAGCAAATATCGGAAGCCGCTAAAAGAAAGCTTGATGGAAGCAGTTCTTGGGAACATCAATGTATGCACACTAGTTTTATTGACTAGTTCTACTGTTGGCACCAATTTATGTTCTTGATATGGAATTGCTCAAATTTTTTCGTAGAACCTGTCACTAAAATTGTCTCCAGAGGCCATCGGCCCATTACACCTTCTTGAAGCTGATGGCAGTCACATAAACTATTCTCAGTTCTTGCAAACTCTAGCTCAGGTATTTCCGTGTTCATGTTTGAGAATGTTTTCAAATTTTTTTTTTTTTATCCGAGTTGTTAGTTGTTTGTCATATGCTTTCGATTTATAATTGTTTTCTGTTTTTTTAATGGTCAGTTGGGCTTAAGCGGTCACTCTGAAGATTGTATAGGTACCAAAGACATAAGAGAGTTATGGGAACAGATAGATACAGATGGGGATGGTGTGATTGATATATCAGACTTTTCTGTATGTCCATCTCCCTTTTGTTATTTCCTACTCTGTTTAGTTTTTTCTCCGTTGTTTTTCTTCAACTTATTTCTTGATGCCTTATGGTCCATTTGATTAGCAAGAGAATGAGAGAATGGGATGGAAAGAGACAAATATATCTACTTCTGATGTGTTTGAATTAGGAAGAGAATGAGAGAGAGTGCAAGAAACTAAACTTTCCTGTACAACTTACGCATTTGGTTTTTTTTTTTTTTTTTTCCCTCTGCATAAAACACCGGAAACTTTAAACCTTCTCATGGAATTAGTTATCAACAATTTGTATTTCAAATTTTGTCTCTTTCAATAACTTGCTCCCCTGTCTCATACTAATGTCTCTTTAAAGTAAGTTGAATTTCTAATTTTTTACCCGTTCTTTTACTTCAATTTCTACCATTTGTATTTTCCATCGTCTTTTTCTTCCTAATCAAACAGACCATTATGGTTTCTTGACTAAATTCCTCTCTTTGGTTGGCAAGGCAAGAAACTCATGTGGTCTCGTGCAGCAAAATGAAGACAGTGAAGAAAATACTGCAACTGAAATCCGTTTCAATGTTAGCAAAGCGATGTTGTTTCCTTCGGAGGTTGAAAGAGGCATATGGCCTGGTGATTATTCCCTATCCGATCATGCCCAGTTGACTGTGGTGTTCTCCCCAGTGCAGTAACATAGTTTTTTTGTTTTTTCCCCGACTTTCTGTTGATAAAATTTTGCTGGCCTTATCTACGAATAGAAGTTTATGAAGCTTATGTTTTTTCTTCGCGGGGTAAATGAAGAATTTCTGGGGTCATAGATTTGTATAGGCATGTATGTATGAAACAAAAAGAAAATAGTTGAGGAACCGAAGATAAATTTATTTAGGTGCTTCTCGATCTTCAATGGTGGTTGTCCTCTTTTAATGTTTTTGTAGATATGTCATGTTTCCTTATGTTGTTGTTACAAAATCAAAATATGGTCCACCAGAGAGTATATATAATAGTCCTGAGATGATTCAAGGGATCGAGATGAGATGTTGAAGTTAATACAAATGCAATTAAAAAACGTTTTGATTGCGTTTGCAATCCAGACTCTCCCTCTTTAAGACTCTTCTCAACCTGCCGTATCACTCTTTCGAAATTTAGTACGTATTTTGGAACATTTTTCAAAGACGTTTTTATGTTTGCACTTGCAATCCAGTGTGCGCACATTATGTGACTTAGGGTAGAATAATTAAAGGGGAAATTATAGTTACCCCCCTCGAACTAACCCTCGCATACACTTACCCCCCTTTAACTTTTATTTTTGGCACTTAACCCCCTCAAACTAACTGAAATTCAAACGGTCATAACTTCAAACGGTCATAACTTCTTCGTCCAAAATCGAAAATATGCAAATTATATATCGATTTCGAGGTCTTGAAGTCAGCTTTCTAATGACACTAAAATCACATCACAATTCAAAGCACACATAAAGTTATGATCAAAACGGTCTTTCTGTCTACCAGCCCTTACTCTTTTGATCATAACTTTCTGTGTGCTTTGAATTGTGATGTGATTTTAGTGTCATTAGAAAGCTGACTTCAAGACCTCGAAATCGATATATAATTTGCATATTTTCGATTTTGGACGAAGAAGTTATGACCGTTTGAAGTTATGACTGTATGAATTTCAGTTAGTTTGAGGGGGTTAAGTGCCAAAAATAAAAGTTAAAGGGGGATAAGTGTATGCGAGGGTTAGTTCGAGGGGGGTAACTATAATTTCCCCATAATTAAAAGTTGATTGCTCTCTCTCTCTCTAGGGTAGAATAATTAAAAGTTGATTGCTCTCTCTCTCTCTCTCTCTCTCTCTCTCTCTCTCTCTCTCTCTCTCTCTCTCTCTCTCTCTCTCTCTCTCTCTCTCTCTCTCTCTCTCTCTCTCTCTCTCTCTCTCTCTCTCTCTCTCTCTCTGGTAGGTTTGTGGGTTAATAAGTTATACTTCAAAAAAATAAAAAATTGTAATGATACCGTTTTATCAGCTCGAATGGATAACCTTAAAACATCCACTATGGACATGTTTGATTGTAGGATAAGAGAGATTGGATTAATAGGTGAGTCCACATCTTTCCCCTTTTTCATAGTCCGATAATTGGTTGCACATGAGATTAGGTCCAGAATGAACGGGAGTTGAATATTTGTCCATGTAGTACGCCATGCGTGATAACTAATACTAGAAGGAAGGGTCATATTTCCTGGTCCACCTTCTCTGGATTATCTCCCTTCCTTATTCATGGTAAAAAACCAATTCTCATTGTCTTTATCTCATTCTAACCAAACACGCGATAACTAAATCTAATATTCATATGATCTTATCTATTATTCCGTGAACCCCACTTGCCTTCTCTATCCCATCCTTGATCCCATTTATCCATTCCCACTCAAAAACAAACAAATAATCAAACATCCCGGAGATATTACAATTGTTCATGTTACAGTGTCCACATAGGTAAAATAGAGATCACTTCACTTAGTTAAGAGTGTGTGTTAGGTAATGAACTCATTGGAAATTTTATGAGTTAGTTAAAATAAACATTAGTACTATCTAACATAACTACCCTCCACATCAAACCTTTAATGCACTATTTAAATAGTTAGAAGGCTGGCCTAAAATAATAAACATTAGTATCTAACATAACTACCCTCCACATCAAACCTTTAATGCATTAATTAATACTCTATCATTTGCTAAAATTAACCCATCCACTATCCAATTCATCCCTGACAAAAAGTACCCAACAATCGCTAAATGGTTAACATTTCGCCCTGGCACGGATGTTCTGCTTTTAATCGGACAAGAGAGAGAATTAGTTGATATGCGCATAAACTGGGTCGAACTGCTGTGACCGTCAACCAAAAAAGAAAAGACTAAAACATTTTGCACTAAGTTACCCTTTTTAGTGATTAGTGGATGCCCTTGTGAGACCAATAGATCATTGTTCGTGGCTGATTTCCTAAGCCAGAAATTCAAAGCTGACACCAACTAACGTTTTCAATTGTTATTACAGTTAAATGGGTCGCACTACCCAATCTAGAACCAAACATGTCGGACACCAACTAAGGTGTTCAATTTTACCTTACGGTTTAATGGCCAATCCAGAACCAAACATGTCGGTTCAAAGATCGATCTATTTCTTTTATAGGATTGTTGAACTACTTTGGATTGAAGGCACGGGAGGTACGGATGCAATAAAATAAATGTGAGGGAGCGTATTCGCACATGACCCAAACCATTGGGATTGTATAAGTGAAATTCGTCCTAAATTTTTCGAGGGATCCAACTTATTTTATACTATATCCATACTCGACTCATGTACATAAGCTGAATAGCACTCGTGCTAATCGCTTGCACCAGTACTGCGGTATTGTCTCGTTGCTCTGAACCTACATAATGTCAAAAAATGCGCAGAAAGTCTATGCTCGCTGTTCTCTTTTACCGCTTCCCCTATCGCAGCGCTCAATTTCACCGTTTCTCCTATCGCAGCGCTCAATTTCACCGTCCTTCTCGGTAATCAGTGGTCCGGATTTTACTCCGTTCCAAAACACTTTTGGACGGTGAGATTGAGTGCGGTGGGCGTAGACTTTCTGATGCGGTGCATGGAGTTCGAGGTAATTAACTACAAAATCCAAATATAGAAAGAAAAAAAAATGAAACCATATTTGTGAGCTAAATTTATGAGGCAAGTAGTTATTCAATTCTTGCAGTTGTTCTTTCCCCTACACAAACCACCATGTTTTTAATGATCTTTAACTATGCATTTACATGTGAACCAACTATCACAGCACTGAATGAAGTGTACCTGCACTTGAGTAGTTGCAATATTTACTCCTATTAATTCCCTACCTAGCACTTTTTCTAGTTAGCCATATTTACTCTAAACTAATTCTCCCTCCAACCCTGACATTTTTCTCCATATCCCCCCATTTGGCACCAAACCAAAACTTTACTCTTTTCTTCTCCTCAATCATTCCAATTCAATTTCCAACCTCCCCATCTGCTCTTTCCTCTATCTAGTTTTCCCATGTAACCTAATAACTCCTCATCAAATTTGTTACTATGATGATGAACTAAAGAAACCTTTACCTACTCTCTTAATGGCCCATTGTATATATAGCCCATTGGAGTCCACAAACCCAACACATCACCAAGCTCATTTCTAGCCAGAGTTTTCCTTGTTAAATTAGCCCTGGTAATTGTTTTCAAGATTAGGCTTGTGGACATAATACAAGCTAGAGGAATACTCCAAAAAAAGGGCTGCATGGGAATAGACAAGATGAAGCATAAGCTTGATCTGAAGCTCAACTTGTCTCCTCCAATGGCTTACTCCCAAGTGGTGGTGGAGTCGCCGAAAGGATCGTGTGTGTCGTCGGAGCTCAGCCCGAATCGATCGCTTTGTTATCCGGGCAGCCCAGAGGCGAAACGGATGATGCTCATGGGGTGCCCTCAGTGCCTCATGTACGTGATGTTATCGGAGGAGGATCCGAAGTGCCCCAAGTGCAAGAGCACGGTTTTGCTCGAGATTTCTTGATCATCAAGACAGTGACCATGAAGACTACCGAGTGATCGATGAAACAATCAAGTTTATGCTACTCTACTAATATATATATTTTATAATCCTTCATGCAGCTAGAATGCACCTTAGTTTCTTTTAGTTTGCTAGATTAGGTTTTCCCCTTGCTCTCTCCCTTTAGATTTTTCACTTTGTTTGATCATGCCGTACGTGTTTGGTTGCCAAAGTTTGTGTACTCCGATTGGGATGAAGGTTTTGAATTGTCATTCGAAGTCAACTTTGATCCTTTATGTCCATCGTGTATTTTTCCTTTCCCTGTTCTACCATCTAACAAGTTTTAATTATTTGTGCTCTGTTTCGATTGATCTCATAAAGCCGATCGATGTAGGTGTCGTTCCCAATAATACCGTTTCAATTCGATGTCAGATATGTTCGTACGTAGTTGCTTTTACTACGTACGTTATTAATCAGTCATCTCCGCTTGGTTAGTAAAACTTGGTAATAACTAGTTACCAACCAAAAAAAAAAAAAAACTTGGTAATAATAACTAACCGTAATATGAAACGAACTTGCGAACTAGTCCAGTTGGTTGGTTGGGTATTTGACTAATGTTATCTAAGTTGCGATTTCACTGTTGACCATCACTAAATCTCTAAACCCATAAGAGTAAATTAAAACATGGGATGGAGGACTCATCTCTATACTCACAGATTTAATAGCCAGATGAAGGGCGGTTTAGGCACAATGGTGAAGTTATGAGACCCGATAGTTAAAGGTTTGAGTCGTAGAAACAAGCTCTCTATTTGTAAAAGTAAGCAGGCTCATATATATGGAACTGTTTGCCAGACCCTAAAATCCCGGGAGCCTCGTGCACTGAGCAACCATTATGTATGATAACTAGCACATCTTCATCCAACATAATGTGGTAATTAACCTTCATACTATTAGTCGTTTTTCGGTTCTGCACTGTGTACTGGATGATGCACTCTCTCTCTAATATCAGCGCAATGCACTTTTTTCTACATCAAGCAACTTTGCACTGGTTAACATCTGCCTCAAAAATTTTACAAGTGAAAGTACATTTGAAGGAAATATCAAATTGGCACATATTGACCTAAATTAAACCCATTTTTTAATTAACGCTAACAATAATTTCATACGATTAGGAAAGATTTCCCTGGCATTTCAAAAGTCAAATCCGTTGCCTATCGACCATGTTTTTTTTTTTTTCTTTTTCCAACAAGACTACGACGCTCACCGCTCAACATTTACCTTTTCAACATCACCGTCCGTTTCGACAATCAATGGTTTGGAGTTTAAAAAACTCTTCTTCCCAGGGAGGAAGAGTTTTTTTTAAATCCGAACCGTCCAAAACTGATGCAGCGCAGTCTCCTTTTACGAGACTAAGTGCAAGAAGAAAACACGAACAATGTTTGAACCTGGTACTCCCTCTTTGAACAAACGAATTTGAGATAAATCTCGATTTTTATTAATTCAATATCAAAAACTGCCGTGCCCTAAGGCTTACAATGAATATAAATAGGGTGATAGAAACCCTAAACATCTTAGGAAACAATTAGGGCCGAGAATCAAACTCTAATTGTATAAAATACAAAAATTACCAGAAACGGAAATTTCTACGTTGACTAAAAAATCAAATACTATGAAGAAATATAAGGTTGTCAAAACAAGTGGCAACTAAAACCGAGTTTCCTATCAAAAGTTATTAGCGATCTAAATATTACTATAAATGGCAAAATAGGCCTTTTGGAAGGCTAAACAGCATCGAACGGCCGAAAAACATCGTTGATCATCTTCCAAAGGATATGGGTATTGATCAGTGGGCTGTTTCGCCTCAACCCTATGGCCCACGGGTCATTCTATCATTGTCGCCCCGCCTCCAGTTTGGTTTGGACTGTACTCGGTCCATTCACTTAACGAACGTGGACGCAACCCGCTCTACGTCAAAAATAATTTTTGATGGTGAGATTAAAAACAGTGGGAGAACAGTGAATGTTGAGCGGTGGGGCAAACCTTCTGTTATTTTTCTTCTGAATTTGTCAATCGACCATGTTTGCGTCACTATATCCAGTGGTTGTCTTGGTGGGTGAGCTAAGTAGCTAACTGCTATTATTGAAGACTGTAAACAATATAAAGGCCAGAAGGACATTTTCCCGAGATGGTTGGTTCAAAAATTTATTAAAAGCCAAAATGTACGAGTTTTCTATTGGCTTCTGATGCTATGGATATATTCACTTTAAATGACAAGTACAGAGACAATAGATATTCTATCCACCTAAATTAACCAAGCCACTCGATCGAGTTCGAGCTCGTGTTCTTCTGCTAAAAACTTGTTTAAGATTGATTTGTTAATGTAACAAATCAAGCTTGAACATTCTTTTAAAGTTCATTAAGGTTTCAAACCAAGCTGTCGAGAAAAAAAAAAAGAGAGAGTTTCAAACCAAGTTCGAACAAGCTACATACTCATGGGTTGCCCCAGTGGTTCAGGCAGATGTTCAGGCTTTGGGAGTACTCCTCAAGGTCTGGGGTTCGATTCCCCAGATGGTGAATACCCTGCAATAAGTAGGGGGCCGTGACTTGGTGTGGCCGTGCTAGCTCCCCCGAAGGTTTGGGTTGCGCAATCAGATCCATTTAGTGGCCTGGCTGTAGGGTTGTTCGTCCGTTTACCAAAAAAAAAAATTTTCAAACAAGCTATTAATCGGCTCGTTTGACTTATGATGTAGTATAAAAATTCGAGCTACTTGACGTGGGCTTATCTCTATGGCTTGATTAAAGCTCGTTTGATTTCAAATCAAGCTCGAAAAAGATACTAATTGGCTTGATTCAAGCTACTGATCGGCTCATCGTATAAGCAAATTAAGCTCAAACATACTATTGAAGCTCATTAAATTTTCAAACCAAACTTGATCAATCACCTGCTGGGCTCGTTTGGCTCGTATATCACCCCTATATCCACCTCGTTAAATTACATCTTACAAAAGGAAAAACGAAACGAAACGATGATAAAATGCTTTAATTTGCTATCAAAGTAATGAGAGAGGAAAACGCAGATCGATTACTTTCACTTTTATCCCCTCAACGATTCAAAATTTTGCTTAATTTCTTTGTCCCTCAATTCCACCTAATCCCTCTGTAACGCCCCGATTTTTCGGGAGTAAAATAAAATAATTTTCTTAAGAAAATTTGCTAAATAAATAAAAATTTCTAAATTAAAGTTTAGCTAATACAATCTCAAGAAAATTTACTGATTCAAAATACATTAACTTCAGAGCTGACTTTAGGTTGATACGAATCCCGAGCATACTCGATCTCCGTTCCTGATATTCTTTTCGTGTCGAACTGCATCATCATTGAATCCCCTCCATTGAATCCTGCGCCCACTAGCAAATTGATCGCCGAAGCAAACAATATGCCAGGATACAGACGTATCCGTAAGTGATAAATCATTCAGTAGAATAATCCAACCCAACTACCCCTCTTACTTTACAGCTAACAAATAATCGGATAATAAGGATGCGACAAGTAAAACAGAGATTTTTCCATATAAATCAGTTATTACTATCCATTAACCTAATGTGAAATCTAAGATCTCTCCACGAGATCTTTCCTCCTCCAACCGCTAGCCATGCTTGGTCTCATGAGATCACTTCCCTTTGCTGTCGCAGATACACCTAAGTTATATACCGAGTGTGTACCCCAATAACTACAACAAGGGAAAAGTTTATCATGCCTGAACCAGAACTAGGGTTCGCCTATCTTATACACCACTTCACAAATCACTTCACAATCATCACTGGACACACGCCAGTTTATCAATTCATCATTGGACACTCGCCAGTTTCAATCTCATCACAAATTTCATCATATCTCAAAATCACGCCTGCAGGCAATCTAAAAATAAAACTTTCCAATTCATCCATTACCTAGCATCGTCTAGGTGAATTCTATTCGCATACCAGCCCATGTCTCTAGGGTCCAATCTAGCATATCAAGCAAGAGTTTGAACAATATACATATTACCAAAATAATAATTGAAATAAACAAACAACAAGTGAGGCAATCACGTAACTTTTTATGAACGGACTGTTGCCCTTAGTCTTGTATGGTCAAAAGTTAATAACAATACAAGAAACTTTTATAAAAAATAAAAAAATAAATAATAATTTTATTCAAATAGTAGTCAATCTATGCTTTTATTAGTCGATTTATGAAATTAAATTACCATATTAGTGATAATATAACAATGGGTCGAAACTGTACAGTTAACCATCTCAGGTTTAAAACTGCAATTTGTAAATAACGTATCATTAAATTTTGGACCAAAACAATACATTCAATAGCCCAAAGGGGTTAAATGTATTTTTATTGTTAATTTTCAAAAAACAATACGTACAGGAGCAGTGGGTTTTCGAAAAACAGGAGAAAAATGTCGGACTATATGATTTCGATTCGTGGGTTCGATTTTAGCAATTGAAACTTGTTAAAAATCCTCATGTAAAGAGTACATATACTTAGGGAGAAGTAGGAGAAGGATTATTCTACCTTTAATCTGGACAAAACGATTCGGTGGAGTTCGGTGGGTTTTCGTTTGGCGGCGAAAGATCAGTATTCTAGCAGCAATTTTGGATTGGAATAACTTGACCAAACCTGTGCCGTTTTGGACGATTCTTGTGTCTAACGCGAAGATCTTGAAACGCCCTACAACTTTTGTGAAGAAGTCGAAGCCTGAAAACCATTCGAACTAGAAGAAAAGTGGGAGTTTTCATAAGTCCTGTTTGTTGTCTGAAAACAGAAATCCGAGAATTTCACTGATCTTTAGACAGCGATAACTCTATCAATCCTTGACCTTTTTAGGTGATTCTTGGGTCGAAATCGAAGCTCTCGACGCCTTCTACAATATTCGTGAAGAAACTTAGGCCTAAAAATGAAAGCAACTAGGAATAAACAGGCCGTGAACAGAGGGACATGATATGGACGAAAATTAAAAGGGTGTAATTCCTCTTTTCTTGTTTCTGTTTATGTAGTGGACTAGGAGTGTTGTATTGTAAGAGAGGAGTGGGGATTGGGGATAAGTATGGAGGTGGTGGAATGCGGAAGGAGAGAGAGATATAGTTTAGGGAGAGTTTGAAGGGGAGTAAAAGATTGGTTTTGATAGAATTTTGGTTAGATAGGATAAGAGATGAGTATGGATACTTATATATCTAAAGTATAAATATATATCCTATATAAGTGTGAAAATAATATCAATTATATACATAATAATGTATAATTAATAATTCAATCTAAGTAGTTATTGAATTAAGAATTTAACAATATAAATTTGTAAAAAAAAGGCAAAAAAAATCTGGGTCGTTACACTCTCAGCTATCGAGTCGAATCGATAACAGCAGCCTAAATTATGGACTTGATCAACTGTCCTCAGATCTGTGAACAAGACTTCAGTCCATCAAATTTCGGAGGCAATTGACACAGTTGTTCATTCAGCTGATCGATACAAGATTGATCTTATATATCGCGCGCGCACTTGTTGAATTCATCCATAATTTCCTCATCTTCTAACCAAAATTTTCTGGGTTTGGGTCTGTATTTGGCGTCAACTTGTGAGTGAATTTTGTTAGTATGTTTTACGAACGAAAATTTCGTCATCCAACTAATTTATACCAGGGTTCGAGTCCTGTCGTGGGCGTTTATGGGTCTAGGGTTATGAACAGTCTCTGAACCTTTTTGTACACTAACTTACTAACCCCCGCTAATCCGTCATTGATGTATACAATATTGGCAAAAAAAAAAAAAAACAATTTTTTTTTTTTTAAAGTTAGCTTGAACAACAAAGTGATTCAACCTTGATGATTTTATGATTAATTTGCCCTAGTAGGAGTTGCTTATTACAGTACCTGCAAATAAGGAATTTAATTTTGGTCAAACTAGAGTGACTCGTCAAGTTAAAGCAAAAGACTCCAGCTGTTTCAACTACTACTAATGTACATGTAGCAGGGTAGGACATTTGACTCTTCAATATGTGTAAAATGAATTAGCTTTCCTGACTGCTATTAAATACTACTGTAGTACTATAAACCTGATTTGTATTTATTGGCTCTTAACATATACTTGAGATTAGGTAACCAGTTAGCTTCATTTCGAATGCTATACTTTGGGTCCCATGCACTCCCCAGCGACTAAAATACTAAGGTCCGTTTCGGTTTCTTAAAAAATGAACTTTTAGAAAGAAAAAAAAAAGGGGTAATTTTAAAGTCAAAAATTATGTGTTTACACAAATAATTTGTTTACCAATATGGATATTGTTTGATAGATTTCATTGAGATCTTTTAAACGGTGCAAAAAAATTAAAATATTATTTTTTATTTTTGTTATATTTGAATTTAAAATTACATTCTTTTTAAAAAAGAAAAGATTTAGAAAGAAAGCGGAACGGAACCTAAGAGACTTCACATGACAAAACCTAATTAGCCACATGTATGATCCTTCAAAATACTCTCTCTCTCTCTCTCTCTCTCTCTCTCTCTCTCTCCAAAAAAGCATAGATGTTGATTTGGCTATGTATCCAGAAAATACAGTATGTGTAAAACGAAACAACCATTTTCTAATTAAACACCCCAAAAGAAGGATTCAAGACGGGTTTTCCAAGATTATAAATAAAGTCAAGCTCTAATGGTATTGGTGGTCTACTAATAAATTAAGCACACGAGGCCAAACTCTATTAAGTTACGACGCCTTCAATGAGTAAAATAAAAATAACAATTCAATCCCTTTTCGATTAAGTAGGTTTGGAAGACTTTTCAAACCTGAGATTCCTTCAAGTTTCTTCAGTTTCCGCGTCATTTTTTAATTAAAGAATTTAAGTACTAATTAAACGAGTAGTTTACTGGCTTAGTATTAATCAATTAATTAAAGGGCCCAATGCTTTCTTAATTCCAACACCAAAGCATAATACTGATGAGACGACGATTACTATAATAATCATCAATGTTTGACATGCGTTTCACACTCTTATTACTTGCCCTCTTTTTTAAAACCCAGGTGTTTGGACCGACCAGCTTACGCGCAGCTCGATTAATTTTGGGGATTCAATTCCACTGTTTTACTAATTGCGGGGAATCCAATTAGAGCTAGAGCTCCGTGTGGATTGGCCTCAAAAGAGTTATAGCACCTGAGATGTTTTGAACTTAAGACCTTAGGAGATAGCAGACCCGTTCTACTAAGGTTCTTATTTTTCAAGTACTTATTTTTCGTTTTACGAAACATATCATTCTCTCACAATACATCACATTTAATTTAGAAATAAGTTATTTGAAAAATGAGTAGTACTACTTATTTCTCTTAGCAGAACGAGACTAAGTCATCCTAGGTCTTGACCACTGTGCCAATTCCTTAAGATTTTATTACATGCTTATTATCATGTCTTTATTGTCTTTCAACTCTCTGCCATAAACAAAACCGTTAAGCAATGTTTGCATCGGTCGCTTGGTTTTATTTCTTTTACTTTTTATTGATAGGGATGGCTAGCTAGCTTTCGATTTGGCTATGGCTTTTGATTTTGATTTGGAATCAAACAAGATTTAAACCTAATTACCAAAATATCAACACTTTTTTTTTTTTTTTTTGTGTGTGTACATTGGGATAACCAACTTTATGAGCGGTTAGGATGAAATTGATTAATTTTTTCAATCTAAAATATTATCCGGTTATTGAAACTAATAACCTCTATGTGTACGTTATTGAGATTAGTAAGATGGCTTACCCAAACAAATCCGAGAAATCACGTTATTAGTATGTATGTTCAGTAGTGGTAGGAATACTAACTTATCCGGACACAGATTTTGACATAGGATCTCATTGTGCATTCATGCATGAAACCCCACCGGATTACGCCGAACAAGTCAGTGTCCAGAAGGGTCTTGCTAAGTCCCTTACGGCCCGTTTGGACGAAGGATTTGATTTTGGGTGGATTTAGAAGAAGGGTGAATTTGAGGGTAGATATATAATAAGGGTAAATATGTAAAAAGTGTGGACATACCTCCTAAGAATGGTGGATTTATAATCCGGTGTTTGGATGATTTTTTAAGAAGAGGGATTTGGAGAGTGGATATAATAGGATAAGATGTCGAATGACTTAACTGCACTTGTATTTAAATTTAATGTTTATATTACAATAATTGCAATATAATTATATGATTAGGCATTCAATTAAAATTGTGTTTATAAAAGTACTTATTTTCATACTTTTGAACTTTTAATACATAATAATTTATTTTTTAAATATAATTAATTCAACTTATTTGATAATTTTACTCTTTTATTACAAATTGTAAGGAGTTTTTTTTCTTCTCAATATAAATTTTTTTGTGGCCTTTAGATTAATTCAATCATTCTAGACCAATGGATTGGGACATTGTTTTCTAAGAACCAAATCACTAGATTATTTTCCCCACTTTGGAAATAACGTGGAAGAGATAAAAATCTGGTTCTCTCCTCTCTCTCTCTCTCTACCCATAGCCACAAATTCAAATCCCCAATCTCTCTGTGTCTCTCTCATACTACCACCGATCCCACAGCGGTTCTCTCATCTCTGGTTCTCGATCGTACGGCGGCGGGAATGACAGTGGCCGATCACAGGTGACGGCGACCTCCTCCTCCTCCTCCTCCTCTTCCTCCTCCTCCTCCTCTCTCTCTCTCTCTCTGATCACAGACGGAGCAAGGGCAGGCTCGTCATTCACATATCCGTCTCAGGGTGGATTTGCCAACGACGGGGGTACCCCCTATCGTTGGTAATCCGGGCCGCAGGTGGATTTACAATCCAGGAGAGCCAAATCCACCCACAAATCCACCTGCGTTTTTTTCTTCCCAAACACCTGATTTACGTGGGGCCATGGCTCTAAATCCGGGTGCGTACAAATCCGGGCTCCAAATCAAGCATCCAAACAGACTGTTAGTGAAGATGTAGGAAATTTGATTCTAGTTACACCACTCTCTAGCTTTCTCGTAATGCCTTTACAAACGCTAACGTGCAAGCGACGAATTTTGTCACTATTTTAGTAACACCACTCTATAATCGCTACTCTATGATTTAATCATTCCGAACTCCAAATAGTTAACGCTATCTTATTGATCAAGTTCGATTGGTGTGGATGGTTTCATTCATTCTAGGTCCAAAACCTACTAATTAATCAAACAAGGTCTCAATCCAGCCTAACCATGATCATCAAGGATCGATGCGCTATTAATTTAATTATGTTAGCTCCGTTTCTTCTGTTTCCTTCTCTTTTGTTCCGCGTAATTGTAATAGGGTGGTGACACCCAAACATGCATGGGATGAGACATCACTGCGATCGAATTTTCCTACAGAGAGAGAATCAAGTTAGACCTCGAGGAAGTTAGGAATGAATATTGCCCTTAATTACCTTATGTCGGGCAATGGCATGGCAAAAAGAAGAAGAATCCTTCTTCCAAATACATGCATAAATAAAAAGTAAAAACTAGGGCACTCTTGGCTTTTTCCTCTCCGCTCACCACCTCAAAAAACTATGTTCACAAATATTAAAGAGGAATTTTAGTTAAATCTGTGGACTTTTTTTACAACTTTTACCCAATTAGGCGTAGATCTTTTTCTGTCTAGTAATCAAAATACAGATCCTTAAATAACACATCCCCCATGGATTTTTTTTAATCTTGATTAAAAAAATGTAGCTTTGCTCGATTACTCTTTCAACCATAATATCTAAATATCCTTTTTTTTTAAAGTCAGTTTACATTTTCTTTAACAAAATTGCTTGTTTTAATGTCCCTAAATTTTATTTTACAAAAAAATCCTTTTAGGGTCCCTTTGACCTAACTTCTTCCAAACTTTTTGGCACGATTTTTTGTTATATTCTCCTATTTTTTGTTAAATTTAGGTCAAATTTTTACCTAACGTCCTTCGTCTCAATGATAGGAACCGAAAAAGTATAAAAATATTAGCAAAATTTGAAATAAGTCCATATAGAATGACCAAAAAGGACTAAAAGACTGTCTTTTTCATATAGATTGTCTTTTTAAAAGAGAAAAGAAAAAAGAAAAGAAGAAGGCGCTATGTGATGTTTGATAAAGCTGAAAACTGAAATTGTAAGCTGAAAAATTAAGTATTGAAGCTAAGTGATGAAGTTTTAAAGAGAAAAAGTTGTTTGATAAATATATTATGCGATGAATAAAAGAAATGATGACTTAATTTTAGTTCTATTTATTAGTTATAATGTTTCTCTTTTATTTTATTAATGGCCTCCATGTACTTTGTAGTAGTGGTGGAGTGCTGACCGGGGGGGGGGGGTGTTAAGAGTGGTGGCAGTGTCAGTGGTAATGGTGTAGTGGTGGAGGTGGAATGATGATGGTAGTGGTAACGGAGGTAGAGTGGCGACAGTGATGGCGGTGATGGTGGAGTAGTGGTGGTGATAGCGATGGAGTAGAGGTGATAGTAGTGATGACAGTGGTGAGACTGATGGAAGTGATGGTAGCAGTGGGGTGGTAGCTAGTAGTGGTAGTATTTATAGTAGCAGTGGTGGTAGTGGCAACCAAAGTGGTGGAGATGGAGGTGGTGGTGACAATGGTGATGTGGAAAGTTAGTGGTGGAGGAGGGAAGACTTGAATGCAATTTCTCAGAAAAAATACTTAGTTTTATTAACTTTTTAGCATACATTAAGAGACACTTAATCTTTTAAGCAATGTCAAATGTAATTATCAAATCTTTTTAGTCACTTTAATACTTAGGGAGTGTTTCCAGTAATGAATAAGTTTTTGAGAAATGTCAAGTTGTTTTCGGTAGTGAAAAAGTTATTGAGTTTGTAAAAACTTTTTTGTTAGTGAAAATAAGTTGTTAAAATGCGTTAAGTTTTGAGTATATTTTGTTAATGAAAACAGGGTCTTAATTCATTCAGTTTCAAGTGTTGAGTTTGAATTATCAAAAAATCTACTGGTTAAGGCCTAAAATTAAGAAATTCTTTTTTTGGAAAGAGCTGAAACTTAAAAGTTTGCTCTTTCTTAATCTCGCAAGTTTCAAACTACTGTATTTTTTTGGGATCATTCTATATGAAACTTTGCTCTGAATTTCAATTTTTTAAGGTAGCCTGCACTAGGGATGGCAATGGGGAGGGTCGGGGGTGGATACCACTATCCCCGTCCTTGATCCCCGAATCCAAATCCCTCCCCATCCCCTCCCCGATCCCCACCGGGAATTTATTTTTACCCTCCATCCCCGCCCCAAAAAGGGGATAGGGATCCCTGCGGGGAATCGAGGATTCAAAGATTTCAAAACTTTAAAAAAAAAAAAAAAAAAGTCACCTGCCATTACAAAAAACCAAATTCAAAAAATAATAATAATCTAAGCTGCCATTACAAACCAAATGTCAAGGAAAACAACCACAATTCCTGTCATAGTACCATTACAAACCAAATTGAAATCAAAACAGTCACATATCTGCTGCCATAGTGCCATTACAAATTAAATTTAAATTAGAACAGTCACATAGTTGCTGCCATAGTGCATTACAAACCAAATTGAAATTAAGTTAGTCCATTTCTTCTCCATAACAGCAAACCGTTAGGATTCAAAGAGAACAACTTTAGTATGAAGACTAGTGAAGCATGGAACAAGAACACGAGCAAGAATGAGATGTAGAGTCGTAGAGATGGTGGAGAATGAGGATCTTGGGTGCGTTAGTGTGTATGGGTGAGACAGTGAGAGACTCAGAGACTGTGAGTCAAGATAGATAGAGAGAGAGAGGGAGAGAGAGAGGAGTAGGGGAACCCTAACTTATGTATATATATAGTAAGCTAATGACAGTGGCGTAAATAAATGAAACTCTAACTTCTTAATTCTTATTATGTATATATATAACGGGGATTCGGGACGGGGCGGGGACTAACTCATATCCACCCGTACCTATTCTTCATTTTTTTAAAAAAATTATCCAATACCCTACTGGATCTTTAGATAATTCCCGAATTTCCTATCCATTTGCGACGGGAATGGATCGAGTTAGATGGGATCAGCCGAAATTGCCAACCCTGGACTCGGCACGAATGAATGAATCATGAATGAATGATTGATAGAAGAGGACAAAGGAGCGAATATGGACCGAGACCGAGTCTCCCATCCGTTACACTATTCACTTCCCCAGCCCTATTCCTATTCATCAGTCAAAATACGCACAACGCGTTGAACTTGGACCCCACTTCCCCCACTCCACGCCTCTCCAAAAGTTCTCTCTCACTGTGTCTACATACGCACTACTTTCTCTCTCATCAGTTATTCAATCCCGCAAATACACGTCTCCCTCCCTTTCCAAGCAACATCTCCTTCACCCCCCCCACTCCCATATAAAACTAAACTACCCACCTCTCCCCACAAACCCACAAAACAACACCAATCCCTCCTCTCTCTCTCTCTCTCTCTCTCACAGATCGGACTCGCAAGTCCTGGCCTGTTCGTGGAACGATCGACTTACCTGTGGACAGAAAAACGAAACCGCACGAAAACCATGTCTGTCGGCGACTTTGACCCGAACCCCAAACCCAAACCCGTCGTGATCCGAGAGGTCTGGTCCACCAACCTCGAGTCCGAATTCGACCTCATCCGCAACCTCATCGACCGCTACCCTTACATCTCCATGGACACCGAGTTCCCCGGCGTCGTCTTCCGTCCCACCGCAACCGCCCTCAACCACCACCAGCAGCGCCGCCGCCTGGAACCTTCCGACCACTACAAGCTCCTGAAATCCAACGTCGACGCCTTGAACCTCATCCAGGTGGGCCTCACCCTCTCCGACTCCTCCGGAAACCTCCCCGACCTCGACGGCACCACCGCCTTCATCTGGGAATTTAACTTCAGAGACTTTGACGTCGCGCGTGACCCCTACGCGGTCGATTCCATTGACTTATTGCGTCGTCAGGGGATCGATTTCGACAAGAACCGATCCAACGGGGTTGACTCGGCCAGGTTCGCCGAGTTGATGATGTCGTCGGGGCTGGTCTGCAACGACTCGGTGAGCTGGGTGACGTTTCACAGCGCGTACGACTTCGGTTACCTCGTGAAGATCCTCACGCGCCGCGAGTTGCCGGGCGGGCTGGAGGAGTTTTTGGGGATCCTGAGGGTGTTTTTCGGAAACAACGTTTACGACGTGAAGCACTTGATGCGGTTCTGCCAGAGCTTGTTCGGGGGGTTGGACCGGGTGGCGAGGACGCTGGAGGTGAGCCGGGCGGTCGGGAAGTGCCACCAGGCCGGTTCGGACAGCCTGCTGACGTGGCATGCGTTCCAGAAGATGAGGGATTTGTACTTTGTGGAGAATGGGCCGGAGAAACACGCCGGCGTTTTGTACGGATTGGAGGTTTTCTGAGAAGTGAAAAAATATATATATTCGATTTATTTAATTCTTTTGGCACAATTGTCTAAGGTGAATTTTGTAAATTAAGTTGGCTATAATATCAGAATATTGAATTGAAATCATCTGAGAAAAAGTTTCCTATGATCTCGAACAGAGACCACGCGAGAACATAACGATAACGATACCAGCAACATTATTAGTTGAATCACGATTAACAAGAATTCATATCTCGGCGACTAGAAATTAGTATATGGTGGGAGTTATGGGAAATGAAAATGCGATCGACCACCCAAATTAAACAATGGTTCAATGTATACGAATAAATTAACTAAGATAGGGGTTAGATTTTGATAAATAGAGAAGTATCTTTTGAGGCAAAATAATTTAGGTCGAAGGTCGTAGTACATAAATTATCGGGCTACATGATAAGTGTCCAATCTAATCCGATTTGCTATTGTGATACTCCTAGGTAAAATAGTTGTGAGCGTTGTTGCTCTTCAGTCTCCACAGGTGGTTCAAACTAAGACAAGGTCACATGTAGGACCACAAATATGATTGAGTAAACCGATACTTAACTTTGGAGTATTAACTAGTGGTTGTTTATTCATGTTAGAATGAGTATTAGTGAAAAATGTTTCACAGTGAAAGTTCTCCAAATTCACAATTTTTTCCCACTTATTAAGGTTGTGTGACTAATAAAATATATATAAAAAAAAAAAAAAAAACAGATGATATGGCGAAACTGTTTTCCAGACTGAAATAATAAACATATTTTACATGTTGCGGCTTTTACATCAACCCGTACACTTAAGTATGCGTGAGCTTGAAGCCAGCGTCGAAGTTATGGCATGGAGTAAAGGTCATCACTTCTCTTTTTCGTTGGCTCTAAGTGCAGTGAAGTTACACCCGAAAGGCTCTATGGCCGTGTTCCAACCCGTACAACTAAGTATGCGTGAGCTTGGAGCCAGCGTCCAATTTATGGCATGAAGTAAAAGGTCACCACTCCTCTTCTTCGTTGGCTCTAAGTGCAGTGAAGTTACACCCGAAAAACTCTATGGCCGTGTTCCAAGAATGGATGCCTTCTTGTGCTCTTCTCTTACTTCATCCCTCGCAAGGGAAGAAGACTCGATGCTAAACTCTTGATTGGAACTGAATTGAAGGAGACCAGCAAGCGCGTTGACAATTCTGGTGGGCTAGCAGTACAGCTCGATCCGTATGGCAAAACTCACAAATTGCACGAGTAAAATATTGTACGAAAAGTTTGGTGGTCAACTGAGAAGTGTGGACTTGACTTGTGAGTTTGGAGGACTTGGCTATTGGCTATAAGAGCAAGTTTATTAGGTGAGTTAAAAAGGAGAAAAAACTATTTTGACTAACGAAAGGACAAAAGTTTTTTTTGCAGTAGATGAGGTAACCCATTGCTATTGTGCCTCCAGCTACAGTTCTTCAGCATAACAAGCGAAGAACTGTTCAAAAGCCACTCAATTTTTTATTGTTTCCTCTCACTCTCTCTCTCTCCCCAAAAAAGAAAAAAGGAAATAAAAGTAATAATATTTTAATAGAGAATAGGTTAAATAGATAGTATTGGTGCAGTGTTGAAAGAAATATGAATAGGTAAAATGAAAAAAAATGCATTGTTTACTAGCAATTTTACCTCACAGTTGGTAAACTTGCTCTAATGGTAGGTGGCCTTTTGTTTTTAGTTCAAGGCCGGTGTTCATGCGGATCCTCTAACCCAACCATGAGAGAGAGAGAGAGAGAGATATTTTTTTGGCATCAAAAAAAGAACTTCATAGATAGATAAAGAGTCAATACATGAGATAACATTTTTACAGCCCCAATAAACAAAAGCTAGTAAGAGATTACAAGCTAAAAACAGAGAACAAGCAGCATATACAAGGAAAGCAGCTCTCAAAGTAAAAGGTCCACTTGTGAAGAGTTTGAAGACTATCCATCGTCAAAGGGATATGATATATATCACTGTCGGAGTGAATTCTAGAAGTGCAACAAAACTTGCCAAAAGGTGTGCCTAATGAACTTTGATGCACTCACCAAAGGTGATACTGCAAATGTGGACTAAATGAGTTAGAAAGCTGAAATCAAATAACAATGGGGCTGCAATTGCTAGAAACTCCTTAATGCTTCTCAACTATTGGAAATTAAAGAGAAGAGTCATTAGTATGAATATTGATATAAAGTATATGATTTTTAATAGCCCAACTCACTGCCTCAATTATAGAGATGATAGAGGCGCAGTCCCTTTGAGCATTGGAGCTTTTGAAAAAATAGCCCACAAACCTGGAGTTAACCATAAAAATTACTCCCACGCCTGATTTCTTGAGCTGTAAATTAGAAGCATTAGCACAATAGATATCCAAAACAGGATCTGCCTAAGAGCAGAGACAAGGATTGACATGGAAAGGTAAAGGATGATGCTGTATGGGAAGGTGATGCAGGGAGGCGTGTTGGAATAGAAGAACATACAATAAGGACAATCACAAATAAGTGTGAACTAGAGGTACTCCCTCTACGAACACACAATAATGAGATAAATCTTGTTTTTCATTAATCAATAAATAACTCCTTAGTCGTAAGGCTTACAACTTATTATATAGGCTGAGAACTCCAACCTTAATTGAACCCTAATTCTTGTAGAACAAGAAAACATAAAATAGGAAACTAATAAACTATAATTGGAAAACTGAATAGTCTAGAACACTTATTCCTAAAATTAAATCTCCCTAACAAAATTACTAAAACATAAAGTACGAAAAACTAAATAATGCTATTTATTAAATAATTTTCAATTCTCATTCTGCATCATTCTCCCCGACTTGAAGAAACTCATCCTCGAGTTTATAAAGTTGGACCCGCCATAACTTGTCCGCATCAATCTTGTACCTCAAATTATTTTTTCGGACCCCAAACTGTAAAGATGAATATGAAAAAATAAAAGCAATATTGTTTGTCACAACTTACTCTAAGTAATCCAAATATTTTCCTTCACAATAACTTCAATATATTCCCAAAAATAATCCACGAATTGATTACTATGACTAGCTTCAACCCCCTCCGATTTCTGAATATTACGCAAGAAATTCATATCCAAGCTTTCAATTACGGTGTGCTACACGCGGTCCCAATCAAAAGGCTTTGGTGTAGAAAAGCACTTTGAGTCAAGATACGTGGACATGGTTTTAATGACATTACCATTGATCTCACAATGTTTTTCATGCCCACAACTCCAATTGGTTGCTCATCCATCACAAGTTCTTCTTGTTCTGTACCACTACCCATATCAATCCAATATTTTTTCCTTCAGCCACTTCATTCTTGCCTCCCTCATTAAAATCATGATATTCTTTTGTAGTGACTACATAGTCATACTCCTCCGGATAGCCATCCTACGTAGCAGGTAAATCCCAATCAACTTGTAATTGCAATTAGGAAGTATTAGTGTCCAAAAATAAAAAAATTTAGCAATCAACTTTCATTACTTAATTTTTCAACTTTCAATTTCAGTTTTCAATTTTATCGAGCAACACCCTAGCATAGCATCCAGCAAAATTTGGGACCTCTAAGAGCATCTCCAGTGGACCCTATAAAACACCCATTAGCATGAATGGCTAAAATTTTAGCTAGTGAATCAACAAATGTATACAATATTGGAAAAAAAAAAATCAACAAAAGGTGACTCTAATAGACTAGATAAATTGGTCCATAAGCTTATGGCTCAATAGTTCACCCTCTAAATTTAGCCACCAATATATAGACTCACTATATTTTTTGTGCGCCTAACTTGTAAAAACAAAAATGGATTTTTGTTTTTCTAAGAATAAAATGGACCTGTTTAAAATGTTGTCGTGCTACAAAAAAAAAACGTTGTAGGGTTTCAAAATGGAAGATTGCTCTTTTACTGCTCTTCCTTTGCTTTTTCATGTCAACTTTGCGTCTACGAAATATGCTAATTCATCTCATTCACAATGCCACATCACATAGACCGCCTTTTTTTTTTCATTCTAAGTTGATCAAAAATTTTGTTTAAGATAATAAAATTTAGCTAGTCATTGAATTTGTCATTCACTCAGTATACTATTGACTACCTATTGATCCATCCAAGTGGGTTCTATTTATATCAAAAACTACCAATTGGCCATTCAATTTTAGCTAATTTCATTTTTTTTTACGGCGAAAATAAATTTTATTAACCTTTGAAATTGAATAAATTTTACTATTAGCCAATCCTTTTTTTTTTTTTGGAACTGTTAAAAGCCAATCCATTTGAGATGCCATTTCCCCACACCATATAAATAGTGTACTCTCTCTCTCTCTCGTTACATTCTTCTTCTCCCTTTCTTCCGTCCACGTTCATGCTTCCCCGCCTCGCAAATCCGTAGGTATGTACGCAGCCGCAGGTATGAATAATCCCATTCCATTTCAATTCAATTCCTCTGTTTCAGTTCCAAAACAGTCTTTAATTCATTGCATTTTTCCTTATTCCCCAAATTGCCGTACGATTTCTCATCTCAAACCTTGTAATCGCTTTGATTTCTCATGTCCCTTTTTCTTTTTTTTTTTTAATCCAGTACCGCGATCATACGTACTTGGGGGCCGCTGAACTGCATGGCTTTTTTTCTGATTTCGTGAAATTCGATCGTTTCACATTTTCATTGTGATTTAACATCAAGTTTTCTCCTTATTAGATGTGTTTATATACGCACGCACGCATGCATTCATTTGTAGGTGTATGTAGTTGAGGTTGATCTTGCCTTGGAAATATTGTAATGTTTCCCTTTCTCTCCTGAAGTTGGCAAACTTTATTTATCTCTGTTTAGTCTGTCTACATGGTGCAATGTACTTAAGCGCATTCAATTCAGAGAAATGGAGAGAGTCTAGTTTCAGATGATTTGGTATTGTCGATTTTCTTCAATAGTTTTATGTGTTAAGGCTTTGGTGATTTGCACTGATCAAATCAGTAAATCTAGGATCAACAAATGGTGCAAGACACCGAATTCATCGCATAAAGCAGCGGGTTCTTTGACAATACTGGTGGGTCCTGCATCATCATCGTGCAGGGTCCATCAGAAAGCGATGCTTTATGGCGATGTGATAAATGTGCCTCTAAAGTTTCTCATCTATTTTAGCTTCTTTAGCGGAGTTTTTTTTTTTTTTTTTTGGGGGGGGGGGTGGTTTCTCTTTACAAATTTTGTTGATTTTTAATTTTCAAAACCTACAAGGAACTGAGGCATTTCACTAATGCATTTTGTTGAATGACTGTGATGTAATATACGTTTGGCTAATTTACCTTTTGAATCCATTCTAGCATTGGTTACCATTGTAATATGATCTCTCCAGAAAATAAAACAAGTGGCTAAACTAGATTCATTTTGCAAGTTCAACCTAATGAAGCAAATCATTACTACAATTGAAGTGAAGTGATATAAAGAAAAATCTTAGCCACATTTATCGGAATTCGACAAATGATATAATCACTGCCCGTTGAGAAACATTTCTAACTTCTAGCACTTCTTGTTCGCATTTCATGTGTAGTTGTTTGGGCTTCTATGACTTGAGTTCTTGTTATGTTTCCGGCTATGTAAATCGGGTTGCAATGGATAATGCTGTTTTCCAATACTTTATCTTATGCAAATGTGTACAATAAAGTGAATTCATCTCGGTATTTATCTGTACTATTTACCCATGTGACGTATTGAAGTACTGTTTAGATTCAGGAGGTAAAAGGTCTTTATCTCTATCTCGACTCCTCCATATGAGAAGAGGGGTGTGGGTGATCAACAGTTCAAACGGAAGACTAAAAACTCTCTTACTGCTGTAGAGATACCTCAGCCTTTTGGGGCAAAAGGGGCTCGATTCCAAGCAGCTTCGAGCTCTCAAGGCAGGGTACGCTGTATAGGAATCGAAGATAATGAAAATATATTCAATTCCTTGAATGAGAGGCAATTTACATGTTTCTCGATTCCTTTCAATTAGAAGCAGCATATAAACTGAAGTGATATATGTGGCTAGTCAATGGATAAGCTATTGGATTTTTATCTTTCCTGCCGGTGAACTGATGAAATAGTTTTAATTTCAAGTTTCTAGTTTAGTCTTCTGTTGTGGGATATCCCATTATTCTTAAAACTTAAAGTAATTCCTTTCTAACTAAGAATATGAACTAACTCATCACTTTATTATCTGCATCGATCTAGATATGGATACTTTTCTCTTCACTTCAGAATCTGTCAATGAAGGCCATCCAGACAAGCTCTGTGACCAAGTCTCAGATGCGATCCTGGATGCTTGCCTAGAACAAGATCCAGAAAGCAAAGTTGCCTGTGAGACCGTCGCAAAAACTGATACAGTCATGGTCTTTGGTGAGATCACAACCAAGGCCAAAGTAAACTACGAGAAGATAGTTCGAGACACTTGCAGAGGCATCGGCTTCACCTCCCCCGATGTTGGCCTCGATGCTGATCACTGCAAGGTCCTAGTCAACATCGAAGAACAGAGCCCTGACATTGCCCAGGGAGTCCACGGTCATTTAACCAAGAAGCCTGAGGAAATTGGGGCTGGAGACCAAGGCCACATGTTTGGCTATGCCACTGATGAAACACTCGAACTCATGCCCCTAACCCATGTCCTTGCGACCAAGCTCGGGTCCAAGCTCACTGAGGTGAGGAAGAACAAGACCTGCCCCTGGCTAAGGCCTGATGGTAAGACCCAGGTGACTGTCGAGTACAAAAGTGATGGTGGGGCTATGATCCCTATTCGTGTTCACACGGTCCTCATCTCAACCCAGCACGATGAGACTGTCAACAATGAACAGATTGCCAAGGACTTAAAAGAGCATGTAATTAAACCGGTCATCCCGGCCCAGTATCTAGATGAGAAGACCATCTTCCACCTCAACCCCTCAGGTCGGTTTGTCATCGGGGGACCCCATGGAGATGCAGGGCTCACTGGCCGGAAGATTATCATCGATACATATGGTGGATGGGGTGCTCATGGCGGAGGGGCTTTTTCCGGGAAGGATCCTACTAAGGTGGATAGGAGCGGTGCTTATATTGTTAGGCAGGCGGCAAAAAGTGTGGTGGCTTCTGGACTTGCTCGCCGGTGTCTAGTGCAGGTTTCTTATGCAATTGGTGTGCCGGAACCGCTTTCTGTGTTTGTTGACACTTATAAAACCGGGACGATTCTGGAAAAGGATATTCTGACTGTGATCAAAGAAAATTTCGACTTTAGGCCCGGAATGATAGCAGTCAATCTTGACCTAAAGAGAGGAAGCAACTTCAGGTACCAGAAAACTGCTGCTTATGGGCATTTTGGCCGCGATGATCCAGATTTTACTTGGGAGACTGTGAAGTTCCTCAACCCTAAAGCTTGATTCCGGTGCACTAGGTGCAAAAAAAAATTATTGTTTATTTCTGTACATGGACATCCAGTTGCTATCACTTTTCTGGTTGAAGAATAATACAGAAGCTATAGGATACATCTAACATTTGCGTTGTTCTCTATAGTCTTCCAAAGCTGCATTGCAGTGCCGGAAGTAGATTGGTATTAAAGATTTGAAGGAGCCTATAAGGGTTTGGTTCGGGACTTTAGTTTCCTCTTTTCTTTTTGTTGTTTTTTTGCTCGAAGTTCTTTCCAGCAGCTTACTTGATTGCTGGGATTCAAAGTTATCATTTGTTTGATTTATCAATTTTTAGCACAGATTTGATTCAGTAAGATGTGAATAATTTGATCCAGTTGATGGGTATTTATTCAGTTGCTCTATATAGCATAGCTACCATGGAAAAATCAAGATATGGGTAGAGCTCTTTCTTTTTTTCCCTTTATCTATGCTTTTCCCTTTCTGAAACACCATAAAGCCCATTATTTCCTTGTAGGTCCATTATTCCAGTCCACCAAAAGTTTCAAAGGGAGAAACTTAACAGATGGGGTCAAAAAAGTAAATAGTCAAATCCCCTATCATGTTAATTTTTGTTTGCATTTTGTTTTGCCCATGGAATAAACTCCACGTCCCACTTTAAAGATTTTCCAATCTCTCTCCTCTGAAGTTTGGAATTATGCATTGGGATAGAGGGAAAATCTCGTTGAATAACCACCAAGAATGGCCACAGGTCTGCTAGCCCCTTCCTACCACTTCAAAAACCATGCTCTCTTCTCTGCTCCTGTATTGGGTATTGGCAGATTCAACAATTCGTGCAACTATGTTTCTGGTCGTGATGCCTCCAAATCCAACTTGAATCCCTTCAGGGTCAGAGCTGTCAAAGAGAAAACTGAGGAAATTAAGACCCCTTCTTCCTCTTCGCCAGAGGATGTTACAAAGAAGTATGGCCTAGAAGCTGGTCTCTGGAAGGTACCTCTCTCTCTCTCTCTCTCTCTCTCTCTCTCTCTCTCTCTCTGTGTGTGTGTGCGCGTGTGCGCGCAAGCTCTTGACGTAATACAGTGCTGGAAAGAAAATTGACGCTGGGTTTGCTGATAAAATGAAGGATAAAACGAGGAACTGGAAATTAATAAACACAACAGTAATTTTTTTCATTGGGATTGGTTATTTCTGCTCCATTTGGACTTGTTTGTTGATTTCTCTTGATTTGGTTCTGGGGCTTGATAACTTGAATCACGAATTGTAATAGAACAACTACACCCACGTCATCTTTTTTTTCTTTTTCTTTTTTGCATAAATATTGATTTTGGAAAAAAATTCCAGCTCTTTTGAGATGATGTTGCTCATGTATGTCTATCTATGTATTTTTCTCTCTCTCGGATTATTGTTTTGTTGCTTAGACGTGTAGTACAGTAGTTGGAAATAGAGAGCAGGGGCAATAGGGGAGATTTTGTCAAATGGGTATGGAGATGCAAACAAGATAGGGACTATTTATGTGGTATCTCTTTGCTCTTTGGATTGTTGTTTTTGTTGTGTCGTCATCGTCGTCGTCCTAGTAAGGGTAGAGATAAAGTCATTCTAGAGAGGGGTATGGGATAGAGTTGGGCTTTTATGACCTAAAACAAACGTAAATCGAAAACCAAGATGGAACATTCTGTAACCAAACTCTATGAGCAACAAAGCCGAAGATTGTTTTGTACTGAGGAGACTGGATTTTTTTTACCGCTAGATCTATCTATGTCAGTTGAATTACATGCATGTGTTTCCTCAATTTCGCCTTTCGATTAAGCATTTCATTTTTTGAATGAGATGCACTCAAATTCCTGCTGCCCACATGAAGTCTCTCGCGCACACAGAGGGAGAGGGAGATCGAATTTTTGGTGGTAAATAGTGATGCTGTTTAATGAGTATGAATATATAATTACATAGTTTATGTAATCCCATCAAACTAATACTTCCAATGTATATCCTACTATTGTGCGATTATATATTTGATGGATGCTTATGCGGACTGAAAAAAATATTAACCATACACTGAATATACTAACACCGGACATGTAAGCCCTTTGAATATATAGTCTAATTCGATGCTCAAATATGATCAAATAAACGGGCTCTTTTACGTTTTTGATTCGATGTTGGCAGATATTCAGCTCAAAAGAGGAAGGAAAGGAAGGGGACAATGGAAAGAACAAATCAAAGGGGGATCAAGCAAAGGAGCTACTAGCAAAATACGGCGGAGCATACCTGGCCACCTCCATTACCCTCTCCTTGATCTCCTTTGCACTCTGCTACGCTCTTATCAGTGCTGGCGTCGATGTCCCAGCTTTGTTGCAGAAGGTTACTACAAATCTAGTCAAATAGTTGCAATTTGCTGGTTTCAAACACCTAGGAAACGCCCCTCTGGGGACATCTGATAAAATTGGAACAATACAAGGAAGAAGTTTCGTAGGAAAACCTTCATGTGGGAAACTGCTTTGTATAACTCGTTTGATTTGCGGATTAACTGTCTGGGATAGGACTAAATGTACTTAATCCTGAGTTATCCCACGTTTGGTTCCCGAAATGACTGTCGGGATTATTAATCCCAGGATTAATTTTATCCCTATATGGGGGGTACTAAATAATCCTAAGGGGGGAGGTGGGATTACGTAGGATTAACAAATGAGGAATTGTTTTCAAAAATATTTCGATGATATTGAGATTGATTTCAAAAAGTATTTTCAGAATTATTTTCTATAATTTTAATTTCAGAAAATGTTTTTAAATTTTTTTTAAAAAAATATTAATTTTAGAAATTGTTTTGAAAAAACTTTTTTTTAAAAATGTATATTTTTCAAAACTTTCTTATTTTTCAAAAATGTTTTACAAAAAAATTTTAAAAAAAATATTTTCAAAACTTTCATGTTTTTCAAGAATGTTTTCAGAAATTATTTTTGTTAAAAAAATACGAAAATGTTTTTTAAAACTTTCTTTTCTCAAAAAATGATCTAAAAAACTATTTTGTTTGAAAAATGTTTTCAAAAAACCTTTTTCTTCAAAAAAAAGTTTCATAAACTAGTTTTTTTTTTCTTTCAAAAAATTGATTTTCAACTTTTTAAAGAAATTTTTTTTTTTCAAAAATTAGTTCAAAAAAGAAAAAAAAATTTCCAAATTGTTTTGTAATAAAAATGTTTCACAAAAAAATTTGTTTTAAAATGTTTCTTTTTCAAAAATTTATTTTTTCGAAAAATGTTTTTGAAATTTTTTTAAGAAAAAATCCTATTTCTTATCCCATATTTAATCCCACACGAATCAAACATGGGATTGGGTGAAATTAGGGATGAAATTAATCCAGGACAAATAATCCAGGGACTATTAATCCCAGTACTGTTAATCCCATCATTTTCAGTCCGCGAATCAAACGAGGTAATGGTTGAACTTATGTTTTAACATTTTGCTGCTGCAGGTGGGAATCGCCTCTAATGAGACGGGGGAGAAAGTCGGGACTTTTGCATTGGCATATGCTGCGCATAAGGCTGCATCTCCGATAAGATTTCCTCCTACCGTGGCTCTAACTCCCATTGTTGCTAATTTGATTGGGAAGAAAGTTGATAAGGAGATATAGTTTGTACGAGTACATAACGCAGAGTCTGATGTATTTTTGTAAGCGTCATATGTAACTCTCTATGAAATGATATATTTTCCACCCTTGTATGTCAGTGGAAAAAACATAAGATCTACCAGTTGCATTGAGATCGAATAGTCTGTTCTACATTCGCCACGGCTCTTTTGTTTCAGACTCCCTCTCCAGCATATACAATCGAAGCCCAAAAGACTCGTGAATGGCACGAGAAGAGGGTTGAATGGCACAAGAAGAGAGGTAAAATGGGACACTGGTTCCGTTGCGTTGGAGTAGAAAGCTCATTGAAACACTTAAAAGATATACTAATAAGTTGAAAGATGAATGAAAACCATAGCATGGAAATCAAGACATCAAATCGCATAAGGTTATATAAAATGTGGAAGCGACCTAGCTCATTACTTTACAAAGCCCAACCCTACAAACTGCACGACATCCTAATCATTACATAGAAGCCGAGAGAGAAAAGAATACACACGGGGAACTTCTGATAACATGGTTACCTCCATCGTCCCTGTATAGTGATCCAGCTTTGTTCGTGGACTTGTAGGAACATCGAGAGGCCAAACCCCTTGGAGCCTTCAACTCTACCTGTTGGCTTGAATGGGGATAACGGAGAGATGATTGAACATAATGTCTCAAAAAAGCTGGTACCATTCTCGAGCATACGTGATTAGACTTATTGGCAAATCCCATTCATCACCCTGTAGTATTATTAGCAGCGGAAGGCACTTCTGTTGTACTTGAGGGCGGAGTTTGAGGACGAGTTGTGTTGATACTAGCCATTGCATAGTGGTCATGAAGCGAACCCAAGTCATTCCATTCGACAACAGCTGAGTTCGCGAGTTAGGGATTTGAAGATTCATGCTTACAAAAATGAGGGCTAGAAAAGGGTAACAAAAAAAAGAGAAAGCCAAATAAGACTAGAGGATACGTTCTGTACTCCACATGTCTGTAATGCTAATATCGGCAGCATCTGATAAAAGCCAGTAATCTGCATCACTCTGCAAATACCAAAGAAACCATGTAATAACCCCACAAAAATTACAGTCAAAACCATGTTCTTCTTTGTCTATATTTTCACTTGTTAACCTAAGGCAGGCAAACTTTTTCAAGACTTCCATAGACTTGGGCCACCACTGGTAGAGAAAATTATCCACCGTTGCTGGAAAACTCACAGGAAAGGCAATAAAATATTCTCAAAATAGCTTAAGCTGGACTTGCAATCGGCAGATTGTGTGGAGCCTTTAAATAAAGTCACACATTTGAGTTGCTGCAGGCAATCTTTACCTAATAACTAAGACTTCAACGATTAGATAAATTTAAGAAGTTAGGACTCACTTCAACTTCTGGAACAATCTTCATGATCCCACTCACGAAGTCTGGCGAGGGATGTGTATCTGAGAATGTTCCATGGGGTTCTTGTCCCTCCATTTCTACGTTACTTTGTCTGTTTTCTTCAGTTACCACTGGTGCAACTGGGTTTTCAATTAGCCCTGATGCTGGAGGAATGCTTGGGGGTGCCTCAACAGCATTGATCTCTTCAAATCTCTCCTCAAATTGACTGAAAATTTGATTTAGAAGAGACAATACAAATCCATATTATAATGTGAATAATCTGCAACAGAAGGACTATCAACCTCAGGTATAAGTCCAAGGCTGGGTCCAGGCTAAAGATGGAAAGAGATGGCAAACGTTGATACATTACTTTTTCCACCCACAAGAAGCAAAAGTACCTGACAAGGTAAACATCTACCGGACCCATGGTGCTCCTAAGCACTACTCTGTATCTCCTCTGAGGATAGTCAACTGCCTGGTAAATCAGCAAGTTGAGTTAATGAATATGCAAATATGAATTATCCCTCAATTAGGTACGATATTGACATCACCTCATCAGGATCCGGGACTTCTAGCGTGGTGCCATGTGGAGCTTTAATTGCTATAAGGGTTTGATTCTGAGAAAAGTAATGAATAACATGCTTAAGAAATAATCATCGGAAGCAATATTAATAGAAGCCTCATCACCACAAAACTAAGAAATTGACACTGTGAGACATAATTGAGACTGCGCATGAATTAAACCTGGAAGCAGGGTAAGTTTTTGATGTCATCTTCAGTGACAAACAGCAACCTACAAAAGAATCAGAAAAGACAAACTCCATTATGAAACTGAGAAACCACAATCTTGTGAAGTCTTGCTATCTTACTGAATATTTGCAACTTAATAACTGGATTTCAGTACAGTTGAAGAGCATTTTACCTCTGATTGTGCTCGTTTTCACTCAGCTCCCTCAACCTTTCTTGCATTTCTCTACAAGACACGGGGAGTATATAAGCATCAAATTAGCCCTCCTTAGACAAAAATAATTGGTATGATTGTGCATCATCATGTTACCTTATTTGTTCATCTAGCCTGCACTCCTCTATAGAGAGGTTTTCAACTTCTTCCTGCAGAGGAGAAAAGCACCAATCAAAACGAAAGCGCCTATAAACGGAAAGAAATGTGATGCGTTCCTTTTGAACTTGGCACATTGATTGCAGGTGATGCATAATTTACTGGACATACTATGGTGTTCTTCCATACGACTCAAATGAAAGAAACCCAACAAAGCCCTAAAAGAGTACATTGTGGAATGTTATTAAAATCATCACCTTCTTATTGTATTGTATGGCATATATCAGTCAGCTGATCAGCATATAAAGTTTGCAAAGTAATATAACTTTCTGGTTATTCATGTGTAGCTGGCTGTCTTGCATGCAATCCTTTGTCACCATTCTACGGAGCAGTGGTTGACACACTAGCACATCCTAAAATACTACTCGGGTGGGCACAGGATTATTCTTACTTTTAGGAATTTGTTGTTCTTAGAGTTAGGGATATGATGCCATCATCCTTTTTCCTTTAATCTTTGTAACAATTTCAAAGATTATAAAAAAATTTGCCTTTCAAAAAAAAAAATCCTAAAATACAACACATGCTGGGAAACAAATATTGTTTGTGCGTACACGTACATTTGCATGCACACATTCCATGAGTTAGACATTCACATTTCTCGTCAATTCGAATGCTCATTGAATCCGTACCAGAGGAACAGAAGATGAATTTGAACAAAATTAAGCTGCAACTACTCCCTCGCATTTTTTACCAGCAACAATATTCTGAGTAATGAGAAGTGCCTGCTCCATGCTTGACTTGTGTCTTTATAATCGATGCACTTTATCTCAAATTACATCAAAAAGGTCCGCTACATACTAGGGACATGTCTGGTATGTTTCTAAGGGTGGTGAGGATGGTTTCCTCTTACATATGCGTATGACGTAACGCTAAAACCTGGCTCCTTTTAAGGAGTGTTCATCCTACATTGCCAGCTGCCAGCCCCAACAGAGAACTGACTATGTGGATTTTAATGCTCCCGGACAATAGAAAAGAATATGGAAAAAAACTAAAACACATGCATGCATGTTTTCAAATGGCGGTAATCTGGCCACCGGAGTTCCGTAATGCCAACAAGCTCATATGTATCCAGTTTTTGCATACCTGTATAGCTGAAACACTCTCCTCAACCTCCCCTGGCCTTGACACATCAATTCCCCTGATAAACCAAGCAATTTACTAATTAAATTCTTAAGTGAGGTGATTCTAAGAATCAATCAAGATAGGAGTGAAACACAAAACTTTTAAGTTCATAAATATTGAGGAATACATCCATACTTCCACTGAATCCTATTCTTGAGTTTCTTTTCGATAAGGCCAATTCCTTCGAGGACATTGGTTATATCATATATCCTCCTCTTCTGTACCTGCAACAACAGAATCCCTTCAATTGAACAAAACATTACAACAATTGTTATGATCCTAGTGTCCCCCATTGGGCAAGTATGGTCTTCACCTTGTGTATATAAGCTCCTAGGCAGCCTTCCCTCGCCAGCCAATTTTCAAAGGCAAGTTCTACTTCTACCATGGGTTTATATACAAAATGAAGCACAGATTGGATAGTAGTGGTTACCTCTAACGTGTCAGCAGCTTTATTTAGATCAAGAATACCATCTTCAGCATGTTTGATCAGATTGATGAACTTTTTTGTCAATAGACCTTAACAAAAATCACAAAATTGTGATTAGAAATTCCTGCAGCATGTACTTGCTCCATTTCCCAAGGTAAAGAAAATATAGAGCCAACAATAAAATAAATGAAGCTGCAATTACCATAAAAGAACTAGGATTTTGATATTTGCGCTCCATTTTTTACTGATGGCGCTCCACTTTGTTCATGAAGTTACTAGTAACTTCACGTTAAAAGTGGAGCGCGAAAATCAGTTTTCAAGAACTAAAGTTGAAACTAAAAGAAGAAGATACAAGAGTCCACTATGAATATTTGAACATAAGAAACAAACTGCATAAGCAATAATTCAGTTACCGAGAGAGCTATCATATCGACAGGGACCAACTGGAGTAAGATTATTGCCAGAAGGAGAACCTGCAAACATAAAAATGTCAACTTTTCCCCTTTTTTCCTGCTTGTAGGGGTGAAATGTTGTAAACATCATCACTGAAATACTCTTTTGACAATATTTTAGATACTTTGCAGTCTTGCAGAAATATAGTGAAAAAATACAGGAATTTACGTAGTGGGTAGTAATACTCACCAACATGTGATGAAGGAGTTTGAGATCCAGTTCTATTGCCCTTTGCCATTCTTGGCACTTTTTGTGCCTTCCCCCCTTTCCTTGATACAGGTGTCTGAAAAGGACTGCTAACAGCTTCCGCATAGCCAGTGTTATGGTTCCGCTCACTCGATTCAGCTTCAAATTCTGCTATTTCACCCTTCCTCTTCAATGGCTAAAAGACACCCATTTAGTTTTACAATATAAACAATATGTTGAAATGTAACTACATGTTAATTACAAGGAAATCTCAACGGAGGTCCACCCAAGGGTAACATCATCATAAACAGCATATATACAGGGCTTTGAGAACAAAAACAACTGATAACCAACGTACTTAAAACAACAGAAGGTCCTCAAGGCTTGGCTATGAAACAGTAACAACTAAGGGTTGACATTTCAAACCCGCCCAATACCTTTGGCAAATGAAATGCCTGACTAAAGTCTCTCAGAAGTTAACCAGAAAGGAAAAGATAGTAATCAATTCAATCATGAGGAACTCAACATAATATGACTCAACTAAATAAACCCCGACTTAATCACAGCAACCCATATTTCCAAGAGCAACAATATATCTCTCTCCTCACTAAGCCTGTCACCAATATCTTCCCAATGAGCCTATGTCCTTTAGAGAATCAAAGTGGCCAACAGAACCTTTATCGCCTCCAAAATTCCAGGAGAAGCATTCCATATCCTCCTCCTGCCCATTCCGTTACCAACTCTAGTCTTTAGGTTTGTATTGAGAATGAAACTAACTCACAACAGACATCACTAACCATAATGAAGCGATCTAAGCATAAAATCGCTCATAGGTGTATCTTTATTATTTGGATGAGCAATAAATGTGAAACATAAAAGGCATCAAGGAATTGCCAACCAAGTACATAATGACAGATCTCAACCCTAAAATACCAAAAGGGGCCATAGATAAAATGGCATGCTCTACATACATATATGGAGGATCCAAAAAACTAAAATCTTACACGCCAAAACTCAACTATACCCAGCGTATGCAAAATTCTTTAAATGACAATCGAATCCTCCACTCCTTGGGAAGATCTTCTATTTCGTCCCACCAAATCAACCACATAAGCCATGAAGGAGCTAGCAACCAAGATTTGCTCCCGTGTTTCCACACCCTTGCCCCTGTTCAACTCCCCATTACTCCAGTCCAGATCCTTGTAAAACACTCAATCAAATCCGAACAAGGCGACACCGATGTCCACGACTCCCTTGCAATAAGAGAGTGAAAGAGTAAATGAGCAACCAACCATCTCCCTGTCATTATTGCACAAGCAATTCCCGTTCACAACAGTTTCATATCCTTCATACGGAGGACAACGGTCAAAATTTCGCCAAGAGCAACTATCCAAACAAAAAATCCATCCGGCGCCCCTACTTTCCGAGGAAGTTTTTTGTGCATCAGTGACACCGACACCACATGGCGTGCTGACGTGGTGTCACCGATCCATTCATACTCAGACGCATTCGCCCAAAGTTGGGGGCCAAGGCCAAGCTGGCCGACCACTAAACACAACCAGCTCAATCGAGCACGAATGGATCGGTCACACATCAACAGGCCATGTGGTGTCACCGTTCCCGAACTGCTTTCTCCATACCCTTCTATGGAAACCTCTCTCTCTCTCTCTCTCTCTCTCTCTCTGCGAAGAAAGACACACCAAAACCAACATCCCGTCTCCCCCTCTAATCAATCTTACCCTCCCCGTCACCAACACCACCTATGCCATAAAGGAAAAAAAGCTCAAAATCCCAAACATCTCTGCTCTGCCTCCCAATCTAGCAACCGTCTACGTGGTCTAATATCTCAAAAAAGCAAGCTTTATCAAGACAAAACCTATGAATCATACGAAATGAATCACCGATACTAGTCGGAACATCATCTCAGTCTAAACAAAGCATAAACTAGACGCATAAAACTAACAATATTCAAAACCAAACATACCAATTACACAACACCAACTGAAAAATCACAACTCGAGCACAGTCCCGCGCATAAACAAGCGGACACAAACGCACTAACCGGCGATTTGACGACGATAGCCTCAGGTTCCTTCTGCCTGTGGTCAAACGCGGGGGCCGCCGAGAACCTGTGGTAGTCCCCAAACGGCGGCTTCAACGCCGTGAACGGCAGTTGGTTCTTCAAAGGCGGCGTCTGCCGGATGATCTGGTCCGTCGGCTGGCTCGGAGCTTGCGAAGTGGACATCTGAACTCAGAAAGCTCACCAATTTGTTGAAAAACCCCCAGGGGACCGATCGAGCCCTCTTCTTGAAGCTTTGAGGGCTTGTTCAGGAGAGAGAGAGGAATTGGAATCGGAATTGGAGTGAGAAACGGAATCGACGGGGGAGGAATCGGAGGGTGAGAGATCTGATTTGGGGAAGGAGGAGGAGGAGGAGGAGGTGAGAGAGAGGATTAAAAAAGCGGGAAGAGAGAGAAAGAGCAGAAAACGAGGGTAGAGGAGAAGGAAGGAGGGAATTTGGTTCGGATATAGATGTGGAGGGAAGCACTTAGATATACTATTATTAAATAATTGACTCACTACAATAACACTCCTACTTACTTATTACCTGTATTTATTTATTTATTTATTTTAATCATATAAGAAAATGACAGAAAATTAGCAATTGTGTTTTTCTTTTTTTTGTCCTTTTTAGCAATTGTGTTTTTCTTTTTTTTGTCCTTTTTTATCGTCCGGTAGAGGGAAAACATGGTTTCAGCAATTTTTTTTGAAAATAACTAAATTTTTATGAATAAGTGTCAGCGGTTTAATAAAAAAAAATTATTAGGCCAATGTACCGTTAGAGTTTGGTTGCTCCTAACTTAATCGTGAGTACAATTGAGTTTCCTTATTCGAGAACTTATCTCGCATTCTTTTTTCTTCTACCCTACATAAAATGGTGGGTAAGAATACAATTATAACATATTTTAACTAATATTATAGAATACATGTTGTTTACCAGTAACACAATTACGGGAATGGAGATTTTCGCTTGCTTACGTGCAAATTTCTTCTGTGATAAATTTGTTCAATTTAATTTGCTCAAAGCAAAAATGAAATTTATAATCGCCACGAATGAATTTTATTCACTTGATAGTTTATGACTAATCTCCAGCCCAAGGAGTAAATTATTAAGCCACTTTTCCAAAAATATATAATTTTTTAGGAATCAGATAATAATGTTATGAGTGAATAAAATAAAGAGATGAATTTATTATTGTTCCTAGGAGTATTATTTTGTTCATTTCAAAAACTAAAAATACTATAAATAACGTGGGTTGGAATCGGCGATTCGCGCCTTTTGTAAAACTCAGTTAAAGTGGCGATTATTTGGCGCGTAGTGGTGGGGTTTTCGCGAACCCAAGCCCTAACTAACGACACTCGCCACCTCCGCCACGTATGCCGCTAAAGCTACAAGACAAAATATGGTTAGTAGGTGTCTTGCTCGGGCTTGGGCCTTTACTCCATGGACTTAAACAGGCCCAATATTGGGCCTAAATATGGGCCAACAGCTTGAGATAGAAGACCCAACAACTTCAAAAGACACCACAGCTTGAGAAAGATTATATTTGTGAGCAATTTATAGATTTTGTAGGGTACTTCGGCCCCAACTTGAATGTGACTGGTTTATTGTGATAGAATTCGTGGATGACCTGTCTTTAACTAGATTGGATAGGGAAATAGTCGAGATCTGCGTGAACTTACCCGGACACTCCTGACCGTTGAAAAAAAAACAGGGTTTGTCATTTGAGAATTCGCCATGCGATATCGACCTCTCAAGTATACTAATACTGTTTGAGCCTTATGGCCAATTGCATAATCCATTTTTTGTATGTGATACCAGAAGTCTGGGTGCTCCTTGACTAATTCTAGAGCCATGAAGTTAACAACCGGACAAACTTGCAGTGACCCCAATATTTGAAATATTTGACTTATGTGGGAATGAAACATGTGACCTCATTGCATAACCCATTTTAATGATATGAACAATTCATCTTTACTCCAATATTCTACGGGCCTGGAGGTCATTTATGAAAGAATACTCGTTAATACTTAATAGTAATCATAAAATTTTGCTACTTTCTTGAAGCCAATGAGAAAAAACAAATTTAAAATTTATTGTTAATAGATCATCTATTCTTTTTGATGAACACATGATGATAATCAAATTATTCTTATCATAATTTCTATCTGAGGGTATTAATCAACAATTCAGATCATGAAATTGAACCAAAGAGAACCCCTTCATCAGCTCCTGGTTGTTTTTTTTTTTTTTTGGGGGGGTGTGTTTTGGTCATGTATTCTTCTTCTCCTGATGATTGTGTGTTCGGATTGTTCCATATCTACAATGTGGAACCCACCTGCATCAGACGATTGCGAGTACATCTATTTTCATAATTGTTCACATCCATCTGTGTTGTAGATGTGGAACGCACCTGCATCAGCCGACTGCGAATACATCTATTTTCAAATCTGTTCACATCCATCTGTGTCTGTAATATCGCTAGTTTTATATTGGGTCCGGATCTTCTCTAGCAATTGTCCCACACAGTCCAGTAGTTTCTTACAATGAAGGAGACTTGGACCGGTAAGAGCTTTTGGGATCTATACATGTGAGATAGCTCCAACAACTATTGAGATAGCTCCATCTGTGTTGAGAATACTTTTTTCCTTTTTATGCTTTCCTTACCTATGTATTACCCAATTCACATTCTGACCATTCTTTTCATTCATCTAAACTAATTAGATCAATTACAGGTTAACTGATTCTTTAGCTTTAGCACCATAAGTGGTAATTGATTTTTGCACTCCCGTTTTTTTACGAATGCACTCTATTTCTAGTCGTTTCAGTTTAAAACGGGTGCGGAACTCAGTTACAAAATTTTGGATGGCATAATATACAGAATTGAACTACGAAATAAATGTCCTCCAATCATGTGATAAAGAAATTCAATCGACTACTTTTCCATGACCTATATATCTATTTGGCGAGCGAAACGAAGTGACAGGAGCAGAATATAATGAAAATCATGGTTTTTTGTCGCCAAACCAAGAAGGAAGAATCACAATTGTTTGGATTGACAGAAAGGAAAGGTATTGATCCCTCAACTTTTGGGAGTTTCTGAGAGGGAGGGAAGGAAGGAAAGAAAGGAGGGACATTTTGAGCTGGTTTGCTTTGCTTGCAAAGGTGGGTGGAAGTGCTTTCTCCTCTCTCTACCAGGGATTCAGGAAACTATTGAAAATACTTTTGGATAGTTCGGATTGTGCATCCATGCACTACGGGATCTCCGTTTCCCTCTACTAGACCTCGAGAGGAGATATCCAATAAATAACCCGCAACACGAGTTTGAAGTAGAACATGTTCGAAACAATTGGGCAAATGACAAATTAGAAAGATCTCAAATTTAACAGTTTAAGAATAAGATGCTGGTGAAAGCTCTATCCTTTACTCACAGGGATACAGCTAGGCTGTAAATGAGCTGAGCAGCTCGCAAGTTCGGCTCGGTTCGGCTTAGTAAGAGCTCGTTCGGCTCGGTTCGAAGGATAAACGAGCCGAGCTCGAACCTAGCAGGGCTCGGCTCGAACAGGTTCGTCTCAGCTCGAAATATATAGGTTCGGCTCGAACATGCCAATATATAGGTTCGCGAACAGATTTGTC
Organism: Rhododendron vialii; assembly: GCF_030253575.1. Classification (NCBI taxonomy): domain Eukaryota; kingdom Viridiplantae; phylum Streptophyta; class Magnoliopsida; order Ericales; family Ericaceae; genus Rhododendron; species Rhododendron vialii. The sequence continues at coordinate 38,891,882 of NC_080557.1, read as the reverse complement.
TCTGCTCGAAATATATAGGTTCTGCTCGGCTCGGCTCGAATATGCCAATATTCGGTTCGACTCGGCTCGTTTAGCCAATTTTTAATATCAAGGCCAAAAAGTTGACGAATTCGAGCCGAGCCGGCTCGTTTATTCCAGACCGAATACTAACGAGCCGAGCTCGAGCCGAACTTTTCCGGCTCTATTCGAACTCGAGCCGAGCTCGAGCCAGACGAATTCTGATCGAGCCGAGCTCGAACATGCTGATATTTGGTTTGATTCGGCTCGTTTACACCCCTGGATATGGCCCAAATAGACCAAATTTCCAATTAACGAGACCAATGGTACTAGAATGGTCTACGAGGGTTATCTCCAATTGTTACCTTCAAAGCTCTAGAATTCGTCAATGTGTGCTTAAACTGGCTCGGTTATCCAGTTATCAGAAAAAAGTACAAGAAATGGTTACAAGTTAAGGAACAATTGACACAGACAAGAAGCATGCAACCGCGCACAAGTTTTACTATAATTACAATAAGATTCATATCGCATATTTTTTTAGATTTATATTGTAATCTACGAGTAATTAAAAACAGACACAAACATCGAAAATGGACAAATAAATTGGGTCATAAGACTATTAGATTAGTCTAACAGAAACTCTATGCAAATACTCATACAACAGGGAAGTAGAAACAGAGTAAACAACAGAGGGCTAAAAAACTACTACATTGAAATACACTCAGAGACCAACCACGCACCGCCTCGGCCCACCGACAAGTGTCCCGCCCTTCCCGGAAACCCCAACCGGCAACTCACCGCAATACACCCTCAGAAACCTCCTCCTCCCCCGCCACGCGCCGGCCTTAAACCTAACCCACCCCGCCATCCTCACGTTAAAACTCACACTCCCCCTAACCGTTTTCTCCCACCTGATCCCTTCCACCACCCACCCGTCCACGTACCTATCGACCGCCGCGAAGGTCGCCCTGAGCGCGGTCTCGTCCCTCGTCCCCAGCACAAACGGCGGCACGGTGGTGTCGGATATGGACTCCCCTTTGTAGTACAGAGAGGCGGCGAGGGCGTCGTAGTAGATGGTGATCTTGTGGTTGGGGTTGCGGACGGTGAAGCGGACGTCCCAGTTGGCGGTGAGGAGGGAGGAGTTGGGGGAGAGGGAGAGGTTGGAGAGGGAGAGGGAGTCGACTCGGAACTGGGGGAGGCGGGGGCGGAGGGCGAGCCATGTGATGAGGGTTATGATGCCGGCAATGACGAAGGTGGCGAGGAGGATGGCGATTAGGCGGCGGAGGAATATGGCGCGCGGGGTGGGAGGGGGGCGGTAGGGGGGAGGGTGCGGGGCGGCGTGGGGGAAAGCGGTGCCGGTGGAAGGATTGGGGTAAGGGTTGTTGGTTGGGTACCCTGTGACTGGCCTGGAATGATCTGCCATTGTTAACGCATTTGGAGTCGGAAGTGTTCTAGATACACCAAGAGAGAGAGAGAGAGAGGAGAGAGAGAGCAGTTATATAAGGCAGGCAGAGTGGGCACCGAGGACGTAAATGTCAAGCGGTGTTGGATTTTGATGACGAAAGTTATATTCACTCTTTCACATACTCCGTATTCATTCAATAAAAACCATCCATTTAATAATGGAGCTCGGTTTTTAAATTTTATGTACATTCATAAATCTAACGGTTTAAGGTAATTTTTTGAATTCAACGACTGATTTTTTAGACTGGCCATTTTTGAAAAAAATCCAAATTAATATCTCTATCTTGAGTTTATTCCAAATTCGATTCTAAAACTCTTCTCTCCCTGTCTTTTTGCATACATAAATTATGGTTTCTTTAGTAGGAGAAGATATTAAGGATACTGTAGTCATCATTATTTTGGTTTAGTTGGCATGTTGTAGATCATCGATATAATAAAGGTGAAGCTTATGGAAAAAAAAAAGAGGCTTTTAGGATGATTCAAGTTTTTTAATTTGTGAGGGTGGTCAATAGTAGAGAGGACAATTTATTTAGGTAAGGACGGATAATGGAAAATCCTATACCTGGATGTAGTGTTTAATTGCTGAAAATTATGCTTATTGTGAACAATTTATAATTAAGATTCACAAATGCCTTCTAATCGGTGCGTAATTAGTTTGAATGATTCAGTTGTTGTAAACTTAATGTCAAGTAGTACCGCTCTTTAGGTATGGGTAGTTTGCTTACACTTTACTTAGGACATTCGAAACCATAACGAATACCGAATTCTTCAAGCCGCGCCTTTAGACACAGACATGCGCTAATAGAAAATAAAAGAAGTATGGTATACATAATTTTTTCTTTTTACTTTAAGTGTTATTTTTAAACATAATTTAGGGCATCCGGAATAGTACCTAAATTACTTTATGGGGATCAATTTTATTTTTACTAGCGGAGGGACTTATTTAGATCTAGAGCGAAATCCGTTTAAATGATTTCACAAAAATTGATAGCTTCTAGGAATTTTCAAACCTGAAATTTATGAGGGAACGAATTCTAAATTAATCTCAAACTTCACCGACAAACAAACCCCTTGGATTTTCGTTTTATTTTAATATTTATGAGTTAATCCCGCCGTCCATGTTTGTTTATCCACTTTCACTATTTCACACACCCTGAAAAATTGTTGATAAGACCAATTATTCTAAAAATATGCAATATGAATCTTATTTGATAGATCTCAATTAGATCTACTAAATATTTTAGATATTATATTTGCTTTTCTATTTCCTGTTCCCAAAGTAATGCCTATGCAGCTCCCTAAAAAGCGAGAAAATTTTCAATGCAATGGTTATTTGTAAGTCGGTTGCATTGAAGAAAGCAATTACTCCAGAATAAAAAGAGTACTAAGACCAATTGGAATCTGACGATGCAACCGGTTGTAGATATATCAGGAATACAACTAAATCGTAAAAGGTTTTAAGAACCTTCTTAATCTTACTGCAGATAATCCGAGTAAACAAATTCCACATTTTTAAAAGAGTTGCCTAATGAAATGTTTTCAACACCTTTTGCAGTATTCATTTCCTGTTTTCTACTGTCAAGAACAAGTTGTTTTCATTCCCATTCAACCAATGTCCAGAGGAAATGCTTATACCCATTTCAAGCGACTCACACTCTGAAACACGTTTCCGAAACAAGGTACACCTGTGTCGAAAATGGGCGGATTTGCTAATCCCCATTCCCTCGAACATATAGATAAGTGATACGTGTACCTAAGTGCAAAACTAGGAAGAGTTATGGGGGTTCACCGGCACCAGTGAAACGGTGAAGGCAATGCCATCTTCAAAAAGCACAACTTTCTCAAAAGATTACCCAAATAACAGACATTAACAGTCCCTCGCTGAAAATCTCATTCAATGGTTTGGTCACAATATGTTACATCACATCCATTTGCCCAGAAAGCAGAAATTTATTGGCTTCATAAGGTCACTCTGAAACACGTTTCCGAAACAAGGTACACCTGTGTCGAAAATGGGCAGATTTGCTAATCCCTATTCCCTCAAACATATAGACAAGTGATACGTGTACCTAAGTGCAAAACTAGGAAGAGTTATGGGGGTTCACCGGCACCAGTGAAACGGTGAAGGCAATGCCATCTTCAAAACGCACAACTTTCTCAAAAGATTACCCAAATAACACAGACATTAACAGTCCCTTGCTGAGAATCTCATTCAATGGTTTGGTCACAATATGTTACATCACATCCATTTGCCCAGAAAGCAGAAATTTATTGGCTTCATATGGTCACTATGTACACCATACGGCAGGTAAAGAATGAAATATGGAAACAGGCAAAAGCCCCACATTCAACAATTCAATCGGTATTTTAACGACAGAAACAATCTCAACTAAGGAGAAATTAGAGAGATCGTACCAGCAGAATATACGATTTACGAACTCCGTTGGAAGTCCTCGAGCATCATCCCCTTTAGACTTTTTGCCAGCCACATAGCTGTCTCTCTTGGGGAGACCTTATCTTTTCCAAAAGGCTTCAAAACAACTGAAAGTTCTTCCAATCTATTTTGCTGAAGCAAGTCTGCAGACAATTCCAAAAGCCCTTCCAATGCATCTGCCCGCTGCCTGAAAGACGTGACATCCAAAGTTTCCTTCGCGGGCATTTCCTCTACTGTTGCAGTCGGATTAGCTTTTGCTGGCTCAGAAGGTTCAACTTCTGTATTCAAAGAGGTGGGATTTCTGGCATCAATTTCCTTAATTCCAGAAGTATCAGAGGAAACTGAAATCAGTCTCATATTTTCGGAACAACTAGATGATTTCAGAGCCAAAGGATTTCCAAGGTTTTTCATCTCCTTTTCGTCACTTACTACATTTATCAGTTTCCCAACATCCACACCTTTTCCACTCTCCACAGTTTCGATAACTGGTTGCTCGGTCCCAACACGAAAACTACTGTGCCTTATGACATGGATGACATCATCGAAAGCAGGAGGAAGATGTGCACTAGCTGGATTTTCAATTGCTGGATTTTGTGAAACAACTTCTGTGTCTGGCACAAAATTCGTGTGGTTGGATAAAACTGGAAGTGTAGGAGAAGAGTTGATATCAACTGCTGATGACAGTAGTTCCCTCACAGTAAACTTATCATCGCCATCCACTTTACACGTGAGGTTTAACATGGGCATTACATTATGCTCCCTACTAGGCCCGCTTGAAGGGTTATCATCTTTACAGACAGATGTTTCTACAGATCTATTGTCACGTCCATGTTTTTCCACTGTTGTAGCATTAGGAATGTCAGATTTGATTGGGGAAGCAACTTTGGAGGTAGCTGGTCTTAAGCTTTCAGTTTTGGAATCATGACCAGTTAGTATCTGATCTGTGAAGGCGGTAAGAGGAGTTGTTGCATCATCAGAAAGCTCAAATGCTTGAACTGACAATGAAGACGAGGCAGAATTGCTGCTATCTGCTTGCATCCCTTTGCAAGCTCCCACTAGAGCCTTATGTGACTCTCGTATAGTCTCTTTTGGAAACTGCGCAAGGCGACGAGTGGGCACCATGCACAAAGTCCTCTCGGGATTTTGAGTATTGGCCTCTGCATTGGAAGCATCACCCTCCACTGGGTTCATCCGTCCAGAAAATGACGATCTTCTAGCCAGATTAGGAGGTGTTTTTATTCTTGGCTTTGCAGGAAATCCATCTTCAGCAACATGTTTCATGGGACCACATGGAGGGATTCCATCATGTTTCTGTCTAGTCTTTGGAGAGAAATCAACAACAGGTAACTGCACATATTGGGAATGAATCTAAATAAATGAAAAGTTGAGAACTGATATAGTGGAAACAAAAACAATTAACTGTACTTACCTGATGCTTCAGAGAATGCATTCCCTTACTCCGTTTCACAGACTCAAAGCTCCCGATTGCTGGTGCAAAAGGTGATGTCTCTATATTGGCCTTGAAACCAGGAGTAACTGGACTAGGTTTGGGGACTTTAGGCAACGCTTCTAAATTTATTCTTGGGGTCCCAGCTCCCCCAGTTTCTGTGCGGATCCCTCTTATTGGGGAGCTATTTTCTCTAGCACTCCCTGCTTTTGAAACCACCACAGTATGTTTTGCAGGTTTCGGATGCTTAAATACAGGATTAGATATCTGTTTGGCATGCAAATGTTTCATTACTTCTTCTTCATCCATTTTCAAGGAGCAATTTTGTACATTATCAAGTAACAACTGCTCACATCCAACCTCATCGTCCATAGAAGCCAAATCTGTATCAGTACCTTTGTTGTCACAATTTAATGCCATGACCTTGATTTTTTTCTCGCTTGAAATGAAGCTACCTTTGTCACTACAAGAACTGTTACTGCTCTCGCTTTCAGCCGGATTCTTCCTAGTATCACGAGCGCGAAAAAGAGGCTTCTCTGGTGAATAGGAAGCAGGAGGGTTAAATGATGAGCGGTATTGCTCAACATAAGGCTGCAAATACGGGTGCTTCAGGATAGCTGATGCCTGACCAAAATTGAAATTTGATAATTAGATTGTTTCATAATGATGAAGTTTTTTAAACGGAAACGCTAATGCTGTGAAGGCTTACACTTGGCCGATGTTCAGGGTTTTTTCTTAGCATGCCCTTGATAAGTGTTTTTCTGTCAGAGGATTAACAGATTAATAACCATTCTACATTTTCCATACTACCATTGATTATTGTACTCATTAGTCATCATCAGAAAATGCCATCAAATGGTACAGAAAATATCCGGTCCAAAACCACTATGAAAATTGTTTGACTTACAGGGAGGGGGAATAACAGGAAGGTATAGGACCAATGGACGATCGGTTTATCTTACTTATCAACCCTGCCATGTCCTGAAACCAAACATAAAACGCAAGTATTAAACATGGAGCAAAAAAAATAAAGTTAAGAACAGTGAGGACTTCACCCAACGGAAGGGCGGTAGTAGTTTTTAAGAAAGAAAATAAGATTCAAACGAAATATAGACACATCTACAGCAATTTAATTGTGGAAAAACTTGTCGATGCAAAACAAAATAAAAAGCATGCCTTGAGACAGGAGCTGGTTTGTAGACAAAGTATAACTGCTCTGTAGCACTAAAGTTCGATCAATGTACTGTCATTGGAAATTATGAAAATGTACCACTCATCAACCACATTACATCATTGTTATAAGCACAAGACAGATTCAAGACAAAGTTTTTGCATCCATAATTGGAGACTGAAAAGCAAAATGAACGCGGAGAAAAGAACCTAGGTGAATATATGATTTTCAATCTCTTATTTAACTGTCATACCAAAGCAGACATGGGATAGACATTAAACCATCATCATACAGTTATTCGTTTCACTCAATCTGCCAAGTTTATCTCATGTCTACTAGAGTGAAATTAACCTAGAGAACTTACAAAAGCTTTAAATGCGGGTCGATGAGCAGCCATCTCATACATACAGCAACCTGTCAACAAATTTAAAGTTCAATTTTAGAAGAAAAAACCTAAATTTGTCACGGATTTACTCTTATAAAACTCAGAACATTTCAAGATAAAACAAGAACTGATACCTAGGGACCAAATATCCGATTTGAAACCGTAAGGTATATCTGCAAGAAGTTCGGGACACATGTAATTGGGAGTTCCAACTACCTGGAGACAATGGAATATGGCAGTTAGTTCCACGTTGGAAATTTATAGCACATTCAGTCTTCTTATCATTGGAAAGATCAATGCATAAGCATGATGTTGTCAACCATAAGAAGAAATGTTTCTGGGTGAAGGAATATGGATGAAATGTTCTCTTTGTTTATCTTTTTCACAGTTCTATGCCTAGTAAAGTAATTTTATTTCATATTCTGAAAATAGTAACATGAGGCATTTCATCTTATAAGAATTCTAAAACTACAACAGAAACAATATCCTGTTGATGACATACCGAAGAAGCCAAGTCATCTGCCTTCAAAGTCTTAGCAAGTCCAAAATCCCCTGTATAAAAATCAATGTATAGCATTCGAAATCAGTTAGCAAGCCTTGCATCAGCGGAAGTAAATTCCATTGAAAGTAAAACTACAATTAAGACAAACTTACCAAGGCGAACATCTTGATCTTTGGTAAGAAAGATATTGGAACACTGCCAAGGAGTAAATAACCAAATCAGCCAGTAAAATTTTTGTAGGTAGTAGAAATAACTCAATCCAGACGTCTAGACAAACACTCTATACATACTTTTAGGTCTCGATGTAAAACGAATTTTCCATGCAGATATTCGACTGCCAATAGTAGCTGAGTGAACCACTTGCAGAGTTTCTGGTTACAGACCAAAATCAATAACAGCCCAAATATCAGACACCAGCAACTGAAAACATACAACACAAAATTCGTACAGTATTTCTCACATTGCCATTTGCCACTGTAAATCAGGTTGGGATGCAAATTCGAGAAAGCCATCCATAAAAACACAATTAATTATCTTTTAACAAGAGAAAGAATCTACCTCCTCGGGAAAATACTGCCCATTTGATTTTTTCATCAATTCAGCTCTGTTCGTAATCAAATTTCGACAATGTCAATTTCAACTCTTTAAAAAAGTTAAAGAAAAAGGATATTGGGTATCTGGACAAAAAAAATGTATGGAAACTCACATGTCTCCGCCTTCGCAGTACCCAGTAACGATGCAAACATAGCAACCCTACAATATCAAGTACAACTTCTAATTCAGGACAAAAAAACAGGTAATGCAAATCAACAGCAAAATTTCCCAATTGTGGAAAGAAACGAGGGGACTGACTGACTTTCTCCACCCATGCTTCCTTAAATTCAACAATGTAGGGGTGTTGAATCCGTGCAATCAGAGCCATCTGCAATCCAAAAAAAAATCCCCAAATGTACGCTTATAATTATAAACTCCAACAAGAAGACGACACAGAAACCCCAAGGGGTTGGCCGAGTGGTCCTGTCTTGAGCCTTAGGGGTTTACTCCCTCCTAAGGTCTGAGGTTCAATCTTCTCGCCAGCAAGGCAGCAACTCTTAAACCGCTTAGTCCGAGGTGCACGCGAGCCGACCCGGGACAACTTGCATTACTAAAAAAATAAAAAATAAATGAAGCAAAACAAGATGATCCAATCCAAGAGATTGAACTACCTCTTGGTGAGCAGATCTCCTGCATCGCTCCGTCTGCCTAGCCAGACGAATCTTCTTCAGTACGTACCTGTCATTTCCAAATTCGATCAGTGCAGACTCAAGCCAGTGCGTGCTATATACATATTTAGAGAGAGAGAGAGAGACTAGGGCGTACTTCTGCTTCTCGAGCTTGTGATTGACGAGAATGGCAGCGCCGAAAGCGCCGCGCCCAATCTGCTCCATGATCTCGTACTGATCCATCCGAGACTCCATCGCTTTTCTGTCGAATCAGTAATCCAAAAAGCTCCTCTCTTTTTTTCCCACAATCACCGCTTTTCCGAACAATTTCGAGCTCAATTTTCAGTGAAGAATGCTCCGAGACTCCTCTGGATCTTCGATTTCGCTCGATCCCATCTCCGAAACTCTACCTTGATACCTTCGCTCCTCCCGTTATACCGTCGGTTGAGGGAGTCTTCCTCCTCGGTGTTCAGTACTAGTAGTATAGATTGTACTGTACATTTAGGAGGTTAGGACCAGTTTTTGATTAGAACGTGCTACTACTATCATTAAAATGCATTTTGCTCTTATTAAAATGCTACTCTTACTCCTACCATACTTTGTTTCTTTAATTTCATTTTGGGATGTGTGACCAGTTGCCAGTTGGCGAGCTATTTGCCAAAAAGATGTTTTATCACCGGATCGCGTTTTATTCTTTAGACCCGATCCGGTCGGTCTGATATCCTAAAAAATTGTTAAAAAGGGCGCGAAAGTTGGACGTATATGTGTAATCTGTGTTATCAAAACAAAATGTTAGACTCGTTTGTTTTGGTATTTGAATTTTGAATTTGGAGTGAAGAGAGATAGAGAGATAAACGGATTTTCGGAAACGGCTGTGTTGATGGTTAGAAGATCCGCAAATTAAAATTTTAGGTGAAGATAAGCTGACGAGGTAACTCTTAAGGCTTGCAAGACCTATTCAATACTTATTTGTGGATTGGTAAGACTTCTTTTTCTCATGCCGTCCAAAGGGAATCCCATATTACAAGGGCCTGACATATTTCAATACTTATTTGTAGTAGAAGTATTATGGGACCTACTTCGGGATTCCACACAAATGATCCGAGCCATTCATTAATTCTTAAAATATTTTTTCAATCAACCCTTCAAAAAAGTTATAGCTCAATCGAATAACTCGAAGTGATTGATCCAGTCTTACAACTTTTTATTCAAAATTCAAGATTCCAAATTCGAATGAGAGTTAAATAATTGGATCAAATACTTACATTTTTTGTTGATCTTTTGCAAAGCCATTGAAAAAATATTTAAAATTAATTGACGACTCAGATCATTTGTGTGAGATGCCGAAGTGGGCTCCACAAAAAATCTATGAACAATATATATGTACATGTAGTCGGGTTCTATGGCATGGTCGCGTAGACATGTGGGACATAATTAAGAGTTGTGAATCAGGAAAAGTAACTTCTTTTTATTTTTTGTTAGGGAATTGATATTCGTACTTCCTTTTTGATGCAAGCGCTTCACTTTCAATGTGAAGTTACTGGTAACTTCATAAACAAAATGGAGTGCCTGTATAAAAAAAAGGAGCGCGAATATCAATTTCCTTTTGTTATCAGAAGTAACTTATTTTTATAACAATCAAGCAATTTTCCCTACAAAAATCCGAAGATAAAAGATTACATCATGACGAAGGAATGAATCAAAACTACTAAATCTAAGACCCGAGCTAGCAAAGAAGCATATTAGGCTAACAAACTCAAGAACATCCTGTTAAAGAAAACCAACACGTGGTTATGAGAGTCCCTTTTCAAGACAAAGTAGTAGAGGAACCAAAAGGAACCCAGCTCAAACCATTGAGATGTAGCGCGCATACAATCATCAATAGAAAGCAAAAACCCAAACTAACACATCGATCACAGATTTCAACTTCCGAGCACCAAACCAAATAACAAAAAATAACAAAACTTATTTGTCCACCATCCACACCTACCGGATCTTGAAAAATTGGATCGATACAATCACCGAATTGAAAAAATCAACTGGAAGACACCAAGCCAAAGACAGCCGATACAGAAACCTCCGGTCATGGAGGTGTGGCTGAAAAACGTCGCCTCGTAATATGGAAACTTTGGACAAAGGGATGAGTCGATAATGTAACTTAGGCATGAGTAAAAATCACTTGGATTAAACAACAGTAGTGCTATAGATACACATTTTTGAAAACAGATGGCGCGTACAGATAGAATTTGAACCCATTTTGAGTCCCACGAAGATAATCGGAACCGCTCATTTTGTTCAAAACAACTTGTTTAAGGTTACCAAAAAAAAATCAGCTCATTTGGATATCGGTAAAGGGGTTTACGAAACACCCAACTTTGCTTCAGAAAAGAGCCTGTTTTTTGAAGCAAAGTTGGGTATTTCGTAAACCCCCTTACCGATATCCAAATGAGCTGTTTTTTTACGGTGACCTTAAACAATATGTTTTGAACAAAATAAGCGGCTCCGATCATTTTTGTGGGATCTAAAATGGATCCAAAGTCCATCTGTACGCACTGTCCGTGTTTCAAAAATCTGTGTCGGTATACTTACTGTTGATTAAATCATTGTACGGAGTAATAATCAGGAAAAGTAAAGAGTAAATAATCACTTTGATTGTAAAAAAGTAAGTTACTTTTCCTCGTAATCAGGAAAAAGTAACTTAGGCATGAGTAAAAATCACTTTGATTGTACGTAAAAATGTTGCTCAACCACAGCTATATCTACCAGTCGCGATAATGTTAGTTCGATAATGGTCCCTTTGTCCTAAATTAATGAATTTATCTTATTTCTATCTTTCTAAGATTTTGGGTTAATCCACGTCAAGTTTTTGATCAATCATTCGGCTCAGAAGAGATCTCTAAAAATAAAAAGTAGTTAACTACAAAGGAAAAAAATTTAAAAAAGATGTTTTTTGATTTTTATGTTTTGTCTATTTTGGATTTTGTTACTTCAATCCAAAAAATTTTGCTTACATGATTGGTCTCGTCGAGACAAATGCATAATTCCAAACATGTATTATGATGGAAAAAAAAGAAATTAACCATGTACATAAATTTCTCAATATCCGAGAGAATGATTAACTTAGTCCAAAAGGTCTCGAATTAACAGGATGTCCATCGATCGGGGCCTTGAAACAATTATCGTGGATAATTAGGTGTTCATGTCAGTTTGACTAATTTCGAAACTCTTAAATTAACGAGTGATGCTACAGGTACCGACTGGGTCGGTACCGAAATCCTAGGGACGGCCACGCCGGGCCGTCTCCGGCCACCGGACGGTCGATCCGAGCCGTTCAAAAATTCTATAAAAAAAAAACGAGGGGGCTAAGCGGGAATCAATGGCATCTGAGGTGTGTAAGGTGCTTGATTCGAACATTATTTTTTCGTGTATATATGTTTATTCACAAGTATATACATATATACACGAAAAAAGGGTGTTCGGATCAAGTATCTTACACACCTCGGATGCCGTTAATTCCCGTGAAAGCCCCCTCGTTTTTTTTTTATAGAATTTTTGAACGGCTCGGATCGGCCGTCCGGTGGCCGGAGACGGCCTGGCGCGGCCGTCCCTACGATATCGGTACCGACCCCGTCGGTACCAATATCATTTCTGTAAATTAACTATGAGACAAATGATCAGTGCCGGCTTTGCAAGTTTGTGTTTTGAAAAGTTTTTTGAAAAATAGTAGGGGTAATAAGTGGAGAGAGATAGAGAGAGAAATGTTGGAAGTAGAGGGAATTTATGGGGAATTTTTTGAAAAATTCTTTTTGAAAAGAGAAGAGAACAAGGCAAAGTTTGGATCGAATACTTGACTTTTGTGAAATTTGACCACGTAATAGTCATTTGGTTGCCATCGTATGTCAAAGCCCTCGGGATCACACCACAGTAATGCTACAGCCATCACACGGCATGTGGGGCTCACTCTAGGCCCCGCACAGATGATACAAGATGTTTAATAGTAATTTTTTTTTTAAAAATCGAGTGCGCATCGCGAAAAATCAACTCAATCCAATATGTGTGAGTACTCGATCCGATCTCCCCTTTTTGGAAAAATCGGAAAACTCAATCTTTCCATTTTTTTTGATTTTTCAAAAATGGGAAAATTAAAATGGAGCACCCAGCCACCCACACATATCAGATTGACCTGATTTTTTTTTACGTTCACGCGTTTCTTTTTTAAAATTAACGGCTTGAATCATCTGCGTGAGACCCGAAATAGATCCCATACGCCGTGAGGCTATAGACTTTCTGCATCACACCATACCAATGTGGATATTGTTGTATGATGTGAGGAGGTATCCCCTTGGTTTCAGCAAAGCATGTGCTTTGGTAGCATTATTAATTGTGGGCTGGAGTCAGCGGGGTGATTGGTGTGAGGTCCTCTCTCTTGCTCCCAAGGCGTTGGAAGTTACAGTAGTAGTACTACAGTATTATTTTGGGAACATGGGAAGTAACCATATGTGCAGACATTTGTGGGTTTGTTTGGTCCCTAGACGTACGTACGGCTAGACCCCCTTCCTACTTCCTAGACACCCATCACGTGGCTAAGCTGCTAATGGATTTTTCTAAGAAAATGATAATGTAAAACTGTTTTTGTTTATGTCCAAATTCGGAGACCTTCTACGGACACGGACATTGTGCACGTACGGGCCATAGAATGGCACGCGGGGCTCACTTTGGATCCCACACGACTAATACGAGTCGTTCAATAATTTAAAATAACTATTCGAGTGAGCTCTCGAAAGATTAGCTCAATACAATACGTGTAAGATCTTGATCCAAATTTTTCATTTTTTTTTCATTCGGATTATAGAAACCCAGAAACGGACCATGTGTGCCGGTCTATGCATCATATGTACACAGTCCGTTGGAGGCTTTAGCTTTGGTATACACCAAATGGTTTAAGCCCGTAGTTTTATTGTAATTAATCTTTCTAATCTGCGAAACAGATCATGATGGCTCCTAATAGGGGTGAGCATAGTTCGGATTTGTTCAGTTTTATAGTAAACCAATAACCAAACCAATGCCTACGGATTATAAATTTGAAAAACCAAACCAATCCACAAAATGTATAGAACCAAACCAATCAAAACTATTAAATAAGGTTTGGTTTCGATTTTAAACTACGGTTTGCTTTGAACTAAGTTATCATCTTCAATAAATGTTTAAAATACTTAAAATTACAAAGATAAATTTAAAGAAATCTTATATTAAAATCAATTTCATTCAAATTACCAAAATACACTAACATCAACCAACTAATTCATAGTATAATACCAACAATTGCCTCAAGTCTTAAAATAATAAAACTGAAATACTGGAAATTAGGAATGAGTTTGATATATAGTAGAAATTTAGTCTAAATTATCTTGGTAGGGAAGGTAAACTAAATATTGAAGTGGATTTAATAGGATCCGTAAAAAAGAAAATGACTTGACTAAGGCTCCCATATTTATTTGGTGAATCATAATTAAATTATATATACATAACTATAATATATATGTATTATACGGTTCGGATTGGTTTGAAACCATAACCGTGAATGTGAATCCACAAACCAAACCATATAATACGGGTTCTAATTTTTTTAAAGTATGACCAAACCATACTACTAAAAAACCGAACCTAACCTTTTGGTTTGGACCGAATTCGCAATTTGACGGATTTTTTGCTCACCCCTAGCTCCTAACAACATTTTTGTTACAATCACACACATTTATGCACACATTTTTTCATTTCTTTTTATATACCAAGTATCAGGTGTGGATTTCACACATATATGTGGGTCCGAAACACCCATTTTCTTTAATTGAAAATCAAAGTCCATGTGGCATATGATTATTCAGGATTTCGGGTGTCAACATAATAGGAATGCATCTCCCCTTTGTGATGCCTTTTTTTTCCCCTTGAGTGTTCAGACTCATTGTGTATTTCTTCCTTCTATCAATAAATTTTTTCCTTCGTTGAGAAAAAAAAAATTTCAAAGTCCAAGTCCATAGCTCTTAATGGGATATATATTTCGCACATTTGTGTGTTCGTACATTATTGTAGTATATCCTCGTTTCGGAAAAATTGTTTGGTTTGTGAAACAAGAACTTAAAAAAAGTACGACCTCATTAAAAAGTTAAGGTTTTAACAAAAAATTGAAATAATTCGTGAATTTCTAGTGACTTGCTACAAGAGGTTCAAAATTTTGTTTAAAAACTGCAGTTTTTAAGTTTCTCATTTGGCAGACTGGACTATTCTTTTTTTTTTTTTAATAACTGAATGTCCAGACCAATTTACGTGAACCTCGACTAGACTATCTTTTGGGACGAAGTTACTATTATGCTAGAATAAAAAATTAATGGACTAAAATTTGACAAAGGGGCCGAAGAGAAAAACATGTTTGCCCACACGCTTGTGTGTGAAAAGTATATCAAAAAAACTAAAGTGGGTAGTAAACCATCCCAATTCCCAACCAAGAATCCAGCACACAAAAGCAACAGAAGACCAAACAGTTGGCATGAAGGCAACAGTAACATATATACACACACTGGGGCGGAACCGTGAGTATAGAAGAGTGGGCTATATTTCAGGTCAGCTTTGGAAAAAATAAAAAATTTACGGGTAAAATTTAGTCCAAATAATTTTGGTCCAATTCATTTCACTCATCAATCCATTTTAGCCCAGGATAAATTACATTCACATGCGCCATTGCTCCATTTGTTTCTGGCATAAAATATTGTACCCACATCAGTACTTTCAAGGGGTGAGCTAAAAATCCGTCAAATTGTGAATTCAGTCCAAACCGAAATGTTTGATTCGGTTTTTTAGTAGTATGGTTTGGCCATGGTTTAAAAAAATTAGAAACTGCATTATAGGGTTTGGTTTGTGGATTCACGTTTATGGTTATGGTTCCAAATCGATCCGAACTGTATAATACATTATATATATATATATATATATATATATTATTTAATTATGAATTCACCAAATACATATGAGAGCCTTAGTCAACTACTTTCCTAATTTATTGATGCTACAAAATCTACCGCAATATTTATTTTTCTTTACCTGGCAAGATGTTTAATAGTTGGTATTCTTAGTTAATTAATTATAGTGACTTACCAGTACTATTTCGTTTTCTTAGTTTAAGACTTGAGACAATTGTTGGTATTCTACTTTTAATTTATCTTCATAATCTTATATACTTTAAATATTTTTTGAAAATGATAGCTTAATTTAAAGCAAACCGTGGTTTAAAACCGAAATCGAACTGTATTTTAATGGTTTGGGTTGGTTTGGTTCTATGGCTTTTGTGGGTTGATTTGATTCTCCAAATTCATAATCCGTAGATATTAATTAGTTTGGTTCTTGGTTTACTATAAAATTGAATCAATCCGGACCATGCTCACCCCTAGTATTTTCCATGGAGATTTCTTTTATTACTCCATTTTTCATGCTCCCTAATGCTTACACATACATGGGTGTTCTGGTTACCATACAAATGAACAGAATAGTTGCATTCAATCTACTATGTATTACTTTGTAAAGAATACAAGAAATCAATAAGTTCATTTTTTTTTTCGTAATGTTTTACTCTCACGGTTCGACTTCTCTAGCATAAAAATTCTGGCTCCGCGGGCCCTGATTACATACCGTGCGAAAATACAGCTACTAATAAATTAAAACAAAAAGAGGTAATTGCATGCAGCAAGTTATATTATTTTTTGAAAACAAGCTAAGAAGATTCGTTGAACAGATAGAAGCAAGCCAGTTACAGAATTATTGATTTCTTTTTCATCAATTAAATGTACATGCTGTAATTCACATGCTCACTTTGGTCAAATGGAAATTCGATTATAAATATAGTTGTCAATACATGTCTGATCGATCACCATATCATGAATATATGCCTACAAATAATTGTCAACTTGATAGCTAATTGCTTCATTCTCCTAAAGTTATAATAGTACTTATTTTGTTATCGGTTATGCTATTGAAAGCCACCAATATTAAAGGCAAGAAAAATACTGATTTCGATACACTTTTCAAGACACTTTAACACATAAAAAATTGTGGATTTTTTTTAAAATTTTTTCCTGCCTTATTGACAGCCCATTGTGTATGTTGTTATTAGCATTTTCCTACTGGTGGGTAGAGCTGCCCAACTAGGTACTAATTAATTGCAATTGAGACCAAAGTCACATAATAATTCGTGTGTGGGTGTGTGAGCAGGAGCGCGAGCGTGAAAGCATCTTTAAATCACATCTCAAGCTACTAAAATTTATATACGAGAGCGAGGATTGAGAGCGAGAGCGTAATGTGAGGACTGAAAACACAAGCTGGCGCAATGCGAGGATCGAGAGCACGGTGTATTTTGCAGAATTATGTGACTAAAATTGGGACTATGTCCAGTTGTGAAAACTACTAGTAATTCGGAGCATTAAAACTGCAGTTTTTCAGAATTATGTGACAACTATTAATTTGTTCAATCATGGTTCCTTTTATCTTTCTATTTGATCACATCGTTCAACAAATTGGCTCAACATATGGTTTCATTTTCATGCTTTAAATTGATTACAAAAGCGAACTACATCACAGTCTTATCTATTACTTATCTATTAGTACTGTTTCATACTTTCATAATTTGGTTCCATGGGCCTCTAATCTTTAAATGATAAGTAATAATATTTTAGGATCGTGGTCTATGATATATTATATAATATTATTTATTATTGTGTGTTACATAGGGCCCGCTTCATTAGTGCTATTAATCGTCGTCAATGCTATTTTCGGTTTAGGTTCAACTAAAAATTACTCTTTTTTGAAGTCCGTAAATGACGATGTAATAATCTAATATTTTCATTTACTGTGGGTTCCATGGGCCATACGCGATGTTTATTTTCTTGGTTTTTTGTGTGTGATACATGGTGGTTTCTGGTCTTTTCTTGTTTTAGCTTTTGTTTAGCTCCAGCTATGTTGAAACTGTGGTCTCAATGCTCTATTTATGTGTTAATTGAGGCCTCGAGGTTTTTCTTTGGTGTTGCTGTCTGTTTTACTGGTATTAGTTTTTTTTGTAGCAAGAGTCACAGGTTCTGACAACCTCGGAAAATTTGGTCTGTTTGGTTCTATTTCGAGAATCAGATTTAAACGTTCCAGATCCTGTTCTTGGAGATATAAAATTTGATTCGTTTTCATGCATTAGTTGTTTTGAATGGAATATGTTGTTGAGAACCTTCTTTTAGTGTTCTAAAGTAAAGACGGATTTATTGTCAGAAAAAAGAAGTTTCGAAAACCATTAAAGTTTGGTTCTTAAACTGCTGGCAAAACAGCGGATCAAAAAAAAAACTGCTGGCAAAACATATCCTGCATGCAAACAGAGTGTTTTGACCCATCTGGATTAGAGAAAATTTTAGGAGAAAATTTTCAGTGCCGGATGGGCACGGCCAAGTGGTGCCGTGCAAAATTATTAGAACACCCCCTCAAACCCGAACAAATTTGAGCTGTTCAAACGTGTTTTGGACAGCCGAGATACGCGCATAGGCACCACGTGGCAGCGTCCATAAGTCCATTGCACCTTTTGATTTCATCAGCTATTGGTTATATTTGGTTACCTTGAGGCCCAGTTCAGTTTTGAGGAGGAGAAATGGAAGTAGCGGATTTTAGACATCACCTTGTTGTTTTTCATTTTGTTTCTTGATCAAGTGTCATCTATTCTTTTACCTTCAGTGGAACCGGATTTTATACTTAACTATTGGTTACGACTACAGTTGAAAGGGGGAAATGGAGAAGACTTCTTTCCGTGGAACGGCAGGTGGAATTTTAACAATAAGGTGTTCTTTTGGCCCTGGCTTTTTTCTTGTATTTCCTTTCTTGATTCTGGATTCGTAGACATTTATCTTTGACGTGAATTTTGACTCTAATAACATTTAATTTTGCGGGAGTAGAAATTTGTGGAACCAGCAACGGTAGAGCGCTGGGCTGTTGTAAACTTTTCAGCTCACTGCGACGTACGTGGCCTTATTAGAGACTTGACAAGAATTGGAGAATCGAAGGGGATTGTATGTTCTGCCACTTATCCTTAGTGCAAGTTCGTTTTTTGGGATTCCATGTATGACCTTTAAGTCTTTTGTTTTTGTAGAAAAAATTGAAGCTCCGTTTGATGTATTTGAGGAGAGTCCACAAAATAGGCAGGCCCCAGCTCCTGTTCGAGTGGACAAGACGTTTGAAGAAGTACAATCCCAACTTCCTGGAGCACCTAAATTGCTTCCTGAGAGGAAGAACAGTGACATAGGAGTATATGGTTTGTTTGACTTGATTTATTCCTTTTTTTTCCTGGTACATATTTAATTCTACATTATCACAGTTCTTCTGTGCTAGTGTTTACTTAATGAAAGCCATATAACCTCTAAGGTCCATGGAAGAGAAAGAACCGGGCTGATTTTGGAATTGTGACCCAATGCATGGCTCCAACATGAGCCAATGATCAATACCTCACAAATCTCGTCCTCAAGATCAATGCAAAGGTCAATGCAAAGGTGAGACTCTGTGTCATGGTATAATTTCCCTCTGAGATAAGCATTCCCCTTGCTTTTTAGTTTGGACATTTCACGAAACCTTCTCATCATCTTCTTACTTACTTGCAGCTTGGTGGACTCAATTCGTTGTTATCTGTAGTAGGCCGAACGTGGATGGTCCGAGCCCACACGTATGAAGATCAGGCCGACGACGGGATCGAAAGGGGTAACCATACTCAAACCCAGGTTCGGCTACATTCGAAGCCTTGCAGCGAACAATGGGATACCCGCCCGGCGGCTAGCTCCGAAAGAGACCCTTCAGGCTCGGCCACCTTCCGGGTAGGCGACTCAATCAACTCTCTGCGTGTCGCCCATTCTTAAGCTCGGCCAAGGGTGGGGCTTGGCTGATCATTGTGCCATGCGTCTCCCCACGCGCTGAAGCGATTACGCCTAAAGATAATGATGAACGCAGTGGGATGCCAGCTCACACCAAAACGGTTACCAGATCTAATCAATGATGTCACTATGACGTCATTCGCTCCGTGCAAGGCACATGCCCGTACTTGGAGAGCAAGTCAAGCAGACTCTATAAAGGTTGAAGGATCACAACCCTAAGAGGTAGACACTACTCAATCCCTAAAACCCTAGTCTCTGGCTTTACTCTCTGCACATTCTCATCCTCTCGCCGGAGGACCTTGTCGGGCAACCCTGGCTTGGTCTTAGTCGTGCGTTCACTGTGCAGGTTAAGGCGAGACGGCTAGGAACCACTCGAACCAATCGAAGAGGAGTTCAGATCAAGGATCAACGGGCCACACATTATCTGTTGAAGGTTCTCCCTCTATGCCCTTGATATCTAAGGTTCCTACCATGATTATTGGGATGGAAGTATCATATGGCTCTCCTGGCCAGTCTGATGTACCATCGATTCCAGCGGTAACATGTTGCTTTATTTCATCTTCGTTTTGTTCTTTCTCTCATTCCAAGCGTGGTGTTGTTTGATAGTTTCAGTTCCTAAATTGAACTTGCTATTCCTTGCACTAATGCCACACTTCATTATCCTTATGATGCACACTCCTGAAAAGAAAAGGGGGAAATTAAAAAGAAAGCAAAAAGAGAAATTTCATACATTCTCTTCTCTTTCCACTGTTTTTGCTATTATAGTTCCTTGATATTGTACTTCAATTGTTCTTATGATACGAATTTAGGTCTTCAGCTCCAGGAACTGGCCATTCATTTCACGTTATCAGGACCCAGTCACCCAAAGTTGGGATGATAGATTCACTTTATAAGCGTGTTTCTGACACTGAAGATGATGGCATTTCTTAGGTGCGAATTTTATTGTTAATGCATTTGGTTATCTTGTTACGGTCTGTGATTGTTTGATTTAATAATGCTTTTTGTTTGTATGCCATTACATTGCAGTTTTAACCCTTTGAACGTGGTTGACTGAAGCTAGTTTTCCTCCGAATTCAGGGAGGCTTTACTGGAGTTTTACGTGAGTTCAGGCAAAAGGAAGCCTGATCAAATTATTATATTCAGGTATTTGTTTCTTCTACATGACGCCAAACACAACTGTTTTTATTGGATCACACCTGGGTTATTATCTGCTCTATTCCTTTGGCTTAAGTTTTAGTAATAAATTTACACGGGATTGTAAGACTGAATAACAAACGAGAGAAGCAGGATAAAATCTTAGAGCACACCAAAGATATTTAGAAGAATCTACTGTTGGAGAAAATGTGGCAAGTATTGATATTTAGTTGGACCTGCCTTCCTACTAAATTGAAGCTCCGTCATTGGTAGCATTGCTGTATATGCTCTTATAACAAAACATTTGAGGTATCTCCCGTCATGTATCTCTATGTTGATAGCCAAAGTGGTTACACAAGCACGACATAGCATGAGATAAATAGGTTTGGCTATAGTCCAGATCTAAAATGTGAGGTTTGGGTCCTCTGTAAGTCTGTAACTGGTCTTGCTTTGCCATGTGAGACTAGAAAACTTCTTTTCTCAACCTGCAAGACTGGCTTTTCCCTTGGTTCGACTTGACTCTATGGACTCTGCATCATTTCTATTAACTTGAAGGGAATTGTTGGGCAAAATATGCTTGATTGTATTTAATGTAGCATTTAATAACACAGTAGAATAATTTAGTACCTTTTGACTCGAGCTTTGCTTCTTCTGCTGTGCTAGTTAAGGAATAGTATAATTGTTGTATTGTGCTACCGGAATCCAATCTTTAGTGCACATATGACATGACCTCGAGGTGCTATTAGATTTAACGAGGTCTCTTGAGCATGAAACTGTTTTGACATGCATTTGTTTTTTCTTTTTTGTAATTTCCTACACTCCTTGACAGTGTGACGTAGCTGCTAATTACCTTTTCAATCCATACTCAGTTCTAATTTTATCCCTTCTGTCAATTGACTCAATTGTCTTTATGTTCTGGTTTGCAGGGCCGACCCAAGGGTTTTTAGTGCCAAGGCCTAATATAAAAAGGTGTGCCCTTAAAGACACAGAGAACAACAAGCTGATTAATAAAAACCCCAATTCATTTTCCCCTTCCATTTACATTGATTATCAATTGAGAGAAAACAGAGAAAGAGAACACTGAATAGGGGGAGGTTCTTACCAGTAGGGAAACCCCAGGCATGCCGAAAAACCCAATCGGAAAATCGATTGTAGAAGACGAAGACCTAGTAGGCTGCTACCGTGCTACCTCTCAAATGCAAACGAGAGCACCTTTTTATTTTAGTTGCCTTTTTATTTTATTATGGGTCTTATATTGGGCCTTTAGGCCTAATGAATGTTGTGTAATTTATTTTGGGCCTTTAGGCTGGATGAAGTTTTTTTGTCTAGGTCTTTTTTAAATTCAGATTGGGCCATTTTTTTTTCCTATTGGGATAAAAAGACCCCTACTCAAGCCTAACAGTAAAAATAATAGTAGTGCCCCTAATTCTTTGGATGCCCAAGGCCCAGACCTCTTAGGCCTTGGGGTTGGGCCGGCCCTGCTGGTTTGCTAGGGATGGAGGCAGCGAGTCGCAGTTCAATCAAGTTCTAAACATTGAACTGGATCAAATTATTGAGGTTTTTGTGCTAATCTACGAATCCCAACGTTTCCGGTTTAGTGAAAAAGTTGAAGTAACAGTTTTTTGAGTGGTTGTGCAGGCCTGCAAGTGTCTGGATGAGAAATGGTCACCGAAGTTTGTGGTGATTGTTGCACAAAAAAATCATCATACAAAGTTTTTCCAACCTGGATCGCCCGATAATGTCCCACCTGGTTAGTCCTCCAATAAAAGCATGGAGGTAATTCAATTATTCGATTGAAAAAGTCTGACATTATTTTATTATGCAGGTACGGTAATTGACAACAAAGTATGTCATCCCCGGGGCAATGATTTTTACCTATGTGCACATGCTGGAATGATTGTGAGTATTACCATAGACTTGCGGCATTTAGTTTTAGTTTTTTTTTCCCTTCCTGAAAATAGACTTCGATTCAAACTTGACTGGTAGCTTTTGACATGTTTCTGGTCACTTATGTTCTTTCATTTTTGTTTGAATTCTACTTTTCGACATGTTGAATTGTTGATTAGCGAGTGCCCAATGAATAATCTGAGATGACATGAGCCTTGTCCACTGTTTTTTCTAGCAATCCTGAACTTGTGAAGTTGTGTTCGAAATTTAGGACCTGCCTCTTGTAGTTTGTGACTACTTCAATATATGTGTGATGCTATATTTCTGGACGTGACCAATCCGGTTTGTCATGTTTGGGAATTCTGGACATCTTTCCTTTTCCCATGCCATGGATCTTTACAAGGGGGAGATGCTTAACTCATGCCCTTGGACCAACTGGACAGATGGGGAGCAACCGAACAAACTAATTATTCTTAGTTGGACGGTAAATTGGGCAAAAGTGTGAATGTGGGCTCTCATTATTCTGAGAGCTTCTATATGCCTGCGTGAAAATTAAGAAGGAAGAAATTAGCAGTAGCTGAAATCTTTCTTTAACAATCGATTTCAATTTTCAAACCATCTGCTCTGGGTGATCATTTTTTACTATGCTTTGAACAATACAATCATTTTCGGTACTAATCTGACATTTCTGATTAGTAGCCTGGTTTCAAACCTTAACGAGCTTCAAAAAAATGTTCAAGCTTTGGTTTGTTTATGTACCAAATTGATCTTGAACAAGCTTTTAATGATCAAACATGAGCTCATTTAGCAGCCCAAATTCCAAACCATCCGCTCTGGTGATCAATACTTTTTTTTTCTTTTTCACTATGCTCTGAACAGCACAACCATTTTCGGTACTAATCTTGATACCTTATCATCAGGAAGAGTTTGTACTTGTCAATTAAAGTTCTGGCGAAAAATGTTTGGAATCAATTTTCAATTTCTATTGCAATATGGACTTTTCTGCTTGTGCAGTTTGTTTAAATCTTTTCATGGATTTGGGGCTGGGGTTGTTTATTAGTGGTGATTTGGTGTTGGTAGGAATAGTACTGATAGGTTTGCTTTAAAGAGTGCTGGCTGCTGGTCACTTTACTAGGCTAAGGCGGAGAATAATAATGTGTGTGTGCGCGCTTGTGAAGTACAGGTTTTGAGATTAAATAATAATGCTTTTTTTGTTTTTGAGAAAAATAATGACGTTTATGCATCAACATTCTGTTGTTCCACTATTTCTTTAACAACTTTGTTCTAATTCTACTGATTTAAGAAATAAGATATCTGATCTTTTATCCCATCCTGGACTTCCTTCTCTGTGTTGGCAGTTGCTCAGATATGTTACGCTCACTTGGCGGCCTCTCAGGTGGGAACTCTAACGAAGTTCGAAGAATTCTCAGAGACATCCTCAAGCCATGGGGGGTTGACTTCTGCGGGGCCTGCACCTGTGCCTCAGTGGCCTAAACTTCAAGCCACTGTGTGCAATTCAATGTTCTTTTGTTAATGCTGGAAAATCCCTAAAAAAACTCTTCTACCTTACGCAAAATGACAGGTTAGACAAGTGGTTTGTTGTATTATTGTACATATCTATCCATCCAGCTAGCTTTTGGTGAGCAACTAACTTAGATATTGTTAGGTTGTAGCAAGTCTTATTAGGTTTATCTGTATTACCCTGCCATGCACTTTTTTGGTTTGGATTATGCTCTGGGTATCTGTGAATGTATGTTTTCCCCGACTAGTAAATGGTTTTAAGTATGAAGTTTCGGATGGCATTGGGCTACTCTGTACGTGAAATGATGCATCTTTTGTCCTTCACTTTTCACTAGGTTGGGACATGTATATGCTCGTAAATGTTTTTGGAGCGCATTTTGCTTTCTTCTCTCCAAATATTTTGCATATAGACTTTCAAATCGAACATGGTTTTGCGGTGGCTTTCGGTATATTGGTAGATGCTTTTTATTTGGAAGTGAAAACATTGTGGCCCTACAGTTTTGCACAAGGGTGCGCAATTGTAATTTGGAAATTGCCAGGGGTTTTGGTCTTCGATCTATCTAGGGCGCTGCTATTCGCAGCCCTCTATTTACTCCCATAGCCCGTTAAAAATTTTCAATTATACTCGACAGTTAGTTACCGAAATTGAGATATATTTTCAGCATCCAATTACCGAAATATAATATTTTTTTCAACAGATGTTTACCGAAAATGCATGTTCGGCAGTTGTTTACCGAAAGTTGAACATATTTTCGACATGTAGTTACCGAAATATAATCTTGTTTTCAACAGCAATTTACTGAAATGTTATTTATGATTTTCAACAATCATTTACCGAAATTTAGTGGGCTACGGGAGTAAATAGAGGGCTGCGAATAGCGATGCCCTCTATCTAACTTGCGTATGTTCTGAAACTGCGATCCATCCACGGCTTATTTGTTTGCTTTTATATCTAAACTACTCTTTGACCCCCTTAAGTGTGACTCAATTCCGGCTTTGGTCCTTGGAAATAAGTTTATTTGTTTCCTTTTAGTCTGTTGGATCATACCGGTCAACCGTTTGGCCTCACCTGTTATGGTTCTTTTCATGCTTCGAATTGTCTATCAGAAGCTTATGGAAGTACTAAAACCACTGGCCATTTTCTTATCTATTATTATACTCCAATAGTACTGCCTAATCACCTGTCATCAAACAAATGAACCCTGAGTTTGGAAAATACTAAATAGGTATGATGAAGTTATATGGTTCGCGATTTTGGAATCAGAATAATTCTTGTACTAGAGATATACATAAATGGACTTTTGGTGGACATACGGGGCGCACATTCATCGGGCTAAGTTGGGTTCGAGTTAGGCTTGCACTTCATAATAAGTAGTAATAACACAACTTATAATTTTAAGACCTCTCCCTTGGAAGATAGAGTAATGAACCAACCGCACTAATGGGCCGAGTTGGACCTCTCCCTTGCAAGAATCAGGGGGTGTGCTATCCAAAATGCTAGGTGCACAACCATTCGAACACAAATCCTCACATACACCTGGGTCCCATGCATATTTAACACGCGGGATCCACGTGTATGTGAGGGGTTGTGTTCGGATGGTTGTGCACTTAGCATCTCTCGGTGCACTATACTGCTATGTGACTCGTGTTGGGGTTCAAATGGGCCGAGTTGGAAGCCCAATGATTGAACCTAAAACTTACGTGTATTGGGCTTGCTAAATTTTACTCATGCAAAAATCAGGTCTGGATAACAATTGATTTCTCCAAATTATATTAGCCTTTCGAATTTTGTTTTTCAACAAATATGCTTTAGCTATCAATGTCCGATCCAAATAATTATATGCATGAACAATCAACATTGAACTCCACAGACTAAATGATTTCGTCCGTTGTAGAGTTTGGGAGGATACAAAATTCTGTAATATAGAAGTGTATTACAGGAGCGTAATGTCAGATCGGAGCTTGAGTATCCTAACAAAAAGTTGCAACACGCACCTTTGTTCTTCATTTGTGACCTTTAATAATCTTTTTGTTTGGGTTTCTCATATGTCATAGTCTAACAGCTAGGGTTGGATCATAGATTGGCAAATCTAAGAAAAAAGATTAAAAAAAAAATTAACAGACCGTGACATATTTTCTCCTCTTGTTCTGCAACCAGTTGGAGTACTTTTTAAGTAAAGAAGTTAAATAAAAAAATGTTTGGCCCCTGTCGTTTCTATTTGGTTGGTAAATCTCTCCACAAAGCCATAATCTAAATCCATCCTATAGACATTTATCCCAGGCAGGGGAATTTTTTTGCAAAATACTATAAAGTAAGAAATAAATTAATTATACGTTGAAAAAAGGTGGACGAGTCACTTTAATTAGAAGCATCCAGATATTCTTTAGATGGACCACTTCAAAATCATCAAAACGAGTACCATGACTTTTCCCCAACGCATTTTTTGACTTTATACTGACCAAAACCATCTGAGAGAAATAGAAGAAATAATTATTCAGATCAATATAGCGCGTTATGGATTGTACGTGTAGATATCGTTACTTCCACATGAATCTACTACATTATTACCACACCATATTTTCTCGATCTTTATATCCACTTCTTTACTCCATCGTCCCAAATTGCTCGTCCCATACGTAAATTTTACAACACGCCCCGGTCCTTTTAATCATTGTAAACTCTTCGATTATAAATATCTGTGGATCGAGGACAAAGTACATGCTCTGCTCTCCAATGTACCAGATCGCAAACCCCTCGTTGACAATGATTGATTGCCGCAATTGCTACGTTGGTGTCAACCCCAAATGCCTTCTAGACCAATTCAAATCACAATGAAGACCAAACTCTCTCTCTCTCTCTCTTAAAATCTGTGGAGTATAATTCAGGGGAAAGCAGAGGAGGGGTGAAGAACAGAAAAAAAGAATTGGGATGGAGAATAAAAGGGTGGTGGTGGTGGGAGGAGGAGTAGCTGGTTCCCTCGTTGCAAGATCTCTCCAATTCCGTGCTGCTCTCACCCTCATCGATTCGTAAGATTTTCTCATCAATTCTCTCTTTCTCTCTCTCATATTTTTTTTTGTTGGAATAATTTCTTGTCGGCCTATGTTCCTTAACAAATAATTAAGCACCAGCTCATTTTACATTAATACTGTAATTGATGTTAGAGGATCGAAGAGAGAGAAAATCTGTGTATAACTTACATAATTACATTAGATTTATTAAAACCACCCTCAAAATCTTTCGATTGCACTTGAAAAAAGTTGTTATTTTCTCGGTACTGATCAAGTCAAATGTAACTGTGTGGGATCAGGAAAGATTATTTCGAAATACCATGGGCAAGTTTGAGGGGAATGGTGGAGCCATCGTTTGCGGAGAGATCGGTGATTCGCCACCGCGATTACCTCACCAACGGCCATGTAATTACGTCCCCCGCCATCGACGTCACCCCTACGGAAGTCTTGACGGCGGAGGGGCGCTCCATTCCCTACGATTATCTCGTCATTGCCACCGGTCACCACGATCCTGTTCCGACGACTAGATTTGAGAGACTTCAACAATACCAAGCAGGTAAAATACTATAGCACTTGTTTGACGAAAGTCAGTATTGTTAGTTGTAGTTAGTGGTGCCCACCACTGGGGCTACTGTTTCGTTATGTGAGTATGGTATTGTTGAGGTGTATTTACGTTCACGGAGTTACGATATCCTAACATGGGAGTTCTATTTTGATGCCAATTACGCTTGGACTAATGTACTAATCTTTCCATGACAGATAATGAGAAAATCAAAGGGGCTAAATCCATTCTGATCGTCGGAGGCGGCCCCACCGGCGTCGAACTCGCCGGAGAAATCGCGTTCGATTATCCCGAGAAGGATGTTACTTTGGTGCACAATGGGTACAGGCTGCTGGAATTCATCGGGCCAAAAGCTTCGAACAAGAGCCTCGAATGGTTGAAATCGAAGCACGTGGATGTGAAGCTGGAGCAGAGTGTCGATTTGGACTCGAATTCAGGAGGAGCGTACGTGACTTCTTCCGGAGAAATTATCGAAGCGGATTGCCACTTCTTGTGCACAGGGAAGCCGCTTGGTTCAGAATGGCTCAAGGGGACAATGTTGAAAGGTAGTTTGGATGAGCTTGGAAGGCTGGTGGTTGATGAGAATCTGAGAGTCAAGGGGCACAGAAATGTCTTTGCAATTGGAGACATCACTGATATAAAGGTGAGTAATGGTAGTTTCTTGTCAGATAAGTTTGGTCTGTCTTCTTCTGAATCGAGACGACAATGCATCTATTCAGTAGGTTGAGAGCGTTCCTACATCTCAATTGAGTATCGAAAAGTACTCGACAGAAAAAAGTCAATTCCTGGGGTAAAATTGGATTTTTTGATCAAGTACTTACTGATATCCGATTGATTCGCTAATCAGTGGAGTCGACTTGATCGACCTTGGTTAGCTGTGTAGGAGAGGAGACAAGTTGACCCGTCTGGCTAGATATTTCTATGCAAGCTTTATATCAAACTACGATTCGTCTTTGTTACGGAATGCTCAATCAATTTAGAGGAAATTGAGATGGCCTCAACCATATCTAATCTGCTGTGCATCTGAAAATTATTCCCTGGCAGGAAATGAAGCAGGGGTATTCGGCACAAAAGCATGCTCTAGTGGCCGCGAAGAACTTGAGCATCTTGCTCGCCGGAGGGAGACAAAGCAAGATGGCAGCGTACGAGCCTCGTTCCTCCACAAAGGCTTTTGTTTCGCTGGGGAGGAGAGAGGCCGTGGCTCAGTTTCCGTTCACGACAGTCATTGGAGTCGCACCTGGCTTGATCAAATCCAGGGACTTGTTTGTTGGAAAAACTAGGAAGCATTTGGGTCTTGACCCTCACATTGTTGATGCTTAATTAGTAGTAATTCTTTTCAAATGATTTACAATATCTTTTCCTTAATGAGATTTTTGTTTTTCGTTGAATATAATATCGCACTTGCGATATGAACGGTTTAAGTCATCTTTACATGTCCTGATTCCATAATTTTGGTGTTTACACATGTACAATCACATTTACACAACGAAGTAGACCAGTTTTTAAAATATATTGGCACAAGGTGTCCACATTTTGTTTGGCGTTGTGGGGATGGTTAGGATTTGTTTTGCCCAAAAATAATTCCTGATCAACAAAATTTTTAATGGTTCAGATTGTTTATGGGTCGACCGTTAAAAAAACAAAGAAGAGAAAAGGGATTGTTTTTGGGTTATTACTTACTAGTATTAGATGTTACTGCGGTCGATCCGGCTCAAGATTTGCCAAACCAAAATCGGAACTCTTAAATTTCCAACCAAAAATCGAACCGAACTGAAACTCGATGGATTTTTCATCACCATGACTGTACCTACCAAACTGACAAAGGGTATAGATTTGGTTTTACCCCAAACTCGGTTTATGAAAATTGATATTCGCGCTCCATTTTTTATTGATGGCGCTTCCTTTTTTAACGTGAAATTATTAATAACTTCATGAACAAAATGAGCGCTATCAGTAAAAAAAGAAGCGCGAATATTAATTTCCTATGTGAATAATATACCTATTCAGGCATATGTAACGTGTGTGGTATATATATGAAGGTATTTTCCAAAGCACCAGAAAAAGATATGCGTACAGCGTATATAAAGGCATTTATATTAATTACTACTACATACTAAATTGAGATCATATGTTGATTTTTTCAAAATAAAAAATAGAAATCAAAATCAAAATGAAAACCACGGTTAAAAGATCTAGTTGTGCTATATACACTACACCAAACTACTATATTTTTTGTGAAATTCATTCCGGATCCCACAAAAATAGAGGAAAATACCCAAAAATTTTAAAATAATATTTTAGGAGACCCTGTAAAAAATTAGCTTTAACAGATATCGGTAAATATTATTTTTAAATTCGCAGTGGTGCTACTACGAATCTATAAGTGCTACTACGAATCTAGAAATAATACTTACTGATATTTATTGAGCAGTTTCACCGCTACGAATTTATGAAGAATACTTATCAATATCTGTAGGAACTGTTTTTTTTTATAGACACCCATAAAAATACTATTTTAAAATTCATGGACATTTTGTATACTTTTGTATAACCCAGGGTAGACCGCATAAACATGTAGTGGATGGTGAAGTGGTTTGGTACAGTCTACCTAGATTTTCGTAAAATATCGGACATCCATTGGATTGTCGTTCCCAGTTTTGTCTGTGCGGACCACGTTCCTTCAAACTGCCCGAACAGTTGTTTCCTCCTAGGCGTGCTTCGCTCTGCATCAACCAAGCCCTTGGGAAGTTCATGTCGGCAGTTTTTACTGGTAACAAGTTCTGCCTCTCTCTCTCTCTCCTCTTCGTTAATAGTGCGTTACCTATGGTTTCTCTCTCCTCTTCTGTCCAAGTTGACTTCCAGCATTGAAATCTGCTTTCCCTGAACTTTGCCTCCATTGACATTGTATGCTATGGAACCAGGTTTCGATTCGACAATAGGATAAAGGTGCAAAAACTCTTAACTTTTTTTTTAATTTGCTATTGTTTGTTTTTTCGGAAGCTGATTGCATAAGTTGCCTTGCAACTGTTCGATGAAATGTACCAACCAACCGTCGTAATCAGCAGAATCTCTTCCTACTTGAAGCCAATGTCTCAACAACCTTAGAAATTGAGGTCAGGCAATTCTTTTTCCTTCCTAAAATATGGGCCTTGCTTGACTGGCTGTCCATTTGGGTTCTGGATTAGTTTTATTATTCTTCACATCACGATCACTATCGTATTGAATTCCATTTGTTTGTTGGGAGACCTCAATATAAAAGCAGAAAGTCTACCCACACATACAATCTGTGCACAGATTTCGGATTAGTTTTATTATTCTTCACATCACGATAACTATCGTATTGAATTCCATTTGTTTGTTGGGAGACCTCAATATGAAAGCAGAAAGTCTACCCACACATACAATTTGTGTACAGATTGTGCACAGATTTTGTTGTGAGATTCACTACGGGTTCCACACAAATCATTTGAGCCGTTCATTAAATGTAAAATATTTTTTAAAGGGTCCCAGTAAAAAATAATCTCTATCCGATACCTATAGGTGCTCAATCCAATCATATAACTTTTCATTATCCGAAAATTTGAATGAAAAGTTAGATGGTTGGATGAAGCACCTATAGGTATTGGATTGAACTTACTTTTTACAGGGACCCTTGCAAAAATATTTTACATTTAATGAACGGCTCGAATGATTTGTGTGAAACCCGTGGTAGACCCTACAATGAAATTTGTGCACAATCTGTGCACAGATTACTGTGTGGATAGCACAGTTCATATGAAAGTGCCGTTTCTCATTGTTTATACTTTATATCGCCAAGATGGGCATTGTCTTAACTATTGAAATTGAGCCTAAACATCTTCTCATTTAGTTGGTTAAAGTTGGAAAACTCGTGGTCGGAAAATTTTTCCATTTAGTTCCTCTTGTACCTCTGAATTGGTAGTATCTCAGGGGTACATTTTTCCATGAATTTGGATTTTCGTGGCACAAGCATTGAGATCACTATTTACTTTTGTTAGTACTAATTTTTGGGGTAATGGTTGTTTCTGCTAAACTAAATAAATTAAAGTTCATGCTTTTACGAATTTTTAGGTAAGTCATTCTTCTTATATATATCAATTAAAATATATTTATTAAAATATCATTAAGTAGAAATAAATTGACTATTGTCATTAAGCCTGTACCCTGTAGTCCAATATAGCAAAAACGCCCCATGATTTACGTTCGGTGCTTTTATACATCATATTGCTCAAGGCAAAAAGAATTTTTTTTTTATTTAAGAAATATCGTTATGAAAATAGTTTTGAAGAAATTAAATAGACATCCCACTTACAAGACTTTTATTTAGGTGTTCATCCTAGATATTTTAAAAACTTTTTTTTATCCTCAAAATAAATACATTTTGCCCATTATTTCCCCTCCCTGTACAACGATGCAATTGGATTGTAGAGGACAAACCACATGCTCTGCTCCCCAACGTACCAGATCACAGCCCCCCTCATTGACAATCTACTTTGTTTGGTTTGTGTTTTAAAAAAAAAATTGAAAAATAGTAAGGGTAATAAGTGGAGAGAGATAGAGAGAGAAATGTTGAAAGTAGGGAGAATCTAGGGGATATTTTTTGAAAAATTCTTTTTGAAAATGGAAGAGAACAAGGCAAATTTGCAAAATTCGTGCGTTGGTGCCAACCCTAAATTTGGAAGGGGGGGGGGGGCTGGTTTGCTGCCCCAAGGGGACAGCAGCGTGCTGCTGTGACCCGTTTGCGGGTCCACTCCGGTCTCGTTCCGATGATCGGAAACGTTCACTTTGTAGAGCTCGTCGAGTAGAACAACTATGCAAAAAATCAGCTTAATTGGATATCATTAAGTGTCTAATCGGAGCCCATATAACTCTCGGTCCATGGGTTACAATGGATTTGATCCAGTGTTTTGGATCCATTCTTTTCAAGATAAAAAGGTTTCGATTAGGCACTTAATGATATCCAATTAAGCTGATTTTTTGCATAGTTATTCTACTCGACGAGCTCTACAAAGTGAACGTTTCCGATTATCGGAGCGAGACTAGGGTGGGCCTGCAAACGGGTCACAGCAGCACGCTGCTGCCCCCTTGGGGCAGCAGCCCCCCCGCTTCCCCTAAATTTAGGCTACGTTCCGGAAACATTTTTAAAAAATAAGTACTTATTTTAGCACTTTTTATTCAAAAAATAAGAAGGGTCATTTCACAAAAGTCAAATAAAAAGTTCTTTTCACATTTTCAAACTCAAAAATAATATAAATGAAAAAAAATTCAATTTTTTTTGCACCGTATTAAAGATCTCAATGAGATCTATCAAACAAGATCCATAGTGATAGAAAAATTATTTGCGTAAACACATGATTTTTGAGTTTGAAGTTGCCTTATACAAAAAATAAGACTGTTGCTATGATAATGGGCGTCTGGGGAGGGAAATCGTACCGGCAGCCATGCCGGGCCGTCTCTGGCCACCGGACGGCCGATCCGAGTTGTCCAAAAATTCTATAAAAAAAAAACCAAGGGGGCCTTTGCGGGAATCAACGTCATCCGAGGTGTGTAATGTACTTGATCCGAGCACTCATTTTCCGTGTGTATATGATTTTTTTTTTAGAATTTTTGGACGGATTGAATCGGCCGTCTGGTGGCCGGAGACGGCTCGGCACGGCCGCCGGTACGATTTCTCTCCCGGTGCCCATTGGTACCCATATAAATTCTTCCAAAATAAGTTTCACCTTTCTTATTTTCCGAAACAATTCTTCTTATTCAACAAAAAATAAGTTCTTAACTTGTTTCTGTAACACAGCCTTAAGACCAAACATGACCAAACATAATCAAGATCAATATATGTTCTCTCTCTCTCTGCCCCCTGCCCTGCATATGTGAGCACATACGTACGTAAATCTGGAAGTGTAAATAGACTTTCTGCCCTGGGGAGCCCCTGCATATGTATGCGCATACGTACGTAAATCTTGGAAGTGTATATATAAAGGATCTGTCTATTTCAGGAGAAAGCAGAGTGAAGAAAGAACTGGGAAATGGAGGCCAAGAAAGTGGTGGTGGTGGGTGGAGGAATAGGCGGTGCCCTCATTGCAAAATCTCTCCAATTCCATGCCGATGTCACTCTTATTGATTCGTAAGATTTCTCTCTCTCTCTCTCTCTCTCTCTCTCTCTCTCTCTCTCTCTCATTTGAATGATTTCTAGTCATCTCTATTGATTATCTTTCTTCTGTTCTTTAACAAATTAATAAGCACAGGCTCATCAAACTATGAGATAGAAATGAAAGAACTTCAACCCCGTTTTGATCATTGAAATGTTCTTTGCAGTATACTAGGGGTACATATGTATGCGAAACAATAGGAAGAATAATAATCAATAAAAGGTTACTTTCTTTGCCGATCAAAAAAAGAAAAAAACAAGAGGAAGAATAAAGTCAAACATAGGACAGGTGTGGACTGTTGGGGTTTTTGTTTGACGGATCAATCACTTCTACATTTTCCTCAAGTAGGCAATTTTGCTATACACAATGGATCGGAGCTCCTGGAATCGCTTTAAAATAAGCCTCTTGACAAAGATCTGAAATTTAGGGGTTGCGTCCTCATAGGTTTTGGGTTCAAAACCTTCTAGAGGCTATGAACTATTGTAGCCCGGCTTCCCCCCAGTTTAGTGAACGATGGAATTGGTCCCCATGGCGGAATTGGTTCTCGATGAAATACATGCATCTCTACTCATTCCTCAATCTTCAGAGAATGAGGAGGTCAAAAGACGGTTTTATCGTGGCCTTTTTGACCCCTGATTGATTATGTTCTTAATCAATCCACGATGAAGCGTCATGTACCTAGCCTATTAATCATTCCATTCAATCCATCGAGGACCGCAATCCTTCGTAGACATTGGCCCGAGTCGATAATCTGCGGTTTCCCATGGCTGGCATCTTTTTCCCAAAAGTATAGGTTCAGGGTAGACATACGCATGAGTTGACGTGAACACGTCATGAAAAATAGCCCTTGCGTACCTTTTGAAGCCCACAAAAAACATCAGTGTAAGATGCTTAACACCAATTGACTTTAGGAAAGAGAAACAAAGTAGGTCCTCCAATAAAGAAAAAAATAAGACATTTTCCCTCTAAATCTCGTTATAAACATACAAGTACTTTTGGGACATTTTAGGAGATTTGCTACTTACTTCCATTGATCAAAACCATCCCTAAAAAATCTCTTGATTGCACTATGGAGTTGTTATTATCTTGCATTGCATTACGATATGTTATTGCATTGATGAAAGATTAACTATGGAATCAGGAAGGAATATTTTGAGATAACATGGGCAAGCTTGAGGGGAATGGTGGAGCCATCATTTGCAGAAAGATCATTGATCCCCCACCGGTCTTACCTCACTAACGGCCATGTAGTTTCGTCAACTGCCATCAACATCACTGATACTGAAGTCTTGACAGCAGATGGAAGTGTAATTGCCTATGATTATCTCGTCATCGCCACCGGCCACGCAGATGATGTTCCACAAACTAGACGTGAGAGACTTAAGCAATACCAAGCAGGTAAAAATTCGACGACAATTCTGATATAGTTTCCGTAGCATCGGGGGAAGAAAATTATGCCCTTTTCGCAGCTGTTTTAGAAATAAGCTTTGAGTGCAAATGGTGGATATGTTGCATTGTCTACTCTTCACCATCTAGTGCAAGTTTTTGAAAATTGTTCAGGACAAGTTTACGCATCTCACAATCTCGTAGGCAGCTTTTCAGCTTTCCTCTAGTTTCACATAATTATTCTATTGTATTCACATGTTATTCTATTTCATTAATTATCTAACAATACAAGGGATAACAATTAGATTCACGCTAGCATCAGTAATGATTAGATTCAGGTTAGCATCTGTCACGGGAGTGGTTTATGAGGTGTCTGTACCTCTGATTTTTTCACTGTACTCCTACGGGTATGTAGGAACATTGAAGTTCTACTTTGGTGACATTTATGCTTGAATTAATTGTGCTTATCTTTCCCATGACAGATAATGAGAAAATAAAAGGGGCTGATTCAATCTTAATCATCGGAGGCGGCCCCACCGGCGTCGAACTGGCTGGAGAAATCGCAATCGACTACCCAGAAAAGAATGTTACTTTGGTGCATAGTGGGTATAGGCTGCTGGAATTCATTGGGCCAAAAGCTTCTAATAAGGCTCTGGAATGGTTGAAATCAAAGCGTGTGAAAGTGAAGTTGGAGCAGACTGTTAATTTGGACTCCTTTTCAGAAGGTGCTTATGTAACTTCTTCCGGAGCAGTCATCAAAGCGGATTGCCATTTCTTGTGCACAGGGAAGCCACTTGGTTCAGACTGGCTTAAGAATACAGTATTGAAGGGTAGTGTAAATGAGTTTGGAAGTTTGAAAGTTGACGTGAATTTGAGAGTTGAGGGTCGCAAAAATGTCTTTGCTATTGGAGACATCACTGACATAAAGGTAAGTAATGTTATTTTTTGCCAGTCAATGATGCTACTGGAAAAGAATACCTTCATTAATATCTTGAAACTTACACATTGAGTTGAGATTTATACTGGGTGTCGCTGAATTCGCACCATTCACTATCACGTTTTCAAATGGATTGTGTGCATTTGGGAAACATAAAAATAGTATCAATGCATCTTTTAAATCTTGCTGGAATCCAGCAAGTTCCTAACACGTTAGGATGATACCTCCACTAATAGCGATTGTCCGGATTAGATTGTGTACGAATAATCTTCTTGCTGCTCCGGACCACCAATCAGCAAGCTGACATGGGGCTGCTGAACCAATAAGAGTACTAATCACAGTATTCCTACAATTGACCTGACCCACACACCTTGGTTAGCTGGGTAGGAGACTAGTTGATCCCATTCTACTTTTAATTGTAAGAAAGTTGATTTTGAATGTACCAGTCTAAAAAGTAATAGAAATTCGAAAAGAAATGTTATTTCAGTGTTCATATAGTAATAACCTGATTCTTTGCGACAAAAGGTCCATTCATCAAAGGAAATTAAGATGGTCTCCCACTCTCGTATGTATCTAATGGGTTATGTTTGTTTATAACATGGCAGGAAATCAAGCAAGGGTATTTGGCACAACAACATGCTCTGGTGGCCGCAAAGAACTTGAAGCTTTTGATTACCGGAGGAAATGAAAGCAAGATGGCAACTTACAAGCCTAGTGGTGTGATGGCTATTGTATCACTTGGGAGGAGAGAGGCCGTGGCTCAATTTCCATTCACAACACTTATTGGAATTGCACCTGGCTTCATCAAATCCAGGGACTTATTTGTGGGAAAAACTAGGAAACAGATGGGTCTTGAACCCCCGAGTTGTGGATGCTAAATTATGCTGGTGAAAATGTTCTTTATGTTCTTGATTATGTTTAGTTTTTGTAGTTCTGGTCTGTTTGAATTAGGTATAAATATGATGGTATGTGATATGTAATCTCTGCGGGTTCAAAGAGTAAGAGAGATACAGAAAGAGTGACAAAGAGCAGTTTGTGACTTAATTTGTGTGTGAGTGAGTTTTTGAAATTTGTATATTGTTGTTGATTGAGTAAAATTGTGAGCAGTGTGTGTAATTTCTCTTTGTCCGCGTCAAATCTAAAAGAACAACCACCAAAAGACTTTATTATCCCTGTTTCAACTTAGGTTCTTCTTTGTGTGAAGATGGGTGTTGTTTTTGAGGGAATGGAGTGCTTGGTAGCGGTGCCGAGCGGTTCATCCGACTGGTCATCTCGGCACAGACGGTTTGGATTTAATCCACGTGTAAAAATCTAGATTATCCGTTGCTCGGATTAAGATCCGAACTGTCGATTGTCGACATGAATGGCCGGATCGGTCGCTCGGCGCCGCTACCAAGCGGGGTGCTTGGCTTGTGTATCGCTACTGCCTGGGCCTGGGGGTAAAATCGGTTGGGTGACAAGTTAGGGTTGCTGGGGCATGGGTGAATGTTTGAGAAGTAGTTGTTTATTATCTACTTAATTTTGACGGGTAAAAGTAAAACCTTTCCAACCATGTTATACTGTACATTTTATCTCATGTATATAAGTATACGATGTTCAATTTTTGCCCAGAACAATGTGCAATTCATTCTTTGACCCCCATTTTCGGCAGCAGGGGATCCTGTTGTGCCAATCAACCCGAATATCGGTACCGATGAGGGTCGATGGTGCATAGATCGGAATTGTCTGGATCCCACATAAATAAATCGAGTCGTGCAATTATATTAAAATAAATTTTTGAGTGCTTTTGTAAAAAATTAGCTCAATCGAATAATTGAAAATGCTTAATCCATCTGTCTAATTTTGCTTCAAAATTCATTTAGATTTTTAAAATTCTAAATTCAGAATGGAAAATTGAAAAATTGGATGAAGTTTACATGGATGATCTTTGGGTATATAACAAACCTTGTGGACTACTACTAATACATTGAGCTTAAGTATTTTGGGCCATGTAGTGTGGCTTGTGGAACAAAATCAAGGTACTGGGTAAGTGATTTGTTTTAGGTGTTACATATTATTATTAGATTGAGCTAATTTTTTAAAGAGAATTCGAAGGATTATTTTAAAATTATTGAATAACTCGAATCATTTGTGAAAGTTTTCAGAATAGGTCCCACGCCCAGATCTATACACTATCTATGCATATCCGGTTGGCCTATCCAGAGTGAGTTTCCCTACGGGGCCAAAAGAGCTTATTTCTTTTTCACAAAATACCCAATCGGTTGTGGATGCTCGTACACCGTATAGCCCCTTTAGTTCTGCAGGAAAACTCACTTAGGTAATATACACACATTAAATATCATTCTTCAAAAAATAAATAAAGATCACATCAATCAATCCCTCAAAATACTCCATAAAATCACTGTAACCATAATCCATATGTACACAATCAGATACTCTAATAATACAGAATCATTGCATGTGCAGTTCATCATCAACTAAGCTGCCCAATAAAGCATTCCGGCAAATATTGTCAAGTTACAGCTGTACTAACCTCAGTCTGCTAATTACTTCTCCAGAATCCACACAGTGCCCATTTCAATTCAGTGATGTATATAGCTGTTTCATGATCTACATGATTATTTTTTGTTTGTTTTTTTTAAAGAATGACGAGAAGTGTTACACTTAACTTAATCTGAAAATTGTCCTTATTTGAATATTTTTTTTGCAATTTTTAGTTTTGCGTCAAACTTTTTTAGGTTGTTGATTCGTCTTAACGAGGGGAATTGGAAAAATAATTTTTTTTACCTTTAACCAAGTATTTTGAGAAATAACCACTTTTTAGCCAAAAACGCAAAACTAAAAAATGTGAAAATATTTAAATATGGACAATTTTCATATTTAAGTTAAGTTTAAATTAAGTCCAGAAGAACGCACTAGTGAAAATAGAACCCAACTCTTGCGTACAAGAGTATATGTTGCCTACGGCTACCACCAGAGGTTAACTTCTTAAGAGCATCCACATTGTGATAAGCAAATGAGTGTAGATAAGCAAACTTTAACAACAATGCTCACAAAAATACTACACATTGTAATAAGCAAAGTTACAAGTCTTTTAGCAAATAACCAAATTTCACTTATTCCATAACAAAACTGAACAACTTTTACCAATAACCAAAACTCAATAACCAAATTTGGATTTTTCGTAAATGAGTTTCAATCACGCACCCGATCACACCAAATTATTCGTCTTAATGAAACGATTTCAAAACTGAAAAGCTGGTCGCTGGAAACCTCTTCAAACACCCTCACGCGCTGCGCGTGAGATCCACTCGCATCATGCACAATCTCTTTGGGCGGCGTGTGAGGATGTTTCTGACGACTGGTTTTTCAGTTTTGGAACGAATAATTTGGTGTGGTCAGGTGGGTGATTGAAACTCATTTGCGATTGGACAGATGTGCATTGTGTATTGTGAGGGTTTTTTTTTGGGAAATTTATATAAATGGCCCTCCTAGTTTCATCCGAGTCTCATTTTCGTCCTTCAAGTATCAATTACAACTCTTTTGACCTTCAAGTTTGGTTTTCGTAACAAATTGGTCCAATTGATAACTTCTGTCAATCAAACTGGATGAAAAAAATCAGATTGCTGGCAGTTTAGACGTTGCAGTTCATACCAAATTGGTCCAATTGATAACATCTGCCCTCAATATGATTTTTTCCGTCCAGTTTGGCAGACAAACGTAGGGGTGGCAAACGGGCGGGTTTGGGTCAAATTGGGTAAATTGTTAGTGGGTTGGGTCTTTAATGGGTCATTGACCCATTTAGACCAATTAACTATGAGTCTAATTACCCATACCCGACCCATTTATTTTAAAGCAAATCCGACCCGCCCATTAACCCAATTACATATAAACTAAAAATTATGATCGAAAAATTAGAAAAGTAAAAAAAAATTATGATCGAAACTCATAAATTTTTTTAAAAAGACGAGAATAAGTAATTTTTTTTGTCTTATTGATTTTTTTTGTCTTTATTCAAAAAATTATAAGTTTCGATCAAATTTTTTTACTTTTCTGATTTCTCTCATCAAAACAAATTAATATGACACAATACAAAAAAATGCAAAAAAAATTTGAATAAGGACAAAAAAATAAGTCAATTTTTTAATCCAAACCCTTTGCGGGACTACCATGAAAGAAATTTATTCACGGCGGAGCA
This sequence comes from Rhododendron vialii, assembly GCF_030253575.1. NCBI lineage: Eukaryota > Viridiplantae > Streptophyta > Magnoliopsida > Ericales > Ericaceae > Rhododendron > Rhododendron vialii. The sequence continues at coordinate 38,851,542 of NC_080557.1, read as the reverse complement.
CAATTTCACGGGTCCATTCGCGCAATTAATAGATGAGATGTGTTTTCAATTTTGATTGGTCAAAATAATTATTACCGGTCACAATTGATTTTTAATTCGGACCATTCAAAATATTTTTGGACGCGTGTGATTTAGCACAAAACAATTGAATAAAAGAGGGAGAAGGCCATGTTTCTAGAGGGAGAGAGAGAGAGAGGGGGCGGGGGGAAAGAGAGGGGGGGGGGGGGGGGGGGGGGAGAGAGAGAGGGGCGGGGGGGAAAGAGAGAGAGCGAGAGGGGGGGGGGGGGGGGGGGGGGAGAGCGAGGGGGTACTCCTTCACTTCTCAATTGCAAAAGAGACCAATTAAGAGATGGAATTTGATGGGTTACTTTCATTGCCCATTGGGTCATTTAAGTTGACCCAATTAATGCCCAATTATGACCCAACTAATAATGGGTTAGTTGGGTTTGAGCCAATTCTTACCCAACTAATAAATGGGTTGGGTCTATTTTCTAGTTGATGGATCTGGGTTTGTTAATGGGTCTGGGTTCAATTTGCCACCCCTAGACAAACGTTATCAATTAATCCAACTTGGAACGAAAACCAAATTTGAAGGTCAAAAAAGTTGCAATTGATGCTTGGAGGATGAAAATAAGACTTGGGTAAAACTAGGAGGACTATTTCTATAAATTTCTTTTATTTTTTTGTTAGGGATGTAAAAATAACCAATATGGAGGTAAAGATTGTTAAGTTTGATTATGGACTAAATGAATAATCAAATGCTGACGTGACACATTTTGATTATTACCATTGCGGATTCTCTTATACACACCTCGATTAATTTTTTGGAGATGAATTTCAGTGTTCATTGGTGGGAACTCACTCAAATTGGAGCAAAACCTTTCCACTCATAGCACATAGCATGAAATTTTCAAACTTGAGATTTTGGAATAATTTGCAAATTCACAGGTCAAGCATTGTTTTAGAAACCTCTCTACTCCCTAAGTTGATGTGGATTCCATATCAATGCGTGCAAGGCGGGTCCTTATCTTTCTGGGTTAAAGACGGATATTTTAGACGTAGCCCTAAATTTATTTTTTTTATCGGCAAAACCATTTTATTAATGGGGGAAAGGGAAGAGGGGTTCCAACCAAAAGTTAAAAGATACAGCCTGATGGGACAAAGCCCAAACACCCTAAAGGGACAAAGCCCAATACACCTGAGGGTCTAAACGACCAGATAAAACAAAATAAGCGCATAAAACAAGGGCCTAAAGTACCCAAATACAACAATGAAACCCAGCCCAAAAGAAAATCCAAAATCTAACCCTAGACATTTGAGAAGCTTCAATCATAGCCGTAGATTGCTTTCATCCACCATACAAACAGATTATTGCCACCACCACCGTACAACCAACACCAACCATCACCATGCCACCACATCGGCCAACCCATCGATCTAGCTGCACGGAACCCCATCAAAACTACCTGCCGCGGGCTCAACATAGTCGTTAGGTGAGAATCGAGCCACCCATTAGTGGACCCTGGCGGGAGCCACGACGGCCGCACCAACCATAACAAATGGGTAGCACGACCGTGAATGGGAACAACCGGCGATAAAGATCGTGACAAATGGGTTGTGCATCCCGCTTTCCGGTGGCCGGTGGTACTGCAGGAAGCGTCCGGACGGAAGGGGGTAAGTCATGGTTTATAAGAAAAGATCCCTTCTACTTGTCCAAGGCCTTTTAAAGCCGTGAGGGCGGGCCAAAGCGCATAAAAACTTCCTAGTTAAGCGTGCTCATCTTGGAGCAATCCAAGGATGAGTGACCCCACTGGGAAATCTATAGGCTTTGGGCGTCCAAAGCGGACAATATTGTACAAAGATGGAGCGGTCGTTACATGGGTAGCACGACCGTGAATGGGAACAACCGACGATAAAGATCGTGACAAATGGGTTGTGCATCCTGCTTTCCAGTGGCCGGTGGTACTGCAGGAAGCGTCCGGACGGAAAGGGGTAAGTCATGGTTTATAAGAAAAGATCCTTTCTACTTGTCCAAGGCCTTTTAAAGCCGTGAGGGCGGGCCAAAGCGCATAAAAACTTCCTAGTTAAGCGTGCTCATCTTGAAGTAATCCAAGGATGAGTGACCCCACTGGGAAATCTATGGGCTTTGGGCGTCCAAAGCGGACAATATTGTACAAAGATGGAGTGGTCGTTACATGGGTAGCACGACCGTGAATGGGAACAACTGGCGATAAAGATCGTGATAGAAATAGACCAAACATCACCAGGCATGGGGTCGAAAGTAATGGATGGGAGAGGGAGAAGACAAAGGAAAAGGAAAACAAACCAGAAAGCCGATCTCGGGCATCCGAAAACCCCAGAACCAGTCGCCGTGAAGCACGCTATTTTCGCCCCCAAAAACGACCAAGGGTATTCAACCGATGAGATCCCAGAAAACGCCTGAACCATCCACCATCGCCGCCACCCTACTCAATGCTGATGCCGATCGTTTTTTCATGAAAAAAAAAGGAGAGGAAAAAGAAATGCAGAGGAGGAGAGGAGGGTGAGGGAACAGACAGAGGAGAGAGACAGAGAAGGAGGGAAGAAGCGGGGGGGGGGGGGGGGGGGGGGTCGGCCGGCTGGTGGCGGGCGCCGCCTCCCCAAACGGAACCCTAATTTTTTCTTTAGACTAGTATATTGGATACTAAATTTTTTTTTATGCTTATATATGTTGGGCACAACAAATAACGTACATGGGGACTAAGGTTCAAGCATTGTTTTAGGATTTTAAGGCGGCCGCCTATTGGACCTTAGAACTAAGTAGGTTCTAATTATATGAGTAATCGCGTGATATCCAAATACCATTCTTTATCACATATTTGTATAGAATTCATGCACTTAGTAGTTAGTATTGAACCTCCTATTAATGTATAGTGGCAAAAGGTGTTGGGCACTGACGTAGCTAGCGGTGCCCTGACACTACCAATTACGACTACTTCACCAAATAAGAAAGGTTTTCATTTTCATTTTATTTGTGTTTAAAATTACCTTCTTTTTTTAAAAGTTACTTCGTATTTTTTTTCAGAAAGTGGAACGGCTCCTAATTTTTTCCAAAGCACACCTCCAAGCTTACGTTATCAGCAGCTTTGTTTCTTGAGATTTTGGAGGGTGGTTTTTGATGTAAAACGAATCTTTTCATGGAAGGCCACTGCAGTCATTTCAATAGACCAAAGAGGCAAGCAAGATCCGAGTAGAAAAGGTGATCGACAACAAAGCAGAGCAGTATGATCAGCAGATTCGCATAGTACAGTACCAAAATTGGAATCCAAGTACGCTAAGGCATAACGGGAACTGGGAGTTATGAGGACTTTTTCATCGTACGGTTCTTAATTGACGTTCCCATCATCTGATCATGACGCTATCCTACAACTTAACGTTGCAAACGACAATGCACCATAGGATAACGGAAATACAATAACGAAATTCAGTTAGATTGAAGAGAGCTTAAGTGTTTGATTAAGTCCCATCAACATTAATGACAGAGGCTTTACGCAATGACTGTGATGGTTTTGGAGTTTATAGAACTACTGCGTCAAATATTTTTATTTCTTAGGGCCTATGCCCTCTTATGGACCCAAAAAAGAAAAGAAAAGGGCAATGAAAAATAAAATGAACTCTGCTAAACACACCGATCAGGCGTACTGACAGTCATGCGGGGCTTATTCTGGGCTATTAGATTGAGCTCATTTTTCACGGGATCCACTCGGTGTTTTTTTAAGAAAATTATTAAACGGCTCGAATCATCCGTGCATGGTCCAATCCGGGCCCCGTATGGCCGTTGGTATGCTGGTCGTGCCCGGTTGGTTTCTTTAGGTTTCTCAAAAAAATTAAATACACTATCATAACAATATTTTGAACGCCTGAGCTTAGAAGGTTTGTTTCCTCCTAAGATTTAAAATTCAAAACCTCACATATGCCACCAAATTATTTGGGGCTAGTCCATGTAGAGTAAAGCTCTAGTTCAAATTGGGACCTGCAAGTGAACAATGTGATTGGTCTCTAAAAATTAGTTGAGTTGCGGGTAAACTAGTCCGAACACGTGTTATCAAAAAAATCATACAATATTTTGAGAAAAATACATGGATGTTTAGAAACCAATTATCTTTGGATTCTGAATAGCAAATTATAGATTTTAAATTGTGATCATAATATATGACTGTTTCGAGTATAAGAATAAAAACTTTTGCATTCAATTTTTTAATAAAAAATGGTTTAGGTTTGGGGACCGGACACTTAACTAGAGACGAATGGAGTAATGCATACTGACTTACTAATGCGTACATTATAAATGAGTTTTGGTTAGCATTTTTTTATATGTAGAGTGCGTTTTTATACGTGAATTTTAGATAGCTACGTATTTTCGCTTCTTTGGTTGCAAATTAACAGGATTCTAAACTTGAATGAAAATTCTAAACCAAAAATGTAAAATGTATTATGTAAAAATTGATAAGCGATAAAATTGAAAAAAAGAAGTGTATCATCAAATTGCATCCAATTGAATCAAATTTATAAGTTCAATCATTTTACAACTACACGAAATTTACACGCAATTATACAAACACTCACACTTACACACAAGTACAAGGCCCCCACACAAATACTAGTGGTATAGTGTGCGTGAGATCCCACACTTTTGCAAGTGTGTGTACACTTATATGTATAAAAGCGGGCGTGATTGTATATTTTCTCGGCTTCTTACGGTGTCAAAAAGCCAACAAATAATAATGGTGTTATCCAGATTGGTATCATCTTAGAACGATTTCTAATTTAGACAATTTTATTAGGAAATTGAAATCTACACTCCATTTTTTGACATCTACACTCCATTTTTTGGATTTTAGTGTTGAAAGTGTATGTAATTTTTTTGCTAGAAGACAAAAAAAGGAGTGTAAATGTGAAAAAAGGGAGTGTAGATTTAAATTTCCCTTTATTAAAAGCATATCAACAAAAGACGTGAATGGCGGATCAAAAAAAAACAAAAGACGTGAATTTTAATTGCTATTTTTTTTTTGTTAAAGCATAATTTTCGCAGCCAATCAAGGTTTAAAATATTTACGTACTGGTGAGATAAAATAAATTACATTTATGTCAGCCGATTCTTCGTCATATATCGGTTCATTTCAATTCACAAATTGGTTCACGATTGATAAACACGATACTTAACTGTTAATTTAGGCACTTTTAAAGTTTAGTTTTTAAAAATAACTTCAAAAAATTTATGACCGCTCTAACCAATTCCCGCTAACTATCGTCCAATATTCTTGAGCTTATTATACTGGGATCAGGACGGTTCTTTGTTTCGAAACCGTTGTTTAACACCTAACTACCAATGTAGCAATGGAGGGATCGCGTGCCAACCGCAAGGGATTTGGCTAAATGGACATTAGAAAATTAACAAATGTTAGTCTTTCATGAGGTTGCATGTCCATATCATGTGGAGGCAAACATTCTAAACCTTGAGACCATTGAAAAGTTTATCCGGTCATTAACTTAGAAATTTCAAAAATTAGTCGACGTATGTGTGTTCAAGGTAGCTCAAACATCTAGTTATCAAAAGGAGGGACATGCGCCTATCATTAGTTCGGCTAATGAATAAAGGATTACGAGCGCCTACACAGATGACATTGGGTGTGGCGGTGGCTAAAGGTGAGGGAGGCAACCCAAGAGGTCGGCCAAGTCTTGGTTTGAGACTTGAGAATTTATTCATTTTAAAGAACTCAGATTCGATTCTCTTCACCCGTAACTTTTGGAGTCTCTCACCCTATGCTTATAGTGTACTCCCTCCGTCTCACTTTGTTTGTCATCTTTTTGACTTTGTAATGTCCCAAATTATTTGTCCAATTTGAATTTGACTCAAGTAAATTCCATTAATGCCCCTTCTCTTTTAATGCTAAAAAGAGGGGTATTTTTTGAAAATTAAAGCTTTTCAAGAGTTATCATTATGTCCTCTAAAAAAGTTGGATTTTAAAAAATAGACAAACAAATTGAAACGGATAGAGTATTGTTATAAAACTAAGGAAATATCAAAAGAACATAATAGAAAGTAAAGACAATAAAGAACACAATATATGTTAAATGTAGTTTTTCCAAAACTATCAGAAACACAATTGATCTACATGATCAATCGGATACTTCTGATTCTTACTTTTCATTGCATTTCCCTTCTGTCTTTATAGGGATGAAATATCAAACGTATAATTAATACACTACTGTTACAACTGCGTTTCTTATTCGTAAACTTAATTCGCTGAAGAATTAATGACTTCAATCATTGTGAACCTTTTGTCATTCATCAGTTTCATAACACTCTTCCTTGGATGACAAAATATATATTAAACGTATGCCTCGTTAAAACCTTGTCAAGGAAAACCCAATGGGAAAAACCCCTGGCAAAGGAAAAAGAGTACACACGGTATATAATCTTCGAGTAGTGGACTCCCCTCAACACTGCATGATAAGTCTTTGAGTCGACGCATTCTGATATTGGCTACCAATTTCTTGAATGTTATACCTGGTAATGCCTTAGTGAATAAGTCTGTCAAATTGTAGTTAGAGCGTATTTGATAAACATCAATATCACCGCTTTTCTGAAGGTCATGGGTGTAAAAGAATTTTGGCGATATGTGTTTAGTTCTGTTTCCTTTCATATAACCACATTTGATCTGTGTGATACATGCAGCATTATCTTCACACAAAATTGTTAGACAATCCTTGATTGAAGACAATCCGCATTTCTTCCGAATGTGTTGAATCATTAATCTCAGCCAAACACATTCACGACTTGTTTCATGAATTGCGATAATTTTAGAGTGATTAAAAGAAGTAGCAGACAACGTTTACTTCACAGAATGCCATGAAATGACAGCACCGCCGCAAGTAAACACATATCCTATTTGTGATCAAGCTTTATGTGGATCCGATAAATAACCAGCATCTGCATATTTGATTAATTGTGACGGTCGATCCTTTTGAATAAAATAAGCCCAAGTCAACCATTCTTCGGAGGAAACGGAAAGAGTGTTTAATTCCTTTCCAATGCCACTGAGTTGGAACAGAACTGTATCGAGCCAACAAATTGACCAAGAACGCTATATCTGATCATGTACAATTTGTCAAATACATAAGTGCACCAATTACACTCATATATGGTATTTCGAGACCAAAAATATCTTTTCCCTCTTCAAGAGGACGAAAGGGATTTTTGTTAATATCAAGTGATCGAACTATCATGGGAGTACTCAATGGATGCGCTTTATCCATGTAAAATTGCTTTAGGACTTTTTCCCACTACAAGAAAAATTCAATTGGATGACGAATGAAAATCGTCACAAATTATATATTTTTCGTCACAAATAATATAGGTGACGAAAAAAAATTTGTCGACTAAAGATTGTCGATAATTCTTACCTGGTGACGAAATCTATTTTTCGTCACCTATAGTGCCTTTTGATGACGAAATATTTGGTTACCAAAAAATGAATAATTTGTGATGAAATTTTTTTCCTCGCTTATTGTGCTTTTTGATGACGAAATTTTTTGTCATCAATTATTCCTTTTGGCGACGAAAAAATTCGTCACCGATGGGTTACATCGGTGACAAAAATTTTCATTGCAAAAGATATTTTCATATGGGAAAAAAAATCCTTCTTTCTTTCTCATGTTGGGATTAAAACCTGAGTCCCTTGAGTTTTTTGCGCAAGTTCCAATCAACTGCACCACGAACATTTTTCAATAAATATTTGAAATATCTAATATATAACACATACATTTAACATGAAATATATTTTGAATGTAATTTTGAACCTTTAAGCATTAAAATTAGTCATTTTGATAAACATGAAATTTGCAAGCAATTAAGTTATTGTTCAAACCCAATTTGAATTATCTCAATCAGAGTCTTTAGTAAAGAGTTATGTCCGAAATATATTTAGTGACAAAGTGCAATTCATAAATTTCGTCACGAAAGGTACCCATTTGACGACGAAATATATTTTTCGTTGAAAGCGTTAAAATGGTGACGAAATTATTTTTCGTCACCAAAGTTAAGCATTTGGTGACAAAATAAATATTTCGTTACTAAATTGCTCTCATTTGGCAACGAAATTTATTTTTTGTCACCAAATGATTATCTTTGGCGACGAAAAATAATTTCGTCACATTTTTTAAGCTTTCGGTGATGAAAAATGTATTTCGTCGTCAAATGGGTACTTTTGGTAACGAAAATATTTTTCTCGTCGCTAAGCAGGTATAATTGGTGACGAAATTATTTCGTCACGGAAGTTGTCAAAACAGTGACAAATTTATTTTTTCGTCGCCAAATATACTTATTTAGTGACGAAATTAAATTTTGTTGCCACTTTTTCATCACCAATTTTCATTTTTCTTATAGTGTCCGTGTATGCCGACTAACGTATTAGGATACTATTTGGCAAATGCTCGATCTGCAAGCCGAGACAAAATTTCATTTTGCCAAGATATATCTTTCATTTCAAACTTTCTTTTTAAATATTCTACGATTTTTATAATCTCTTTCGGAGTTCCTACGAGATTTAAGTCATCGACATAAACCGCAATAATCGCAAATTCAGAGTTTGATTTCTTAGTTAATACACGGACAAATTAGATCATTTTCATATCCCTCCTTTAGCAAATAATCACTAAGTCGTTTATATCACATATGATCAGGCTGTTTCAACCCATACAATGATTTTTGTAGCTTAAGAGAATAAACACTTTGGGATTTTGAATTGCATGCCTCAGGCATAGCATATCCTTCGGGGATCTTCATGTATATGTCAGCATCCAGTGATCCATATAAATATGCTCTCACTATGTCCATCAGACGCATATCTATACATTCTGTGACTACTAATCTAATAAACAATTTGAATGTGATACCATCCATTACAGGAGAGTATGTCTCCTCATAATCAATTACAGCTCTCTGCGAGAAACCTTGTGCAATAAGTCGTGGTTTGTATCGCACAACTTCATTTTTCTCATTGGGCTTTCGTACGAACATCCACTTACATCCTACAGGCTGTATCCCTTTAGGGGTTTAGACTATAGGTCCAAATACTTTCTTTTTGCAAGAGAATTTAGTTCTGCTTGAATTGCTCATTTCCACATTGGTCAATCATTCCTACGTCGACATTCCTTGACAGCTTGTGGTTCACTTTCTTCATTACTTTTGGTAATGTCAAGAGCAACTTTAAACAAAAATACATTGTTGATAACGATTTTGTTTATATTCAATATTTTTCTCGTATTCATATAGTGTATTGAGATCTCATTATTTGCAGGTACCTGTTCCTCTTCAGGAAACACCTCTTCAGGAGACTTCTCTTCAGGAGATTCAAACTTACGAAAAAAATATTGGTAGATTCATACTTTCATTTGTATGTCCCATAGGTTTAGCTTCTTCGGGAGCACTTGCATTTGTTAGCTTGGTCTCTTCGAGAGTGTCAGTTACTTCTGGGGAGTCAGTCTCTTTGCCTTGGATTTTCTTCTTCCAGGGAAATTTATCTTTTGCACCGACTGGTCTCCCACGCTTTGGTGTGTCTTAGATTCATCAACTATTGTACAAGTGGTCTGCCTTGCAAGAACTTCAATCCATGCATGAACGTTAGCAGCAGGTATATGGGACTTAGTTACCTTTTTATGTCAGTAAATGCATCTGGTAACTGATTTGCAATACTTTGCAAATGAATGATCCTTTAAACTTCTAGTTCACATTGATTAGTACGAGGATCAATGAGATAATATCGAAGCATTCCAGATAATTTCTCGTTGAGCTTCTGGTTGCAACTTATCTCCCCTTAATGGTGGGAATACTGATTCATCAAAATGACAATACTCAAATCGTGCCTTAAAAACATCACATGTTAAGGGTTCAAGGTATCTAATGATAGAAGGAGAGTCAAAACCAACATATATACCAAGTCTACGTTGAGAACCCATTTTAGTGCATTGAGGATGTGTAATGGGCACATACACAGCACAACCAAAAACCTTTAAGTGAGAGATATTCGGTTGTTGACCAAGTACAAGTTGTGTAGGTGAATATTTGTGATATGCAGTTGTTCTAACACGAATTAGAGATACATCATGTAAAATAGCATGTTTCCAAGTAGAAATTGGTAATTTTGTTTTTATAAGCAATGGTCGAGCAATCAACTGAAGTCTTTTAATAAAATATTCAGCTAAACCATTCTGGATATGAGTGTGTGCAACAAGATGCTTAACATCAATACCAATTGACATGCAGTAATCATTAAATGCTTGAGATGTGAATTCTCTAGCATTGTCAAGACGAATTATTTTAAATGGGTAGTCTGAAAACTGTGTTCGCAATCTAATTAATTGGGCTAGTAATTTAGAAAATACAACATTTCGTGTAGACAATAAATAAGTATGTGATCATCTGGTTGAGGCATCAACTAGAATTATGAAATAGCGAAATAGTCCAGATGGTGGGTGTATCAAGCCACAAATATCCCCTTGAATTCTTTGTAAAAAGGATGAGGATTCAACAATGACTTTCGAGAGGGATGGTTTGGTTATTAATTTTCCTTGTGAACAACAAGCCATACAGGGATAATTCTTGGGCAAAAGAATCTTATAGTTCTTCAACGGATGCCCATGTGAATTTTTAATAATACGACACATCATTATTGAGCCTAGATGCCAAAGGCGATCATGCCATAGCATGAAAAGTTTTGGGTTAGTACACATCTGGTGCATAACAACAGACGATTGAATTGTTCTAATCGTCATATAATATAACCCATAAGAGAATGCAGAAAGTTTTTTCAGTACTAGCTTCTGGCTATATACGTAAGAAGTGATACGCAAATACTCTTCTTTGCCTTCACTGATGGTTTTAATATGATAACTATTACGACGTATATCTTTGAAACGTAACTTAGTAGATTTCTTCTGGATATGGTAGAGTACAAAGCATTATCAATTCTTAAAATTTGTTCCATTTATTCCACTTCTGGAGATATTCTGTTTTCTTGCCTGATTTCTGAATATATCCTCTACGGATTCGGTGGTTATGACTACCACAACCACGTCTATGTCCATGACCACGACCTTGTCCATTACTAAAAAAAAAGACTCCATTCGCTTCAGGGAATGGTAGAGCACCCGTTGGACGAGACTCATAACTTCTCAGTAATAGCTCATTGTTTTGTTCAGCAACCAAAAAACAAGAAATTAAATCTGTGTATTTCTCAAACCTATACTCTCTGTATTGCTGCTGCAGGAGAAAATTGTTGGCGTGAAAAGTGAAAAAAGTTTTTTCCAGCATATCTTTTTCAGTAATTTGTTCTCTACATAATTTCAAAATTGAAACTATTTTGAAAAGAGTAGAATTATACTCACTAATAGATTTATAATCTTGCAACTGTCGATTCAACCAGCGATAACGAGTATTTGGTAGTATTACTGCTTTCTGGTGCTCATACATTTCCTTCAGACTATTCCACAAACTTAGTGGGTTTTTGACTGTAAGGTATTCGGACTTCAGGTCCTCGTGAAGGTGGTGCCGAATGAAGATCATGGCCTTTGCACGATCCTTCGGTGATGCATCGTTGCCATCAGTAATTGTGTTTCCGAGTTCCATAGCATCAAGATAGATTTCCACATCAAGTATACATGACAAATAATTCCTTCCAGAAAATGTCTAGTATCGTGAAATTCAATTTTGTGTATTTCGACATCGTCTATAAAATTAAAAATTTTAATTTAGACAAATATTTAAAGAGACAATTAAGTTAATGGAGCAAGTTTAACTGATTTGGGTAAATGTTATGAAATAATAATATGCACGAAGCATAATGTGACTTTCACTAATTTACAAATGAAACAAATTTCTAAATGTAATATAAATTATAAAAAGAAAATATTTTCAGTAGCCTCAAACATCCGTAAGTTAACATGTGCTGATTAATATATAAATATGTTCATGTTACGTAATCACAGATAATAAATAAGATATTAAATGCACATCTGTCACTTAATATATCAATTCATTATGTAGTGTAAGTACTGCAAGTACCCATAAATAAATAGTTTGAATACTTCTATGTTCTGTAGTAAATACTTCAGGTATTTATTAAAAGCAAGAATACTTCGAGTATTCATCAGGGAACCACTTCTGGTAGAACATTTTTTCTTTGTCAATAATTTACTAGTAATTTACTTATCTATGCATAGATGTAATAGACAAACATAAACAAAGATAAATATCAATGTGAGATGTGAGATGTAATCTATTACTTTCTCAGTCGAGTAGAGATTCGTGCTGATAACGTGTTATAAAACTAAGAAAATATCAAAAGAACAAAACATAAAGTAAAGACAATAAATAACACAATATATGTTAAATGTAGTTCTTTCAAAACTATCAGAAACACAATTGATCTACAGGATCAATCGGATACTTCTGATTCTTACTTTTCATTGAAATTTCCCTTGTGTCTTTATAGTGATGGAATATCAAACGTATAATTAATACACTACTGTTACAACTGCGTTTTTTATTCGTAAATTTAATTCGCTGAAGAATTAATAACTTCAATCATTATAAACCTTTTGTCATTCATCAGTTTCACAACAAGTATGAAATAGTTGTGGAAGAGATCGTAAATATCACTCTAACGGCTCGTTTGGATGCTGGATAAGGATTAGGGGTATTAGTTAATAAGAGAGATAAGATAGTAGGGGGTATTAGTTAATAAGGGATGACCCACATTGATGTGATGTTTATGGAAGGGAAATTAAATAATATGTTGTTTGGATGAGGTATTAGAAAATGGGGATTAAATAATACTTTGTTTGGATGGAGGATTAATATGAGGTATAAGGAAGGGTGGATGATGTAAAAAGCTGTCACATGACCTTTTTGCCCTTGTGCAGTCCCTAAATTAATCATGTATTACGTTTTACATATAATTAAAAATTTAATTATTTTTTGACAATTTAAGCCGTAATAATTTATTTTACTTATAATTTAATCAATGTAATAAGTATCAAAAATTATAATTTTTTTAAAGTGTTTTATTTTATAATTTCGTTTATTTTGAATCAAAGCAAGCAATAATTTCGTTTTTTTTAAGCACAGTGAATGGGTGGGGTTGCATGGGCACACATGCACTGAATAATTTTTCCCAGTCCTTTTTATAATCCCCTTGTTACTGTTGTAAACACAGAGAGAGAGAGAGAGAGAGAGAGAGAAAGTCAGAGAACGATGGAAGAAGAAGAAAAGAAAAGAAGAAGCAGCAGCAGCCGTCGTCCCAGTTCGTCGTCGATCGTCGGCGGGTCGCCGTCGTCACTGTACGCCTCTCTCTCTCTCTCTATTTTCCATTTTTCCCAATCTGGGTGTGCATGTGTGTGATTAGGCCTGGGTAACATGTCGTGTCGGGTCGTGTTCGTGTCGTGTTAGTTGGGTTCGTGTCACAAATCACCCAACCCGAACCCAACCCATTTAGAATTCGTGTTTCTCGAATCGTGTCATTTTCGTGTTTCGTGTCAGAAATGCTCAACCCTAACCCGTTAACTTCGTGTCCGGTTCATGTCGTGTTATCATGTCTGTTGCCCAACTCTATATAGAATTACAGATATACCATATATTATGTATATACGTTCGTGTTAATGGGTGACACAGATTAGTAACCGTGTTAGTCGTGTCAATTTCGTGTCTCGCGTGTTCAACTCGAACCCAACCCATTTAGAATTCGTGTTCTCAAGTCGTGTCATTTTCGTGTTTCGTGTCAAAAATGTTCAACCCTAACCCGCTAACTTCGTGTCCGGTTCGTATCGTGTTATCGTGTCTCGTGTCCGTTGCCCAGCTCTCTGTGTGATACAGTGGGCTACAGAAATGGAAGATTGGGGGTGAGGGAAGGGGGATAAAGAAGGGTAAAATCGTCAGATTTCGAGGGGATTGCGGGGTATAACTTATGGACACCTCAAACCCTATCCGAAAATAAGACTCTCCGATGCCCCCTTTCTCAGGTCTTGGCCAAGAACTGATCTTCTTGAAAACCCCTCTGTTTTTGGTTCCCAAATGGAGGTAAAGCCTGGCCCCAGGTCTTCTGAAAGAGTGAAAGCTAATCCCTCCTCTCATGGATGCATCCAAACGACCCCTAAGGTATATGCCATGACACTTGCATTAAAAAAAAAGAGGAAAAAGGTGGTGGAGGAGCCGTCAGAGATTGGGGGTTGCGCTGAGTAGGGCGAACGACGAGGCTCACTGGGAGTTTCTGTCACTACTACAGAGTACTACTCACTACTCTCTCTCTCATCGATGAGAATCGTATCTATCTCTGTCTACATCTTCACTATTACACTACTACTTCAACTCGCAGTCTCTATCTCTATAATCATAACCCAAAACCCCTACACAAATATGGCTGCATACAGCAATCATTTGCATGCAGGTATATCCCCCCCTTCCAAAACCCTCTATAAATTCGGTCCCCTCCTTTCTAGCCATCTCCCACCTCATCCCTACCTAACTAGCATCTCTCCTATCAGTACAAACTTCCCCATTCCATTTCTAAGGCCAACAGAAACCTCAACTTTGCTTCCTCACTATGGCTTTCACTTCCAAGTTTGTCTGCTTGATCGTCACGGTGCTCTTTTGCTTGGCCCTCACTCAACCACCTTCTGGTTCTCTCTCTCTCTCTCTCTCTCTCTCTCTCTCTCTCTCTCTCTCTCTCATTTTCTGTTATTTTGTTTTTGTTCGTCCGGAGTTAAATTGTTATGCCTTTTTTCCCCCTCCAGATCAGTTGAAGGGCGGCCATGGATGCTTTTACGCAGAGGCAGCTGCCCAAGTGATTCCAATCAGAAAGGTGCTGTTTTTATGTACCATCTTTTTCTTTATCTCGAAAATATAGATGCAAATGTACGTATGAATTAACATACATGTAAAAACTAGGGTTGGGAACATAATTAGTGTTCCATTTTTTGGGCATGCAGGTGCTACAAGGTATGATGCATGGGAACGATGATCAGGTGGTCTCCGGAAGCAGCAAAGACGTCCAAGGATCAACAACCAAGGGGTACGGTGGAGCTAGTTCAGAGACCTGGGATCAATTGAGGGGGGTTCCAGCTGGTCCAGACCCATTGCACCATCATGGGGGTAGCCCGAAGAAGCCCAGGACTCCTTGAACTCCCTGGCCCCCCCAGCACCCAAGTTCCAGCTGGCTAGTCCTCTCTTTTTGGTGTCTTGTTTTCTATCTCGTAGACAGAGTATGTTCCTAGCTTACTAGCTAGCTAGCACTAGTTCGAAGCAAACTCAGATCAGTAGTAGTACTATATATTATGCCTAGCTAGCTTTTTGTCCACTCAGGGGGGAGTACTGTGTAATGATGTTTCTCCTTTTTCTCTCTCCGGCCGTTTCTCTCTTTGGGAGTAAGTTAAGACAGGCTTTGTAATAAGTTTGTATCCACTTTCATGCATGATGTTATCTACTGAACTTGTTTGGCAATGGACATGACCCTATATTTCCTTGTTTAATGAAAGCTGCAAGTGGGAAAGTGGAGTTAAAGTACAGAGCAAGGTGGAATTAATTACTTAATTTTAAGGTGGAATTAATTACTTAATTTTAAAGAGCAATATGGTTTTAATAACTCATAATGTTGCGGCTGGTTTGTTTGTATCTCAACGAATCTTTGGACATCAATATTTTAACATTTCATTAGCGTAGGCCCGATTAATCTGGAACAATATCCCTAATATTGAACTAGCTTAAAAGTTAAAAATAAGTTGATACTCCTTAGGTCCCAAAAATGATGACAATTTTTGAAATTTATGTCATTTTTCATCGCTTATATTTTTCAATCTATAACGTTTTTTATGAGTTTGTAAATTTTGTATAATAGAACTAATCGAGAACTATCAAACAAGATCTATATTGCATATATTTTGAGATCCATATTGAAAGATATAAGGAATTAAAATTTGCACAAATATCAAAAATTGACATTCAATTTGGGACGGAGGGAGTATAACATAAAGCTTTCAAATCCGTAATCTTAAAGAGAAAGCAAATCCCTTTTGTTTGAAGCCTAAACTACGAGGTCAACCTCTGAGGTTCGTAACGAGCAATGTTACGTGCCCATATTCGATCACAAACGTGTTAGAAAAATTACTCGATGCATGTAAATTTCTTGTTAGTATTTTAAGGGATCAAACGATGATATATAGAACACCTCTGGGTTAGATTTTTTAGAATAACTTATTCACGGAATTGGCTTCCGTAAATAAGTTATTCTCGAAGGCGCTCAATCTTGACTGTTCAAATGTGTTTTGGACGATGATTGAGTTTCGTAAGACTTATTCCCGGAACTCTGTGATTAAGTTATTCTATACTATACTACTTCATTCGTCCCGGTTTGCTTGTCCCATTTTTGACTTTTTGAGAGCGTTTGACCTCTCAAAGAATTGTCTATAGTTTTTAATACGTAATATTTTTAATATACAATATGGATCTTATTTGAAAGATCTCAATTAATTTTATTATATAAAATCTTCTAAATCATAAAAATATTATAAAATATAATATATACGTTTTTGAAATATATGAATTTTGATAATTAAACAAATAAATTGGGACGGAGGAAGAAGTAGTACGCATACAGAATTTTCCATGGTTGGCGTGAAGAGATTTGACAGTTTTGGGGCTGGGTTTATAAAATAAGCTCGCTTTAATGGGTCCCTAGCTAGCTTTCTTGTCACCGTCAATTCCTTCCTGGACAGTAATAAGGGTGGCGCGCGTCATGCAGTACTGCGTTAAGACATGTGTACAGCGTTTCATCCAAAAAATGTACTGACTCTGGCCTCCTGCAATAACTAACCTTGATCTAGTACAACTCCTATTCCAGATTTGTACTGATCTCAATCATCATGGAGAAGAAGGGGCTCAAATGATGCAACCATGACTCCATCTCCCAATAATAAAATCCTGTTAGCTTCACGTAAAAATGATGGATAATGATCCGCAGCCACAATTTTATATTTTACCAGATGACATGGATTTTATATATACGAAATTCTGTCAGTTCAATGGACAATAATTAATGTGCAAAAAGTGCGTTGATATAGGAGTATGTAAAAGGTGTATAGATATTCAAAAAAAAGTGCATTGATATATATAAAAGATATATGGATATTCAAAAAATGTGTATTGATATATATGGAAAGTACATTGAAACTCTTTTTTTAATCTTTTTTTCTGGCTTTTAAGTGTGAATTATCCACAAAATTGTTTATACTTCCTCCCTCCAGATTTAATAATATTTTTTTTGGAGTTCGTGTCATTTTTCAATCGATTATATCTTCTAATTTATAATGTTTTACGTGATTTTGAAAACATTATATTATAGAACTAATTGAAATCTATCAACAAAATTCATATTCGATATGAAATTCATTACGGATTCAAAGATATAACCCATTTTTTAGCCGGTTAGAATAAAATTAGGGACAGTTAAATCCGGACGGAGGGAGTATATTTGATGATATGAGATAACAATCTTGGAAGGGAAACTCTACTCTAGCTATTGAAAACATTAAAGGAAATCTCACCATAGAATATGACTCTGCATCGAAGATTCAAATACAAAACTCATGTTCCATTGTGTATTGTTTGAAAATAGAAGATTCTAACTGAGCCAAATCATTGTTTGTTAAGTAAATTTTTTCAAATTTATGAGTAACACAAGGGTCTTAGTTTGATAGTATATATTAAAACTTAAAAGTGCCTATCAGATCCGGCAGAGAAATTTTTGTATGAAGATTCTGTTTGCGTAATTTTATCCCCTATAAAATTTAGGTTTTTTTTGTATTTTTTTTGTAGGATTAACCTTTTACCGCGATGCCATTGCGAAATTCAGAGAGGATTGAGGCTCCGTTCCGGAAATCTTTCTTAAAAAATAAGTACTTATTTTGCCACTTCTTATTCAAAAAATAAGAAGGGCCATTCCACAAAATCAAAATAAAAAGTTCCTTTCATATTTTCAAATTCAAAAATAATGTAAATGAAAAAAAAATTTTAATTTTTTTTGCACCGTATTAAAGATCTCAATGAGATCTATCAAACAAGATCCATAGTGATAGGAAAATTATTTGCGTAAACACATAATTTTTGAGTTTGAAGTTACCTTATACAAAAAATAAGACTGTGGCGCCGGAGGAGGGAAATCGTACCGGCGGCCGCGCCAGGCCGTCTCCGGCCACCGGACGGCCGATCCGAGCCGTCCAAAAATTCTATAAAAAAAAACTGAGGGGGCTAGTGCAGGAATCAACGGCATCCGAGGTGTGTAGGGTGCTTGATCCAAGCACCATTTTTCTGTGTATATATGATTAACGGCTCGCATCGGCCGTCCGGTGGCAAGAGACGGCCCGGCGCGGCCGCCGGTACGATTTCCCTCCCGGCACCCATTAGTACCTATATAAATTCTTCCAAAATAAGTAACACCCTTCTTATTTTTCGGAACAATCCTTCTATTTCAACAAAAAACAAGTTCTTAACTTGTTTCTGGAACACAGCCTGAGTATTTTAGCTGATGGAGTACTAAATTCTTGACATGAGAAACATTACTCTCTTTATCGAGACAAGATATGTTCACTCAAACATCCACTACTCGCGGTGTCTATGGAACCCTGGAGGTAGTTTTGGGGGGGGGGGGGGGGGGGAGGAGGGAAAGGCGCGACATCAAGGAATCCACTGTATGTAATTACGAAAACTGGACATCGGAGCAAGCACTTATAAAATCCACATTTGTAGAAAAAAAATCAATTCCAGTTACATCTGGTATTGGAGATATTTAGCGCGAACAAAGTACAATAACCAAACAAACCAAAATTTAATCGAGCCTTAAAGTCCTACTAATTGGAGTCGGCTACATGAATTTGGACAAAAAGGACGGTATTGGACAAAAAGAACCTATGCACATAAGTGTCAACGATAGAATTTATGTATAGAACTCGCACAAATATTATGGCCATTTGTGATATCCTTAAACAAAAAAAAAATGAAAAATGAAAAATCATCTAGAGTCGTAAATTCGATAATATCACTATCAGTTTATCCTACATGAATATTCTTATGTACGAAAATTCAATATCTCGTATGAAAGATTTTGCAGGTAAATCATTGCCCATAACACAATCATATGTTAAACTACATTGTACTAGGAAGTCCATGGAGTTTAGGCGGCCAAAGCGGACAATATTATACAAGGTCGGAGCGGGTCATTAGACTCATTACACTCTTATTTGTGGGATTAGAGAGTTACATTTCTCATCTCGCAACCATACATGATACAACATCATTGATCAGTAGGCCTCTCGCCAATTCAATCTAAACTACATTGGCTGACACATAACTGTAGAGTTTGAATTATATTTATGTGTCGACAAGACTAGATTCAGGAACATACCCGGATGTCCCCAGCTCAAGCCACACATGCTCCAACATTACGTAAATCTCATCTATTTCAGCATGTGATTTATCACCAGCCACAAATTCATGAACATTACAGTCTACTTCTATCGAACTGATCCCCGCTCTCTTCTGTATCCCGAAATCCTTCATTTTCTTCCTCACATCGTTTGCCCTACCCCAACTGCCAGCTGCAGCGTACATATTTGAAAGCAGCACATAATTCGAATCACTATTTGGATCCAACACGAGAAGATAATTTGTTAACCTCTCAGCTAAATTGACATCCCCATGAGTTCTACAAGCAGCCAACAAAGACCCCAACACCACCTCATTAGGCCTCATGGGCATTTTCTCTATCACATCCAAGGCATCTTCCAACCTTCCCGCACGACTATAAAGATCCACAATGCAACCGTAATGCTCAATTGTTGGCAATATCCTACGAACTTTCTTCATAACCTCAAAAAGATTCAACCCCTCATCAACTAACCCGGCATGGCTACAAGCAGCTAGAGCTCCTGTAAAACTTACCCCATCCGGCTCAAACCCTTCCTTTTGCATCGAGTTGAAGAATAGAAGAGCCTCCTCTGCATACCCATTTATAGAAAACCCCACGATCATTGAGTTCCATGAAACTAAGGTCCGCGTCTTCATAGTTAAAAATACTTGACGGGCAAAATCAATACATCCACACCTAGCATACATGTCTATAAGCGAGTTATTTACCCTAACATTGTCCTTAATACCCTTTTTAAGAATGTATCGATGCACCCAAAAACCTAACCCAAGTGCCCCCAAATTGGCACAGGCGGCAAGTACAGAAATCAGGGTCACGTAGTCAGGTTCAACCCCAGATAGCTGCATTTCTTGGAACCACTCCAAACCCTTCTCAAAGGTACCTTTCTTCACAAACCCAAACACCATAGCCGTCCAAGAAACCGCATCTCTATGCGGCATTTCATCAAACACCTCAACCGCATCCTCAATTTGGCCATTTCTCACGTACCCATTGATCATTGCATTCCAAGACACTACGTTCTTAACGCAAATCCTATCAAAACTCAACCTAGCAAGATCTACACAACCGCATTTGGAGTAAAAGTCAACAACAGCAGAACCCACTTTAACATTTGTCGTATCCAAGCCCAGCTTACGGGCATAAGCATGAAGAGACATGCCAAAACAGAGACTATCAGTAGGGAAACGGGCGCAAGCGGAGAGAAGGGTTATGAAAGTGATGTAGTTAGGTTCGATACCGGCGATTCTCAAGCGGGTGAGCTCCGCGGCGGCTTCGGGTAAGCGGCCGCTGCGACAGTGGTGGTGTAATGATGTGGTCCATGAGACCGTGGGGTCAGTTGTGGGTTTGTTGTTGTTGTTGGTCTGTTTTAAGGTGAGGTGGTGCTTTGTGGAGTTGTTGGCGGAGAGGGATTGAGTGGAGTTTGTGGGTCGTGGCGGTGGCGGTGGCTGCGGCGGGGAGAGTTGAATGGTTGTGGTGGCGGGAACGCTCATCGTTTCAATTAACGGCAGCACAGCACATATTTCTGTTGGTGCAACTATATCTTAACTTCCTAACTAATTTTTTTTTTATTTTTTATGGCTCTAGTCCGGACCAACTTATGCATACGTGAATAATTCTAAGATACCGATATACTGGATGGAGGCCAATTAAAGCCCGGGCGCCTTGACTAATCTAACTGGCGTTTCTATGCCTTTCAATAAATCTTGTAAGATGGTATTGGGTTTCAGTAAATTTTAGTGTGATATTTTAAGAAGAAATTTGATGGGAGAAAAATAGAAGCAAAAAGGATTGGATCTTATTTTAATTTTTAGTTGGCTTAGCTTCAAATGAAAATGACTACGTAATGTTTCAATTTACGAAATCAGTAGCACTACGCCAAAATTTGGCTTTAGCGGCATTAAAAAATCGTTGATAAAAATATTTTCAGCATGTTAGAAATCATATCGCCGTTAAAATAAGTGTTGGGAAAAAAAAAACAGAAGTAATTTATTGCCGGTAAAAGTTCTATACTATTAGTGGCGGTTGTGAAACCACCTCTAGAAGTGGGAAAAAGATTACATTGCCGAGATTCGAACCGCAAGTGAAAAAAAGAGAGATTGAGTTCATCTTCTCATATTTTTCCGTTTTCCATAGCCAGTTCTAAGTCCCCAACAAAATGTATACTTCCTGATTAAAAAAAAAAACAAAATGTATACTTTGTCTCTTTTTTTTCTTGTGGGGTAGGTGAAATTGGATATTATCCATGACTTCACTTTAGAAGAAATTTATCTCATGAAATTAGTTGATTATTGGACCTCCATGATCCGAAAACTAGATAAAATCATTCTGTTAGATAATGGCTCTGAATTATCGAAAGGATTCTACATTTTACCAACAAGTTACAAACTAACATGAGTTGTTTTCCCTCATCACTGCAACACTAAATTTTCCAAAACAAGAGAAAATTTTGTGAAATGAAACAGGAGAAGGGGAAAACAAGTCCACCAAAGAAAAATCCATAAAAAGAACCAAAGACTAAACAAAAGAATCTTCCTACTCATCTCGCCCCCTCCTCTAGCCAAAGAGCTATCTAGCGAACGAGACTCCCGTTACTGAAGATCTGGCTGGAAAAAGGTTGGATATCACAACCCTACTCCCATAGACAGAAAGGCTGCTTTTGCGAACCCATGAGCACCAAGTCACATTGGGCCAGTCTTTATCGTTGCGCCCTGAAATTTCCTTGAAAGGAGGAGACAGCAGCCCGTATTAGCAATAGATACCATGCTCTGTCCCATAAAGATCAAATACCATTGAGCTGGTCCTAGTCGTACAAAGAAACAAGAGCTTCCACACAATGACCCGAACTAGGTGCCTTTCAAGAACGGTACGACATCATTGTGGTACTGTTTAATGGATCCAATGACTTCAATGGAAAAGGCCTCATCGTCTGGGTAATAAGCAATGGGATCAGATAACAGAGGATGTGGAAGGTCGAGCACACCTTCAAGTGTTGCATGAAGACAATATGCTGAATATGTAACATGATATCCACCTTCTTGAACAATCAATAGGCATCCATTGCTGTGCTTATCTGCCAGACTACGAACTTTTTGCCCGATCTCTCGATAGCCCTCCATTGTCAAGCATTGCCGCCCATTTGGGTCAAACTAATGCAGAAGAAGTGCACTTCAATAAGCAAAATTGCACAGTTATTGTAGATTATACTGTTGAGAAGATCAATGATATCCCGATATTCATGGGATAGATTGTATTGTATTTGCAGTAAAATCTTTAGATTCCGATTATATTTAGATTGCCTAGAATAGATTAGCACAATTGTAGGAAATCTCTTGTATAAAGTTGCATACTCTAATTCAATAATAAAAGATAAGGCAAATATTTCTTTCTTACTTTACATGGTATCAGAGCAGGGAACGAAACCCTAGCTCTCTGCCCTCCTTTTTCTTCTGCCTTTTTTTCGTTCCCATCATCATGGTGAACGAGCAATCTTTGAGTGAAGGCAAGTCCGATGCCGCCAATCCTTATTTTATCCACCATTCAGACCATCCCGGAATGGTGCTTGTTTCCAAGCCTCTCAATGGGGATAATTATTCTACCTGGTGTAGAGCCATGACCATCTCTTTGAACGCCAAATCCAAGTTGGGTTTTGTAGATGGTACCATCACAGCGCCTCCAGCCAAGACCAAACCAGATGACCATGCATCGTGGAGAAGATGCAACGATATGATCCTCTCCTGGATCCTCAATTCACTCACACCGGATCTTACAGACAGCGTTATATATTCAACCACTGCCCAGGAGGTATGGGAAGACCTTCGGGATCGTTTTTCTCAAAGCAATGCCCCTCGCATTTTCCAAATTGAGAGGGACATCGCTTGTCTCACTCAAGATCAAATGACTGTTGCGGCCTACTACACAAGGTTGAAAGGATTATGGGATGAACTGGGCTCCTACAATGATACTGTTTGCTCTTGTGGGGCTGACCATAAGAGACGCAGATTGATGCAATTTCTTATGGGACTCAATGAGTCCTACAAGGGAATCCGAGGGCAGATCTTATTAATGAATCCGCTACCAGATGTTGCAAGGGCTTACTCTTCTGTTGTGCAAGAAGAGAAACAACGAAGCCTGGGCGCTGCGCGTGAGACAACGGAGACAGCAGCGATGGTTGTTCGAAGGGATGAAATAGCAGCCTTGGCTGTTCGACATGGACAAGGTTCTTCTTCTCATTCCAGCTCATCTAATCGAAAACCGTTACACTGCTCTTACTGTGATCAAGACCATCATGTGCGAGAAACATGTTGGAAGTTGAATGGGTATCCTCCAGGACACCCAAAACATGCATCAAACAAGTCCAATCAAGGAAGCAACCGCTCTAAACCCAAGAACAACAACCAGTCTTCGGTTAACAATGTCAAGGAGGGTCCAACGATGCAGGAAATACAATCGGTGAGGGATGGGCTCTCTGATTTGCAAATCCAGCAAATATTATCTATCATGAGCAGCAAGGGGACATCACAATCCACTACTCCTATGGCTAATGCTGCTGGAACTTCTTTAGGTTTGTCACGAGCATTGTTGCGCCCCCATCACTTAATTATTGATAGTGGTGCAACTGATCACATTACTTCATCTCCGACTTTACTTATCAACAGTCGCGAGAACACCCTTTTGCCACCAGTCATTATGCCAAGTGGAGAACAGGCTCCAATTATTTCTACTGGCACTTTACCCTTGAATTCAGCTATTTCTTTGAGTAATGTGCTTGCTGTACCATCTTTTAAGGTGGATTTAATGTCTGTGGGTCGAGTTACAAGAGATCTCAATTGTTCTGTAACTTTTTTCCCTCATTGGTGTATTTTGCAGGACTTGACGACGAGGACGACGATTGGTTTGGGTAAACAACAAGACGGACTTTACTACTTGGTTGCGTTGGCATCGGAGAAACCAAAAAATAAAATCCAATCAGCTGCAGCCATTACTAACCGTCCATCCCATTTTCAAGACACTTCATCCACCAACTTATGGCATCGCCGATTGGGGCATTTATCTTCCTCTAGATTAGATTTTATGGCCAAAAATTTGTTACATTTTCCTTTCAAGTCAAATAAAGCTTGTGATGTTTGTGCACTTGCGAAACAGAAACGACTTCCATTTTCTTCTAGTTCAATTTCGTCTGTTAGACCTTTTGAATTAATTCATAGTGATATTTGGGGTCCTTATAAAATTGCCTCTCTTTCTGGTGCTAGATATTTTTTGACTATTGTGGATGACTATTCTAGGTTCACATGGGTATTTTTTATGCATCACAAAAGTGAAACACAACATCTACTTGCCAATTTTTTCTCTTTTGTCCAAACACAATTCAATGCCTCTATAGCCAACATTCGGGTTGATAATGGAAGGGAGTTCTTTGCCCTGCGGGAATTTTATAAACAAAAAGGCACCACTTATCAAACTTCTTGTGTTGATACTCCTCAACAAAATGGGGTTGTAGAGCGCAAACATGGTCATATTCTTGCGTCAGCTCGAGCCCTTCGCTTTCAAAGCAATCTCCCCTTACGTTTTTGGGCAGAATGTGTTCTCACAGCTGTTCACCTCATTAATCGTTTGCCCACACCACTTCTTTCTCGACAAACTCCTTTTGAACGGCTTTATGGTAAGGTTCCCACTTATTCTCATCTTAGAGTTTTCGGGTGTCTTGCATATGCTACTGACGTGCATATTCCTCATAAATTCGCTCCTCGAGCCAAACGTTGTCTTTTTCTTGGTTACCCGGTTGGCCAAAAAGCTTACAAGCTCTATGACCTTGCCACCCATAAAGTCTTCACTAGCCGTGATGTTATTTTTCATGAAAATATTTTTCCTTATGAGTCCACTCCATCCACTGCTCCAAATTCAGCACCTGTACTTCCTCATTTTGTGCCTGATCTTGCCCCTTCAGGACCTCTTTCCACTGCCCAACAAATGCCAACACCAGAACCGGTCCCTTCCCCAGCACTTGTAGAACAAGCCCAGCCTGTTCAGTCCCCTCCTTCCAGTCCTCCTCCCACACTAGCCCTCCGCCGTTCTCAACGTCCTCATGTCCCTCCTCCGGCTTTACGCGATTATGTTTGCAACCAAGTTACGTCTCCCAAACCATTGTTGCCTTCGTCGTTTGGTTCCCAAAAAGGTACGCGATATCCTCTTTGCAATTTTATCTCTTATCATCGTTACTCCCCACAACATCGCTCCTTTGCTGCTACTATTTGTCAGGATATTGAGCCTACCTCTTATACCGAAGCAGCTTCAAATTCCCACTGGCAAGCTGCCATGCAATCTGAATTGGCCGCTTTGGAAGCGAATCACACTTGGTCTCTCACTTCGCTCCCTCCAGGCAAGAAGCCTATTGGTTGTCGTTGGGTTTATAAAATAAAACGTCACTCAGATGGCACTATTGAGCGTTACAAAGCTCGCTTGGTTGCGAAAGGTTACACCCAATTGGAAGGTGTCGATTTTCATGATACTTTTTCTCCCACTGCTAAAATGATTACTGTTCGTTGTCTTTTAGCTTTGGCCGCTGCCCAGAATTGGTCTCTTCACCAACTTGATGTTCATAATGCTTTTCTGCATGGTGATCTCCATGAAGAAATTTATATGTCTCCGCCTCCTGGTCTTCAGCGACAGGGGGAGAACTTGGTGTGTCGCCTCAATAAATCTTTATATGGTTTAAAGCAAGCCTCCCGTCAATGGTTTGCTAAGTTTTCTACAGCTATCCAAGCTGCTGGATTTGTTCAATCCAAAGCAGATTACTCGTTGTTCACGTGTCGGAAAGGAAAATCTTTTACAGCTTTGTTGATATACGTTGACGATATTCTTATTACGGGTAATGACCTCACTGCCATATTTACTCTTAAGCAATTTCTACATAGTCGTTTCCGGATTAAAGATTTGGGTGATTTGAAGTATTTTCTGGGCATTGAAGTCTCTCGATCAAAAAAAGGTATTTTCATCTCACAACGGAAATACGCTTTGGAAATTCTGAAGGATGGTGGATTTTTGGGTGCTAAACCTGTGAACTTTCCCATGGAGCAAAACATGAAGCTCTCAGATACAGGTGAATTGCTTAAAGATCCATCTCAGTATAGGCGGCTTGTTGGACGCCTAATTTATTTGACTATTACCCGGCCGGATATCACTTATTCGGTACATGTGTTAAGTAGATTCATGCATGCACCGCGCAAACCACATATGGAAGCAGCTTTGCGTGTGTTGCGTTATTTGAAAAGTAGTCCAGGACAAGGTTTATTTTTCTCTTCTCAGAATGATTTATCTTTGCGAGCCTTTTCTGATTCGGATTGGGCTGGTTGTCCAACATCTCGTAGATCGACCACGGGTTATTGTGTTTTTTTGGGATCTTCTCTTGTTTCCTGGCGGACAAAAAGGCAAAAAACAGTATCTCTTTCCTCAGCCGAAGCCGAATATAGAGCCATGACAGGAACATGTTGCGAATTATCTTGGTTACGCTCATTGTTGAAAGATTTGCGGATATTACATCCGAAACCGGCATTGTTATATTGCGATAACAAGGCAGCCTTGCACATAGCAGCTAATCCTGTTTTCCATGAAAGAACCAGGCACATAGAGATGGATTGCCATTTTATTCGAGACAAAATACAAGACGGTTCGGTTGTAACCAAATACATTGCTTCAACAAGTCAGCTTGCAGATGTGTTCACCAAGCCATTGGGAAAGGAAGCTTTCTCAGTCATGATACGCAAGTTGGGAGTTCTTGACATTCACTCTCCAACTTGAGGGGGAGTGTTGAGAAGATCAATGATATCCCGATATTCATGGGATAGATTGTATTGTATTTGCAGTAAAATCTTTAGATTCCGATTATATTTAGATTGCCTAGAATAGATTAGCACAATTGTAGGAAATCTCTTGTATAAAGTTGCATACTCTAATTCAATAATAAAAGATAAGGCAAATATTTCTTTCTTACTTTACATATACAATATACACGTACGGGTATCAGATATAATTCACTGAGTCAGGTCAATGGATTCCAAACTCCACTATTGCTGAATCTTATTGTCGGTTGTGTAGAAAGTTTGAGGCTCCCGTTTAGGATTTAGACATAAGTTCGTCTCTTTGCGTTTATCGTGTGTCGTTAGTGTTTCGGGCTTGGTAGTAGCTCCATATCTATGTATTCGGATGGAAATCATTGTAAGGGCCGGATGGTTTTTATTGAATGCAAGTTGTGCTTCTGATCAAAGAAAAAAAAAGGTCACTGGATAAGTTAAGTCTTACTTATATAGGGTAATCGTACTGATTTCTGAAGCTGTAAGCATTGCAGCTGAACTCATAGTAAAAGCTTATAGGTAAAAAGCAGAAGCCAAAAAGCATCAAAATGGATCTTTTGTTTCACTGAGGAAGGACTTCAGCTATCTGGCTCCTTAATTTCTGAAATGATTCACTTTTACTTTGCAGGAAATATCATACTTTCAAATTCCTTCATTTTATGGTGTACCCGTTTTTAAATTTATTGCTACAAGCCATTCGGTTTTCAACCCTGATACTAATACTTCAATGATACCAACTTTAATAGTAAATCAAATGAAAAAATCAACTTACAGCGCTTGAATCTTGGCCAACTACCAAAACAATCATACCAGGCTGAAACTTTTCAACTGCAGGGATGACCAACTCTGTCAAGGCAAACTCATATCCTCGGTCTCCAGTTCCATTTGGTAGAGGTACATTCAAATTGTAACCAAATCCATCTCCATCACCAAGCTCATCAACAGATCCACTCTGCGGATGAGACGGACCCCAGGAACTGTGATTCATATGCAGGGAAACAGTGAGAACTTTATCAGAGCGGTAAAACCCCTCAGCAGTCCCATTCCCATAGTGGACATCAATGTCGATAACCACAACTTTTTTACAACCAGAATCCAAAGCCAACCGAACAGCAAGACCCGCGTTATTAATAAAACAATAACCATCAGCTTGAGTCGGCTGAGCGTGATGGCCAGGTGGTCTAACTAGTGCATAAGCAATATTTCCAAGCCCATCAAGTATGTGCTTCATTGCTGACAGTGCAGTACCAGCAGCTAGAAGTGCAGCGTCCCATGATCCGGGATTCAAGAAAGTCCCTGCGCAAATCATCTTCCCTCCATTTCTATCCGCTTCAACTAGTTCGTTCACGTACCCTAATAAATGCGTAATGTAAACAATATAAGCCTCTAATTGAGAGGAGTCCAATCAGTATCCAAGAAACAAAAGTTCAAAACCAAAACTAGTGTTCAAAACCAAAACTAAGTTCAAAACCAAAACAATATAAGCCTCTAATTATTTTCAGGTCTTCGTTAACTGAACCAAGCCTTGTTTCTCAATCAACGTTCCAGATTGTAAACACAATATACGAGTCTACGTTGTAAACAAGTGAATTCTAACCCGAATGGAACCAGATAGAAAGAACATTCAACTAATCTCATTATCGAATTACCAAATGCCCAGACAAATCAAATCACAACAATCTCTTCCGACGAAATCGATATCCAAGACCAATTCACATCGTTGATCACTATTCGGCTCTCTAAAAACCCACTTCGAATTCACGGGAAAAAATGGGCCTCGCACAGAGTCGGAAGCGGGTACCTGACGTGTGAAAAGTGAGCAATTCGGGGATGAGAGCGGGCCGGCCCGAGTGCCATGAAATGTAAGGGGAGATGGGACCCCTTTCGAGGATAGAGAGCATGTTCCTGACCCGGTCCGAGTTTTCAGGGTGCTTTTCGAGTACGTCGAGGAACCCCGGGTCGATTCCGGAGTCGAATACGCCGGTTCCGGCGTCGTGGGCCAGCATCCCGTCGTGCCAGAAGACGTGGATTCGATCGGTTGTTGGTGAAGAAAGGGGTTGACTAGCAGCCATCGCGTGTTTCGGGTAGTATTATGCGCCCCCCCCTTCAACTCAACTAGATGCGTCTCGCTCACTTGTACTTGTTCGATCTTCTGGTTGAGACTCTCTGGAGATATACCTCATAATTTCATTTTCCAGTTGACAATTAATAGTGTGGATTTAAAAAAAGATTTATTTAAGAAAATGTTTAATTCGGATTTAAAAAATAAAAAACTTATTTAAGAAAATGTTTAACTCTTATTTGGAAGAGTTTTTCGGTGAAATTGAGAACAGTAAAAGAAGCGTTAAAAGTTGAGCGATGGGCGTAGGCTTTCTGTTCTTTATTTAAAGAGTACATTTGAATAACGTTATGGTTCACTCGCATTCCAGCTACATTTCTATGTGGTATCTAGCTTCATTTTTCAAGACTAGTCTCTTATTTTTAAGATATTGTTAATACTAGTATCTTCCTAACTGTACTAATTTTATCGATATTGAATCCTAGCATTGAAAATTATGCCTAATTTAATTAAGTGTACATATACATGCATGGAAAAAATTCTTCAAAATTTGGAGAACTCTCCATGCATGAAGAATGAAGCTGAAAAAATGATTTTGAAAAGTGCAAATGAAGAATGTTTAATGAGACTTGGCTGGAGATGCTCTTAAGTCATGAAGTTATTTGTCCATTTTTTTCCTTTTAAAGGATGTTCATGTTTGCTTTTAGTATTCTGAGCAAATTCTTCAATTTTAACACCTTCGTACGATGAACTTGTGCACTCTTTAACCTTTTCAAAACATTACACCTAAAAAATACGATTTCCTCAATGAAAATTAGTATGGTAATTCTTCACAAGAAAATTATTACTAGATGAAATGATAAAATAATACAGTATTAGGAGAAATTTTTCGGTGCCGGGTGGGTACCACATCACCTGGCCAACGTGGTGCCCGAGCGGCCACATCCGAGCAGTCCAAAAGTGTATTGGACGGCTTATATTGAAACTCTCTCTCTCCTCTCACCCTCACACTCTCTCTCCTCTTTCTCTCTCCTTTTTCTCTCCCCAAATTCGAGCCGTCCAAAACCGAAATGGACAGTCCGGATGTACCGAGTGGACACCACGTGGTACTCGCTCAGCACAGAAAAATTTCTCCAGTATTAGTTTTACATCTGAAGGTGTTACTCCCTCTTTAAATTTAATGCATCTGGAGCCCACTTTTGGATCTCACACAAATAATTCAAACCATTTATTAATGTCAAAATAATTAGTTGAATGGCCATGTAAAAAATTAGCTCGATTAGATATGTGTAAATGGTTGATCCAATCTTCAAAGTTTCATTCATAATGAAAAAGTTGATGATTGGATTAACAACTTACGTTAATCTAATTGAGTTGATTTTTTACAAGGCCATTGAAAAAGTTATTCTAAAATTAACGAATGGTTCGGATTATTACTCTAATTAAAGAGGAGATAGAACATATTTTAGATCTATAAAAGAATCAGGATAAAGATTAGAGCTCTTGAAGCATTTTCAGGTACCTAAGACCAAAACGAAAAATTAAAATTTTAATATTTATAATGAGAGACTTAAAGAATCATCCTCAGACCTTAACCGACGTATGTTTTCATCCCGGCCATTTTTCCAGGTTATGTTTTCATCCTCTAATTTTAAAAAACCCCATCTTACCCTTGTAGGACTATATTTATGGAATTTATTTGTTTTTTGGGAGCCTATATAGGCAATGATTTTTGGGACTGAAAAATAACTTCGGAGGTCCCGTGTTGTAATTTATGGATATCTACACTTACCAAATCCCTAAAGTCATGCTTTCCATATCTATTTCAAATCTTCCAGGTCCTAATTGCTATTTTTTCGATTGTAAGTCATATCAAATCCCTAAATTTTTGCTTTCCAAATACTATTATAAGTAATTTGAAATTAGGATGAAAAAACCACCACACAATATCACATCCTCGAGGAGAACAAATCTGAGAATTTATTTCTCGTCCTTCGTCTTCCATCGTCCATCCTCCGTTGTCCATCCTCCATCCTTCATCATTAGACTCAGTCCTCCATCCTCGCCGTTCCATAATCAACATCGCCGGAAAACACTAGTCGTTGAAGGAGAAAGTATGATAATGGTCCCAGTTCATAAGTGCCCCAAATTCATTTTTTTATGATTTAAATTGGCGTTTCAATGATTCAACGTGTCGTCCGGTCCCATCGTTGTCCACTCTTCCACGATGTACTATCGGATATTAGGAGGTGGAGATGGTGAAGTTGTTTATGATTATGCTATTACTGTTGTAGATGATGATTTTGATGATTGAAAATTGGTTGATTGGGATAATAAAATGGATTTTCATGCAATCTCCAAGTAATTGGCGAGTGGCGGTGCAAGAGGCGAACGACGACATGAATCCCCCAAAATCACAGTGAGGGCAAGCGACGGTGAGCATCGATCGGCGGCGAGCATGGAGCGGCGGCATATGGGGAAGATGCACGGACGGGGCATGGGGTCAGATCTGTTTCTCCACAAAAACTCCACCGGTGACACTATTTCCATGAACGCAATACTCCTCTCCAACGACGACAAAAACGAAGGTACTTTGGGTTTGATTGGGTCGAGAACGCCGTAGTGGGGAGACCGAGGCGGCGAGGCTTAGGGTTGTATTATATACATGCAGATGAAATCTACCATGTTTATATGTTCATGTTTTTAGTAATCTGCCGTGTTTTGAAGTTCATGTTCAGATTCATGAAACATGACAGATTTTTATGTTCATGATTTTGAAGTTCATACCGAGGCGGCAAGGCTTGGGGTTGTATTACGTGCATGCAGATGAAATCTGTCATGTTTATAGGTTCAGTTTTTAGTTTCAATTTTTTAGAAATTTGCCATGGTTGAAGTTCATGGCGGATTGCACAACAGGGTACTCGAATCAATTTATGAAATCTGCCATAATTTTAAAGTTTATCTTTTGAAATCTGTTGTGTTTATGAAACCAATTTCATGGTGGAATCGATTTCCCGTTTATTTGTTGGGATTAACGATTGTCATGTTTTTATGGAATAGATGTTAGGTTTATTGATTCGAATTGCGTCATGATCTTAATATGTCATGTTTTAATAATAAAATTGATTCCACAATTGCGAATAGACGTCACGAATATGATATGAGGCGATGGTTTCGTGTTTGTTATAAAAATCATGTATATAATTAACCATGAAACACTTATTATAAATTTCTTTCCATTCATGATGTATTTATTCAATGGGGATTCGGTGTGTATGTGGAATGGAATGGATTTCATTTAGTTTTAAAAAGTTTTGGAAAGAAAGATAACAAAGATTTGAATTATCCCCCTTCATTTTCAAATCATCAATCATAATCCCATTTAATTTGGAAACTATAATTTCATAAAACCTAATTACATGCCACCTATTTAGGCAACAGCTGCTATGCATATTTATATGTAAGGGTACTATTGGTATTAAAAAAGAGAAAGGATGTAAACATAAGTGCAAAAAAGTTAAAGAATGAAAACTTACGAGGAATGACGCATGAGGATGAATATTTAAAAACTCCTAAAAATAAAATCCGACAAACACCAAACTATAAACAGACAGAACCCCAAATTTTTTGATCCAATTTCTCCATCGGTTCAAATTTCTCGGTTGTATTTTCACTCCTTAACATACTTTTCTTGTTCCCGTCTGTAAATATATCCACCTCTTTTGGGGCTTAGTTTTCAAAAGAGAAATGATTTTGACACTCCTCTTTTGTTAACGTCACTCACCTGCAAGTTGTATTTTTGTCGGTTCAAATTTCTCGGTTGTATTTTCACTCCTTAACATACTTTTCTTGTTCCCGTCTGTAAATATATCCACCTCTTCTAAGGCCTAGTTTTCAAAAGGGAAATGATTTTGCCACTCCATTTTTTGTTAACGCCACTCCCCTGCAAGTGTATTTTTGACTTGCAGGGGAGTGGCGTTTGCAAAAATACACTTGCAGATGAGTGGCGTTAATAGAAAATGGAGTAGCAAAATCAGCAACCTTTCAAAAATAAAAAAGACAACTTGTCTTTTTGTATTGTCTTTACTCAAAAAAATTTCACATTTTTTAGTTTTGTGTCAAGCTTTTGTGAATTATTAGTTTGTTTCGACGAGAAGAATAAAAAAATGTAAAATTATAACTTTTACTCAAATATTTTTAAAAATTATTTTTGGGCTTTCGTACTTTTCTTTGATATTTTTCTAAAAATATTTGAGTAAAAAATATATATTTTTACTTTTCTGATTCTTATATCGATGCGAATTGAAACATTTTTTTATTCGCTATTGAATTTTTTTTGTGTGTGTGTGTGGGGAAAACTACACCTAACGCGGAAAGGCAGTGCTTTCGGTTATGTTTGGTTGAGCGTTTAGTTTAGTTTAGTTTTGGTAGTAGGTGGAGAGAGAAATAGAGTAATGATTGAAAATATGGGTAATGATTGAAGAGAGATAGAAAGAGATGAAAAAATAATAATTAAAAAAATAAGGTAATGATTGGAAAAAAAAATAAAATAATGATTGTAAACAAAACAAAAACAAAAACTAACAGCTGAATTCAGCTTTGCGTGGCGGGTGCTCCTAAATTCTGGACCAATTTGGAGGGCAGTTTCGTCAAAACACATCCACTCACCCCCTTATAAATTGACTCCTCCGTGCCTCTTCTCTCCCTCGTATCATCTTTTCTTATATCTTGCGCTTCAATCGGTTGAACAATCCAAGCCTCTGTCAAGGTACTAGGGTTTCTTCCCCCTCTCTCTCTCTCTCTCTCTCTCTCTCTCTCTCTCTCTCGTTTTCGATTTTCTTTTTCAAGAAGTTTTGCGATTTCTGAAAATCCATCTTTCTTTGATCCCAGCAGATGCAGATCTTCGTTAAAACCCTGACCGGCAAAACCATCACCCTCGAGGTGGAGAGCTCCGACACCATCGATAACGTCAAGGCGAAGATTCAGGACAAGGAGGGGATCCCCCCGGACCAGCAGAGACTGATCTTCGCCGGGAAGCAGTTGGAGGACGGGAGGACTCTGGCTGATTACAACATCCAGAAGGAGTCGACGCTCCACCTTGTCCTTCGACTCCGTGGCGGTTTTTGAGCAGTTTGTTAATGGTTTGTCTTGTGTTTTTCCGTGGTGTTAAGGAACAATTGCCATGAGTTGGTGTTGGTTTGCTACTAATAAATAAATAAAGAAATAAAGAACAGGCTTAGTTTTGCGTTATATTGTTGGGTCGAAATCGTGGTTTGATTTTAAGTTCGTGGATTGAATGCTGCGTTCGCTGTTTGTGGATTCAACTTCTTTTCTTCGCAGTTTCTTGTTTCTTTGAGACTGGTTTGGATTTACATGGATGATAACTAGGGCCAATTTAATCACATGTTCCAATTGAACACGTTCGATTTTTCTTTTTGATTATTCTCGAAGGAGAAGATTATTCTCTTTACCTAACATGTGGATCCAATTACAATCTTATAATAAGAACAAGAGATCTTTCTCGATCAATCCCTTGTGCCCCTCATTCCTCCAGAATCAGAACGATCTTTTTCAAGTTTGAATCAATAGAGAACCGAACTTGAATCAAGAGAGAACCGTTTCTTCTGTATGAACCAGTATAATTACATTCCAATTTCTTCCCAATACCTTTCAGAGAAAATCTGGAATTGGATCGCAGGTTGCTGTCTCTGCGTTATCACTTGATTCAGTTTTACCTTCCGGCTTTCCTCTTAACAGATTCTTCTTCGTCATATAGTACAATGTCATATAGTACAATGTCATATAGTACAATGTGGGTTCTTTTGTCTATCTCGCTTGGAGTTTGCTTTGTAGTTTGAATGTGATGCAAATCAAATATTAAAGGGAATCAAAGATTCAAAAGAAGAGCAAAATTCCATTCAAAAGTATAAACCCCAAAGGTAGAGAGAAATTAGGGTTCAATCAATATATTTAATATTTTTAATAATTAAAAACTAACAAATAAAATACTAATTCACTTATTTATAGACTCAACACTCCGCTGTCACTAAGAGCATCCGGTGGAATAATCAAAATCAGAAGGTTCCTAAGGTTATCAATTTTTGTTCAAAAAGTTGTTCACATTGGAATAATTCAACCTAGCAACTTCTTAATAACTTATTAAAATTTTGCATTTGGATAATCAAAATTAGCAATTTTTTGTTAATAACAAAATTTAGTGGTCATCATATTTTTTCTCAATCAAGACACTCATCATTATGCAAAAATTTTCTCTCTCTTCCATTCTCTATCTCTCTCTCAACAATGTTTCTAAGAAAAATATTTTAAAAAACTTTTTTTAATTTTTTTTCAAAAACAGTTTTTTCTCACAAAAAAAACTTCAGCTGTTTTTTTTTTTTTTTCCAAAACCTGTTTTTTTTTTTTAAATACTAGTTTTTCAAAAATTGTTATTTAAAAGAAACAGTTTTTTTCCCCAAAAACTGTTATTTAAAAAAAACTGTATTTTTTTAATAAAAAAAATGTATTTAGATTTTAAATTTTTTCCCCAAAAAACTGTTTTTTTTTTTTTTAAAGTTTTCAAAAAACTATTTCCTATTTCTAATAACATGCTTTTATTAGTTTGAAAACTATTTTTAAAAAATTATTTTCTATGTTCACAATTTTAGATTTTTATAATTTGAAAAAGTAATGTGGCAAGTTTTGGTTATTCAATTTTGATTAGGCTATTGTGGACTTCTACATTGCTAACATTGACAACTCCTTAAATGGATAACCAAATTTGTCAACTTTTTTTTTTTCCGATAAGGGTACCTTTAGCATTATAAAGCCCAAACACATGTACAGATAGTACAACGAATGAAAATACAAACTCACTGTTGGCAGGTAATGCAAGACCAAGCCAGAGAGTAAAACAACCTAAGTAAAAGGCACAAGAGCCA
The DNA here is from genome assembly GCF_030253575.1 of Rhododendron vialii. Classification (NCBI taxonomy): domain Eukaryota; kingdom Viridiplantae; phylum Streptophyta; class Magnoliopsida; order Ericales; family Ericaceae; genus Rhododendron; species Rhododendron vialii. The sequence goes on along the minus strand of NC_080557.1, from coordinate 38,815,184 downwards.
TCAAACAACACTGCACTAAGGGCTCGATTGGATGCGGGATTAGATTTGGAAGTATTATGTAAGAAGGAGGATTGGATAATAGGGGGTATTATATAATTAAGAAGGGTGGGCCCACATTGATGTGACGGAGGAATTAAATAATACTTGGTTTGGATGAGGGATATAATGGGGGGATAAGATTGTTTTGTAGTTGAAATGGAAGAGAAAGAGGGTATTAGGAGGGGGAGATTCCACAATGTCGGCTCAAACCCTAGCCATATGTAAGCTCCCTTCAGGGGGTATTAGAGGTGTGGGGGGTGTTGGGGGGGGGGGGGGTGTTATGGAGGAGGGGGTATTATCAAATCCCCCTGGTTTTTGTCTTCTCAAACCACGCCATAGAATCAGCCCCACAGATTAGAATGGGGGATTGGACAATACCCCTTCATAGTGTGGCATCCAAACGAGCCCTAACAACAAAACATATGAACAAAAGAAAACACTAGATAAATACTCCATTCCCTGCATATGTCCTTGTTTCCTTGAGAAAAATCCAGCATCCTCCAAGACAGCAAAGCATCACGAATGGAATTACAAACTGTAGCAGCAAGAGATCTAGGGTCCAACCTTTTCTATTGAAAGATTCTAGTATTGCGTTCTCGCCAAATACAGTAAATTGCAGTAGCAAGGGAAAGTTTCAGCACACACTTCCTCATACTATCCCCCTTAGAATGCAGATTAAACCACTCCTTCTCATCATCCCATCTCATTGGAGCCTTGCCCACATGATTTTGCCTTAAACTTCAGTCCAAACAACCCTAGAATAACAACATTCAAAGAATAGATGATTGTGGGACTCCACAGGATCACAATCACACAAAACACAAAAAGCATCAGACACTATTCCCCACAACGACAATCTGTCCTCCGTGTTTAAACAAATTTGCATTGCCATCCACAAAATGAAGGCCCATCTAGGTACATGCCCTTTGAACCACACAACCTTACACCATTCCTAAGCGAGAAGGGCTCTCCTAATTGTATTCCATGCAAACTTCAAGAGAAAATGTCATTCTTGGATGAAATCCATATCACACAGTCCTTCATAAATACGTAAGGTAGAAACCCTTCTGGAGTGAAGTCTTTGATCTCCCTCATAATTCTGTTCCTCTCCCTAGGCCACTTCCAGCCACCATTATGAATTAAAGAAGAAACTTTAGCTGAAAGAGACTGACCTATATCAGCACAAACCCTGGTACCATACTTTTGATTACTCACTTTTGGTTAAGCCACTACGGATGCTCTAAAAGGACACTAAAATGAAATACGTATCCTAAAAGCTACTGCATCAGAATGGCTTTTCAGAATGATTAATGAGTGGAGGCCTGGACGATTTGGAGATGGGAATGGCAGTGGGAGCGTTAGCATGGAAGATTTGGAGATGTAGAAACGATGTGGTGTTCAATAATGAGTGGAGGCCGGATGTGACGTGTAATGTGAAATAGATTTGAAAATAAATGTACTTGTAATTGTCTATGTAGGTGGATCCCACATTGTAGATGTGGAGCAATCTGAACTCACCATCTTAAGGAGGAGAAAAATACATTAAGCACCCAAAAAAAATTGAGGAGCGGAAAAAGAGGTTCTCTTTGGTTCAATTTCATGATATGAATTGTTATTATGAAGACCCTCATATAGAAATCATCCATTGTCCTACCTCTCTTAAAGAAGATCACGTTTGGGTGATTTTCCGCTTGGCATTTTTGGTCCAATTTGAACAATTGTAGCCGTTGATGTTGGGCTTGCCTAACAACGCGAGTGTCCATAATTGTAATTTCGTTGGTACCCACATGGCGCGAGCTTGTCTCTCACCTACCACTTTCTTACTTTTACGTTTTATAGAAAGAGAAACAAATACTCTCACCTACCACTTTCTTACTTTTAGAAAGAGAAACAAATACAGTAAAGGCATTTGAGAGAGAGAGACAGATAGTGTGTGTGAGGACGATGAAGCCGACGACGATGACGATGACGATGAAGACGAAGAGGACGGCAATGAAGAAAGCAAAGGATGGGTGATTTTGTTTAACTATACTAAGTTTCCGCAAGTTTCGATTTGCACAGATTTGTTATTTTCGGGTTAATAGATTGATTATGTTTGATCTACCCTGTGGTTTTCTCTTCTCCTATCCCTTCTGGGGTTGCTTCGTTCCTGCAGAGCAGAACTTTTCGTCTGAGATTTGTTCACTTCTGCTCGCCTAGGTTCGTAGCTCCGTCCTGTGCTCAAATCTACGGCTCATGCTCCTCCAGAAAAGGTTTGGCTCCGTTCGCGGTGGCTTTTTCCGATTTTATGTTCTTCGCTGCGGTTTGCATGTTGTTCAGTTTGGCTATTGTTCTTCCGGTGTTCTGGTTTTGAGGTTTTTATGGAAACCGCTTTGTTGCTATGTTTAATTTGTGTCTATTGATTCATTCAGGGGTAGTAGTTTTAGTTTTTGATGTTTTTTCCCTTATTCATTCGTGTTGCATGTACAATTTTGTGGCAATAATGGCTTCGCTAGCTTCATAAGATGTAGGGTTGTGATGATTTCTCACATTTAGGTTCCATTAGTGTTGCATGTTCGGTTTTGTGGCATCATTTTGGCCTATCTAGGTTCGTATGATGTAGGGCTTTGACGATTTCTCGCATTTTGGTTCCCTTAATTATTTAAAAATCATAAACTACTTCTTTTGACTTGCAATATTGATCTGACTGAATAAGTATTGACAAGCATGATTTGTGGTGATGATTAACTCTACTTGTAGCTCTCATCCATTCAATTGCTCGTTTTTGCAGTTATGCGTGATTTACGCCTAATTCACATTGATCTGAAACCAAACACTCTTTTTTCTTCTTGCTTTCTCTAATATCACTTATTATTTTGTGTTGCATCATGAGCTTAATACTTATGGGCTGAAAAGTGATTCCAAAGCCCCACGATAGTTTCTTTGCCTAACAGACTTTTACGCCAATTTTTTTCCCTTTTTTTTGCAAATGCAGCTGTAAAGATTGGTTTTAAAACAAATTCTAAAATAGTGGTGAATTACGAGCTAGGGCACATACTTTGGTTTCAGAATTCATTTTGTTCAACCCACGTCCTACCATATTTCACTTATTTGGTTTTCTTGCCAAAATTTCTTCGCTGAACCTTCTAATTTCAATTACTGAATGCATTGGGAATCTGATAAACCATGCCAATCAAGTTAATCGTCAAATAACCCATCGTAATAAATTTAAAGGAAATTAAAATACCCATAGCAATTCACTTTTTCACCAATCTTAGGGAGGTAGAAAAAAACTGCATAAATTTTAAGAAGAGCTTTGTTGGCCTTATACATGTATTCATTGCTTACACTTTTATGGAGGGTATCAACATAAATCTCCATGGATTAGATTCCCTGTTCTCTCATTTATTCTTATCATCCAACCATAGTCTTAAGGAGACAATAATTATATCTGCCTAATGGGAATCGAACTTGTTTTTATCCCTGTTGCTTTTATATGTATGCATGCATAATCCATAAGTAATCAGTGCATAATGCTCCGCTTTCTCTTGGCTTATTCATGAACTAATTAAATAGCTCCTGACGTTTTACGTATTTCAAAAGGTTTCCTCTCACTATTATTTCTGATTTTATTCTGTACAGCCTGCTACCTTTGCAGCTAGTGTAAGAGCTGTGTTTACTCACTTTACATGACTGAGGGCATGAGAGTTTGCATCAATGTTCTGAGTGCTAACCTTTTGCTTTTTTGATTTTATTTTGTACAACCTGCTACCCTTGCAGCCAGTGTAAGAGCTGTGCTTACTCACTTTGCCTATTTGTTAGATCAAGTAAGTTTTAGCTTATCTGTTTTCTGGCATGAGAGTTTGCATCAATGTTCTGAGTGCTAACCTTTTGCTTTTCTGATTTTATTTTGTACAGCCTGCTTCCCTTGCAGCCAGTGTAAGAGCTGTGTTTACTCACTTTACATGCCTCTTAGATCATGTAAGTTTTAGCTTATCGGTTTTCTGGCATGAGAGTTTGCATCATTGTTCTGGGTGCTAACCTTTTGCTTTTCCTCCCCGTTTTTCCCTTGTTTCTTTGGCTGTAGGTAAGTCAGTATACAACAGTTGGGCTTGAACGAGCCAGAGACAGCCTTATTGAAGCTGCTGCTCCCTTCCCTATGAAGCAAATTTTTGACACATAGGGTCAGAATGCTGAGTACATTGTTAAAGTCACTTTCTTAGAGTTGCATAATGAGGAGATCACTGACTTGCTCGCCCCTAAGGAGATACGTAGGGTTCCGGTGGAGGATAGGCAGAAAAGACACTTGCCTCTCATGGAAGATGGGAAAAGTCGTGTTCTTATTGGCACATACTTCTTGAATTGGCCCTGCACTCATTGGCAAGGTTTGTTACATACAAATCCTCACTCTCTGGAAATAAGTAAGCTCATACTTTTATGCATTGATTTACTTGTAATTTTGGCATGAGAAAGAACAAACTAGCAGATCTGTACTTATGTATATCAAACAAACTTATGCAGCCTTCTTTTGTTGGGCCTTTTGTAATCATAAATACGGCGCACTTATGTATATGAAACTTTACATCAAACTTATGCAGCCTAGCTTTCAAAAATACTCAACACCGTTCAATTCAACGGGCATGACTCAAAGGGCAGGCACGTCGAGATGTACCTAGTAAAAATATATGTTCATCATAAGAAAGAATGGACGATCTATTGCCAATACTTTCGAAATTTGTTTTTTCTCACTGGATTCAAGAAAGATAGTAACAAAATTGTATATTATATGATTACTATTACCGACTATTCTTTCATAAATTGACCACTTAGGCCTATAAAATATTGGAGTAACAAGAATTGTTGATACCATTTAAAATGAATTTTGCAAGGACGTCATGTGTTTCATTTTTACGAACATCAAATATTGCAAATTTTGGGGCCGCCCGCAAAAGTCAAAAATTGTAAATATTGGGGCCTATGAAGCACAGGTACTTCAGAAATGTCGCCGTACCCGTACCGGGTACGGCATGGGTACGGCAAGGGTACGGCATGGGTACGGCATCGGTACGTTTTAGTCCAAAATGATTTTTTTTTCAAAATTTCAGGGATTTTTTTGTAAATAATTATAAAATATGAGCTTATTGTGTAATTTTTTTGTCTTTTATATACACATACACGTTTACTGAGTCACTGAGAGAGGCAGCGGTCTAAGGCTCCAAATCGGAACAGAAGACGTAAGTTCTCTCTCTTTTATATACACATACACGTTTACACTGTGTCAATGTTTGTAAGTACTGTTGGTATGTAAGGAACAAGAAACTCGTCTAGCTTTGATCTAGGCACGTTGAACTTGATGTATGAACTTCGAACTTTTATCTATCTTACATTTTGTTGGTAAAATGGGTTTATATTTCATTTAAAGCAATAAAAAATAGAAAAAAATTATATATCCATTCGCCGTACTCCCGCCGTACCCGTACCCTACTTTTTTGGGATTTTACCGTTTCTCGTACCCGTACCCGTACCGCGTACTGGTACCCGTGCTCCATAGATTGGGGCCAATGAAGATTTATCCGGTCGTTATCTTCAGAACTCCGAAATTAGTCAAAATATGGGCAAACTGATCCGAACATCCTATTATTAAAAAAATGAATTCTGCAGTTAGCCATAAGGCCCAATTCTATCTGCTCCGGTCACCAGCAGATCATGCACAAATTCTATCACAATAAACAAAGCACATTCAAGTTAGGGCCGAAGTACCCTACAACATCTATAAATTGCTCACAAATAGTATAATCTGAAATTGTTCGAGAAATTTGGGAACGTTAAGTATAGCCCAAAAAGCTGTGCCGTTTTTAGAAGTTGGGTTTCTATCTCAAGTTGAAATTGTTCAAGAGGCGTTGAAGGAGACGAAGACGAAGAGAGATTTTCCTCACCTGCGATCGTCTCCGGCGACTCTCCGGTAAGATACGTATCCCCAAAGCACAGATCGTATTCAACTTGATTTCCCCTCTATTTTTTTGGGATCTGATTCTACGGTTTCAGTATCATATAGGGAGAATTTTTCATAAGTCCACTATACCACTTTCCAAACCCCATAAGTCCACTTCTAAATTCTATAACCTCCTAAGTCCACTAACCTATTAGTAAAGATATAATAACCCCGGTTAGTCTAATATACCCCTGCTTTTCAAAAACGTTTTGCCCCATCTTTTTAGCCATTTCAAAAAATTTCTATCCGAAAATTTCAGTCCCCATTATAAAACCCCTCCCCCTTCCCCCCCTCCCCCCCATTTCCAAAACAAACTAGGCTGAGAGGAAAAAAATGGAGACGGTTTGCTCCTCTGTTCCATCGTCTGTTGTCGTCGGCGTTCTTTGTCGTCGTCTTCAGACGATCTCCGTCGTCCACCAACAGTTGATCTCGTTCACCAATAGTCGTCGTTATTGCCCTTCGTTTCGGTCGGACGCCGTCGCGCTCGTCGCAGTTGTTCGGCTTTGTTTCTCCATCGTTGTCAAATTCTCGTCGTAGTTGTTCACCTTTGTTTCACATCCTCGTCGCCGTCGATCAATCTCCGATTTCGTTCGATTCATCTCCGTCATTCTGCATCCTCGTCGCCGTCGAAACCCTTCGGTTCATCCCCATTGCCGTCAATCTCCTCCGTTTGATTCGATCCATTCTATATGTTTCTTAGAAAACTAAAAGTGAACGCTGGGTATATATGGTTATATATATTTGATAGGTTGGTGTATGGTATGGTTGAATTAAGTTAGGAATTCGATTAATAGTATATATGGTTATATCAATGTCGATTGACAGTATATATCAATATTGGTTAAACTGTGTGTGAATAGATGGTTCTACGTGGTATGCTTTTTAATATGGTTATATGATAGATACAGGTTATATAACCTTATATATTTATTCAGAAAATTCCAAATATATCAGAAGCAAGTTAGAGAGGCCGCTGCGCGCTGCGCGGACCAAATCAATAAGTGATTGATGAAAAGCAGAATTATAACCTTATATTTTTATTCAATAATAAAAAAATCAAATAATCGAAATACATGGTCATATATAAAAATCTGTACAACGTTACAAAACTATATGTAACTCTTAAAAAGGAGAATATATAACGTTATATATGTACAATAACGTTATATATAGTGTATTAGAAAAGGAGAATCTTCAACTGTTATATAACGTTATATAAGTACAACAACGTTACATACGAAACTATATTGTTACTCGAAGCAAGTCATTGAGGCCGCTGCGCGGACCAATTCAATAAAGTAAAAATATAATGTTATATGGGAGTTTTTGTGCAGCGAAACTCCAAAAAAATTATAGAACATATACCATTTTATGTTAATATATGTACGTTCAGATGTAAACGTGGAATGTTATATGTTCTTGTATTATAATAAAAAAAGATTTCAAAAACTCATATAACGTTAAATGCGAGCCGATGAATGAGTATATAACGTAAAATGTAAGTGTCGCACGTTAAATGAGAATTGATGAACGAGTATATAACATTATATATGTACAATTACGTTATATACAGTGTATCAGAAAAGGAGAATCTTCTGTCGCTTTATTCCAACGTAACTGCTGGGATTTCAAACGTAGAACGGATAATGGGCTAAAAATATGGGATTTGAATAGAAAGGGTAATCTTCTCTCTCTCTCTCTCTCTCTCTCTCGTTTGGACTCTGTTTCCCTTCTGGATATGGGAACAACGTGAATATGAGAGATTTTATAGGAGTGAGATATGGGAGATTTTATAGGAGTGAGATATATCAGATTAACAGTTTTTAAAGGTAAGGGTATTTTGGTCTTGAACTAATTCCTTTTTTAATTGAATTGGACTTAAGGCCTCACCAAAACCTAATTAGTGGACTAGAGGGGTTATGAAATTTAGAAGTGGATTTAGTGGGTTACAAATATGCTATAGTGGACTTCCCAACAATTTTTTATATCATATATCCACTTTATTACTGTAATAGTACCAGTTTTGGGAAATCGTTGATTCATTTGTTGTTCAAGCTCAATTACAATGTTTTGGCAATGGCCACGTTGATACCATTATTACTGACCAGTCTTGGCAATGGCCACGTTGTAGGAATTCTGGGACTAGGGACATCTTGAGGGCCACCCCTGCTCTTCTTGTTCCTCATCCTTCTCAAGAGGACACAGTTGTTTGGAATCTTACCCCTGACCACAAGTTCTCTATCAAGTCAGCATGGAATGCTATTAGAAGGCAGCATCCTAAAGTTAGTTGGTCCACAATTATTTGGTATAAGCATCATGTTCCTCGCTGGTCCATTATTCAGTGGCTTGCAAATCTAGGGAGGCTTGCTACTAAGGATAGGCTCCTTAAATGGGGAATGGCTATGAATGATGAGTGTGTCTTGTGTTCTGCTTATGTAGAAAACCATAAACACCTCTTCTTTCAGTGTCCTTTCTCTTCTCAACTTTGGAAAGCCTTGCAAAAGGACCTGAGGCCTCAATGTCCTGTTACTAGTTTGCCTCAAATTATGGACTGGATGATTCAAGTTGATAGGGGTTCTCTGTTTTCTTGTTTGTTTTCAAAGGTTGCTCTTGCAGCTCTTTTGTTCCATGTTTGGGGAGAAAGGAATTGCCGAATCTTCAAAGGTTATGGCATTACTGTACAACAATTGGAAATCAAAGTGCGAACTGATATCCGAGCTTGTGTGAATTCCTGGCGGAGAATTAAGCGGTCAAGTCCTAACACAGCTCTCTGTTCTTTGTGGAATATCCCATTTAGAGTTTTTGGCAGTCTGTAATTTCTGTTGTGTACTGTTTCGTGATGTGGTAGTTCAAGCTTGTTTTTGGTGTTGCTTTGTATAGTTTGTTGGCTTGGGGTATGTCCCTGATGGGTGTAATGTGTTTTCTTTTCTAATAAAATTTTACCTTACCCAAAAAAAAATTACAATGTTTTGGGATCACTGCGTTTTGTCATGGTGTGGAGTAAACATAAACACTAAAATCTCCTTTGTGGTTATGAAGAATAGGCGTACAATTTTTTTTTCTGTTTCATAGAGTATTTGATGAATGTCATTCTTTAGCTTCTGTAATTTAGTTGTTGAGTCCACTGTGGTCATCGGATAACACCAATGATCGAAACGGGAAAAAAAAGAATGAAACAAAACTTGTATGTTTTGTGGGGATATGGGCAAAGTCCACTTTCATGTGATTATCGTCGTGTGCGGATACTCTGCTCATGGTTCAAAACTGACCACATAAACTACCTATGATTTTGAAAATGTGCGGATAGACTCACTGCTGTCATATTTTCCATCCATATTAACGGAGGTGTATCTCAAACACCTCTAGAATGTAATCTGAATCATTCATAATGTATTAAATAATGAATATAGTATCTCTGTAAAAAAATCATCTCAATCAGAGATCAATAACCCAGTGATCTAATTTTTAGTAAATTTAAATTTGAAATTTTAATTTCATAACAAAATCGATTCGACCATGAGCTTTTTATTTTTTGATTGACTTGAATTTTGGCATAGATGTAGTATTCGTCAAAATTTACAATATCAACGGTTTGGATTCAATTTTTGGTATAGGGGATGGTGTGGTTAGATTTAAAAAAGAAGAAGAATCAAAGGACATGATCAGGGTATAACGGTCTTTTAATGTGGTGTCCGTTAATATGGATGGAAAACACAATGGTAGGGGATCTATCCGCACATTTTCAAAGCCACAGGTAGGTTATGTGGTCAGTTTTGAACCATGAGGAGGATATCCGCACATGATGATAACCACAGGAGGTCAAAGGGACTATTTTGTATATGTCGTATATTTTAAAACTTAATATATAACTTATATAGTTATATATTTTGTATATGTCGTAGTCGGGTTATGGCCCTTGTGCATGGTTAATTGGCATAGTGTTTGCCAATTTTTTTTGACTTCTAATTGTTGCTATGATGAAGCTTATGCTGTATTCTATGATAAAACTTGTAACCGAATATGAAATGCAGAGATTGCTCTCTGAAGTTGGTGAAAATTGCGTTGTGTCTATAAGTTCTTGCTGCCACATCGGTGGAACTCTGGATTAGGTTTGAAAACTGCTGTTTTCTTCTTGTAAACTGCTGCTGTTTACTGCTAGATTAGGTTTGGGGCTTGCTAGAGAAGATTGTGGTTGCTAGGTATATATGTGCGATGCTTTGCTAGAGTCAGCTATATGGCTGCTGGATTAGCTTTGGGGCTTTTTTTCTTAGTTTACTGCTGTTTTCTGGGTGGTGTTGGAGCTGATGGAGTGAGTTGATAACAGTACTAAATTTCATGGAAGTTTGTTATGTTTATTCCTTGGAGAGACACCTTAGTTGTGGGGTAGTTTGGCTTTGGATCCACCTGTGTTTGTAACACTACTAAATTTGATGCACTGTTCTATTTTGACAAAGCATAAATCTTGGGGATTTATAAATTACTCTGAACTTGCAGTGGTGGTGTTATAATGGATAGCCTTCCCGTTCATTGTTCCATAAATTTCATGAAGGCCTCATTTGCCTGGGAGGAAACATAATGCTTTAGGATTTAAATTTGCAGTGAGATCTAGAGAGGACCTTCTCTCCTCCCCTGTTTTGCCGTTTGGAGCATGTTTGTGATGGGCTTGATGGCTGGGACTTTTAGGAGGACAGAAATGAAATTTTACATCATCCACCCCCACATCAACTACAAAACAAACCAAGCATATACATAATACATATCCCCCCTTCTAAAGAAGCTAAACAAACCAAGTAACTATGTGCGTAGGGTTGACCGCTGGCATTATTGTTACATGTAAAGGTAAATTGATTTTTGTAATGTATTATTTTTACTATTTTTGTTTGCTGATGTATATCGTCTAACCAAAAAAAAAAGACTCTTCTTTTGTTTTTATTCATGTGAGTTGACTACGTTATCCATTGAAGTGGGAAAAAGTGAACAAATGAAATGGTAAAAGGGTAATTTCACGTGCCGACACAGAAGAAAAAGAGGAGTGCAAAATTCACTACTACTAATGAAAAGTCTTATTAGGGTTTGAAATGAAAAAAGTGAAAAGATGGGGAGAAACTTGTGACACTGTATAATCCTAGGGGTTTCCATCTAGTTGTCCCAAGAAGAATGTGTAGTTGTGTCCGCAAATTGCTATTCAATCAGAATTAGAACCACCCCAAAAAAATCTAAATCGTGAATCCATTCAAGGTAGATGTATAGGAGAAGTATCCAATTAGGGAAGGTCCTCCTTTGTAGCAATTTTTTGGGGGCTAAAGCGGAGGCTTTCTGGGCTTCTGCTCAGGGCTGGCCCTGATTTGATTCCCAGTTATAACTGACGTTCTCGCATATATTTTCCTTTTGCAGCTGTAATATTTGTCTTAAATGGCTAACAAGGTTCAAGTCCCTACAAGAAACTCAGCACTTATTGCTATGATTGCTGATGAGGTTACAATCTTCTTCTTTATATCCATGCTTTGGCAGTGAAATTGCTTGGCAAAGATATATCTGAACATAGCTGTGTTGGACACTCAGATTCTGATTTTTTTTCTAACTTTTGCATATAAGACATGATTTTTTGTTACTGTTATTATGTTTTTTCCGCTATTTACTTAGAGTGTAACAAGTACCTTTGGATTTTGAGAAATGATCTGACGACAAACGGAGAGTTCTTTCACACAAATCTCTCCATTTTGATTTTTGACGATGAGATATGGTGAGAAAGGTGAAGGGGCCAATCAAAATTTTTCATTTTTGTACTTCTCTCTCCGTTTCTCACCAAGTCATTCAATCCAAATGAGTGATTTGGCGAGACACTCTAATCCTTTCTTTCGTTTTCGTACCAAATCATTCAATCCAAAGGGTTTAGTGCAGAGGTTGCGGAGAAGGGGACAAATGTAGGATTTAGCACTTTTTTGGTTGTATAACTTGCTATAACCTAACAAGATATGTTTTCTTTGTTCCTTGCTTCCCAATTTCTGCTGACGCAACCCTTATGTTGCTGTTGTATAATCTGATGTAGGACACAATAACTGGATTTTTACTGGCTGGAGTTGGAAATGTGGACTTGAGAAGGAAGACAAATTACCTTATTGTGGACTCAAGTATGCTTTTGAGCTCGGATTGTTATTCTCTTTTATGGGGTTGCTTGGTCTTTTCTTTCAGTGTTTTATAATTGTTCCTGTGGTTCCATTTCTGAATTGAACATTCCCCCTTTTTTTGGGTGCTTGGAGGCCCTTTGGCCTAAAAGAATGAGTATACTGTTACCCTACCGCGCGAAAGAATGTACTCAGCAATTAGACGATTGGCTTTTGATGTTTTTCTCTCTATTCTCTAGTAGCTGTTTCTGGCAGTAATTCTCACCAAAACAAACTGCTAGTATTGAATAAGATACTCTCACAATACAAATGTTGTAATTTGGATTGTTAGAAACTTCCTCTAGGTCTAATCCTTTATGGTGTAGACCCTTTTTTCCCTACAACCGTTCTTACACCTTCCTGTGCAATGGACTAAATTTAGATGAAATCAAATTCAAAATTTCTGTTAAGTTGCTGAGAAATGTTTGAAATTAATAACTACTTTGGCTTGGAATTAATGATAATGGTTCCTACCTTGTTTTCTTCCTTTGTTTATCCTCTATCACGATGTGGAACATTTTTTTCCAATGTCAAATTTGATCAAGTTTGCGAAGATTCGTTTTCTTTGCAAGCTATGAATATTCGTTCCTTGGCTTATGGAAGTTCTGTTATTATGGCCTAGAAACAACTGTTAAACAAATTGAGGAAGCGTTCAAAGAGTTCACAACAAGAGAGGACATTGCAATTGTGATGATCAGTCAGTATGTAAGTTGTTTATATCACTTGGTCATAATCCTCTTTATGTGGTTATGCATATGCAATTGAGAAATTTGGCTCAAATGGTGCAAGTTCATATGCTATTGGGCATGTTTTTTTTTTAATCTCTCTTTGGTTAATTGGCATATGTCATTGACTTTGCTAGAGGAAGTCATCATTTGAAAACCACTCTGCTGCCAGATGAGTGGCCATAGCCCTACTGTCTTTTGCCATAAAAATTGCTGTCTTCAAGGCTTTGGCTTCCCCAGTTGTCCATAATTATTTCTCATGGAGGTGTTTAAACACTGCTTGAGCATACATAAAACCAAACATTCATTGCCCAAAAGAAATTCGAACAAACCTCACTTCCGAATTGCATTATCTGGCTTGAAATGTGCATTCATGCATGTAATGTAGTACTTTTCTATTTCCTTTCCTTCTTTCTTGTTTTGCTTTTTTCCTGTGGTTCATCTTTCCTTTTATGGTTAGAAGACCGTATGCTATGCCAAACCTGTAACTGGCCCAAGGAAATGCTTATCTGTGGGTCTTGTCACTTGTCTGTGAGGATAGGTTGTTAAAGAGCTAGCATGCTGTTTTGTCTTTAGGACTTTATCTTTTGCTGCCATAGTTTAACATTCTTCCTAAGCTTTAAGTTTACCTTTTTGCAATATGAGATATCAGCAGAATAAATACAAGATCCCATAGATTTGTTTGTAATTTGTCGTAGTTAGAGGCATACTAGGACTCAGACTTTGCATTATTATACCTTCAAAGTTCTCATATGATATCTGGACAAAAAATTGTCGGATGTTCAATTTCAGGTTGCAAACATGATAAGGTTTTTAGTGGATAGCTACAACAAGCCAGTTCCAGCGATATTGGAGATTCCTTCCAAGGACCATCCTTATGATCCTACCCATGATTCAGTTCTTTCACGTGTGAAGTACCTCTTCTCTGCTGAATCAGTGGCTTCTGGGAGGCGTTAATTCTGTCTGTAGTTATATCATGTTTCACACCATTTCCCTTGTGTTGTGTCATGTGTTTATCCTGAAACACTTTTTTTGCTTGCTTATCTTAAATTCTTTTGATGAAACACATTTCAAGTTCGTTCTAGATTGAAATTCTGAATAAGCTACTTTTATCGAAAGCAGTTGTTGAAAGCTTCTTTGAGTTCTTTCTATAGTGCTAATGACTTAATACTGGATTTGGGTGATAAACGTTTAGCCCAAGTTGGTACTGGGAATTAGAAAGCTGAGGCTGTTCTAGTTTGTTTCTCTTGAGATGGCAACAAGAATTGCTTCTTCGACGGTGCAACATTTGCGAGGATTGAACAAGGTCTAGAATTTTTTATACTCTTCTTTTAAGTAACAAGGAAATCATTTTTTGTTTTGGTGTATAACAAGGAACCCATTCAATTTGGATTCATTAGTGCAGGGTGAAGTCCAACCAGTCATAGGCACATGTATCGGGTAAGACATTGTCAATTGGAACCGAACACAAGGCCTCTGAACTTACGGTTGATCTTATGATTATCTTGACTGGTAGCGTGCCAATAGATTTACATTTTAAGTTTCAACCTGGATGTGGAACAAATTATTTCAAAATCATGATGGTAAAATAAAATGTTCTGATGTGAAGGATTTGGTGAAGAATTGTAGTTCCTTTCAATCCTTCTCCGGGGGATTTGGTGAAACATCCGATATGAAAGTGAAAGTTCAGAAAACAAAGTAAAGGGATGGCCTTTTTGCAAGAGGTGAGAAATTTTTTGCAGACTTGTGTGACAATTTGGCATCCACAAAACTCAATCGCTGTAACCTTAGCTTCAACTTTTGGAGTTCTCAAAATAAATCGGTCTGTTAGTTAGGTAGAACGAAGGTCCAACAGTAAGGTAGTCTCTTCGTTTGCCTCTTTTCCTGTTTCCCAAAAGCATGAATAGGAAAGGGAAGCAACTTAGCTTACTCACAACTTAATCAGTCGATCGATTGATGAGAAAATTGATGCCATGTTTGGATCTGGATCCGTATTGATGAGAAAATTGATGCCATGTTTGGATCTGGATCCGTATTGATATCGTGGACAACGTACAGGATATCTAAATGGATACTTATTACACATACTCATTTTAATATGGGTGAGGATGGCTGAAATCTGTCATCGCAAGATATGGGATGTAATTTCACTATATATTGGTTGTACAAAGCTAGCAGGCACCTTCGGATTGTTCTAATGCCTCTTCATTACCAGATTTCTTCAAGCGGTCAGCAGCCTTTGCAACCTGCAATCTCAGTAAAATTAATAAAGATGGTGCTTTTGTTCATGAGAAATGATTCTTGCATTCTACTCTCTCTCTCTCTCTCTCTCTCTCTCTCTCTCTCTCTCTCTCATAATAAATGCACTCCACATTTTGTCTTTTATTATGCTTCGATAATTACATTATATGTAATTTTGAGCACTAAAAGACAAGTATTAGAGGTGATTTATAAAATACTCCATAGAATGCAAAAATTATTTTTTCGTTTGTTCCAAATGGGGCGGAGCGGATAGAGCATGGCTACTACTTTTATCACAATTTTATTTCACCACATACATGATTCTCATATAATTTTTCCATACCCAAACAGATCGCAATACATCGAAATGATGACATTACCTCGGAATTCCAGTTTGTTCTTGCGGTTATGAATATTAGAGTTGCTGTTTGTAGAAGAACTCCAATAATCATTCCCCACCAAAGCCCCTGATCACAGAAGAACCAAAAAACGCAACGCATGAATGTTAACATAAACATGCAGCATGTAGTCCCATTCAGAGAGAGAGAGAGAGAGAGAGAGAGAGAGGTTGGACTTACTGCAGCTCCTAAGTCGGTTTTGAAGCCAAGAACACACCCAATAGGCAGACCAATAACATAATAAGTGGTGAGGTTAACATAAGCCACAACAGCTTGCCATCCACTCCCAATGGCCACTCCTGAAATTAGGAGTGAAGCTTCATTCATAGTTCATAGCACTTAACAAAATCAAACTGGTTAGTAGACGTTAGGATCACGAATTATTTCTCTAATTTTCCGTTGTTTTCTGGTTTCTCTTGATTATAATTCCTTTGCAAAACCCACGATCCAAACACAACCTAAAGCTCCGAGATACTAGTACTTACCAGAAAGTATGGGCTGAACGCCATTTAAGAAGACAGAGATAGCAAGCAATGGGGTCAAATTGGACACTGCTGCAATAACCTCAGCATCACTTGTAAAGAGTTTGCTTAATCCAACTTGGAAAATTATAACGATTGCACTAAAACATATGCTAATAAGGATGCTTATCATTACAACCACCACCATTGAAAATCTTGCGACCATTGGATTGCCTGCCCCGAGCTCGTTGCCTATCCGAATGCTACAAGAAACATATCCTGGTCAATAACGGAGAATAACAATATTTGGGTTCTGTTTTTTTTAAGTCATGGATTTGTCGAGGGATTTGTGGAAGAAAACGAAAAGCGAAAAAATTGTATAAGGAAAAAACAAGAAGATACCTCACTGCCGCGCTCAACCCCAACATGAACTCAATGTCCCAAGTCCAGTAATTCAAACTGAAATGTGGTGCTGGAAGTTGTTTATGCAACTAATTGGGGAGAGAAAAAGTAATTGAAACAGAGTTATGAGCATACCAGATAGAAAGGGAATCTAAGGAAATTGTTGGGTTGGGGAGGAGGCCTGATATGAGTACTAATCCTTGGTTGTACCATATCTCCAGGCTGCATTCAAGACATGATCAAGATTACTGCTGGTCACTCTGTTATTCACATAAGTATGTACAAATGCCTCAAAACTTTTAGGGAGACTGTTTACACCCATTTTTGGCCAAAAATCAGGAAATGGATTTACGGGTTAAAAGGTAGCCTCGAGGGTCGAGGCCCTAGCCTTGAAAGACCTTACGACCAGTTGCCCACGAATTAGGGCCGGTTCTTAAGAAATGATGGGCCTTCCATATAGGCCTAAATCAGTCAAAGGCCTAAGGCTTGAATCAGTCCACCAGGCCTGAGTATTTCGTCCAGGCCTAACCCAAATTCCTAGAAGTAACAAAGGCCTAAGAAATGGGCCCAAATCGGTAGAAGCCTTGGTTTTCTCACCAGGCTTGGGCTCAGAAGGCTTACATTGGGCAAAGGCCCATGATTTACCAATAAGTTCAGGCCCAATTGATGAAAGGCCCACTGCTTTAAGAGCATCGTTAAAGCCTTTAATGAGCAATGAGGGGGCCTAAAGCTGCTCACAAGTAGCTCAAAGGCCTTAAACTGCTCACAAGGAGCTCAAAGGCCTTAAACTGCTCACAAGCAGCTCACAAGTAGCTCAAAGGCCTTAAGCTGCTCACAAGGAGCTCGAAGGCCTTAAGCTACTCACAAGCAGCTCAAAGGCCTAGAAATAATCCTGATAGGCAGGTCTGGGTAAGCTGCTCACAAGCAGCTCAAGGTCTGAACTGGTGGGACCCCATTCTTCAGCATGAAGCAAGGCCAGAGACAGGTGGCACACATGCAGCCTTTGGAGCTGTTGGTGAATGATTCATGCAGACCTAAGCAAGCTGCTCACAAGCAGTTCATCCAGGTCTGGTTAATCCTTTGTTTCTGGATCCTTCTTCCGTGAAAGATGAACCTCAGAGGATTTAGAGGGCCCACAAGTATGCAAGGTCCAATAAAATGATAAGAAAGGCCTGGTGAAGTATTGGTCTGCAGCTGTGGTGGGCCCGGAATGGCCTGGATACTGCAGAAACTGAAATTTTCTTTGTCCTTTTTCAAAGTTATATGTAGAAAAGAAGGATTTTTCAGGCCTTTGCCCTTTTCTTGGAGTAAAAGACACGTTTTGTTCAGAGAGTAGCCCCTCATTGGAGCATTTCGAAGCTGCTCAAGCTCAAGCCTCTGATAGAAGGCCATGTGGCAGCCATGCATTGGAGCATTTTGAAGCAGCTCAAGGCCTGTAGCTCCTATAAATCACAGTTCTGAAGGCCTTGGCCATGGTCCACGACCATCAAGCCCCCGGCTTATGCAAATTTATGTTTTAATTATCTTTTATCTTTTGGTCCACGACCATCAAAGCCTATGGCTTATCCAAATTTCATTTCATTTATCTTTTAACTATTTTTATCTTTCGGTCCCCGACCAAACAAGCCCACGGCTTATCGTTCAATTAACTTTACTTTCTAGAATAGTTTGTACTCAATCTAGCCAAGCCTAGATTTTATTTCATTTCCTTGTAATCAAACTTTGTTAAACCGTTAATAAAGTCCTTTTATTTCTGTTTTAGGCCTTGCTCTACCTTTCTTTCCATTTTTCACACGATTAGAAAATTTTAAGTCCTTAGCCCGCAAAGGCAAACCACGAACCTCCTCACGGTCTCCACCCTTAGGCCGTGCACTTTCGTCCAGTTAGAAGTCAGATTAAGGCTTCCAGGCCTTGATACGAATTTGGGCAGCAATCTTGCCCTGGCACGCCCGCATCAGGCCTAGAACTGCACTACTCGCAGTTCCAAAGGCCAATTGCTACATTTTTCGGAACAAACAGAGACCAAATCTCAGTTGCTAAACTCAGAAAATTGTGAAATCTTGATTACCAATGCATTTTCTGTAACCTATTATGAAATTTTGAGTCAGTAGAATTACTAAAACAAAAAGTAGGATTAAGAACTATCTTGTGCATTCGTACATTCTTGGCCGGTTCCCCCTCACACAAAACTTGACACAAAACTAATCGGAGTTTCGTGCAAATGATCGGAGAAAATAGATAAGCTCGAGAAAAGAGAAGAATATTGTACATACCACAGCATAACAGCAGAAGCAATAGTCAACTTGAAGTAAGGCCAAATCCCATACACTGCTTTAACAGAAAAACCTGTCCAAGTCCTCTTGCAAGAAGGGCTCAAAAGTATGTAAAGTGCTTGCAATAGAACCAGTAGCCACCAAGAGAAGCTAAGTGTAAGAGAAGCTCCCAAAAGCCCAAAGTCCAAAAAACAGACCACAGCCCAAGTGAGAAAAATGTGCAACAAAAGCACCCCAGAAGACATATAAGCCAAAGGGTTGACAATATTCTGTGCTTGTAGGAACCTCATCATTGGGCAGCTTATTGCAAAGGCGTATAGCTGAGGAATCATCCCGCGGGCGAAGATTTTGGCCACTACGATTATGTCATTCGCTTGTCTGATTAGCGCCAGGAGTTGTCCAAAGTACCAGTAGAGAAATGTGAGGAGAATTGCTGCTCCCAAGTGAAGGATTATCGCCCTCTGGCAAATTATGCCCATTGAGTCGTATTGCTTTGCGCCGTATGCTTGGCCGCAGACGGTTTGCACGGCACTAGCCATTCCCAACTAGACTTGTGGGAAAGAAATGAGAATTAGAAGAAGATCATACACAGAAGGTTTTGAAATTTGAAAATTTCAATGACATTGTTGTAGCATGGTGAAAGGGTTGCTTTTGAAACAAGTTCTATGAAGAGAATGAGTAATTTTGCCTCATCCCTACAATAGTAAGTTGTTCATTGTAGATAAACGTGCGTAGAAGATCCCCTTAACTTTTACTTGCACTTTTTTGAGGTTTTGTTCTTATTCTAAAAATAAATAAAAATCGTGTTTGTTAGTTTTGCGCCAAACTTTTGTAGATTATTGATTCGTCTTGACCAAAGGAATTGAAAAATTAAAAAATAATTTACTTTTACCCAAATATTTTGAAAATATCCAATTTTAAGCAAAAAAAGCCAACTTCTTTGACTTTTTTTTTTTCCTGAAAAGTGGTTATTTTCTAAAATATTTAGGTAAAAATCATAATTTTTTACTTTTCCTATTCGTTTTGACAAGACAAATTGAAAAACAAAAAAGTAAGGCGCAAAATTACCAAATGCGAAAAAATTTGAATAAGGACAAAATAAAAAAAATCCTAAAAGTGTTTGGTCGAACAACATAACCAGTATACCACGGGTGGGGGCTCCCACTACTATAAATAAAATAAAATAAAATAAAAAACCTTGGGGTCACTTAAATTTTGTCGAATCTTTAACTTCATGTCCTGAGATTAGTCGAGAGATGCGCAACACAAAGATCCGATTACCCAAAAAGGGAAGTATAAGTATAGCAGGAGAAAGAAATAACTGGTGGAATAATAGGAGAAAGAAATCACTTTCCAGAAACAAGGAGTAATTCCTTGAGCATATATAGCCCATTTGATTTCCAGACTGCAGCTTTTTCACTGATAATAAAACCATAGTAATTTTGTTTGTCTTCGCTTAACATCTCTCTGTGATTTTGCTCTCCGGGGGACTTTTGAGTTTTTCCTTTGA